>NC_140607.1:38483741-39083741 GCF_057381915.1 Diplotaxodon limnothrissa
GTACAGTGCAGCGAGGAATGCTCAGACCTCTACATCGGAGAGACCAAACAGCCACTTCACAAGCGCATGGCACAACACAGAAGAGCCACCTCCACAGGACAAGACTCAGCAGTCCATCTGCATCTTAAGGATAAAGGTCACTCTTTCGAGGATGCCAATGTTCACATTTTGGACAGAGAGGACAGATGGTTTGAAAGAGGAGTAAAAGAAGCATCTATGTCCACTGTGAGCGACCATCTTTGAACAGAGGCGGGGTTTACGACACCAACTGTCTGCCATCTATAATCCAGTTTTGAGATCCCTTCCCAGACGCCTTAACGCCCACTCACATCCTGGGCCATCTGACCTCAGGAATTCGCATGATAAGGTGGGGCCAGGTTTCACAATGAACACACCCGAAACTCTGGCTGATTGGGACCCACACCCAGTTTCCCACCTTGGCTCAGGCGATTAGAGGATCATCAGGGGGTCCTTTTGTCCCTCTGTGGGGGGAAACTCCCACTAGGTTTATATCTGGGACTCTCCACCATTTGACCTTAGAACTGAAGAAGCTTCTCGGATGAGAGGTGAAACGTCTTCAAGCTACTTAAAGAAGTCCAGACGCTTTTCTTTGCAAGTCCTAATATTGACAAAGAATTGTTGTTGACACGTTTGTTTCACTAAAAGGTTGCAAAACAATACGGTTTACAGATGTACAGATATGTCGCCAGCTGCATGGTTTTTTTTGCCCAACTTCAGGCAGTTTCATTATATTGGTTTGCTTCAGTGGTTTCTTGGGCTAAGAACAGTAAGACATATTACATATTAATTATGTGGGAAATATGTCCAGTGATTATTTAAAAACTATGTAAGGCTAAGGGGGTTAGGGTGCAAAATGTTGAATTTATTTGGGATTTTCTTTAATTCACACAGGATCAAATTTGTACATATTCAGTTAGAATATTGATATAATGTGTGCATGTGGGTGGGCATGCATGTTTGTGTCTGTGTGTGCCTGTTTGTCTGTGTCTATATGTCAGGTCGGGTCTTAGACTCCACCTCTCTGGGAACTCCCAGGCCCTCCAAGGCCTATCTCCCCTCACCACACTCCCTGCCGGTGACTGATGCCCTCAGGGGTCAGTGCATTGGTGGTTCTGGGTGTCCGGGGCTGGGCGCTCAGGTATGTACCAGCTCACTCCCGGTGACTACTTGGCGGGGGCTGGCGCCTGTTGCTCGGTCAGGCCTCTTCCGGGGCAAAGGGGGCCCTCGGGCCTCCGGGCCTGCGGCTCGGTTCACTCTGGCACAGCTGGCTGCCGGCGGGCACACCACTGCAGCCCCCTCTGGCTTCTGCTCCATGGCTACTGGGTGACCCCTCATCTGGGGTTCTCCTCAGCTCTTCCCAGGAGGGTGGCACGGATGCCCCTCCGGTGGTCCTCCTTGGGCTCTCGCACTCTGGGGCCTCTGGATGTCTGGGCCTTGGATCTCCTCCATGCCTGCTTCATCCCCTGGGGGGCGGGGCTATGGCTCTCTACATCCTCTAACAGACCATTACATTCATTTCAATTCAATTCAATTCAATTTTATTTATATAGCGCCAAATCACAACAAAAGTCGCCTCAAGGCGCTTCATAGATACAGAGAAAAACCCAACAATCATATGACCCCCTATAAGCAAGCACTTTGGCGACAGTGGGAAGGAAAAACTCCCTTTTAACAGGAAGAAACCTCCGGCAGAACCAGGCTCAGGGAGGGGCGGGGCCATCTGCTGCGACCGGTTGGGGTGAGAGAAGGAAGACAGGATGAAGACATGCTGTGGAAGAGAGACAGAGGTTAATAACAGATATGATTCAATGCAGAGAGGTCTGTTAATACATAGTGAGTGAGAAAGGTGACTGGAAAGGAAAAACTCAATGCATCATGGGAATCCCCCGGCAGCCTACGTCTATTACAGCATAACTAAGGGAGGATTCAGGGTCACCTGGTCCAGCCCTAACTATATGCTTTAGCAAAAAGGAAAGTTTTAAGCCTGATCTTGAAAGTAGAGATAGTGTCTGTCTCCTGAATCCAAACTGGAAGCTGGTTCCACAGAAGAGGGGCCTGAAAACTGAAGGCTCTGCCTCCCATTCTACTTTTAAATACTCTAGGAACAACAAGTGGGCCTGCAGAGCGAGAGCGAAGTGCTCTAATAGGGTGATATGGTACTACAAGGTCATTAAGATAAGATGGGGCCTGATTATTTAAGACCTTGTATGTGAGGAGCAGGATTTTGAATTCAATTCTGGATTTAACAGGAAGCCAAAACAGGAGAAATCTGCTCTCTCTTTCTAGTCCCTGTCAGGACTCTTGCTGCAGCATTTTGGATTAGCTGAAGGCTTTTCAGTGAGTTTTTTGGACATCCTGATAATAATGAATTACAGTCGTCCAGCCTGGAAGTAATAAATGCATGAACTAGTTTTTCAGCGTCACTCTGAGACAGGATATTTCTAACTTTAGAGATGTTGCACAAATGGAAGAACGCAGTCTTACATATTTGTTTAATATGTGCGTTGAAGGACATGTCCTGGTCAAAAATGACTCCAAGGTTCCTCACAGCGTTACTGGAGGCCAAGGTAATGCCATCCAGAGTAAGAATCTGGTTAGATACCATATTTCTAAGATTTTCAGGGCCGAGTACAATAACCTCAGTTTGATCTGAATGAAGAAGCAGAAAGTTAGCAGCCATCCAGGTCTTTATGTCTTTAAGACATTCCTGCAGTTTAACTAAGTGGTGTGTGTTATCTGGCTTCATGGACAGATAGAGCTGGGTGTCATCTGCATAGCAGTGTAAATGTATGCTATGTCTTCTAATGATACTGCCTAAGGGAAGCATGTATAATGTAAACAGAATTGGTCCTAGCACTGAACCCTGTGGAACTCCATAATTAACCTCAGTGTGTGAAGAGGACTCTCCATTTACATGCACAAACTGGAGTCTATTAGATAGATATGATACAAACCACTGCAGTGCAGTACCTGTAATACCTACAGCATGTTCTAATCGCTCTAATAGGATATTATGGTCGACAGTATCGAACGCTGCACTGAGGTCTAGCAGGACAAGCACAGAGATGAGTCCACTGTCAGAGGCCATAAGAAGATCATTTGTAACCTTCACTAAAGCTGTTTCTGTGCTGTGATGAGCTCTGAAACCTGACTGAAACTCTTCAAATAAACTTCTGCAGATGATCTGTTAGCTGTTTGACAACTACTCTTTCAAGGATGTTTGATATGAAAGGAAGGTTGGAGATTGGCCTATAATTAGCTAAGACTGCTGGGTCTAGAGATGCTTTTTGAGTAAAGGTTTAACTACAGCCAGCTTGAAGGCCTGTGGTACATAGCCAATCATTAGAGATAGGTTGATCATATTTAAGATCGAAGAATTAATTAATGGCAGGACTTCTTTGAGCAGTTTTGTAGGAATGGGGTCTAAAAGACACGTTGATGGTTTGGAGGAAGTAATTATTGAAGTTAACTCAGAAAGATCAATTGGAGAAAAAGAGTCTAACTTAACATCAATGGTACTAAGAGTAGCTGTAGATAATATTACATCTGTGGGATGATTATTGGTAATTTTTTCTCTAATGATAAAAATTTTATTCGTGAAGAAGTTCATGAAGTCATTACTAGTTAACGTTAAAGGGATGGTTGGCTCAAAAGAGCTCTGACTTTTTGTCAGCCTGGCTACAGAGCTGAAGAGAAACCTGGGGTTGTTCTTATTTACTTCAATCAGTGATGTGTGGAAACCTTTTGAATACAAGCGCGCTGATCCACACAGGTGTGCACACGGGTGTTCACTACTCGTAGACTTAAATTACACCTCTATTGGCTGCTACTTCAAGGCACATTGTGTGCTGTCGGTCCTGCGTGCTGCACAACAACATTGAATATTTAGTATTTACTGCTGTTTACACTTAGCTAGATTAATGTGATGGTGTTGTGTTTAGTATGTTGCTCTGTTTTTTGTTGCTTGTTTTCTCGTCTTTTTCTCTCAACAGGTGATCCAGGAGATTTTTTTTCTTCCCCCCTTTCTCACTGTCCCTCTCCCTTCTGTTTTTCTTTTCCTTCCTCTTTCTCTCTCCCTTTCCTATCCCTCACTCATGTCTGTCTCGTCTGTAACAACTGAAAATAAAATAAAATAAATAATAACAAAAAAAAAAGAATATTGATATAATATTATTATTATAAGAAGCCTTTACTGGGTTGTAAATTCTGTTTCACTGCTACATTGAACCATTTGGTGACAGCACAAAGACCGAGAGCGTTAGAAGGAGTGGGAGCTCGATGAAGTCAGCAAAGGGAGAGAGAGAGTAAAAAAAACAGAGAAACGGGTAAGACTTTTAAAAAGCCGACAAAATTATAAAGCCAAGATAGTTTTGCCCACATTCATTGATGACTTCAAATTCTCAATTTAGCATATGAATGAAATTAGCATTTAACAGGATTCTCTCTAAGCATGGCTTGAACAGGTTGGCTGCAAAATATTTTCTCACTGGACTCTGCATACTGCTGTGGCCTGAAACCATGTGGTGAAGTTACACAAGTCAGCAAGTGAAGTAACACTTCAGATGTGATGCATGGAGGCACAGAGTGTTAGGAGTATGTGAGCCTGGAGTAAACATCTAAAGTCAATTTATTTTCTCTTTATTTTACTTCCTGTAGGATCCTCTGACAGGATCAGGCATCTCAGTCCACATCTTCCAAATGAATTATCAGCTCACCAAAAGTTTTATCAGCATGTTTAAATGACATTAAAGCCTGGAGCGCCTTATTTGTTTTATGAGAGGGAGGCTGAGGTCCTGATCCTCAGACTCAGTTGTTCCCACAATGCAACAAAACTGGACCTGTACTTGTAATTTACTTCTACACTTTACATTTTCCTCCCCCCCTCACATAAGAAACGTCCCCGTTTCCCTACAGAAAGGAAAAAAACAACATGCTGCGAGCAAAGGGGACAACAATAAAACAACAGCAAAACCAAAACCAAGTTCAGTTCAAAACATAGTCCTTGAGGTATCTGGGAGGCACAACTTGACGTCTCCGACATCGCCGTGAAACACCAGATACTCGATGAGGAGTTGAAGGGACAATGTCTGATTGGTGTATCACCACATGGCCAGAGGGGGAAGTCGTTACAGTCTCAGACCGAGGAGAAGGGGACAAAGGAGAGTGGGAATGGGGTCGTGACTGGTTTAGAGGTGGTGGCTGACAAACCTGAGGGTCTGATGAGGTTGCAGGGCTGCGGCCCTGAACATTCCAGCTCCCTTCAGCTGCAGATTTTGAAGCTGTGAAGGGCAAAGCACCTGATAATGCAGTCAACTGTGGAATCTGGGGATGTACAGGTATGTCACCAGCAGGTGAGTTGGTTCCACCTTTAGGGACAGGTGCTTTGTAAGGCCTGAGACAATTGTAGTGAACAATTTGAGTCTTGTCTGATTGGTCCAGGAGGTAGCGAATCCTGTACGTGACACCAGGGTTTTCTCCATCTGTTCCAAGGCACTCCAATATCTCAAAGGGGCCCTTCCAATGTGGAGCAAGTTTCTGCTTTGCTGTAGTGGGGTCATTTAACCACACCAAGTCACCCGGAACATAAGGAGTGTGTTTGATGCCCCTATCGTACAATTGTTTCTGCTGGTTGTGGGCACAATCTCTGTTCCATGCAGCAGTGCTGAAAGCAGACTGAAGTCTCTGAGTCAACTGGGTGACGTAGTCAGCAGGAGAAACAGAAGTAGATGATGCTGGCATGTTGGTAGGCAACAGCATATCAGCAGGCATCCGTGCCTCATGTCCATGCGTGAGAAAAAATGGCGTAAACCCCGTGGTAGAGTGAGGACTGGTGTTGTAAGCCAAAGCAACTTGATTGAGGCAGTCATCCCATTCGCCAGGCTGCTGAAGGAGTAACTTAGCTAACTGGTCAATAAGTGTTCGGTTGAACCTCTCGACCATCCCATCGCATCGAGGGTGATATGGGCTGGTCCGTGTCTTCTGGATGCCTAGCAGCTGACACAGATGTTTCACCAGGTCAGATTCAAACTGACGTCCTTGGTCCGTGTGTAGCATTTCAGGGACGCCGTGCTGACAGATGAAGTTGTCAAACAGGCATTTTGCAACTGTTGTGGCACGTTGGTCTGCGATAGCATAGAGATTGACATATTTCCAGTGTTGGGGAGTAACGGAATACATGTACCGCCGTTACGTATTTAGAATACAAAATATGAGTAACTGTATTCCGTTACAGTTACCGTTTAAAAAGGTGGTATTCAGAATACAGTTACTTTGTTGAAATAAATGGATTACACTGCGGTACTTTCCTGTTTCATTTTGTCGCGGGTCAGGACTGTTTGGGTTTTGTTTGACAGCTACGTTCTTTCGTTCCAGGCGGCAGCGTTACGGTTGCCATGGTTACAGGGCGACGCTCTCTCTCTCTTTCTGCGACTGTGTGTTTCCTGGGTGAGAGAGCGCCTTTTCGTTGTTGTTGTGCTAAGCTAACAGGCAGAATGCTACAAGCATAGCTCTAAAGAATGCAGCATCATGGGCAGTGTAGTCCGTGTTGCAGGGAGAATGGACTGCCATACACGTTATGTGTCTGTGAGCGCGAGGAGGGAGAAAAAGGCGAGTGGAAAGGTACGAGTTGTCGTCGAGGAAAAACGGGAGCTGGAAACATGTAAATATAATAATAACCACTGCAGCCAAGAAGAGTGCCTGACGAGCCCAGTTGTAAGTAAGCTATTAAGCTATTCAACGCCTCTCTCTGTCTCTCGCAAGAAAAATTGACCCACACAACAAAGTAAAGCTATTTTTCGGCTACGAGCCGACAGGGACCCCGCCGTATTAGTCAGAGGTCCCTTTACTACAGTTCGGAGTCGCGGACCTTCAGTAATAGTAATAAATCACACAGCAATAGTACATTCACGTTGTTGTAAAAAGCATGATAATATATTAAGTATTCCAAAGTATTCAGAATACGTTACTGTCATTGAGTAACGTAACGGAATACGTTACAGAATACATTTTGGGGCATGTATTCTGTATTCTGTAACGGAATACATTTTAAAAGTAACCTTCCCAACACTGCATATTTCAAGAAATAGTCTTGAACAACGAGCACGTACCTGTTGCCACGACTCGTAATGTGGAGTTCAAGTATGTCAGCTGCCACCTTTTGAAATGGCTCCGCAGCAACAATTGTTTTCATTGGAGCTCTGTGATGAGGTGTGGGATTCCGTCTGGCATCACATGGAGTGCATTGTGTGCACCATATTCTGATGTCACGTGACATGAATGGCCAGTAATATAGCTGCTGAGCACGTTCCAGGACCTTATCTGCTGATAGGTGACCGGACACTGGGTTGCCATGCAGGAGCTTTAGGACAGTGTCTTTTAAAGATTCAGAAACAACCAACTGATGCAACACTGATTTTTGGGACGGGTTGAAAGCTTTACGACAGAGTAAGCCATCGTGAAAGGTAAGTCTAGAGTATTCATCCATAGCACTTTTTCCTGAGGTGGGCATTTTTTCATATGCCAGTAGGGTGGTTTCTGACCCTTAGCTTTCCAGCTAATGACTTCTGACAGTACAGGATCTTTTTGTTGTTCACTTCTGAGATCATCTTCAGGCAGCTCAAGCACAAATGTGGATGAAACAGATAGCGCTGCACACTGCAGTCGTGGATCAGGAAAGTCATTGCATGGAATGTGTCTTTGGTCAGTACTGCAGGGACTATGGTTGGGCGGGCCTGCAGGACCTACGCACCTCTCTTCAGGTTTCAAGGTAGCAGAAGCAGTGCAGACTGTGTCCTGCTGTACGGTTTCACCAGTGACAGGGCGACGTGACAATGCATCCGCATTGAGGTGGCGGTGGCCATCTTTATGAATCACAGTCCCCTCAAAAGGATCGAGTTCAAGAGCCCAGCGAGCACGGCGACCAGTTCTATCACTGTCAATGGGTATTTTCCGAAGACCCAGGAGGGGCTTGTGATCAGTGACAATAACAAATGGCTGCTTGTAGAGATAATGACGAAAATGTCTAACTGCCCAAACAATGGCCCAGAGTTCTCGATCATAAGTCGACCACTTTCTTTCTGCCTTTGTAGGCGCATGGCTAGCATAGGCAATGACTTTCTCTTGCTGTCCCTGTTTTTGAGCTAGTACACTGCCAATAGCTGTGCTTGAAGCATCAGTATACAGAGAAAATGGCAATGTGAAGTCAGGGAATGAAACCACTGGAGGGTTTGAGAGGGCATGTTTCAGATACATGAATGCATCCTGGCACTGAGAAGTCCATTGAAAAGTTGCATGCTTTTCAGTGAGAGCATGTAGGGGGACACTGTGGTGTGCAAAGTTTTGAATGAACTTGCGATAATATGAACAAAGTCCAAGGAATGACCTTACTTCTGTCGCTGTTTGTGGAATAGGCCAGGCTTGCACACTGTTCACATTTCCCATGTGGCCCAGAAATTGTACCTGATCTTTGGCAAAACAGCATTTTGAGGGGTTTAGCTTCAAGCCACTTGCCTGGAATCTGCTGAAAATTTCTTCCAGGTGCTGGAGATGTTCTGCGAAAGAGCGGCTGTAAATGAGGACATCATCCAAATACACTAAGCAGGTTTTCCAGGGAAGGTCACGAAGTACCATCTCCATTAACCGCTGACATGTGGCTGGAGCGTTTGTGAGTCCCATGGGCATAACAGTGAATTGGTAAAGTCCACTGCCGGTTGTGAAAGCAGTTTTCTCACGATCCTTCTCTTCCAGTTCAACCTGCCAACAGCCATGTTGAAGGTCCATTGTGGAGAACCAGGCAGAACCTGACAGTGCATCCAGTGCATCATCAACCCTTGGAAGAGGATGAGAGTCTTTGATTGTCACTGCATTGAATTTCCTATAGTCGAGACAGAAACGCCACGTACCATTTTTCTTTCGCACCAGAACAACTGGGGCGGCCCATGGGCTGTAGCTTTCTTCGATGACACCTGCAGCGCCGCCACCTGCAGCGCCGCCACCTGCAGCTCCCGTGCCTCAGCCTGAGGACGACGCCTCGCCTGGTTCTGCCTCGCCTCAGCCAGAGGTCTCCGCACCTGCTGGCCCTGCCTCGCCTGGTCCTGTTGCGCCAGCTGGAGGTTCAGCCAAGCCCGTCCAGCATCCTTCCACGCCGTCGCCTGCAGCACCGCCACCTGCGGCTTCCACGCCGTCGCCTGCAGCGCCATTATCTGGTCCTGCCTCGCCTGGTCCTGCCACGACCCAGCCAGAAGTCGACGCCACGCCTCTGCTCGTCTCGCCTGCCAAGCCACGTCCAGCATGGCTGTTTCCGGGGCCTGTCAAAACAGCCTGTTCACGGAAACCCACCCGAGGGGTCACGTCCACATCCACACTACCGTCGACCGCCAGCCAAGCCACCCGACAGGTCTCGTCCACATCGCCGCCGGCCACGAGCCAAGCCGCCCGAGTGTGGCCAGCCATACCTGCTTCACCACTGCCACCTTCCTCGTGGCTGGCTCCCAGAACCTTTGAACTATGAACTGCTATGCTGTCGACCTCCAGGACGGCCCGCTGATCTGCCTGACTTTAGATTCTTGTGCCATCGGCCTCCAGGTCGGCCACCTGAACTACTTCGCCATGAACTCCTTTTCTGCCGAGATCATGGTCGCCCTCCTGAAACAGGGTCTCAGACTCTTAAGCCCTTGTGTTTGGACTGAGTGCTTCAGATTCTTTGTTTTTTGTGGTTTTGTTTCATGTTTGTTTTCTTGTTGCTTCTTTTCTTTGTTCATGGTTTTGGGCGTCTGGAATCCGCCCTTGAAGGGGGGGCTCTGTCATGATCCTGGGTCTTTTGACCCAGCGTTTTAAGTTTGAGTTTATTTTGTTCATTAGGTTATCTAAGTTCATTTGGTTATTAGACTCCTTGTGTTTTCTTCGACTGTATTTAAGTTTCCCTTCACCCTTCGTGTTTCATGCTGCGTGTCTTATGTTATCAAGTTTGTATTATCATGTCTGTCTCATGTTTCCTGTTTTATTTTGAAGGAGTCGTGTGTTCTTTGTTCATTGTATTTAGTTTCACTTCCCTTAGGCTCATGTCAGTCAGCTGTTCCTCCATGTGTTCCCACTTCCCCTAATCACCTCCTGTGTACTTAAGTCCTCTGTTTTCAGTGTGTGATTGTCAGGTCGTCTGTTGTCCACGCCATGTTTCCCATTCCATGCTTCCAAGTTTCTTGTCTAGGTTCCCCAGTTTAGGTTTGTGTTAATTTTGCTTCAGTTTGCCTTGCCCTTTGTTTGTACCTTTTCTACCAGCCATATTAAACGGCTCGCCTTTTGTTAACATTTCAAGTTCTGTTCCCTGTTCCTTGGAGTCTGCGTTTTGGGTCTTTTTGTCAACCCCTACAGTCTGCCCTCGCCAGACTGTGACAGATAAATTCTTGAACATGCTTCCTTGTTTGTTTATGTCTAAATTTGAGTGTTTGTGCTTGGAAACATCAAAACAAATACATTTTTACGTATATTCTGTGCTTTTCAATAAAGCGAGACACAGAAGTAAAAAAACGAATACTTTCTTTGTTTGTACCAGAACTCTTTCAAAATGCTGCTGTCATGACCAATTTAGCCACATGAGGCTGAAGTAAGGACTACTGCGCTAATGACTCGTAACAACCCAACAAATTGATCCAGTTTCCAAGAACTGGTCCATAAATTGTTTATTTGCATGTTTAATAATCCATCAATGCTGCAGTCAAGCCCGAGCAAAAGGAAGCTACTCCAAGGTGCTCTGAACTTATCAAGATGACTGACAGCCGTCAACAAGAAACACCCTCCCCTTACTCACCCAGCCTCCCTGCTGGCACACCAGCGACCGAGTGAACACATGTCCTGCTCGTTCAACACTTTCCAAATGACAACCGTAAATCCAGGAATAGACACGCAACAACATACACCACAAACTTTATATGGTTGCTACAGCAGCTACAAAGTCTTTCTGTGGCATCAAAAATTAATGTCACTGCCTTTGTTTTAGATTTTAAGTTCAGTGAAACAATAATTTGTTCGTTTGTTTTCTTCTAAACATATTTATGAAAAGGTTTCGTGCAAAAGACAACTACATGTAACTGACATGTAGTTTTTATACTCCACCATTAGGTGGCAGTCTCTGCTATATTTTGGGGGGCACTGGCTGTGTCCCAATTCAGGGTCTGCACGCTTGAAGTACGCGCACTACGTGTACTACGTACGGTAAGTGAGGAAGTGAGAGGCTTGTGAAATGGGACGGTCTAGCCTTCGTCGCGCTGTTGAGGTTGCCTAGCAACCATGATACTAACCGCGAGAAATGCGAGATTGTGTGACATAAATGAAGGAGAAAAAAATGTTTTGTTGGTCATTCATTTTTGTCATGAAATCACTTTGATTAGTTGAGTATCTGAGGCTGAGACCACGGGACTGTAAAACATGATTGTTGGGCTTCATTTCTGTGCTGAACAGTCATTTAAGATTAGCTAGTAAATAACAATTAGCTGATGTTGTTCATGAGACCAAAGTCATCTCACTGTGGTAATGTAAATATAATATGGCCAATATTATAGTACTGTCAGATTATTATGATATATATATATATATATATATATTTATTTATATATAAAAAAACACCCAGCACGCCCCTGCGGGCGGTTTATCCTTCAAGCTCGGGTCCTCTACCAGAGGCCTGGGAGCTTGAGGGTCCTGCGCAGTATCTTAGCTGTTCCCAGGACTGCGCTCTTCTGGACAGAGATCTCCGATGTTATTCCCGGGATCTGCTGGAGCCACTCGCCTAGCTTGGGAGTCACCGCACCTAGTGCTCCGATTACCACGGGGACCACCGTTACCTTCACCCTCCACATCCTCTCGAGCTCTTCTCTGAGCCCTTGGTATTTCTCCAGCTTCTCGTGTTCCTTCTTCCTGATATTGCTGTCATTTGGAACCGCTACATCGATCACTACGGCCGTCTTCTTCTGTTTGTCTACCACCACTATGTCCGGTTGGTTAGCCACCACCATTTTGTCCGTCTGTATCTGGAAGTCCCACAGGATCTTAGCTCGGTCATTCTCCACCACCCTTGGGGGCATCTCCCATTTTGACCTCGGGACTTCCAGGTTATACTCGGCACAGATGTTCCTGTACACTATGCCGGCCACTTGGTTATGGCGTTCCATGTATGCCTTGCCTGCTAGCATCTTGCACCCTGCTGTTATGTGCTGGATTGTCTCTGGGGCATCTTTACACAGCCTGCACCTGGGGTCTTGCCTGGTGTGATAGACCCCAGCCTCTATGGATCTTGTGCTCAGAGCTTGTTCTTGTGCTGCCATGATTAGTGCCTCTGTGCTGTCTTTCAGTCCAGCTTTGTCCAGCCACTGGTAGGATTTCTGGATATCAGCCACCTCCTCTATCTGCCGGTGGTACATACCGTGCAGGGGCCTGTCCTTCCATGATGGTTCCTCGTCTCCCTCCTCTTTCTTGGGTTTCTGCTGCCTGAGGTATTCACTGAGCACTCGGTCAGTTGGGGCCATCTTCCCAATGTATTCTTGGATGTTCGTTGTCTCATCCTGGACTGTGGTGCTGACACTCACCAGTCCCCGGCCCCCTTCCTTCCGCTTAGCGTACAGCCTCATATATATATATATATATATATATATATATATATATATATATATATATATATATATATATATATATATATATATATATATATATATGTGTGTGTGTGTGTGTGTGTGTGTGTGTGTGTGTGTGTGTAGAGGCTGAAAGTACAAACATCACTAATGTCACATAACATTGCCAACATTGTGGCCGACAGCAATGCTTTCAAAAAGCAGTAAAAATGTTTCTTGGGCCTCAAACTAGACTGTAACTGTAAACTCATTATATTAACGATGATACTTTGAAAGGTACAGTTTGAAACTGCAGTACAATCAAAGAAAAAGAGAGCAAATGTGTTTTTTTTATTCATGCCTCCAGCTTTATTAGAAAGTAGAAAAGATGTTTGTTTTTTTGGTTTTCAAGCAACAGTAATGCAAAATGAAGAAAACAAGTTTTTTTTGTCTTTTTCAACAAACCTGTCCACAAGCCTCATCTTCAGTTTCAGTTGGTTGTATATGAGCTGTTGAATCTGTCTGTTTGACAGTCTGAATAATCTCTGTTTCATATTACAATCGTGGGTTTTGTGTGTACATAAAAATTGCTTCTCCCTGGTTTTACTGCAGCCGCACTCATCTGCACCAACCAGGAGCACTCATGTCTGGGAGTTCTTTGAATTATTTGGAAAAATGATGATTAAATATAACCATGTTTCTGTCTGGTTTGTGTGGTGAAAGATGGTAAAATTTCAAACAGTGTTTCCAATTTTGTTCACAGTAGGACTAAAATGTGGTTCATGCAGTGGACTAACCAAGTGCAGAATCTATTTAAAAAAAAGTATAGCAAGCTGGCAGAAACCGAAAAATCATAAACTGTAAGAGGAACAATGAAATGATAAACTGAATAAAGGTCTACAGAGACAACACTGACAGATGTAACATCAAATCATGCTGTGGTTTCAAGACATTTAGAATAACTTCATCGTAGTTTTGATCCAGTACAGTTGTTTCTCTGAGATAAACGAGTAGATTCCAGGTTTTGTAATGATACCGCAACCCCGTCCAAAAGAAGTGACTCCAACCAGCGCTCCATCGCACAACAGCGGGCCTCCTGAATCCCCCTGCAGCAAGAACAAACACATGACAGTGTCTCAGGTGTTGAGCTGAATGCAAGGAAACAAGGAAAAATACATGTAATCTTCATACGTACCTGACAGGTATCAGCGACGTTTGTACCATCTGAACCAGCACATATCATGTGTTTGGTGATCTCAGGTTTGTGGTTGTAATAATCACGAGAGTTGCACGTCTGTCTGTCCACCACAGTCACATTGACAGACTTGAGGACGTCTGATGTTTGGTTGTTTTCGGTTTCTCCCCATCCAGCCACCAGACACCTGCTGCCAGCTGCCGGGTCTCTCACAGTGTTGCCAACCTCGAGCCACTGCACTTCCCTGGTTTTCCTCACCGGTTCTTTAAGCTGAAAAAAAGTTAAAAAGAATCTCAGATATTGGTAATGAATCTCTCCACATTAACTACATTAAATAAACAAATATTTGCTAAAGAGTTGTAGCACCACTCATTTATTTCTAATATTTTGCTTGGAAAATATGAAATATGTGCAGTGCTGAGTTGAAACATGTCTATAAAGACATGGAAATACATTTTATATTTTAAAAAATGAAACTAAGTTTTAGTTAAGTAAGCAACACCTGAGTTGGCTGTAGGAGGTACAGCAGGTTATCTACTAATAGAATGGTTTGGTGTTTGATCCCTGGTCTCTCCAGTCTGCATGTCAGAAATCCTTTGGCAAGATACTGAACCCCACGATGCGCTCTGATGCTACGTTAGAGTGTGAGTGTGTGTGAGTGTTAGAAAGCACTTAAGCACAGAAAGATGTGTTTGGGTGAATAAGCCATGTTGTGTAACGCTCTGAGTGCTCAGGTAGAGTAGAAAGGTGCTAAATAAGAACCCGTCCATTTATGATTTACATTATTTGTATCAGACCCTGATAGGGATGGGTATTGATAAGATTTTCACCATTCCGATTCCATTTTCGATTCTGTTTCACGATTCGATTCTTTTTCGATTCTGTTTAAAAAAGGAGAACACTAAGGTCGATTAGCTTAGAACTGTGTTTTATATCTTCTCTTTGAACAAGATAGAAATTTAGGAGTAACATGGCCTTACAAACCCAGCAGTGAGATCTTCAGAGATCCAGCCTACGACTCTTCAATGGGGTGTCACAGGGACCCCGGGGAAAAAAATTGTAAATGTAAAATAATAAAATAAATATTCTTCTGTAGCAATAACAAACTATAACATAAATTATTCTGTAGCAATTACACAAGAATATCCAGTAATGTCCCTGCCTACAAATAAACACATTCACTTACCGAAAATCGACCGTCTCACACTTCTGGGTGCAAACGGGTTCAAGCCTTTTACCACAAACTGAGTCACTGCTTGGTGACATTCGTCTATCCTGCCTGAAAGGAGACGCTAACGGTAGACTGCAGCGAGAACTGCCAGCATCTGAGCCAACCAATTCGTCGACTCTTTCAAATGCGGCCGTCAAATGCGTCCTTCATTTCCCCGAATTTGAAGGATGGGTCGGGTGTGTCCTTCGCGGCCCACCATATCCCAGAATTCATAGCGCGGCCCAGCAAAATTTCAGCTGCCAACAATGGCGGCCGCTGCTAAGTTTTAAAATTAGTCTTATTACTCTTTCTGGGTCACAAAATAAACTTTTAACATATTTGAAAGAAGCTTTCAAATATTTGCAAAAGACCGTTCCGTTTCACAGCCTCGCACTTCCGGCCTTCTCGGTCTTCGAAGGACCCGGCCCACGTAGACCGCGAAGGCCGGGTCCTCCGAAGGATGCAGCCGACATTTTGGAACACAGCTTCTGTCTGTCTCTCTCATCATGGTCACCTAAATGCACAGTAATGGCAGGTTTGTAATAAGGCAGATCGCGCTAACATAATATGCACTGTTGTTGATTATTTACCTGCCGCATTACCGCTGCTGCTGGGTTGAGATTCACGAGTCCGGAGCGGAATTAAAAACACGACATTCATTTAAGGTCATCGTGTGTTTTGTGAGCAAATGCTTTTGCATATTCGTAGTGTTTCCTCCCTTAAATGAAATATCTACTTGCAAGTATTGCAAGTTGCCCTGTTGTCATCCGTTCTCGTAAAGTATAACCAAACTTTTGAGCGTTTGAGCCGCTTAGTAAATGACGCTCCGCAACGTGGTGACGTCATTCGGGGCGACTGGAATCGATAAGGGAATCGTTTGCAAAACTGACAAACAATTCCAAGGAATTGAAACAGTGGGAACCGGTTCTCAACAAGAACCAGTTTTCGATACCCATCCCTAGACCCTGATATATCACCTTACCTTCAACAACATGAGGTCATCGTCCAACCTTGCACAACAGTAGTCAGGATGAGGAAAACTTTTCTCAACGACTCTTTGATGCTTGGAACTTTCGTTTTTCGTTCTGGAGTGGGCTCCCAGGATCACCCAGTAACTCCTGTAAAAGAAAAAACACAATCTGGTGATGAAGGTTTACATATTTAAAAGGTTAACAGGTCAGCAGCTTCTAAAACAGTCGTCATAGTTCTTTATTATTGTGTATTACTACATATGGCTGGGTTATAGCTGTTACTGAGCTTTGGGTGAATCTGCGTTATTTTTTCTTCCAGCTGAATGAAGAAATTAAAATGTACAGAAAATGTTTTAGATGAAGAAATGTATCAAATGTTTGATGTGTATGTAGCTGTGGCTTCTGTGTTATTTTAAGTGAGTGCAACACTTATATTTTGCTTGTTATTCCATCTTAAATAAAACTTTCTAGAACACCTCTGTACAGATATTGTGCTTACAAGAGAGAGAAAAATCAGCTTTAAATATTCTATATTCATCCTCTCCATTCAATGTAATTAGCTTTGCATGTATAATTATAGCAGTGTGTATTATTCGCTTTCTCTAACGAAGAGGCCAGCCACCGTTTACAGAAAGCACATTTCTGCTGCTCTGGCCCTGATCTCTTTCTTTCAGTAACTACCCAGAGCTCGTGACCACAGGTGAGGGCAGTGACCTCTGGGTAGTTACTGAAGGAATAATAGTCTGTTGAAAATAAATACTGCATTATTTTTAAAATTGAGGAAAATAGGACCTCAGATTCTTACCCAGTGCAGTGGGCAGCTGTCAGGACCCACTGTGGATGGATTAATGTCCCTCCACACCAAGAATTAGTCACAGTTCTAAGATAGGCCATGTAAGGCAGTGAGTGTGGCTCGACTTCTTTCCCATTAATAATCTCAGAACCACGACCTGAAACAGAAACAAAATATCAGGACACATAAATCAGCTGATGATCAAGTGAAGAACAGATGAGTGAAACAAACACCTGAAGGAGATCAGCAGTGTGACTTTGCATTACGCTTATTTACATGAAGATTAAAATTACCAATCGTTAAATTAAATTACAGTGGAAAACGTTACTCACCTGGCTGGATGATGAAGAGGAGCACACATGAGATGAGGAGACTGAAATTCTTCAGGCAGGACATTTCTTCTTCCCTCTCTTTGATCAGACGCTGAATGCAGTGAAACTCACTGTGATGCTCAGCTTTATGTGCTGAGCTGAGGGGGCGTGGTCTGACATTGGATGAGTAAGATAAACTGACACACCCATCCAAACCCGTCAAAACCTGCAGTGAAATCTCATCAAAATGTAACACACACATATGAAATCATTTTGATTCTGTTTGGTTCCAAACAAAAGTATTTCAATAACTAAAACAACAAACAGGAAAACATGCTCAAATGATAAATTGAAATCCTCATTTTGATCATCATACAGCAAAATCATAATATTTATCCAGATTAAAATCTTCCAAGAGTGCAGCGTTAGTTAAATTATACAATACATAAAAAATAGCAGGAATAAAACAGAACAGATAAATGAGCTCAAACATGTGAATCATATGCAATAACACATCATTACAAGAGCGACATTGTAACAGTTATTACACTGTCGTAAACAGTTATTCTGCTCTTCTCTCACGTTTTTGGTCTGTGAAACTGTGTGATGAGTTTTGTGCAAATCTAAAAAACGTCCTTCTAATCTCTCTTTGTTGAATCCACTGTGGTGCAAAGATTTATATGATCAGCTGAAGGGTGAAAATGAAGGAGTGAAATGGACACATCCACTCAAACCTTTCATAACCTGCAGTGAAATCTATGATTAATATCTAACACTCACATGCACATACATGCTATGTAACGGAGAATGAATAGAGCTCATGATGTCACTGTGTGCAGACATGTAGGTGTTCCACAAAAACAAGCTGTGTTAGAATTTAGAACAAAAGAAGTCCGCTTAAAAAAATAAAAGAGGATTTGTGGAAGTAAATGATGACAAAAGACAAAATGTCCTAACATTTACAAAGGACAGTTTTTGATACGGTTTCACCAAAGTTTGCAAAACGATATCGTTGACAGTCTTTCCCAATTTGTTCCCACTTTTTTTCTTTGCCTAACTTGAGACAGTTGCTGTCTTGTTTGCTTCACTGGTTTCTTAAGCTCAGAAACAGCTAAAAAGAAAGAAACATGTTGATAATAGGAGTCCCAGGCTTCTACCTTTCTACCTTTAAAACCCGCCTTCCAGCCAAATGGCTGGTAGGCTTTTAGCTAAGCTTTAGCTTCAGCCAAGTGGAAGCTAAATTGGCTAGTCATTCATATGTACATTAGGTTGTTACCTGGGAATTCTGGAGGGAGGGGAGTGGGGGTGTGTGATTGAGGGGGTGGGGGAGCTGCTAAAAGCTGTGAACTTCCTTTTGTGTTCGTCTTGATGCATTCTCAATCATCCAGGGAAATAAATCTCCAAAAGTCACCAACTTGGAGTGTTTCAGTTTGCCATCTTAGGGAGAAATCAACACACATGGGTGTAGGTCCTTTGTTGCTGAGATTTATTGATGAAAACAGTACAAAAAACCAACCATCTGTACACATATTTACAAATAATAATAAAAAGTGAGTGAGTACAATTCAACATTTTCAGCAATCACTCACAATCCTGGCACTGCCATGGTATCTGTAGTCTGCATTTACCACATGTGTATCTTTTGCAGTGAACACATCGCACAGTGGCATGATTGTTCTTGCATTTGTGTTTGACCTGACACATGGCTCTTTTTCCAGGGCTCGGTGTGGAGGGTTGTGTCCAAAGCAACTGTTCTTTTCTTGCCTTCTTCTCAGCTACATGAGAGTGAGCCAACTCTCTTGCAAGCTCCACCAGGAAGTCCACCCGTCTTTCCTTCGTCCCGGTGCATGCTTGATACAGCACATGTGCATTCAGTGCTGCCATGTCAATCACGTTATGTGTGTGTGTGGTGGTGTTTGGGGGGGCGCACCAGAGGGAGTGTTCACCCAGGGCGGCAAACAGGCTAGGACCGCCAATGAATGTCACACTGGTGTTCTATAAAAACCAAGTTGCAGCATTATTTGGAGTGAGCCTTAGTGCCACCTCCAAACTGAAGGCCAGGTTCTAGATAACAGGACATGTAGGACTGGGAAGTGGGCGTCCCAGAAACATGGGACCACAAAGCATACATTTCATGCACAGCATTTCTAGGCAAAGCCAAGACAGTGGTAGCCTCAGAATCTCATCTCGTGGTGGCTGACAGGGCAGTGAAAATTTCAGGTTTTTATTGTTAATAGTTTTTGAGACATTCAAATTCAAACATTGCCTCCGATTGTCACGGCTGCCGCAGCAGTCATGTGGAGAAGTGAAGGAGGACCCAAGTTGCAGACAGCAGCGGTGATGCAAGTGAGTTTATTTACAGTGAACGATAAATAACAAAAGCGAGGGCAAAACTAAACATACACCTGAACTGGGGAAAACTACTAACAAACAAAACCTGAAACGATAACTCACAGAATCACTCGCAGGGAAAACATAAGGAGGGAAAGGAAGGGAAGAGGGGAAGAGCAGGGAATGGAGAGCAGAATGAGGAGCAGAGATGACCAAATAATACAGATGAACCGACAAGGAACACAGGCAGGCACACACTATAAATACACACAAGGTAACGAGGGATTGACACACCAGAGGGGAACACAGCTGAACCCAATTACACACAACGAGACACAAACCTTCACAGTAAAACAGGAAACTCACAGACGGTTTAACAACACAAACTCAGGGACACGAACAGAGCACAGGAGAGACACAGGTAGGAATGATAAAACACAACAACCAAACCCTAACGACTAATACAAAATAAGAGTGAACACAAAACAAAAGATGACACCAAAATGAAACACAAAACGCTGGCTCTAACGACCGATTTTGATTATTGATATATGAAGCTAAAGTTTCACAGAAATCATGCCATGTTTCCAAACTTTGAACCAAAAATGTTTATGGTTTAAAGTTGGTGGTTTGAGCCAGAATGACCCTTGATCAGCACAACACTTTCATTTTTTGAACATTTTCATTTTCTTTCAGTGTTTTTCAAAAGCGAATCATTTAATTTGTAATTCCAGTGTGCACTGGCAGTCATTTAATTAACAATCACATGCAGTTTCCATATTTACACATGGAAGATGAAATCCCACAAAAGCTTTTCCTTATCAACTCTGTAAAACGTCTTCAGTCGAATTCTGCATATTTAAAATATTCATAATACAAAACTGAAATTAAAATAATTTACATTTTGCACTTGAGAAGAAAAGTGTAAACCTGTTATGTCAGAATCATAAAAAGCAAGTAAACACTGAGGTGCACAGCTTCATATGCTGAGCTGAAGAAATGCAGTCTGAGCAAAATGGACTCATCCACACAAAACCTTCACAGCTGATGGTGTTATATTCTGGTCTCATTCACAACAGACTCCAGAATATCTATTTCCTACCCAACGGGGTAGTAAGTTTTATTAACAAGTCATGCGACTCAGATTGGTCCTCTGCCATGTACAACAGCAACATACAGCCTAACAATCCTTACTCGTGTGACACTCTAAAACGTCCATGCAGCAACACAATCTATTGTGGAACATTCACATTGTTACAGATGGGTGAAACTGAGCTTTAATATCTAACACACACATGCACATACATGCTATGTAACGGCTGCACTACATGTCTGCACCTGGTGATGGGCTGGTACAGTCTGGATACAGACTTATAGGCTATCATCTCCCAGCCCATGCAGGAGACTCTGACAGCACTGAGCAGCTCCTTCAGTGGCCACGATGTGGGACGGAGAGATTCGGCGGATCTTTCCTTCTAACTGCTGTCAGACTCCACAACAAATCCACACAAACGTGCACACACATCCACACATGTGAAATACTACTAAGTGTAATTTATGTTATCATGTTTTGCTGGTATGTCTCTGAAACTGTGATCTATCCTTATAAAGTTTATGAACGCTGCATTATAATCTAGAAATGAAAAAGAAGACAGGTTGAAAAATCAAAAGAACATTTTGTGTAAGTAAATGTTGATGAAAGACACAATGTCCTAACATTGGTACAAAGAAAGGTTTTGAAACAGTAATTTCCCCAAAAGGTTTCAAAACGATATTTTCCCTGTCAGGTTGCCACATCTTTGCTGACAGTTTTTAGCCCATCATGAGTCAGTTTCATTATCTTGGTTTGCTCTTTGATATTGACCAACATAAATCATTTTTATCAGGAAGTCCTAAAAACTCAATGAAAAGCCTTCAGTTCATCCAAAATGCTGCAGTAAGAGTCCTGACAGGGACTAGAAAGAGCGAACAGATTTAAACCATATGTCTTAATGACCTTGTAGTACCATATCACCCAATCCAGTCTTTAAGTGATGACGTGACGAATCCTACTTCCGGGCCTAAAGTAGTCTGCGTTTATTATGGCTTTTGTGTTGTTAACATGTTTAATGTTTTGTATTTTCTTCTATTTAATCTCAAAAAGCTCCTAAAAACAGTCAGTGATCACTAGGGATGGGTATCGAAACCCGGTTCTTGTTGAGAACCGGTTCCCACTGTTTCAATTCCTTGGAAGTGTTTGCCATTTTTGCAAACGATTCTCTTATCGATTCCAGTCGCCCCGAATGACGTCACCACGTTGCGGAGCGTCATTTACCTGGCAGGAAACATGGCGGCTCAAACGCTCAAAAGTTTGGTCATACTTTACGAGAACGGATGACAACAGGGCAACTTGCAATACTTGCAAAGTAGATATTTCATCAAAGGGAGGAAACACTACGAATATGCAAAAGCATTTGCTCACAAAACACACGATGACCTTAAATGAATGTCGTGTTTTTAATTCCGCTCCGGACTCGTGAATCTCAACCCAGCAGCAGCGGTAACGTTTGCACGTCCTCTCCCGTTAATGCGGCAGGTAAATAATCAACTAACAGTGCATATTATGTTAGCGCGATCTGCTTTATTACAAAACCTGCTATTACTGTGCGTTAAGGTGACCATGATGAGACAGACAGAGTCTGGCTCAGATGCTGGCAGTTGTCGCTGCAGTCTACCGTTAGCGTCTCCTTTCAGGCCAGGATAGACGAATGTCACCAAGCAGAGACTAAGTTTGTGGTCAAAGGCTTGCACCCATTTGCCACAGCAGATGCCCCCAATTTTCGGTAAGTGAATGTGTTTAATCGTAGGCAGGGACATTACTGGATATTCTTGTGTAATTGCTACAGAATAATTTATGTTATAGTTTGTTATTGCTACAGAAGAATATTTATTTTATTATTTTACATTTACAATTTTTTTCCCCGGGGACCCTGTGACACCCCATTGAAGAGCCGTAGGCTGGATCTCTTAAGATCTCACTGTTGGGTTTGTAAGGCCATGTTACTCCTCAATTTCTATCTTGTTCAAAGAGAAGATATAAAACAAAGTTCTAAGCTAAGTGACCTTAGTGTCCTCCTTTTTTAAAAAGAATCGATAAAGAATCGAATCGTTAAAAAGAATCGAAAATGGAATCGGAATCGTGAAAATCTTATCAATACCCATCCCTAGTGATCACTGTCGACCTCCCTCGGCTTTTATTACCACTAATCATTTATTTAAGCTCAGTTTTTAAAACCTTAGGATGTAACTACAGCCCAGCCCATGCAGCAGTATATGAATGACTAACCTCGTATTGTGGATGGATTATCTCAGTTGTTCTCCTGGCTGAAGTTTGGTCCTTTTACAGCATCCTGCCATGCGATTACATTTGTTCCTGACCACCGAGAACACTCACGTTAACTTTTATCCAGTGGAAAAAAAGTTAGCTTGTTTATATTATGCTAACATAGCTGTGTCGCTAGCGGTCACGTAGCACATCATTATATACCAGCTAGCCCAACTTCAGTAACCCTACAAACGTCACTGCTGTTTAGTTTTCTGTCTTCATTTATGTTGGAAGTGATAACAGAGCTGTACGTTTGAATTTGTTTCCAAAACCCCGCAGTCAGGACATGCTATATTGTATTTAGATGGAACCTAGCGAGCTAACTTGTTGTTCCTACAGTATTTAAAAGTAGAATAGGAGGCAGAGCCTGTCATGGTTCTGATTCCTTTCGACGCAGTATTTTTAGTTCTTGTGTTTCGTTTTAGTTTTGAATGTTGGATCGTTTTTTTCCCCTGGTGCTTTGTTGATTATTATTGTTATTATTATTATCAATAATCTGTTTTCAGTGATTCTGGTTTAGGGTTTTGTGTCTCATGTTTTGCATAGTTTGAGTTTCATGTGTTATGTTCTGTCTGCCTCTCTGTGTCGAGTCTGCGTCCTTGTGTGATGGTTTCTTGTTTCCTGTTTTATTTTGATAGTCACAGTCTGATGTCAGTGTGTTCAGTTTTACTTCTCCACTTTCTCGTTAGTCTAACTTCTCCCAGCTGTGTCTCCCTCCTGTTTCCCATTCCCTGATTAATCCCCTGTGAATATAAGCCCTGAGTTTTTCTGTGCTCTCTGTCGTGTCGTACCCTCAACTTGCTGTATGTTTGTTATGTCCAGTCCTCCAGCACCTCTGTTTGGAGTCTTGTTTTTGTGAGTTTTATTTTATGAAGACTTGATCCAGCAATAAAGCTGTATTTTCAGTTTAAATCCCATCTCCAAGAGTCCTGCATTTTGGGTCCACCACTTCTGCCTGCCTCCCACACAGCCAACCATGACAGAACGATGTGACCAGTACATGGACCCAGCAGCACTTGCCCTGTCTGATGAGCTGAAGGAGGATATCATTTATTCAGTAAACAAGCTATGTGACCTGTGGCTGAATCACCCAGAGGAGGAGTTTCAGCGTGCTGTAGCCAACCGGCTACAACGACTGGCTTCCGGTCTTCGATGGCTTTTGGACTCGATTCACCCACTCATACAGGATTTCTTTCTAAATCAGCTTTATCTTCACCCCCCAGCTGCTACCGCTTGGAAAAAGATGAGCAGCCCAGTCCGCCGGACTTGGAGTTGCCCGGCCCATTAGAGCCATCACCATCACCTGCTCCTTCTTCCACGAGGAAGCGAGGTCCACGTCACCGGCAGTCATCAACAGATGCGATGAGTCGGAAAGACCGTGTTCATTTTGCTCCTTCCGAGCCTGGACTTACAACCTGATAGGTTTGTAGCTTGAACCTATCCGCTGGAACGTTGAAGACAATATAATTACACAGCAAAGCAAGTCACGAGTAGGCAAAGTTCTTCATGTTTCTCGTGCACGGGAGAGAACCGGACAAACGCCGTTCCTTTGCTTGACCCCAGTTGCTCTCTCCGTTCTCCCGTAACACTGTTCTTTTATTGAGGCTACATGAATATGCATAGGTTCATTAACATATGACGTCTACATACAAACAAAGAGTACTGTGTGTGTGTGTGTGTGTGTGTGTGTGTGTGTGTGTGTGCGTGCGTGCGTGCGCGTGCGCGCGTGCGCGCGCGCATGCGCCCAGGCTCGATTCTTGGAAAGGTGTGTAAATAACACTCCAGTTTCCTGAAGTTATGTAATTTCGAGTAAGGACGATGTAGCCCATCCCTCATCCCGAACATCCTCACACCTTAGGATAAAAGGCTCAACACACACGATCATTTTCACTCCACTCAGAAGGAAAATATTTCGTGTGAACTGAGAAACACATCAGAGCTGCGTGAGAGGAGGGTGAAAGGTAAGAGAGAGATGATGTGTTCATGTTCATGTCAGTGTGAACAGCAGTCAGCTGCTGTGATCTCAGTCAGAAGAACTCAGGACTGTCTGACCTGTTTCATGTTTGTCTTTCTGGACTCATTCTTAATATGAGGTCTATATGAGAGTCCTGTCTGTAATCATTATGTGTTTGATCTTATTTTAACAGCACTGAACGTGATTATTAATAATACATAACAACCATTCACTGATAATCCCACTGAAACAGAAGAAGAAAGACTGAAGCTGTTTTATTTCCAGTCAGCTGAACGAAATCTGAATGTTTGTCTCCTACTGCTGATGTAATTTTAACTGTCATTATTTCTTTACATAGATTCATGAAGTAATTTCAGGTAATGTCTCTGTGCTTTAGACATTAGTGGCTCATGTATTTTCAGTGCAGAATAAAACAACAACACAGTGTCAAAGCAAAGCTGTTTGTCTCATGTTTAAAGCTGAGGTGTGCGTCTCACAGTTTGTACACACAGCGTGATGAGGCAGTGATCTCATGGACTGGAATTACACAGGAAATGAAAATAAAGATTAACACATGTGGTCATAAACTATCATCAGATAATAATCTGTACTTTCTTTAAACATGAACTTTTAATGGAAAGTTCACTTGATATTATGTCACTCACAGAAAATAGTGAGATAATCATGGGGGCAGTAAATGCAGTCTTCTCCCTCTCACTTGGGTTCATCTCGATCTACCAGTAGCCACTGGCTAGGTCAAAAGTGGAAAACCACTTAGCTCGGGTTAGTTTGGTCAGTGTCTCTCTTATTTGGGGTAAAGGGAAAGCATCCTTTTGCGGCACAGGGTTTAGTTTCCTCCATCCTCTTTCCTTCCATCCTTTTTTCTCCCCAAGACAGAATATGGCCCATAGACCACAACTATCTCACATAACTCCCTTACACACAGACCTGGTAGGAGGCAGGGGTTAACACCTCTCCCTAACACCAGCTCCCCTGCTGGGACTCAGACCGATCAAGTCTTTTAGTCATTTTGCATATCTCTGCTGACGATTCCTTGTTTTCTGAGGTGGCGACATTGTCCATGACTCTGCCTGCTTCAAGGGAAAAACTCAGGTCACCAGGGCCATGCACATTTGACTCATTCACACAGTATAGCTTACCCAGCTTCTGGTAGACCAATGGATTATAGGAGTGTAGGTTATAGGCTCGCACTGGGACTCTACCATTCTTTAACACTCTCAGGTCTCTGGCCACCCAAATCCTTTCATCTGTGACTAAACATCCTCTAATATCTCCAGTTTAGCACCTCTCTCCAGGTTGCTTCCTGCTCAGATTTAATGGGACCACATACATTATTACACATATGTCAATTTACCTCAGATTGGGCATGTCCATGCTCTGAATCCAGCAGCAGCTTCTCCTGGCATATGGCAGCAAAATCTTCTTGGGTTCTTGCATACCTTCAAGGCCAGAGCTATGGGGCTCTCCTGTAGTCCCAACAGCAACTGATCTCACAGGGCAGCATAAGAAGGGGCATTATCTGGGGCATGTCTCTGCAACCTGCACTATAGCTCCATCAGTAGCAAAATAAATGAAGGCAGTGTCTCTGAAGAAGTGTAAGTACCCAAATCTAACAGTGTCTGTTAATTAACCCATTTATGACTTGAATACAGAGAAACAAAAGGGAAGACAGAGAGGGGGACAAAACAAGAAAAGAGAGCTAGAAGAAAGATACCGGTGGGAAATTATCAGATTGCTGATGATGTTGTTTCCAGAATGTCAATAAACCTAACTGGACTCTTCAGTAGGACTCAAAACAGACACATTTAAAGTTCACAAGGTTTATTAAATGAAGCCACAGAGTAACTGAAGGTGAACTTAGCCATGTGAAATCCTGGGGCCATGGTCACTGAGAGAGAGGACAGGCGAGCTAGCTTTGAGGAGTCCACAGAAAAGAGATCCACTGAATTGATCCAGAGAGCTGGTTCAGAAGAGGTACTTGAAAGGAAGCCACTGGTCTGTTTTCCCCTGGCGAGTTGTGTCATAGGGTAAACATGAACACTTTCATGTGTGGGGAATTATTCTTAGAATGAAGACACAACTGCTTAAGACTGAATTTTTCATTTTGTGTTGGAACTGAAATCAACCAGTTGTGTGACTCATTTGGATGTTTGTTGCTTCTATAGCTGCAGATGACCATTCGATTCCACTGGTAAGGTCTGACTTTAAGGCTCTGAACTTTTTCAGAGCAACAATCAGGAAATAGCCTCAAAACCTTCACAAGGCTCCATCTGCCCATCTCTAACTTAATAACTCAAGTGGGATTAATAAGTAGCACTGGAAATGAAGCCGCTCTTTGGTCAGGCAGAGAGTCCTGGGGGAAAAAAACACAGGAGAAACAAGGAGACGCCAGATTACCAGTCTAGAGAGCCAGATTGGCATAGAGTGATCATTGGAGTTGGTTGTTAAGTACTGGCAGAAGATGAAGACAATCAGGAACAGATGTGGCCGCCTCCTGGCAGATTTTAACCTGCTTAGCTCAGCTTAGACAGAAAGGAGAACCCAAAAAAGCAAACAGCAAGCTGGACCATGAAAATAAAGTCTTTGGATGTGGCAACCTGTTTGAAGTGGAGATTAAAAGGTGGAAAGATGCATGGCCTTAAAAATTCAGTAAAAGCTTGAAATGAATATAAAGACAGTGTACTAGGTGCTAACTGACTGGGAGACAAAAATGCAAAAACAGTGAAAGCAAGATTTTGAATTAGATGAATTTGAAAGTGTAATTGAAAAATAGGGACTAAATGTAACAGAATTCAATTATAAGATCATAAGATTTTCTTTGACATGGACAGACACAACGTTTATCTGTAGCAGATTTAGGTCGTAAAATAACAGTTTTTCTTTTCTTTTACATTCCTCGTGTCCCCTGAGATCCTCCTACATCTTTCTAGCCGTTACTCAATAATCTTGTTTAATGTTTGATTTGTTGTTGTTTGTTCTTTTAATAATTACATTAAGAGCAACCTTAAGTGTGGATTGTGTAAACTTCTTGTGGATTCCTCCTTCTTTGTATTTTCCTGTGTTCCTTCTTTATTTTTCTGGTGCTGCTGCTGGAATCGAATAAAAAAATTAGATGAAAGCAGCGTGGAGCTCCCATTAAGCCCTTGCACTGATTATTAGATTCAACTTTAGACACAAAGACAAAAAGTAATGACATCTAAAATATATTGTGCTTTCAGCCCCACATTATCTATTGGACTGTCCTGCAATTTAACTAATGTGTTGTTATTTCACAGGTAATGAAGAGAAGCAGAGCTCAGAGCCTCTCAGAATTGTCTTGCTAGGTAAGACTGGCAGTGGAAAGAGCTCTTCTGGAAACACCATTCTAGGACAAAAAAAGTTCAAAGCTGAGAATAACCCCAGATCTGTCACCAAACATTGTCAGAAAGAAAACGGTGAAGTGGACGGTCGTCCTGTTGTTGTGGTCGACACTCCTGGACTGTTTGATAGCAGTTTGTCACATGAAGAGATCAATGAGGAGATGCTGAAATGTGTCAGCCTTCTGGCTCCAGGACCACACGTCTTCCTGCTGGTTTTAAAGACTGAGAGAATCACACCAGAACAGAAGGAAGCATTAAAACTTATCAAGGAAGGCTTTGGGAAGAATTCAGAAAAATTCACCATCATTCTTTTCACAAGAGGAGATTCACTGGAACATGAGGGGCAGTCCATTCATGATTACATTGCAAAATCTGATGATTCCTTTAAGAAGCTGATTGATGATTGTGGGCAGAGATACCAGGTGTTTAATAACTTAGATGAACAAAACCGGAAACAAGTCACTGAGCTGATAACAAAGATCGATGACATGGTCAAAAGAAATGGTGGAAGTTGCTTCACCAATAAGATGCTGCAAGAAGCTGAAGCTGCGATCCAGAAAAAAACAGAGATGATTCTGAAAGAGAAGGAGGAAGAAATAAAAAGAGAGATGGAAGACCTTAAAAGACAACATGAGGAGGAAATGCAAGAAATGAAGAACAAAATGGAAGAACAGAAAACAGAAATTCAACAAGAAAGAAAACAAAGAGACAAAGAGCTTAAAAAAGTGAAGAAACAGCTTACCACAAGAAAGAGAGAACAAGAATCAAGAGATGAAGAAGACAGAGAGAAGAAAGAAGAGGAAGAATCACAGCGTAGGGATTGGGAACAAAGGTTTTTAGATTTAGAAGTAAAAATGAAAGAAGAACTGGAATCAAAACAAATCATTGACAGACAACTGGAGCAGAGCAAAGCAGAAATGAAAGAGAAACAGGAGGTATGGGAGAATGAACAAAAAGAGTGGTGGCAGAAAAGAGAGCAGGAAAATGAAGTGAGGCAACAGGAGGAGCAGAAAATGATGAACAAATTGAAAGAATATGAGCAGGAAAAAGAAGTTCTTGAGAAAGAAGTAAAAGAAAAGGATTTCATGTTAACAGAAAAGGGGGAGAAAGAGAAAAGGGAACTGGAGGAAAACTATGAGAAAAAAAATGATGGAAATGAAGGAAACATTTGAAGAAAAAGCCAGAAAACAAGCAGAGGAATACAACGAATTCAGGGAGAAATGCATGAAAGAGTTAGAGGGTAAGGACTGGACAGCCGAAGATGAGCAATATGACATCTTAAAAGCACTAAAAGCTGAGAAAGAAGAACAAATGAAAAAACACAAAGAAGAGATATATAACCTAATGAGATGTTTCACCAAAAAGAGGGCAAACACAAAAAAAGTCCGCAAGCTACTGAAAAAGCATGAACAGGAAATGAAGCATGTGGACGATCCAGAGGAAAAGGAGGACCTCGAGGAAAAACACGACAAAGAAATAAATGAACTGATACAAGAACTTATAAACAAAAGCAATGATGATTGTCATATTTTTTAGTCTATTGTAAAAGCAAGGCCAGACTTACCTGTGTCCAACACTTCTGCTCACACTGAAAGTCAACAAACACTGGATAGATTTTCATGAAATTTGGCTCAAACATTTTAGAAATCAATCACACCTCCAGTACAGATTAATTTATAAGTTCATGTAAACGTAAAAATACAGAAATTCAGGATGGCGAAATTGTGTATGGGATTTAATGATCGGCTCAGCTCTGCTCGAGCAGATAAAAACACAATGTAATTTCTTAATGTTTCTTAATTTCTCAAAGACGTATTGATGGCTATGTTTTTATGGTGTAACACATTCTCAGGGGTCTCAATAACTGTATACTTCTTCATTGGTTCATTTGGTTTATATACACTACGGGTCACAGGATTTAGAACACCCCAATTTTTCATATTGAAAATTGTGCAGTTTAATATCTCATTGCACTCTGAAATGAAAGCACAGTACAAATAAGCAATTGGAGGTGTTACAGCAATTCCTGTAAATGTAGCACTTGTAGGTTGCTTTGCTTTTACTCTTCTGTCCAGTTCATCCCAAACCTGCTCGATGGGGTTTACGTCTGGAGACTGTGGAGGCCAAGCCGTGTTTACCATCTTGTACTTTTTTCCTGAGGTAGTTCTGGCATAGCTTGGACTTATGTTTTTTGGTCATTATCTTGCTGTAGGATGAACCTCTGATCAACTAAGTGCATACCAGAGGGTTTTGCGGACGATCTGATATCCTTGTGTTGGTGTTGTTCCCTTCATCCGCGACCTCGAACAAAACAAACGCCTTCAAAAGATCTACTTCACTTAGGAGAAGAGAAACCGCCTCTGCAAGGACAATATGTATAATGTTTACCGTTTATTAAAGAAAAGTATCCTGAAATGCAAAGAATTCAAGTTCCTGGATCGGCGGACAGAGGCGGTTTCTCTTCTTGCAAGTGAAGTAGATTTTTTTAAGGCGGTATTTTTCAAAGGGACAAAAGGAGGACTCACAACAATGTGATTGGTCACTTGCAATGTTGAACCTGGAACAACATTTATTATGATGATGTGGGAACAACTCCGACACGAGGATATCAGATCATCCAGGTTTTTCATGGCGCTGCAGAATTCTGAGGTCGCTGTTTTGGTTCAGGGAGCCTCTCACTGACCCTGGATCCAGCAAACAGCCTCAGACCATCACACTTCCACCTCCATGTTTGACAGTTGATGACACACACTATGGAACCATCCTTTCACCTACTCGACAGCATACAATGATCCTGTGTGATGAACCGAAGTTTTCAAATTTTATTTCATCAGTCCATAATACCTAAAAAAATTATGAATGAAATTTATGTATTTGTTGTCTGTACTGGGTTGTTGTACATTATCTTATGGTGTGCTAAATTCCTTTTCATATAATTTTTGTCTGACTTGCCAGAGACTACAGATGAAAAGCAGCCCTGGCTAACTCTGGGATACTTAGTATACTTGGTATATGTTCACTAATATGCGCTGTCCCTTTTAAATGAATAAAGTCAAATTCCAATCCAGGTCTTTATGCTTCTAGGACATTCCTGCAGTTTATCTGTGTGTTATCTGGCTTCATGGATAGGTAAAGTTGTGCGCCATCTGCATAGCATTGAAAATGTGTCTAATGCCTTCTAATGATACTGGTAGTAATTCATATACCACTGACGTGGTATATGAATTATATATATATAAAAAAGAGGAAGGCTTAGACACTGCCACCATAATGGACAGGTTTTTGATGGGGCTCCCACACACAGTCAAAGAGAAGATGAAGCATCGCCAAATATGCTTCCAAGCCAAAGACTAGAAAATATGATGAAGCGTATCTTCCCTTTGGCTTCACCTGCTCAAATGTGGTGACAAGGTAGGTCTCCCTGGCAGCCTTTCAACGCCTCTCTCTGTCTCTCGCTAGCAAAGTTGACCCAGACAACAAAGTAAAGCTATTTTTCGGCTACGAGCCCAACACGAACCCGACGTATTAGCCAGAGGTCCCTTTACTACGGTTCGGAGCCGCGGACCTGTTTTATATACGCGTGGAATAGTTTCTATACCAGATCGCTGCAAAAAGTGCAGCCTTACCTAATGTCCACCTACTGTTACTCATTATATTAAGATTTAAACATCTACCTGCTATTGGTATGGAGAGTAACCTTCAGTAATAGTAATAAATCACAGCAATAGTTCATTCATGTAGTTGTAAAAAGCATGATAATATATTAAGTAATCCAAAGTATTCAGGACACATTACACTCATTGAGTAACGGAACAGAATACGTTACAAAATACATTTTAGGGCATGTAATCTGTAATCTGTAGTGGAATACATTTTAAAAGTAACCTTCCCAACACTGCTTGTTATGTTTATCATGTTCTTTGTTATGGCTCCCTTCCCGGTCCCCTGCTTCCTTCTTTGTGGGTACATGTGTGTAGCTGTTGGCATGATGACATTGTTTATATAATTTGGATTATTTCTTTATCTTGTGTTGGGATTCAGAGATTCTTTTATTGATACCATATAATTTGCCTTATGAAGAATGTATTAATAACATGTTTCACAGTATCATTTATCAGTAATATTTCTTACAGGGTTTATATTGCATTGAATATGTCTGTCATCACATTGACCTTTCTATTTTTACAGGTTGAGTTCATTTTATACACAATGCATAAATGTGCTTGGTTAAGAGTTGATGTTCCATTCTAGAAGGTTTTAAGCTTCACTGGTGAGAGTGTCCAGATGATACATGCTGAGGGGAGATGAGAACATAGCAGGTTAATTGCATGCATGCTTACGATACACATATTAATCTAGTAGCAGGTTTGAGTGAAGGCCTAAGCGTCTTCTACTTCAGTTTGAGACTGGCTGCAAAAGTACTTTACTTAGTGATTAATGACGAGGGTCCAATTATTAGCTCTCAGAAAAGCTAAGACCTGAAGTTATTACCCTAAAAGGCAAGTAATGAAGAAAGGAGAAGTTATATGTCAGTTTATAGTTATTAAAAGTATATGTGATGTACCCTTGTCTGCACGAGTTGAACTTTTGCCCGTCTGTCACCATGTATTTTTGAACTGTATTGACGTAGGTGTGATATTTTACCCTATAAAACCAGAACCCAATGTATTCTTGTCAGAGCAACACATTCCGTATGCTGACGGTTGGTTGTTCTCCTGTGACAATAAAACTCATCGTTTGATTGCACTTTTCCGGAGTCTCTGTCGTTTGTTGTCTGGTCTAAAGTTGATCGATCTCGCAGCACTTGTCAAGCTCCATGTCATCATTGTAAATAAATACCACCACTATGTCCTGGTGGTGGCTAACCAACCGGACATAGTGGTGGTAGACAAACAGAAGAAGACGGCCGTAGTGATCGATGTAGCGGTTCCGAATGACAGCAACATCAGGAAGAAGGAACACGAGAAGCTGGAGAAATACCAAGGGCTCAGAGAAGAGCTCGAGAGGATGTGGAGGGTGAAGGTAACGGTGGTCCCCGTAGTAATCGGAGCACTAGGTGCGGTGACTCCCAAGCTAGGCGAGTGGCTCCAGCAGATCCCGGGAACAACATCGGAGATCTCTGTCCAGAAGAGCGCAGTCCTGGGAACAGCTAAGATACTGCAGGACCCTCAAGCTCCCAGGCCTCTGGTAGAGGACCCGAGCTTGAAGGATAAACCGCCCGCAGGGGCGTGCTGGGTGTTTTTTATATATATATATATATATATATATATATATATATTTTTTTTTTTTTAAATTATACCTTCCTTTATCCATACATATATCTGTCTCAACTCTGGGTTTTTCTCTTTACATTGATTTATGCCTCACTCTTTGAGAAATAACCAGAATGACTTCAGCAAAGAGGCACAGAAAAGAAGACCAGACACCAGCGAGGGAGGATAAGAAGGACAGACGCAACAACATTGTCATCCCCTATGTAGCCGGTGTATCAGAAAAACTCAGGAGAGTTTTCTCCAAGCATGACATCCCGGTGCATTTCAGACCCAGCAACACGCTCAGACAAAAACTGGTTCACCCGAAAGACAAAACTCCAAAACACAGACTTAACAATGTGGTGTTTGCTGTACAGTGCAGCGAGGAATGCCCAGACCTCTACATTGGAGAGACCAAACAGCCACTTCACAAGCGCATGGCACAACACAGAAGAGCCACCTCCACAGGACAAGACTCAGCAGTCCATCTGCATCTTAAGGATAAAGGACACTCCTTCGAGGATGTTCAATGTTCACATTTTGGACAGAGAGGACAGATGGTTTGAAAGAGGAGTGAAAGAAGCATCTATGTCCACTGTGAGCGACCATCTTTGAACAGAGGCGGGGCTTACGACACCAACTGTCTGCCATCTATAATCCAGTTTTGAGTTCCCTCCCAGACGCCTTAACGCCCACTCACATCCTGGGCCATCTGACCTCAGGAATTCGCATGATAAGGTGGGGCCAGGTTTCACAATGAACACACCTGAAACTCTGGCTGATTGGGACCCACACCCAGTTTCACACCTTGGCTCAGGCGATTAGAGGATCATCAGGGGTCCTTTTGTCCCCCTGTGGGGGGAAACTCCCACTAGGTTTATATCTGGGACTCTCCACCATTTGACCTTAGAACTGAAGAAGCTTCTTGGATGAGAGGTGAAACGTCTTCAAGTAACTTAAAGAAGTCCAGACGCTTTTCTTTGCAAGCTCCTTTGACAACCAGAATGACTTCCTCTCAGATTGCTGGCACACAGGCTGCTCTTTACATTAGACACTGTGAGATTATTCAACATAAGTTTTCTAACTAAACACTGGTGGTTATCACAGGTATTTTAGATACTTTTTGTTTCCTTTTTTGATATAACTCTGGATAGTTGATCAACACACCATCTACCTCCTGTCCCACATAAAAATCATTGGATTTATATGTTGTTGTTGTTTTTTTCCTTTTCTTTTTCCTGTTTGTTAAATGACTTCAACAAGGTGACTCCTAAAAAACGCTGCTTATGTACTTCACACTTATTTGATTTCATGTTGTGGTTTCTTATCACATATACTCAATAGAAAACACACTAGGACTGAAACAGTGTTAATATAGTACTGTGTGGAGTAAAGGTCAGGGACAGATCTGTCTCAGATTTCCTGTGAAACCGGTTCTATCACCCTCCGCTCTTAAAGCAAAACATAATCCATGCACCGCACCCTCTCACACCTTACCGATTGAGGATTAAGGTTTAAGGTTTAAGGTTTAACGATTAAGGATTGTGTTTTTATGTTTTGTAGTCAACCATCCCCTTATCTTATCGGCCTTGTTGTGTATCTTAGAAGTCAAATTACACATTAGTCATACTTCCAAAAATATTTTGAATTTCGTTTACAACTCAGATGCAAAGCTGTTATCAGAAATCTTATGCACACCAGGAGCATGTATCCCCACTTTCAAAACCTTAGGGTGTCAAATCCACAACCAAAAAAGGTCATTACACACACAGCCAGAAATGCAAGTCACCCTTTACTGACACACTGTGAATAATACGGGGCGATTGTGGCTCAAGAGTTGGGAGTTCGTCTTGTAATCAGAAGGTTGCCGGTTCGAGCCCCGGCTCCGGCAGTCTCAGTCGTTGTGTCCTTGGGCAAGACACTTCACCTGTTGCCTACTGGTGGTGGTCAGAGGGCCCGGTGGCGCCAGTGTCCGGCAGCCTCGCCTCTGTCAGTGCGCCCCAGGGTGGCTGTGGCTACAATGTAGCTGCCATCACCAGTGTGTGAATGTGTGTGTGACTGAATATAGTGTAAAGCGCTTTGGGATCCTTAGGGACTAAGTAAAGTGCTATACAAATGCAGGCCATTTACCGTAAGTTTAATGCTGGACAACACGGCTAACAGCCGTGCACTCTAAGATTTTCAAAGTATTTGTACAATGGTTTAGCCACAAGCATAATTTCCACTTCTGGATAAAGATCAGTCTATCTTCATGTTTCTCAGGAAATTAAGTGTCCTACATCTGTCGCGGTATGTGCTGGAAGGATGTGGGGAAGGAGGATCGAAACTCTTGAGATGAAAGCAGTGCACTTATTTACAGTGTAGTAAAATCATCCACACAGCAAACAAACACGCAACAAATCCCTGTGCACCACTGACTCCCATGCTGTGTCTTCTCCTAGTGTCCGTGCACCTGTGTTTGCTGCCCTCTCGTCTCCACACTCCTGAAGGGAAAACACAGAGGCAAAGTGTGCACCTCACACTATGGCAAGCTCACACTAACTGACTGCTGACAACTTCAGCGTAGCTTTCAGCCCAATGGTCGCTAGGAAAGTTTTGCACAACTAGCACAAATGCATCCCACGCACCGAGTTCAAGCATGTTCCGCATGGACAGCTGGGTCTAGAGATGCTTTTTGAGTAAAGGTTTAACTACAGCCAGCTTGAAGGCCTGTGGTACATAGCCGATCATTAGAGATAGGTTGATCATATTTAAGATCGAAGAATTAATTAATGGCAGGACTTCTTTGAGCAGTTTTGTAGGAATGGGGTCTAAAAGACACGTTGATGGTTTGGAGGAAGTAATTATTGAAGTTAACTCAGAAAGATCAATTGGAGAAAAAGAGTCTAACTTAACATCAATGGTACTAAGAGTAGCTGTAGATAATATTACATCTGTGGGATGATTATTTGTAATTTTTTCTCTAATGATAAAAATTTTATTTGTGAAGAAGTTCATGAAGTCATTACTAGTTAACGTTAAAGGGATGGTTGGCTCAACAGAGCTCTGACTGTTTGTCAGCCTGGCTACAGAGCTGAAGAGAAACCTGGGGTTGTTCTTATTTTCTTCAATCAGTGACGAATAGTAAGATGTTCTGGCTTTGCGGAGGGCTTTCTTATAAAGCCCCCCAAAACAAAACATTTCAACAATGAATATATAATTTGAATTTATACAATTTAATTCATTCTGGTGTTAGCAATTAAATGTTGTGTATCTAGCACTAAATCACAACAGCGGTCGCCTCAAGACACTTTATGTTGTTGGTTAAAACACAACAATAATACAAAGAAAACCCCAACAATTTAATGACCCTATATGAGCTAACATTTAGTGAGTGGGAAGGAAAAACTCAATTTGAAATGGTAGAAACATCTGCCAGAACCAGGCTCAAGGAGAGACAGCCTACTGTAACTGGCTGAGGTTGATGGGAGGAGACAGGACAACATATACACTGTGCAAGTGAGCAAGAGATACATACTCACTAATGATTAAATGCAGAGAGGTGTATAAACACAGAACGAGTGAAGAAGAAAAAATAAATATATTATGGGAATCCCACAGGAGCCTAAGCTTAATGCAGCACAAATAAGGGAAGATTCAGGGTCACCTGATCGATCCTAACTGTATTATTTGTCAAAACAGAAGGTTTTAAGGCTCTCAAAAGCTGAGACAGGTGTTTGTCTACTGAATTAATACTGGGAGCTGGATCCACAAAACATGAGAGCCTGAGAGCTGAAGACTCTGCCTCCCATTCTACCTTAAAATACTATAGGAACCACAAGTACACCTGCAGTTTGAAAGAGAGAGGCGGCCATTTAAGGATATATACTGTGAGAACTTTAACATAAAATAGAGCCTGATTGCTCAAGACCTTGTATGTGAGAAAAATATTCAAAAATTCTAATTTGGATTTCAAAGGGAGTCAGTGAAGACAAGCAAATATGGGTGAAATATGCTGTCGCTTTGTAGTCCCTGTCATGACTCTCTCAGCAGCATTTTTGATCCACTAATATTGCACAACTTTTGATGCAGCAGACTGAGGTGAAACCTGGCCCAGAGGTACAGTAGCTGTCCCAGAGGAGAAATGTGTTGAAAATTGGACATCAACCATTAAGGATGATTGTTAATGAATTTTTGATTATGACACAACCAGGCTGTCCCTATCCAATGTGTGATTGCGCGCACGCGCGCGCGTACGATTGGTAAAGAAAGAGGAAAAGGCGCTGCCGTAATAGCTAGTGTAGACGCGCAAGAAAATTTATGCGGCGGATAAGAGGCGGCTGGCTTGACTGCGGCTCACAAATGACGGCTCACTTGACCGCGGTAGTCAGTGTGTTGGCTATAGTGACTGATTTTAATAACTGATGACTGGCAGCACGAGAGGACAAACTTGGAAGACAAATTAGTCTCATGAGTGTCGGGTGAGTTTGTGTTCAAGCCTTTTTTGCTGATAAAACGGTGAATGTGCTGCAAAGAGCTTCGTTAAACTAAGGGACAGAAAAAGGCTTCTCTCTCACACTGAATTCCAGATTTTAATTAGTTTTTATAACTTCAGGTTTAGTTTGAGTTCCGGTTGAGTACAGACGCGGAAATGGTGTAGAAGAATAGTGCTGTTTGCTCTTTTTTTCCAAGGTTACTACTGCACATATTACTCAACTGTAACTGAGCAACGTGATCACGTTTGTCTTAATCTTTCCATTTAATTTATTTAACTTCCTTACTGGAAATTAACCGATATGCCAACAACAACTAGTAACCAGGCCTCACTGCTAGCAACAGCTGTGAAGTGAGAAAGGTAACATTAATGTGGTATCAGAATACATGGTGAACATAATTAGGATGGGATTTTTTTTTAACCTGTCCTGTTCAGCAGTTGTAGAAGCAGAATTATGGTCTGAATGCTTTGTATTGCCAGACATATTTGCTTTCCTATGAGGAGTAATAGACTCTGTACGCTTGTTAATGTTTTTGCTTTATTAATTTACTTTATTTTATTGTTCATGTCATTGTCCAATCGATTATGCTGGAACACACAGGGAGTAAAGGCCAGATTGGAAAAATATAAGAAAGCAGAGAACAGTGGGGGAAAAAAGTGGCGAGAGGAAAAAATAAGAGAAAAGGTAGGTGTGTGTGTGTGTGTGTGTGTGTGGGGGGGGGGGGAATCAAGATTTACAGCGGTGACCAGTGTGAAGCAGCAGGGAAGGGATGACCTGTTGCTAACAGCTAGCTTTTAATTTTAATATCTAGGGCAGATGCACCTAGGGTGCTGGGATGGACCCCCCACTACTGAATAACAGCAGGGAAGTGAACCAAGTAAACTGCATTTCCTTGCCCCTGAACATTACCTGTATATGCAGAGATTTCATATTTGTCTTTGTGGCACCATCCCTGGGACCTCTGCACTTACATGCCGGTTACAACTTATGGCTCTTATCTGATTTTCACGAGTTCCTTTAATTGCTTCCTCCCTCTAACTTTGATGCCATCTTTCCCCCATTTTTATCTTTATTATAGAGCTACTGTAAGAGTTACACCTTAATCTAAGGCACTTCTGATATTTCTGAGTCATGTTTATTTCAGCTTTATTTTACAGTACTCTTATTTGACAACTGAATTTCAGCCAGTGTAGCTGTAGAACATTTTCAATGAATGGTTCGTGAAATACCGGTTTTTACTTGTTAGCTTACACTGAACAGGACTAACTGCATTCATGTGTGTGTGTGTGTGTGTGTGTGTGTGTGTGTGTATGTAGGTGTGTGTGTGTGTGTGTGTGTTTTCAAATCCTGTGAAAATGGTGAAAAGTTAGAGGACATACCTTTATGATAAGCCATCCAAATCACAGAACACTGACATGAGTAAAAGTTCCCTTATGTTGCTTTAAAGTTTACTACGTTTCACTAAAGCTTACTCAAACCTACATCCTTAAACCTGAATGCATGCTTTGGGTGACACTGTCACTTGGTGTTCACTCTCTCTGTGGCACTGAGTATCACTTCCTATTCTTGTCCTACACAGTGGTGTGTTTGAGTAGCTTATCTGCATAGTAATTTAATTAAAAACTTTTAGATAACTTCTTTTTTCATAGTATAATCTTCACGTCCTTCATCCAGAGCACACTTTCTGTGTACTCACTATTTAATTTATTATAATAATAATGGATTGGATTTATATAGCGCTTTTCAAGGCACCCAAAGCGCTTTACAATGCCACTATTCATTCACTCTCACATTCATACACTGGTGGAGGCAGCTACAGGTGTAGCCACAGCTGCCCTGGGGCAGACTGACAGAAGCGAGGCTGCCATATCGCGCCATCGGCCCCTCTGGCCAACACCAGTAGGCAAGTAGGGTAAAGTGTCTTGCCCAAGGACACAACGACCAGGACGGAGAGCCCGGGGATCGAACCGGCGACCTTCCAGTTACAGATTCGATTCCCAACCCCCTGAGCCACGGTCGCCCGAAGTATTCACTCACTGTCTTTACTGTTTCACTAGCTTAGCTCGTAGCCGACTCGATAGCAGCATGGCCTCTTCACCTGTCCCTCCTGCACTTTCACTTTAACCTGTTCATGTGTCTAACCGTTTTTCCCCACTCGGCGACACACCCACCGGGGGTCAAACTCTGGTAATTGGTGATTCTGTTCTCAGACATGTGAAGCTAGAGACACCGGCAACCATAGTCAATTGTCTTCCAGGGGCCAGAGCAGGCGACATTGAAGGAAATTTAAAACTGCTGGCTAAGGGTAAACTTAAATTCAGTAAAGTCATAATTCACGTCGGCAGTAATGACACCCGGTTACGCCAATCGGAGGTCACTAAAATCAATATTGAATCGGTGTGCAACTTTGCTAAAACAATGTCGGACTCTGTAGTTTTCTCTGGTCCCCAATCAGACCAGGAGTGACATGTTTAGCCGCATGTTCTCCTTAAATTGCTGGCTGTCTGAGCCTGTCCCAGAAACGATGTGGGCTTCATAGATAATTGGCAAACCTTCTGGAGGAAACCTGGTCTTGTTAGGAGAGACGGCATCCATCCCACTTTGGATGGAGCAGCTCTCATTTCTAGAAATATGGACAAATTTATTAAACCCCCCAAAATATGACTATCCAGAGTTGGGACCAGGAAGCAGAGTTGCAGTCTTACACGCCTCTCTGCATCTTCTCTCCTCCTGCTACCCCCCCAAAAACCCATCTCCATAGAGACTGTGTCAGCTTCCAAACAGACATTGCGGTGTGGCAGCAATTTTTCACACCAGCCTATTAATCAACCAAAGACCCAGACAGACTTTTAATTCATTTGAAAGTCTGATGCTTAGCCTCGTCCACCCCAGCTGTAAAACTCAGAAACCAGTCTTACTTGTTATCATCTATCGTCCACCTGGGCCTTACACAGAGTTTCTGTCTGATTTCTCAGACTTTATATCTGATTTAGTTCTGAGCTCAGATAAAATAATTATTGTGGGTGATTTTAACATCCATGTAGATGCTAAAAATGACAGCCTCAACATGGCATTTAATCTGTTATTAGACTCAATTGGTTTCTCTCAAACTGTAAAAGAACCCACCCACCACTTTAATCACACTCTAGATCTTGTTTTAACTTAATGGCATAGAAACTGAACATTTAACAGTGTTTCCTGAAAAACATTTACAATAATTGATTACACAGCGGTGGAGTGTAGACTTTATCACAGTAGATGTCTTTCTGAAAGCGCTGTAACTAAGTTTAAGAATATAATCCACCCACTGTTATCATCTTCAATGCCCTGTACCAACACAGAGCAGAGCAGCTATCTGAACGCTACCCCAACAGAGGTCGATTATCTTGTTAATAATTTCACCTCCTCACTACGTACGACTCTGGATACTGTAGCCCCAGTGAAAACTAAGGTCTCTAATCAGAAGTACCTGACTCCGTGGTATAATTCTTAAACACGTAGCCTAAAGCAGATGACTCGTAATCTGGAGAGGAAATGGTAGCTGCCTTGTAGTCGGAAGGTTGCCGGTTCGAGCCCCGGCTTGGACAGTTTCGGTCGTTGTGTCCTTGGGCAAGACACTTCACCCGTTGCCTACTGGTGGTGGTCAGAGGGCCCGGTGGCGCCAGTGTCCGGCAGCCTCGCCTCTGCCAGTGCGCCCCAGGGTGGCTGTGGCTACAATGTAGCTGCCATCACCAGTGTGTGAATGTGTGTGACTGGATGTGTAAAGTGCTATACAAATACAGGCCATTTACCATTCTTTACTCGCTATGTGTTAACAGACCTCTCTGCATTGAATCATACTTGTTATTAATCTCTGTCTCTCTTCCACAGCATGTCTTTGTCCTGTCTTCCTTCTCTCACCCCAACCAATCACAGCAGAGGCTCTCTGAGCCTGGTTCTGCTGCAGTTTTCTTCCTGTTAAAAGGGAGTTTTTCCTTCCCACTGTCGCCAAAGTGCTGCTCATAGGGGGTCATATGATTGTTGGGTTTTTTCTCTGTATGTATTAATGTAGGGTCTACCTTACGATAGAAAGCGCCTTGAGGCGACTGCTGTTCTGATTTGGTGCTGTATGAATAAAATTTAATTATGTTATTAATTTTTTTTTTTGTTTTTGTGGGGGTGCAGATCACATCATGGCTACTGTAGGAACTGGTAAGTCCATCCATTCTTTAAAACCTTGTAACAAATTATTATTTAAAAAATAAATTAGACTGAAGGTGGTTGCATAAGCTCACATAACATCTAAAGATGTACACATGTAAACACTAGTTCTAGAAGGTTATTCCAAAAGATGTATTACTGACATTTATAATGTTGTTTCCAGTTCTCATTTTCACATTAATCTTCTAACTGCACTCCTTTCCTGTTAGTTCATGGATTAGGTATTATATTAGCAAATAGATTAGTTTTGGGATTAACTGTGGGATTAGCTGTAGAATTAGCTAACATATTAATTAGCAGATTAGTTATCCCATTTAACATTTCTGTGACTGCTTCAGTCCTTGGAGAAAAAGCAGTGCATCGAGATGCAATGTAAAGCGTTCTCTGATTGGTTGCAGAGACAAAGGCTGGCTGCTTTATTTTTCCTATGCTGCTGTTTGTGCCAATAACTTTGCACCACTAAGAAGTCTGTGTGCTTTTACATAGGCCATTCTGCCCTGATATTTACACCCTGCCCAACACAGATATATGAATAATATCAAGGGTTTCTGCAATGAAATGCACTGCAGTACATTTTACTATAATTTATTTTACTTCTAACAATAGTTCTAAAAGTTTTTTTTTAATAAAGGTCCGTAAATCAGATGATGTGCTCAGGCTGAAAGAAAAGGAAAACAGATTTAAAAACTTGACCAATGTTATAAAAAGGGCTTAACATAAAATCTAAACTCACAGTAATGAAATTGTTTCAGTGGCCCAAATTTAATAAAAGTAAAGCAGAGACATAAAATCTAATTCACATCTGTCTCTGTGCTAAAGAGGGCTCATGACGTGCTACCAATTACTCATGGTTTCTTTAATGCAATTCTCATTGAAAATGTTGATCTCTAGAGTTTTGTTCTAGGGCCTTTCCTTTCATGCAGAAAACTCACAGATGACCAGCCTCCAAGTTGGCAAAAAAGTGCAAATTAAACCATAAAAACAGGGACTAGAAAGAGAGAGCAGATTTCTCCTGTTTTGGCTTCCTGTTAAATCCAGGATTCAAAATCCTGCTCCTCACATACAAGGTCTTAAATAATCAGGCCCCATCTTATCTCAATGACCTTGTAGTACCATATCACCCTATCAGAGCACTTCGCTCTCGCTCTGCAGGCCTACTTGTTGTTCCTAGAGTATTTAAAAGTAGAATGGGAGGCAGAGCCTTCAGTTTTCAGGCCCCTCTTCTGTGGAACCAGCTTCCAGTTTGGATTCAGGAGACAGACACTATCTCTACTTTCAAGATTAGGCTTCAAACTTTCCTTTTTGCTAAAGCATATAGTTAGGGCTGGACCAGGTGACCCTGAATCCTCCCAATGTTATGCTGCAATAGACGTAGGCTGCCGGGGATTCCCATGATGCATTGAGTTTTTCTTCTTCACTCACTATGTGTTAACAGACCTCTCTTCATTGAATCATATGTGTTATTAATCTCTGTCTCTCTTCCACAGCATGTCTTTATCCTGTCTTCCTTCTCTTACCCCAACCAATCACAGCAGATGGCCCCGCCCCTCCCTGAGCCTGGTTCTGTCGGAGGTTTCTTCCTGTTAAAAGGGAGTTTTTCCTTCCCACTTTCACAAAGTGCTTGCTCATAGGGGGTCATATGATTGTTGGAGTTTTCTCTATATGTATTATTGTAGGGTCTACCTTACAATATAAAGCGCCTTGAGGCAACTGTAGAGATGTAGAAATGAAATTATAAATTATTCGATTATAAATTGATTGAAAATAACCTTAGCTACCTTATGTGTCACATTGGAAGTAGCTGTTTTCTGTGTGATTCTATGTGCAAACCCTACAACACCTATCATCCATGTTAAGTAAAATTATTCTTTCACAATTAAAAAAAAAAAAAAAAAAAAAAAAATTCATATTCATTAAAATTTGTCATACCGAGCCTTTAAGTACTGCTGCTGCTATTTATTTGATTGTTGACCTAGAAATTTCTAGATCAGCGGTCACTAACAAGGGGGGGGGCACAGTCTGGATCTGGATGCACAAGCTGTCCTATACGGACCCATACCTACAACCGAAACCGACGGTTATGGTTTAATACCTAAAGTGGGGCTTCTAATTTAACTGGTGCAGCTTTTCTGGTGTTTATTGTTGTGGTTCAGTGGCTGCCGAATTGCACAGAAGAATTGGATGCGAGTTAAGCGCTTCACTCAGCCAATCAAATTTGTGCATTCGAGACGGTACATACTGGACTCCACTGTGCTAACAGCTGAGTTATTAAGTTACACATGTAACAACAGCAGAAAGAAGAAAGATAACGATATATGAAAAAGAAAAGTTAGAAATACAAACGACTGCGTCAGACAAAGCCAAAACAAAAAAGAGACCAGTGACATGGAGAAAAAAGGAAAAAATAAGGAACAAATGGTGCTGTGCAAAAAGAAAAATGGAAAGTGAAAGCAGGGCAATGGGTGAATGCTGGGCCAGATGCAATTTATTGATCTCTAAGACGATGTGGTCCAAAAGCTAAGATTTTCACGTGTGTCCAATGATTTGCGTGTAACTTCTGAGGACTCACACGCACATGCTTCAGTCCACACACAAATATGAAGCAGTGGGGGAAAAATGATTTTAAAAGCTAATTAGCTTAAGTGATAGAATTTGGAGCAATTACAAAATATTCAAGCTTGCGCTTTGGTGCTACTCCAACTTGTGACACAAGTAGGTTAAAAAGAAATACTAAAGATTCAGTTTTCCGTGTCTTGCCCTTGCGTTCACAGATAATATGAAACCACTGACACGCAGTTCCAGTTATGAATTCCTGACACATTTCAGTAAGTCTGTGTAAAATTTATAATAATGTGTGATGGAGGTGTACCAGGTAAAGTGTTTTATTGTTGGTGATGAAATGACTGTGGAATGAAATACATGCATTTACTTCAAGTTTTATTGATTTTAATTTCTTAATTTGAGGGGAGAAATAACTTTTCAATTAACACATAATATTTAAGTTTAATTTAAGTCAATTACTTTTCTGATTCTCTTTAGTTGTGTGGAAATAAGTGATTTACTTTTCTTCCCAGTGTCCGAACTGAGGGTGGTTCTGCTAGGGAACAGCTGGTCAGAGATGAGAGCAGTGGGGAACATGATACTGAGACAGGAGAAGTTCTGTACTGAAAGAGCAGCAGACTGCTGTGTGGAATTCAGTACACCCTTTGAGCAAAAACAAATAGTTGTCATTAACACCTCAGACCTGCTGCTCACCAAAATCTCTCAGGACAAACTGAAGGAACATGTAGAAACGTGTGTGAGGCTCTCTGATCCTGGACCTCATGTGTTCCTGCTGGTTCTACAGCCTGAAGACTTCACTGAGGAGCAAAAACAGAGGCTCTGCAGAGTCCTTCAACTCTTCAGTGATCGATCATTTGACCATTCACTAATTTTCATGTCAACATCCAGAGAAGAGAGTTCATTTGAAAACTGTGTGACTCATCCACCGCTAAAAGAAATGATCAGAATGTGCAGATACAGATACCTGTGGCAGAAGAGCTCTGAACGTTCAGAGCTGTTAACACGTTTGGTTCAAACAGCAAAGGAGATAAATGAAGATCGTCTGAGCTGTGATGTATTTGAGGATGAGGATGGCGGATTATTCATGAGACCAAAGTGTGTTTTAAACCTGGTTCTGTGTGGGAGGAGAGGAGCAGGGAAGACGTCAGCAGCCAAGGCCATTTTAGGTCAGACTGAGCTTCATTCAGTCTCCAACTCATCAGAGTGTGTTAAACATCAGGGAGAGGTGTGTGGACGTTGGGTTTCCCTGGTGGAGCTGCCTGCCTTGTATGGAAAACCTCAGCAGGCAGTGATGGAGGAATCACTCAGGTGTATCTCCCTCTGTGATCCTGAGGGTGTCCATGCCTTCATCCTGGTCCTACCTGTGGATTCCCTCACTGATGAAGACAAGAGAGAGTTAAAGACCATCCAGGACACATTCAGCTCTCGGGTCAATGACTTCACCGTGATTCTGTTCACTGTGGACTCAGATCCCACAGATCCAGCTGTTGGTAACTTTTTCAAGGAAAACCAGGACATCCAGGAGCTCTGTGAGAGCTGTGGAGGAAGATCTGTTGTTCTCAACATCAAAGACAAAGGGCAGATCCCACAGCTGTTAGATACTGTGGAAAAGATGATAGTTCACAAAAACTATACAATAACCATGTTTACACGTGTCTGTGTGGATAAAATCACCACACTCCAGGCGGAGCTGAAAAACTTGAAACCACATGATGTTGGCCTTTGTAAGTACTTTTTCTTTTTAAAATTTCTAAACCATAGGTTTTATAAAACTTTTATAAATCTGCCAAGGTTGAAGATCATGTCTACACACATAAAATCCAGACATTAGAACAGACAGAATTTTCCTTAATCAAACTCCATTTCTCATATTAATTAGACTTATACTTTCATTATATTTTTGATTAAGAATAAATAATATTTGCTATGAGCAAAAGTACATAGAAACTATATTTATCATTTTAAATACAAAAGACTGGACGTCAAGTCCTTATACACTATCTCAGATGTAATGAGAGGTGATCCAGAGCTTCTTCAGTCTCTTTAAATCCCACCGTTCTCGATACATTCAGGCCAAATAGTTCAATATTGGTTTCATCAGGCCAGCAAATTTTGTTTCTCATGAGCTTAGTCCTTCAGGTACCTTTATGCTCCGGGTGGGCTATCATGTGCCTTTTACTGAGGAGTGGCTTCAGTCTGGCTACTCTACCATATAGGCCTAATTGATGGAGTGCTACATAAATAGTTGTCCCTTTGCAAGGTTCTCCTCTCTCCACAGAGAAATGCTCGAGGTCAGAGTGAACACTGAGTTCTATGTCACCTCCTTGATTAAGGCCCTTCTGCCCCGATCACTCAGATTGCCTGGGCAGCCAGCTCTAGAAAGAGTCCTAGTGATTCCAAACTTCTTCCATTTGTGATGGAGGCCACTGTACTCAGTGGGACCTTCAATCCTGCAGACATTTTTCTATATTCTTCTTGAGATCGGTGTCTCGAAACAATCCTGACTCAAAATGTACAGACAATTATTCGGACTTCATGGTTTGGTTTATGCTCTGACATGAACTGTCACCCATGGGACCGTAAATAGAGAGGTGTGCTTTTCATTTTTGTCATTATAAAGTATTGTTTGTAGAATTTTAAGATACAAAGGGAATTTAATCCATTTTGGAATAATCTTATAATATGACAAAATGTGGGAAAAGTGAAGCACTGAGAATACTTTCCATATGTAAATCAGGCTGAGGTCTGGACTTTGACAGGACCATTGCAACACTTTGTTTCTCTTCTTTTTCAGCCATTCTGTGGTAGATGTCTGGCTGTGCTTGGAATCGTTGTCCTGTTGATGACTCAGTTTGGTCCAAGTTTTAGCTCTCAGACAGATGGTCTCACATTTTGTATAAGGTGTTTGTGCTGATACACTCAAAAAAAAAATGAAATTGGGTGGTTGTTACATTTACAAAATTCAAACTTGTAGTTGTGGTTAGTTGCCTGGACTCACAAAATTCACAAGATCACACAAGACTTCAAACCTTGAGTTTTTACACAAAACGTACAGAAAATTCTATATCAAGCCTTGTAATCATAGCTTCCCTATTTTTTTGAAGTCTAGATTGACAGCTCGGTGGCACAGTGGTTAGCACCGTTGCCTCGCAGCAATAAGGTCTTGGGTTCAAATCTGCAATATGGCCAAGTTTGCAGTGGGTTCTCTCTGGGTACTCTGGTTTCCTGCCACAGTTAAAGTCATGCAGTAATTGGGGTTAGGTTAATTGGTCTTTCTAAAGTACCCATGAACATAAGTGCAAATGGTTGTCTGTCTCTCTGTGATAGGCGACCTGTCCTGTACTCTGACTCTGGGTGGCTGTAGCTCAGGTGGCAGAGCAGGTCAGCCACTAATCAGAAGGTCGGTGGTTCGATCCCAGGCTGCAGGACAAATATCCTTGGGAACGATACTAATACCATGTTTGCCTACTGGTGGTGGTCAGAGGTCCGGCAGCCTCGCCTCTGTCAGTGCGCCCCAGGGTGGCTGTGGCTACAATGTAGCTGCCATTGTCAGTATGTGATGTGTTTGTGTGAATTGGTGGATGACTGAATGTAGTGTGAAGTGTTTTGGGGTCCTTAGGGACTGAGTAAAGTGCTATACAAATACAGGCCATTTAACATTCACACCCTTTCACATCTGGGATAGGGTGATAGGCCAGCAACCCTGGTAAAGATAACAGGGTGGAAGTTATTATAAATCCATTAACATTTTGTTAACCAGACTCTAGACTTTGTTGAACACTCCAAAGAAATAACTCTTTAAATTAACTTAAAATAATCATGGAAAGGATTTCCACATTAATAAATGTCTTTCTATTACAATTAAGCATTTTTGTTGCACTAACGTAATTTGTATGGGCTGGATCAAGTTGGACTCAACTGTAGTAAAACAGTTGATTCATCATTAATTAATCAAGTTATTCCAACTCAAGTGCATTAAGTTGGAATAACAGAATTGCATAATGCTAAAATAACACAATTTAATTACAGGGAAATTCTTTCCATGATTTTTTTTATGTTTATTCAAAGAGTCATTTTTTTGAGTTTATGTTGTGTTTGGTTTGGAGTTTTGTGCATTATGGCCGTACATCTTTGCTTTGGTCACATTGTTCCATAAGTTTTTGGTTTGTTTAGCTGCAACTACTACGTACTACTGTGTTCTTGAAAACAGTCTTAAATATTTTCCACATGTGAATAATGTTTCTCACTCTAGAATGATGTACATTAAATTGTTTGGAAAGGGCCTAAAATCACTTTGCAAGTTTATGAGCAGAAAGTCTGAAGTCGATGCTAATGTTTTTCCTCCTCAGCATTGTGTTAACACACACATGAAGAATGCTCATGACCAGCAAACTGCCAAACCCGCTGCTTTTATAGAGGTGCTCTTACCTGCTGATGATCAAGTCAGTCAAGCACATTTGATTATCAGCAACTGGCTGCTATTTGTCTTCTGAGTTCCTGGGGAAGTGTAAGGGTGTATTTATGAGATCTCAGCACTGAAGTTGGTAAACATTTTGCTGGCAATGCCTCGGTGGATTTTGGCCACAACCTTTTGAAATCCTTTTACATGGTCTTTAATACCGAACCTGACCTGTGAGCTAAAAGGAAAAGAATATGTGTTTTGTTTTTTTCACTTGCTATGTTTCCAAATAGGACAAACGGTGTATGCTTGGGTGACAGTTTTGACTTTGTTCCATGTCATCACTGAGCCATGTTTTACAGTTTTTATTGTTTAGTTGTTGTTTTTTGTAATGGAAAACAATGTCAATCAGTGGCAGTATTTGATGTCCTGGTATGAAATGTTTTTGAACATCTAACTGAAATAAGAAGGTACTGAAAGATTATTAAAGTGAGTTAGAATTACCTTTCAATAACTATGTATTCTTAACTTACAGTGGATGAAGAGAAGCAGAGCTCAGACTGTCTGAGAATTGTGCTGATCGGAAAGACCGGCAGTGGAAAGAGCTCCTCAGGAAACACCATTCTAGGAAGAAAAGAGTTCAAAACTGGCGCAAGCCAGACATCTGTTACCAAAAAGTGTAAGAAAGCAGAGGGTGACGTGGACGGTCGTCCTGTTGTCGTGCTCGACACTCCTGGACTCTTTGACTCGACTTTGTCACATGAAGAGGTCTGTGAGGAGATGAGTAAGTGCATCAGTCTTCTGGCTCCAGGACCACATGTCTTCCTGTTGGTGCTGCAGATTGGCCGATTAACGCCAGAGGAGAAAGAGACTCTGAAACTGATCAAGAAAGTCTTTGGGAAAAATTCAGAGACGTTCACCATCATTCTTTTCACAGGAGGAGATACACTCGAACATCATGAACAGTCTATTGAAGATTACATTAAAGATGCATGTGAGGATTCGTTTAAAAATCTAATCACTCACTGTGAAGGGAGATACCATGTGTTCAATAACCGTGAGAAACAAAGCTGCACACAAGTCAGTGAGCTGATAACAAAGATTGAAACCATGGTGAAGAAAAATGGAGGAAACTGCTTCACAAATGAGATGCTGCAGGAGGCTGAAGCAGCGATAAAGAAACAAATGGAGAAGCTGCTGAAAGAGAAGGAAGAAGAGATGAAGAGACAGAAGGATGAACTCGAAAGAAAACACCAGGAAGAAATGAAATCAATGAAAGCAATAATGGAAAAGCAAAGAGAAGAAAATGAACAAAGAAATGAGCAACTCAGGCAGTTACAGGAAAGCATTGACTTTCAGTCTGAAGAGAGAAAGAAAGAACTAGAAACTAGAAAGAAAGAGAGAGAAACAGAAGAACTTAAAAGACGAGGATGGGAACAAAAAATTCAAGAACTGGAGAAAAAACTACGATCAGAGTCAGAATCAAAGGAAATGATTAACAGCGAGCTTGAACAGTACAAAGAAAATATAAGAGAGCAGGATCAACTGAAGGAAAAACAAAACCAAGATGATGAACAGAAAGAGCAGAAACTCAGGAAGCTCCAAGAAGAATACAACCAAGTAAAAGAAAAATATAAACGTGAAAAAGAAAAAGAGGATGAAATCAAAATAGAACAAGAAGAGAAACTAAAAGAGTTGGAGGAAAACTATAAGAAAGAAATTGAAAGCATGCAGGAAGACATGGAGAAGTTTAAAGAAGAGGCCAGAAGACCAGCTGAAGAGTTGAATGAATTCAGAGAAAAATATGAAGCTGGGATATTTAAACTCATGGAGGAGGTGGTTGATCTAGAGCTGGAAATGGAGGAATATGAAAGATTAAAGGATCTGTCAGACCACAAAGAAAATAGTCTGAAGCAGGAAATAGGTGTTCTGCAGAGTAAACATAAATCAGAAATGGCTGATTTAGTCCTGATGCTCCTGAGTCAAAAGCAGGAAAACAAGAAAAAAATAAAAAGTATGCAGGAATCACACAGAAAAGAGGAAGAGAAGCTTAAAAAGGATCTTTTACATGAGAAAAAGGAAGAAGAGAAGGAAGAAATTGGTAAACTAAAGAAGAAACAAAAAGAAAAAATGAAAGAATTGAGGAAACAGCTTTTGACCCAAAACAAAGACGACTGGGAGACAGAACGGGAAGAGCTGTCCAACCAACATGAACAAGAAATTTGTGATTTGAAGAAAACTCTTTTAACAAAGCTGCAACAAAATCAAAAGAAAAAATTGGCTGAATTGAAAGAAAACCACAAGCAAAAACTGGACGAATTCAAACAAAAGCTTCTGAAAGAAAATGAAAAAAATGAGAAAGAACAACTTGATGAGCTGCAGAAGGAACAGGAAAAAGAAACGAATGAACTAAAACAGAAACTCGGGACCCAAGATGACGACAGTACCAGGAAGGAACTGGAAGAAATGCAGAAAAAACATGAAACAGAAATTAATGCGCTGAAAGAAAAACTTCTGACTACAGACAAGAAACAGCCCTGCTTTGTCTCATGAGCAAAACTGCAGACATCAAGAGAGACATTCATGTCCTCTAACCTTCTAAGTCTTTCTTTTTGCTATTTGGGCTGATTGGGACCTGATGAATGTATATATATATATATATAAAAAGAATTACAAGATATTTTTTTTATACCTGATTTTTGTTTCTGAGAAAAATGAGATCCACATATGAGGACATTCGCTTTACATTTCGATAGAACAGTGGTTGTGTGTCCTCGTAAGTGGACATCAGGCCCTTGTAGAGCAAAATTTAGTATTTTGGTCTAAATAACCTCAGAGGTGTAAGCATCACAGCAGATGCCTTTGTGCCAAAGTAACTGAGGATAAACACAGAAAAACATGAAGGTGATTTTCCTGACCTGACTTTTTATAGCAGATGACCTTAAAAATATTCTGCAATAGATCAAAAACAAAAGAAAACCATTAATCAACATATGAAAATTACCTGATGCTGCTGAAGTGAAGAAGAGCAAAGTTAGAGGTTTTATAGAGACACAGCTGAGCATTTTGCAATTTGGCATCATTTTAAAAAGTTTACATTTCTTCAGTATTGAACAGTGGAAATGAGGCGTGGAGGTCATTAAAAAACAAAATAAAACAGCGGCCAACAGTGCTGTAGACAACAGTAGACTGGTAATAAGCAAGCGAATAATGCAGAAAACAGATTTTTGATGGGAAACTGTTCTTGAAGTACAGAGAGAGAGAGAGAGCTGTGCACAAAGTGGTGGAAGCAAAAGAGCAAAAGTCAGAGGGAATTCATGACGATGTTTATGTGAAGTGTAGTTTGGATCTTCTTTTGCTGCTGCTTGTAATCGGAAGGTTGCCGGTTCGAACAGTCTCAGTCGTTGTGTCCTTGGGCGAGACACTTCACCCGTTGCCTACTGGTGGTGGTCAGAGGGCCCGGTGGTGCCAGTGTCCGGCAGCCTCGCCTCTGTCAGTGCGCCCCAGGGTGGCTGTGGCTACAATGTAGCTGCCATCACCAGTGTGTGAATGTGTGTGTGAATGGGTGGATGACTGGATATGTAAAGTGCTTTGGGGTCCATAAGGACTAAGTGCTATACAAATACAGGCCATTTACCGTTTTTTATATGGTGGTCCGTTAAAGGGGTTAAGCCGTATATGGGGTGGTGTGAGATGACGCTTTTATGACCAGAGATGTTGTTAATAATAATAATGGATTTATTTATTCATTTATATAGCGCTTTTCAAGGCACCCAAAGCGCTTTACAATGCCACTATTCATTCGCTCTCACATTCACACACTGGTGGAGGCAGCTACAGTTGTAGCCACAGCTGCCCCAGGGCAGACTGACAGAAGCCAGGCTGCCACATTGCGCCATCGGCCCCTCTGGCCAACACCAGTAGGCGGTAGGTGAAGTATCTTGCCCAAGGACACAATGACCAGGACGGAGAGCCCGGGGATCGAACCAGTGACCTTCCGGTTACAAGACGAACTGCCAACTCTTGAGCCATGATCGCCCGTAAATGTTAAATGGTTGTAACCAGGAAGTCACATATACAGAGACATATACACACGCACACATGCACTGACATGGTCGCACATATATACACACACAGTGGCTTAGCTTTTATGACACACCATATGGGTTTTACAATGAGGGGGTTGTGTAACTGTGTTCACTGATTAAAAAGGCTGTGAGGGAAGGCTGGAATTTGAAGTTGTCAGGGATCAGGTGCAGAGCTTACAACTCTGAGATTCCGACTGAGCTTCCCTTGCAAGTCAAAATGGATTGAGCTCTGATTGTCTTGCTTTGTTCATGGGGATAAGTCTCTGAACTACCGAAGCCTGTGAGTGCAGAGTACATCATGCCCACAGATAAAGGAAGCAGAAGAACATCACATCAACAGTAACTGTTGGCTGTTGGCTTCATGAGGGCTTCAAACAACTTTGGCAATTGGTTATATAAAGGTTCCTGATGACCTTGTCTTGGGGCCAAGGGGGTCCAGTGTGTTGTGGTCTGGGCAGCAGTCAGCAGTGGAGTCCTTGGTGGTTTGATCCCCCGCTGCTTTAAATGGGTGTATGGACATAGGGACATAGAATATCACCTTACTGATGGGAAATTATTTTCTAAAATCACCCTTGGTGAGGCGGGTGGGTATACTTTTGTACTTTTGAGTTTTGGAGTAGTTTATGATTGTCATTTTGCAGATATATTGAACATCAGTTTATATAATCTAGTCTTCTTCCCTGGGTAGGGTGTTTTTCCTTTTCACCAAAATGTATATTTTTATTAAGGCTTAATTTATATGAATTCTTGTGATATTTTAGAATACTTAAAGATGATTTGAAATTATGATTTGCATGCAGTTTTAACTTTAATTAAATTTAATGATCTTTTTTGTATGGTTTTCACCTGCCTCGTTGAATGAGGCGGGAAAATGTAGTTTGGGCTTTTTTCTGCATTGAATCATAATCAAGAAACACTTTAAACTATATAAACCATGTATAATGTCCATTTATTGTTGTACCACTTTATAATAACTGCTTTTATTGCTTTTTGCCTGATAAATACTGACTTTATGTTTCATTTCTTTTTACACACAATAAAAACAAAGTTAATGTAAACTGAGGATGTTTTTCAGAATGAAAGTAATGAAATTAAAATAAGGCATACAGAATATGTTTAGCAGAGGCAGAAAAAAAGTTGTGGGTGATTGTGCTCAGCTGAAGAAACACTGTGGAAATGGTAAATGACCTGTATTTATATAGCGCTTTACTAGTCCCTAAGGACCCCAAAGCGCTTTACATATCCAGTCATCCACCCATTCACACACAGGTGATGGCAGCTACATTGTAGCCACAGCCACCCTGGGGCGCACTGACACTGGCGCCACCGGGCCCTCTGACCACCACCAGTAGGCAACGGGTGAAGTGTCTCGCCCAAGGACACAACGACCGAGACTGTCCAAGCTGGGGCTCGAACCGGCAACCTTCCGATTACAAGGTGAACTCCCAACTCTTGAGCCACGATCGCCCCTAAAACGTTGTGGGCAGATGTTGTTGCTAATGATAAAATATCTGGGACATTTAAACTTGGAGCTTTGTGTGCACTGCTCATAGACTGTATATAAAGGATGGACACAGCCACCTTGAGCAATGGGTTTCTGAACTTTTTATAACTCACTGGCATTTTTGGCTCCTGCCATGTTGAATTTTTGGATGTGCCAGTGACGTGCCAAGTTATTAGCAACAGCTGGCAAGCTGTAAAAACTAAAACTAAAATCACACAATTGAATTTGTCTTTGTGGTCACCCGGCACATCCTATCATCTGTCAGGTAATTCCATTAAAAATGCTGAAGGGATTATATAAGGCTGAAATCCTGTATATATGAATGAAACATCTGAACATGGGAGTTTGTTGGAATCCTCTCACTTTTGGAGCTGCAGTTTTCTTACATGCACTAACGTTTTCGTGTAAAAAAAGGAAAAAAAAAAAAAAAAGGAAAAAAATAAAATAAAAAAAAAATAAAAAAAATTAAAAAAAACTAACGTTTTCGTGGCTGCATTCAGGCCTCTGCTGCTCGTCTCTGGCTCTGACTTTGGCCTCGAACCCATTCTGCACATTTTTAATGTTGTAATGAATGAAATCCTGAAACCAAACTAAAGAGAATAAAACTTGAAAGGTGACAAGTTATCAACATTTTATTGTTCTCAATGTGTTCATACAATTCATATAATTCTGAATATATAATATCTTACTGTTTCACTAACAGAAAGCTGCAGCTAACTTCAGTATATACCTCAGTACATTTCTGTGTAGAGTCCCATAAAGAACAACAACAAGAAGAGAGAGAGAGCAGCTGTGAGGAGAAGAAGCTCGAGCTGAATGATATTCATGATGAATGAACTGTAAACTGGTTTAACCGATGGACTCAACACCCTCACTTCCTCTAAATTCACGGCTGTGTTTTCTCTTCTTTCACTTTTATCAGACATGTTGTGTTTTATCTTTTTTTTTTCTTTTTTTTTTATTAGTTTTTTCTGTTTTCACAAATAGTACATAATTACATAACATAATAAAGTGTAGAATTCAGAACCAAAAGTAAATTAAAAAACAAACAAACCAACAAAAACAAATAAACAAAACAAAAACAAACAGACTGATAACTAAGCACAGGACACCAGCTCAGTTCCATCTAAAAATAAATAAATAAAGAGAGAATGCAATACAGTACCTGTGGTCCCAGTAGTACGTTGCAGTTTGAACACTCAAGAGAATCCTTGTAACATAATATTAGAAACATCAGGTTCCACATAGTTCAAGTATGGTTCCCACACCTTAAAGAATTGATCTGTTTTTGAGTGCAGTATACAAGATATTCCAATGGCACTAGATCCAACACTACTCTTTGCCAACCTTTAATAGTTGGTGCTTTTTCATAAATCCATTAGAGTAGTATATTCTTCCTCGCCGCATAGGTGAGAACACAGTACAATCTCCTATTATTCTTGGATATTAATCGCCAGCTGGGGAGACCCAGTATGAGAGACAGAGGGTCCATCTCCAATTCACAACCAAAAATCTTCTCCATTTCAGATAACACATTAGACCAATATTCTTGCAATTTCAAACATGACCACAAGCTGTGAGCTACACTGTTAAAAAAACATCCTAAAACAACAGTAATCTTCCGGCAGCTGGGGCGCCAAAATACGACCGTGAAATAACAGAAAATAACTGTCCCATAAAAATACGGTTATTTCCAGTAATGAAAATACAATTAGTTGCGCTAATTTGACATGGGATCTCGCCTTTTTCAAGTGCAGCTAAACATTAAATCAGGAACATGTTAATGTGATTAAACAATGAAATCATCTATAAATAGGAAAAAAAAACATCTTAAAAAAACGGTAATATTCCGGCAGCTGGGGCGCCAAAATACAACCGTAAAATAACAGAAAATAACTGTCCCATAAAAATACAGTTATTTTCAGTAATGAAAATGGAGTTTGTTGCGCTAATTTGACATGGGATTCTGCCTTTTCCAAGTGCTTTTAGACATTAAATTAGGAACATTTGTACGCGATCAAACAATGAAATTACCTATAAACAAGGTCACTGAATGTGGAAATATGAATCATAATACGTAAATGTACAGAAATATACAGTTAACAGTTGGTTTAAATAATAATTGATTGCATGCCCTGGGACAGAGGCGAGGCTGCCATATCGCACCATCGGCCCCTTTGGCCATCACTAGTAGGCGGTAGGTGAAGAGCCTTGACCACGGACACAACGACGGAGAGTGTCCGAGCCGGGGCGCGAACCGTCAACCTTCTGGTCATAAGGCAAACTGCCAACTCTTGAGCCACGAACGGCCTAACTAGCAGCGATAATAATACTTATGTGATGTAACACAAGCTTATAGGGATCATGTTATATACTTTTCCATGGCATTACATTTGAATTCAACAGTTCAATCTTTCAAATAACGGACAGATATTTGTGAGATCATGATACATTTGTGAATGTATTTTAACAATCTAAATATGCATATGTACAGACAGATACATTTAATAATCATGACAATTATGTTGTATTACAATACAGTGATTTAACGTTAATTTACATTCAAAATGTGAAGTCAAAGTCTATTTACGTAACTTTAATGATATTCTAGAAGAACAGAACATTACTGTAAAATGCAGTAAAATACCTTCATATTAGGGTTTTTTCCTACGGTCGCAGCCATACCTGCGACCTTGTAGTTGTTAGTTCACATTCATTGGCCGATGCTTAGCGTCATGTTATTTATATTAATTGCAATTCCTACCTCCACATTTCTTTTTCAAAATATATAATTAGCACAGCGTGTCCATGCAATGTTTTATATTGTGGCATGCAGAGAAATCTTAACAAAGAAGCTCACAGACAGAGATTGAGCTTGTTATTTAACCCCAAGCTGGTAGGGAGAGCTCCTTATTAAAACACTTGCTGGTGCTACAATGTGCCTCAAGTTTCAACAACAGCGCAACAGAAGTCACTCATGGTACAGCACTCTCTCTACAAAACAACAACTGTCAGTGACGCTGCACCACAGCGTAAACACAACATTCAAGATAACAGTTTAAAGTAACGTAACCATAAACACTAGAACAAGAACATCTAAACAGCAGCACATGTCCCAAGGCATGATGGGAGACATTCCTGGATGTATTTTTACGATCTAAATATGCATATGTACAACAAAATATATTTAACAAACAAGTAAATTGTGTTTTATTACATTTACAGTGATGTTATGTTATTTTACATTTGACGTGTCAGATCACAGTCTAAATGTGTAAATGTCTGTAAAAGTCTGTAAATGTAATGATATTCTAGAAAAACAGTACACAACTGTAAACTACACAGTAAAATACTTTGACATTACTATTTTTTGGAACAGTGTAGGGTACCAATTTCTGTCTTACATTTGAGGCACATGGCTGAAAGGGTAGGATTATATTGATGTCTGCGAGATATGGATATATGCATTCTGTGTATGATTTTTAACTGTATTTCTTTGGTAAGATTACAAACTGAGATTGATTTGGCATAACTTCAGACATCTTTCCACTCTTCATCATCAGTTGCTATACCTAACTCCTTTTCCCATGTGCCTTTAAGCCTCTGTGACATCACTAAAGGTACAGAATATAAAGCCTTATAAAATATCTTCACAGGTACCTCTCTGTCTGTTAAAAATAATAATTTTTCAACAGGAGAGACTTCATGACTGTCACTAAGGTTAGTACTATGTAAAATATAATGCCTTATCTGTAAGTAATGGAAAAAGTCATGTTTGGGGAGAGAATATTTCTCAACCATTTGGTCAAATGGCATAACTACATTGTTGGAGAATAAGTCCCTCAGTCTCTGAATTCCTTTGTTCTTCCATTCCTTAAAACCTATATCGAACATCCCCGGTTGGAAGTCAAGATTATTCACAATAAATAAGTGTCACAATAAACACTTTAAATGTTTTATCTTTAATAAGATGACCTTTGAACACAGAATACTGACAGCAGGAAGTATTATCAACATGATGATATTTAGTAATTTTTCAGCAACTCTGATTTACTGGGTTTGTTGTATAAAAGACCAGAAACACGTCGTAACTTTAGACATCCAATGCACACATAATTACAAACTATTTCAACACAGAGGAGGGTACACCTGGACAGGTCGCTTCCTGTCACAGGGCCAACACAGACATCTACTCACACCTATGGTCACTTTAGTAAAACACATGAAGAAAGAAGCAGTGATGAATCTTCATGCACAATAAAGTCCAACACACACGGTTAGTGTAATAATTTACATGCAAGGATGTAAATTGTTTCTAGGATGGATGCTTGTCTGTTTTGAAGAGACTGATCAGTGCCCGTCGGTCTGGCTTCATGCTTATTGTGTATTTCTTTCATGGACAGCCAGGCCGACCACATAAAGGGAAAAGACCACCTGCAGCCTTTGGGCAGGTATGAAGCAGTGAGATGTGTGGGTCACACTGTGAAAAGTGGAGAACAAGGCAAAATGTAGGACTTTGAAATTGATGCGATTGGTGTATCTACAAGGAGGCTGAGGGGTACCGAGGCTGCTGCCAGTATTTTTATATTTACACTTTTCAGCCAAGTAAACAGCTGTTGATATGCTGTATCTACGACCTTCTTCTTCTTTCCCTTTAAAGCTCGCCACAGCAGGTCATCTTCCTCTATCTCCTCCTCTGTCACACCGACACTCTGTTCTTCTTCACTACATCCATGAATCTTCTCTGAGGTCTTCCTCTTTTCCTCCTGGCAGCTCTGCCTTCACATCCTTTCCCAGTCTATCCTCTATCCCTCCTCTGCACACGTGCAGCTTTGTCTCCAAACTGCTGAACCTGAGCTGTCCCTGTGATGCAGTCCTCTCTAATCCTGTCCATCTGATGATTCCCAGTGAAAATCTTCCCGTCCTCTGCCACCTCCAGCTCAGCCTCCTGTCTTTTTGCATCACAGCAGCTCTCACAGGAGACCATTCTCAAAATCATCTTGTAAATTTTTCCAATTAAATTTATCAAGAGGTGTAAGACCTTTAGGGTGCTCTGCTTCACACATCTTCACTTGTATATTCATTCCTTTCTTCTCCAGTAGCTCCCAACATGTACTCTGAGTGATACAGGTCCTTTTGTGGGCCTCAGCTCCACAGTTATGTCTTCTCTTTGGAGGAAGCTGGGATCCTCAGTTCAGGATTATGCAACCTAAATGATTCTGTTAACGTTACACCTCCTGTGCTGAGAGAGTCCAAAAATCCACTTTGTTCAGTCACGTGTTTGTGGGATCTTCCTGCCAGTTTCGTGTTTCATTGTATAGCGATGTTTGTGTTTCAAGTATGTTTGTGTTCTTGCTTTCAGGTCCTTTCAGTGAACATTTCAAAGCAGTCAATAATACAGACACATCTATGATGGGCACTGACACAAGTCTTCAGTGGTGCTCCTGGAGCTGAGATCTTAAACAGAAAACAATCAGGGATGAAGAAGATTCATTTCAGTCTCACAAGCAGTTTTTTTTTTAAAGGAATCAGGTTTGTTCCAGTTCGCAGAAAAGACACCAAACATGTTAAAACTACTTGTAATGATGTGGGCACTCCTATCACTGCCTCGACTTCATCTTCATCCTTTTCAAATGCAGATTCATCAAATGTTCCTGATCTAACGGTTTCTTTAAGCTCACGGTTCTCCTCACTTCACTGCATTTCTTTTGTAAACTTTCACTCGTGTCTTTTTTGTTTTGCTCATCATCAACACCTGGAAGTGTCACAGATGATTTAAATCTGAGAGCCGCTGCATCCTGCTACATCTTTTCCTCCATCCTCTTTTCCTGCAGCCTGCTGTGCTGCTCACACCTCCGCACGTCTTCCTCCCTCTTCCTCTTGTTGGTGGCTGTTGTGCTTGAGGAGATGGGAGGAGCTCAGACACGGACACATCAGGTGTGTCACCTAAAAAAAACCGCTTTCTGTTCAGTAAATGCTGAAGTATGAACATGTGTGACAGATTTCCTGAACATCTGTTCTTCATCAGAGAGAAGTCATCTGATGGAGAGTTTTTACACGGACAGAGTAAGCGCACATCTGAGCGCGCAGTGACGCACTTCTCTTTTTTCTCCTGCGGGTGGGCGTGTCCTCTGACGTCACATGAACCTGAACCGTAGAAACTTAAATCCTGCAGCTCTGAACCTGCGTGACAGCGGCTTCATCCAGGTAACATTTATCACGGACAGCACAGAGAAGCAGGCTCAGACCCGCCGTCAGACTTTAACTGTGAGAAACTTTCTGTGACCTCGAGGTGAATTTTCGGTTCAGGTAATAAACGCGGAACATTTGGACCGGAAGTAAACGATATAGTTCATGTCGTATTTTTGTCTGTAAATCTGTGTGAAAGTAAGATTGAACCGGTGACTTAATTAAAAAACGGGATAAAGTACAGAAAAACTGCTCACCTCATGATTACATCATATCTCTGTGACAGTAACGCAGCCGAGGTGCGATGGGAAGACGCGGAAATGGAGCGCCATAACACAAGAACACTTGCTTTCACTTCTCTGCTCGCTCTTTGTCATTTAAACCTGGTTAAAGTTAAAGCTGAGGAGTGCAGTGCTGTTGTGAAAGGTTTGATCAGGAATCAGGAAAAGTAAAGTCTGTCACTGTGTCCTGATACAGGCCTGTTCTGTGGGCTGTGTTCTTTGGATCAGAGGCTGTAGAACCAGCTTGGACCGTGTTTGGTGGTCCTGATACGATTCATGGACCTTAATCTGCTCTCTCTATAATCTGCTGTATAATCTCTCTGAAATGATGCGAATCAAGGATTAAACTGAGATAAATATCTCTGTTAACTAGGCCTCCGACACCATTTTAGGTATTAGAGTAGGAGGAGCCAAGGCTTTTTTTTCTTGAACTTTATTAACATGTATACTTAAACATTATTTTCCATTTTTACCTGCGATAATCAATTTATTATTTATTTTTTCTATATAACTAAGTTCTGTTTTACTTTTGTCTGTTAATATATTTTTCAAATGTGACTACTGAATAAAATAAACAGACTGATGAAGCTCTGACTGTAAACAGCTGCTTTTGGCTCAGTGGGGTCACCACAGGGTCGCTCCACCTGTTTGGCTTGGCAGATCGTGGGGTTGTCCGATGCCTCCCCACAGGAATCACATCAGGCAGGGCTCACACACAGGTTAGAAATAAAGTTTCAGAGAAAAAATAAAAAAATAAATGTTCATATAAAAGAGTACTGTGAGAAGCAGTCCTGTATAATTATAACCTGTAAGCACACTTGGCCACCTTTACATGATATAAAAGTACAAGTGAAAACAACCTGCTTTAAAACACATCATGAAGCGATATGCATAATTACACAACAATAAGCTCACACTACTCTCACAGAACAACAGTTATAAACTGGTGCTTCAGGGTCTGTCCTTAACAATGATGCTGTGTTTGTGTGAAGGCTGCTTGTGTGCAGCAGCATCTATATTTGAAGCACCATCTGCTGTGATTTCTACAACCTGGTGTTCAGATTCACTTTTACAGCTCAGATGTAAATAGACTTTATACCTTGTGAATAAATTACTTCAAGTTTTCACTCCATATGATACAGAGGTGGAAGTCACCTGCAGCTCGACTGCTTTCTGAAGATACAACATGAGGTGTTGTGTTTGTGAGTTCGACGCATTAACAAATTAACATTTTGAACTTTTCTCTCCTCAGGTTCTTAAACCCGACAGTTTGTCTCCAGATGAGTTAATAAATATCTGCTCATCTCGTCTGTTTCCAGCAGAGCGGCAAAATGGCAACTGCAGAAACAGGTGAGTGAGTGAGTGAGTGATGCAGACCCATCCAGAGTCAGCCTGGATGATGTAATGTTTCTCACTGTGCGTATATTCACCGCACCAGTGTCTGATGTTGTGTTCGTTACCTCTAATCACATGTGTAGGCCTTGTTTCTCAGTAGGAAAGTGTTCTTTTACTCTATAATAAATACATCTGGCTTTCTCCAGCTCTCAGCTTCAGTGGCGTGTATTTCAAAATGAAGGAACTGCATATTTGATTTGGCATCGATTTTTGCATCAGATGAAACCTACCTGTGTAACCAGAGTTTGGAGCAACAGGGGCAGTGTACTAGCTTGTGCACTGCACAAGGTTGGGATTGTGTTGCCTCCTTGTTGGAACTGGGACCTTTTGTAAGGTGTGCATGCTAAACCTACATTATAGAAATGAACAGTGCATCAGCTAACCTTGAGCTGTGTCCTCTTCTTTTTATTTATCCAGCATTCCTTTGATACTTGCTTTGTAAAAACAAAGTTAAATTTTTTTTCCATAGTGTAGGGTTAGAATGATTGCCTAACACATGAAAGGTCTCCAGTTTGTATTATTATAGGATCTTTACCTTACACTATAGAGCGTCTTGAGGTGACTGTTGTTGTGATTTGGTGCTATTTAAATTGAATTAAATTGAAAAGTCTGAAAATGCCAAATAAACGCTTTATTTTTGAAAGCGTGCCTCTGGGGCAACAATTTTATTGTCAATGTCAATATTGTAGTTAAGTGAACACGAAAATCTAAGTCCCCAGAACTCTGGATCTTAATAAAGTTAACAACAGTCACAAGTGTTGTAGTTGGGAAGAACTATGACCCCAGTGCAGACTGACAGGCAGACTTGAAGCTTAAAACAACCTTTCATTAAAGGTGTAAAAAATTCATGGAACACAAGGGACTAAGATCATGGCAGCAGGCAAACAGTTTGATGTGACCAAGGGTTAAGGAGAGATAAGGGCTATAAACACACTAAGAGTAATTAGGGAGGTTGGACAAGCCAAGTGAGCACAACTAAAACTCAAAGGAGAACAAGACTGAGGGAAATAAAACTGGACACTGAACACATGAAGCAGGAATTACCAAAATAAAACAGGAAATAAATATTGAAGCAAGGACTCAGCATATGAACTTGACAGAAGGAAAACCATGAAGACGGAGGGCACAGAAAGGAAACACTAGGAAGTCTATCAAACCAAGGTCATCAGTAACTAAAGATTAAAGACACCAATACTAGGCCATAGAACACCAATATTAAAGGAGCATGCTACAATAATAATAATAATAATAATAATAATAATAATAATAAAAGTCAAGAACACAGGGAAGCATGATTAACCATTTTAGGAAAATAAAATGCCCGAGGGCCCGCATCTGGTAGCCGGGCCTTAGTCCAGGGGCTCGGCCGGGCACAGCCTGAAAAAGGGACTTGGGCCCATTCTCCTGTAGGCTCACCACCTGCAGGGGGCGCCATAGTGGTTGGGTACAATGTGTGTCAGGCAGCAGCCAGGAGTGGAGGAACTGGCAGACCGATCCCCGGCTACCACAACATGGAACGTCACCTCCCTGGTGGGAGAGGAGCCTGAGTTACTGCGTGAGGTTGAGAGGTATCGTCTAAATATAGTCGGGCTCACCTCAACACACGGCTTGGGCTCTGGAACCAGTCTCCTGGAGAGGGGTTGGACTTTGTCTCAGTCTGGAGTTGGCCCTGGTGAGAGGCGGCGGGCTGTGGTGGGTATTCTAGTATCCCCTCGGCTTGCTGCCTGTGCATTGGGGTTGTTCCCAGTGGATGAGAGGGTTTGTTCCCTGCGCCTTCGGGTCAGGGAATGTGTCCTGACTGTCGTCTGCGCTTATGCGACGGTTCAGAGTTGCTTGGGCAGAGTGCTTGAGGGTGCTCCATGTGGGGACTCTGTTGTCTTACTGGGAGACTTTAACGCTCACGTGGGCAACAACAGTGAAACCCGGAGGGCCCTGATTGGGAGGAACGGCTTCCCGGATCTGAACCCGAGTGGTTTTTTGTTGTTGGAATTCTGTGCAAATCACATTTTGTCCATATTTAACACCATGTACGAACATAAGGGTGTCAATAAGCACGTGGCACCAGGATACCCTAGGTCACAGGTCGATGAACGATTTTGTAATTGTATCACCAGACCTGTGGCCATATGTTCTGGACACTCGGGTAAAGAGATGGGCTGAGCTGTCAACTGATCACCACCTGGTGGTGAGTCGGATCAGGTGGCGGGGGAAGATGCTGGACAGAACTGGCGGACCCTCACTATACATTTATTGTGAGGGTTGTGGTTCCCATCTTTTAGAAGGGGAACAGATGGTGTGTTCCAACTATAGGGGGAATCACACTCCTCAGCATCCCCGGGAACCTAGGGATCAATAAAGTATTCTGAAATTCTATGCCAGGTCGCTTTAAAGGAGAATTTGTCTGTTAGTTGAACCTTGGATACAGGAGGAACAATGCAGTTTTTGTCCTGATGGTGGAACACTGGATTAGCTCTTTACCCTCTCGAGAATACTCGAGGGTGCATGGGAGTTTTCCCAACCAGTCTAAATGTGTTTTGTGGACCCGGAGAAGGCATTTGACCGTGTCCCTCGGAGTGTCCTGTGTGAGGTTTTTCGGGAGTATGGGGTGTCTGGCCCATTGCTACGGGCCACTCGATCCTTATACACTCAACAAAAATATAAACGCAACACCTTTGTTACTGCTCCCATTCCCCATGGGATGGACGTAGAGACCTAAAATTCATTCCAGATACACAATATAACCACCCCTCCCAAACAGTGGTCACAAATCAGTCCAAATGTGTGGTAGTGGGCACATCTGCTATATTGAGATAATCCATCCCACCTCACAGGTGTGCCACATCAGGATGCTGATCTGACATCATGAGTAGTGCACAGGTGTACCTCAGACTGCCCACAACAAAAGGCCACCCTGGAATGTGCAGTTTTGTCTCACAGCAAAATGCCACAGATGCCACAAGCAATGAGGGAGCGTGCAATTGGCATGCCGACAGCAGGAATGTCAACCAGATCTGTCGCCCGTGCATTGAATGTTCATTTCTCAACCATAAGCCGTCTCCACAGGCGTTTCAGAGAATATGGCAGCACATCCAACCGGCCTCACAACCGCAGACCTCGTGTAACCACACCAGCCCAGGACCTCCACATCCAGCAGGTTCACCTCCAAGATCGTCTGAGACCAGCCACCCAGACAGCTGCTGGAACAATTGGTTTGCACAACCAAACAATTTCTGCACAAACTGTCAGAAACCGTCTCAGGGACGCTCAACTGCATGCCCGTCGTCCTCATCGGGGTCTTGACCTGACTCCAGCTCGTCGCCGTAACAGACTTGTGTGGGCAAATGCTCACATTCGATGGCGTCTGGCACGTTGGAGAGGTGTGCGCTTCACGGATGAATCATGGTTCACATTGTTCAGGGCAGATGGCAGCTGAGAATGTCCCAGTTCTTGCATGGCCAGCATACTCACCGGACATGTCACCCATTGAGCATGTTCGGGATGTGCTTGACCGGCGTATACGACAGCGTGTACCAGTTCCCACGAATATCCAACAACCTCGCACAGCCATTGAAGTGGAGTGGACCAACATTCCACAGGCCACAATTGACAATCTGATAGACTCCATGCGACGATGTGTTGCACTGCATGAGGCAAATGGTGGTCACACCAGATACTGACCGGTTCTGGGTCCCCAGACCCCCAATAGCGCAAAAAACTGCACAATCCAGGGTGGCCTTTTGTTGTGGGCAGTCTGAGGTACACCTGTGCACTACTCATGATGTCAGATCAGCATCCTGATGTGGCACACCTGTGAGGTGGGATGGATTATCTCAATATAGCAGATGTGCCCACTACCACACATTTGGACTGATTTGCGACCACTGTTTGGGAGGGATGGTTATATTGTGTATCTGGAATGAATTTTAGGTCTCTACGTCCATCCCATGGGGAATGGGAGCAGTAACAAAGGTGTTGCGTTTATATTTTTGTTGAGTGTACAACCATTGCAAGAGCTTGGTCCACATAGTCAGCAATAAGTCAGACTCATTTTCGGTGGGTGATGGACTCCGCCAGGGCTGCCCTTTGTCACCGATTCTGTTCATAATTCTTATGGACAGAATTGCTAGGGGTAGCCACATCATCTGCAGATGATGTGGCTCTGTTGGCTTCATCGGGTGAGGCCCTCCAGCTCGCACTGGAATGGTTTGCAGCCAAATGTGAAGCAGCGGGAATGAGAATCAGCACCTTCAAATCTGAGGCCATGGTTCTCAGCTGGAAAAGGGTATAGTGCCCAGTCTGGGTTGAGGATGAGTTCCTGCCACAACTGCAGGAGGTCAAGTATCTCGGGGTCTTGTTCACGAGTGATGGGAGAAGAGAGCCGGAGATCGACAGACGGATTGGTGCTGCGGATGCAGTGATGCGGACGCTGCACCGGTCCGTCGTGGTGAAAAGAGAGTTGAGCGTAAAAGTGAAGCTTTCGAGTTCCTGGTCGATCTATGTCCCTACCCTCACCTATGGTCACGAGCTGTGGGTAGTGACCGAAAGAACGAGATCGCGGATACAAGCAGCAGAAATGAGCTTCCTCCGAAGGGTGGCTGGCCTCTCCCATAGAGATAGGGTGAGAAGTTCGGCCATCCAGGAGGGGCTCAGAGTAGAGCGGCTGCTGCTCCACATCGAAAGGAGCCAGCTGAGGTGGTTCGGGCATCTGACAAGGATGCCCCCTGGGCACCTCCTGGGTGAGGTGTTCTGGACATGACCCACCGGGAGGAGGCCCCGGGGCAGACCCAGGACACGCTGGAGAGATTATATCTCTCGGCTGGCCTGGGAACGCCTGGATAAGCTGGAGGAGGTGGCTGGGGAGAGGGAGGTCTGGGCCTCTCTGTTTAGGCTGCTGCCCCCGCAACCCAGCCCCGGATAAAGCGGAAGAAGATGGATGGACGAAAATAACATTGTCAAATCCACAAGAACTATGATTCCACAAAAACTCAAAACTCTGGATCATCAACCGAGGGACCCTGATAACAAGTTGGGAAAGTTTAAATGTGTTCATTCATATTGCTTTGATAATTAGAATGTTTTTTTTTAGCTGGAGAAAGCCTAAATGTTTGAGACCAAATGTAAGCGATTTACAGAGCACTGCTAACATCTAATACTGAGAAAGGAAAAAAAGCCACCACATATGAGTCAAGGCATCAAACACAGGATCAAATACTGACACAAAGAAAAGCTTCACTAGAAAGAGGTCTCATGTGACGATGGTAGTTATTTATGAACCAGTGTGTCTGTGTGTGACATCATCATTGTTTTGTTTTATTACAGGAAACCTTCAACCCCTCAGACACAGCAGCAGCAATCCCAACATAAAACCTTCCAGTGAGTTAAGCTGCAGTTATGGTGTTTACGGTTATTTTACCATTCAGGATGCAAAGTTCAGACTCTCACATTGACTTCTTTCTATTCGTGCCCCCTGCTCTGTTAGATCCGTAGAATTTTCCAAACTTTCTCCATCATCTGATCTTCATCTGTCCAAATCATGTTCCTCACACAGTCCTGTATCTGCCTGGCTGACCCCCACAATCAGGTGTCAGTGTAGCTTCAGCCTTTAGTCTTTGTGATCCAGCTTTTTCCATTTGAACCTTTTTCTGAATCTGTTGCTGCATTGTTGCAGCTTTTTCCTGTCACGTTCCAACATAATCAGTGGACTCTACGTAGTTTCATAAATTTTAGAGTTACCATGTAACTGTAACTCATGACATCGATAATGCCTGACACATTCTGTAGAAAATTCACTTTGTCTTTAGCCTCTGCACTAGCACACAACCCACTCAGAGAAACACCTCATGAAACATCAGCTTCATTAAACAGGAATCATAGCATTACGAAAGGAAAGGAGGAACACCTGACTCAGGCCATGCATTAGTTTAGATGTAGACTGAAGTTAAGTGTCCCCATCCTCACAGGAGAAAGCATAAAAACCTCTGTTTTCCTCACTGCATGTCAACAATTTAATTTCTGTGAATGCCTGATGTGTAGATCTAATTTAGTTTTTATCTTTTCAGTGTCTGAGCTGAGGGTTGTTCTGCTGGGGAACAGCTGGTCTTTGAGGAGAGACGTGGGGAACTTCATACTGGGAGAGACTGAGTTCAGCACCGAGGAGCTGGACTGCTGTGAGACAAGTAGACCACTGAAGGAGAAGAACCTAGTTCTCATCAACACTCCAGATCTGCTGCTTCCAAACATCTCTGAGGACAAATTGAAGGAACATGTAGAAACATGTGTGAGGCTCTCTGATCCTGGACCTCATGTGTTCCTGCTGGTTCTACAGCCTGAAGACTTCACTGAGGAGCAAAAACAGAGGCTCTGCAGAGTCCTTCAACTCTTCAGTGATCGATCATTTGACCATTCACTAATTTTCATGTCAACATCCAGAGAAGAGAGTTCATTTGAAAACTGTATGACTCATCCACCGCTAAAAGAAATGATCAGAATGTGCAGATACAGATACCTGTGGCAGAAGAGCTCTGAACGTTCAGAGCTGTTAACACGTTTGGTTCAAACAGCAAAGGAGATAAATGAAGATCGTCTGAGCTGTGATGTATTTGAGGATGAGGATGGCGGATTATTCATGAGACCAAAGTGTGTTTTAAACCTGGTTCTGTGTGGGAGGAGAGGAGCAGGGAAGACGTCAGCAGCCAAGGCCATTTTAGGTCAGACTGAGCTTCATTCAGCCTCCAACTCATCAGAGTGTGTTAAACATCAGGGAGAGGTGTGTGGACGTTGGGTTTCCCTGGTGGAGCTGCCTGCCTTGTATGGAAAATCTCAGGAGGCAGTGATGGAGGAATCACTCAGGTGTATCTCCCTCTGTGATCCTGAGGGTGTCCATGCCTTCATCCTGGTCCTACCTGTAGATTCCCTCACTGATGAAGACAAGGGAGAGTTAGAGACCATCCAGGACACATTCAGCTCTCGGGTCAATGACTTCACCGTGATTCTGTTCACTGTGGACTCAGATCCTACAGATCCAGCTGTTGGTAACTTTGTAAAAGAAAACAAGGACATCCAGGAGCTCTGTGAGAGATTTGGAGGAAGATCAGTTGTTCTCAACATCAAAGACAAACAGCAGATCCCACAGCTGTTAGATACTGTGGAAAAGATGACAGTTAAAGAGTTCGGGTGCTTCTCCAAGGACACAGTCATCAAGGGTCTGACTGAGATGGTGAGGAAGCTTCCAGCTGAACAGAGGAGTGAGGTGGAAGGTGCTGATGGAAAACAGAGCAGAGCGAGAGAACGTAAAATCAGTGAGATGAGTGACGACACAAAGGAAGTCCCACAGATAGACGTGGAGAGAGTTTTGAAAGAGAAGGATGAAGAGATGAAGAGGAGAGACGAGGACCTCAAGAAAAAAGAGAAAGAGTTAAAAGGTCTGCGCATGAAAATCAGTGAGCAGACAGGACAGATTGAAGAGGAGAGAAAACTGAGAGCAAAGCAGCTGAAGGATAAAGACGAATCCATCAACAAGGAGCGCAAAGAGAGAAAGAGAGAACGAGAGGAGGAGACGAGGAGACAGAAAAAACAAGAAGAAGTGAGAGTTCAGTCAGAAAGAGAACAAAAGGAAGCAGCTGAGAGGAAGCTGGAGCAGCACAGGAGAGAGATGAAGAAAGAGCGAGAGGCCTGGGAAAAAGAAAGAAAGGAGATCTGGGAGCGATTTCATCAGGAGCAAAAACAGAACCTGGAGGAGGTGAAAGCAAACCACAGAAAGCTGCAGGAAGAGTATCAGTGGAAGAGGAGGAAGTGGACATATTCATTAATTGCTGCCTTATTGTCATTAATAATGTTTTTATTATATTATATCTTTACCACAAACACTACAGAGAGCGCAAAGGCAGAGAAGGGTCTGTGAGCTTGTAGCGTTTGCTAAGATGTAAACTACCCTGATGGAGTTTGTTCAAGCTACTTTAAATAAGAGTGAAATTACTCATTTACACTTCAAATGGAATCATGAACTATAATAAAAAAAGTCACATCCTGCTGCCACTCAACGAAACAACAAACATCAAGCTGTAATTACAAAAAGTGAACGTCTCACTTTTTACAGGAATGTGCAGAACTAACAAAAGTCTTGGTTTGTGTTCAGTGTCATCAGCAGGACACCTGCCAGGGTTCATGTGGGTGTCTTATTGTATGACTGCTTAGTTACACAGGTTACTCCTAAAACAGCGCAGAGTAAATGTGAACAGCTATTAATATACAGCAGTAATGAGAGCTTTCAGGAGGTGTATCTGTGTAGACTGTCCCTGTTTCACTGTGGTCAAACTCGTGTCTGACAATAACAGCAGAGTCATCTTATGTTCAGTTGCATAAATGCCATGAGCTGCCATGTGATTGGCTGATGAGAGACTTGCATTGATGAGAAGTGGAACAGGTGTACCTAAAGAAGTGGCCAGTGAGTTTGTGTCATTGTGTAGGTTGGAGGACTTTTTGAATGTGATCGCTTTACTGTGCTGTTAACCTGAGCAATCACTAGATGGCGCTGTTGTTGTTTTTTTCCTGCTAGAGTTTTGGCTTTCCAAATTAACACTATCAAACAATTTTATGTTAAATTACTCAACAGATGTTTACTTCATCCCAATTACAAGCCATATGAACAGCAAACAGTTAATTTTTTCCCTTTACCTTTGTTAGATCACATTTATGAATTAATGTGCTCGTTTTTTGTTTTTTGTTTTGTTTTGTTTTTTAAATAAAATGTTATAATAAAAAAAATAAATCAGTTATAATCAAGTGGAGTGAGTGTAAAGACACAACACATTTACACGTGAAGCAACATGTTTCACAACTAAATGGGATCAGCTGCTCATCAATGGGGACATTAGGCCCAGGGTTGTAAAACAGGGGGAGGTGGTGCACACACTTATCCCACACTGTCCTGATGGCAGCTAGCTTGTCTCTCTGCCGTCGAGCTGGTCTGTCGTCTCGGTTATCAAAACGGATAATCCTGGAAATTTTGTGGAAGTTTTCCAGAGACATTGATGCACGGAAAGGTTCGTGCCGGTTTCTGCATCCCACAGGGATTCTGTCGATTCCCCTTTGGACCTGAAAACTCCTGCAAGGATAAGAACCCCAAAGTAGGCCTTTGGGGTTCTTAGATGAATTTGGTCCATCTCCTTCGACCTCTCTCCAAAAACACACCTTCCTTCTAGATTACTGCAATCCAGAATAATTTTCTGGATGGAATCTGGGATGAAAAGCTCAAATGAAGACTTGATGTCCTGCACATGAGTAACTGTCAGCCGTGTTGGCCCTGGCTTATCACAGTAACAGCTCTGCAGGGTGGCTCATTTCTTAGGCAAGAAGACCATTCAATTTCACCAGTTATTGACATCCATATTTCTTCACTTGCTGTCTGGTGGGCTTGTTCTGGTCCTGGAGCTGGCTGCAGATGGGGTACTCGTCTTTGTTTTGTTACTAAATGGTGCTCAACCTCATCCTCTTCTTCAAAGTCACTGTCAGACTCTGAATTTTCAGAAATGTGAAATATTCTGAAACCTCTTTGTCAACATCACCATCCGAAGCCCCTCTCTCTTCCAAAATCAATTGGATGGCCCTCGCAGCAGATAATCTTTTGCCATCTTGATCAGTTGTGATAAAGAACCACACTGGCAAAGTCTTATTTATAGTATTATGCCCCTAATTTGCAGGTGGGACAGGGTATGAGAAAATAAAATTTGGATTCCTCAAGAAAGAGGGTAAAATGTGCGGGAATGTCAGAGCAGACGGTGTTGATAGTTGAATTTTCAACAATGCTGCAACTTTGTGCGCGAGCAGGAGGGGAAGAAAACACTATCAGCAGCACCAGAAAGGAGGAAGACAGAGTGTGGGAACACAGGACCTACACTTTCAACACTTTTGTTAGACCTGGGTCCAGTGGACCCGAACACCTTGTATGTAATGTAAATGTGTGGGGGGAGGTACAGTATGAGGTCATTGAAAATGAGTTTGGATTTATGTTCTTCACAGAAAATAAGCCAAAGCCAATGAATTTCAGGTTGAAAAAATAATTAATTGTTTAATTTTTCTTTAGAAAAAAACTGAAAACGGGTCTCACAGACCCGAACACCATACAAGGGTTAAAAAGTATTAAAGTAAAGCAGTTTCTGTTCTTTCATCTCGGAAAACAAGAAGCCACTCAGCTGTTTGGACCCATGCTTTACATTACTGCCATCTTGTGGTTGCAGTTGGCTATTGTTGCTGGAAGGTCCACGTACCATTGAACTCATTAGAAACTGTAGTGTGCCTCTATTTCACAGCTGTGTTTGCCATGTGCGAGTAAAAGAGATGGACATCAGAGGGACGGCTCAGGCTGGGTGATTTGGAGATAAAGTTAAGAGCCTTGGCTGAGATTGTACATGTTCAGAGAAGGTACAGTGGATATATTGGACAAAGAATGATGGATCTGGAGCTGACAGGCAGGAGGAAAAGAGAAACATTTTGGATGACGTTGTTGAATGTAGTAAAGAAAGACATGCAGTAGAGTTGGTGTGACAGATACTGGGGTGACATGGAGACAGATGATCTGCTGTGGCTACACCTACAACCTGAATAACAGAAAAGTTGAGATGTTTTTATTTTAACAAAATGAAAAATAAAAGACTTTCAAATAACAGCAGAACATAAATAACATGACAAATGTTTAAACTGAGAAATTTTACAATTTCACGCCCAAAATGAGTTCATATCAAATGTGATGCTTGCTACAAGTCTCTGAATAGTTGGTAAACGGGCATGTTTACCACGGTGTAGCTCCTCCTTTTTTTTTCAAAACAGTTTGAAGACATCTGGGTATCGAGGTTACAAGTATCTGGAGATTTATCTTGATGCATCCTCAATCATCCAGGAAAATAAATCTCCAAAGGTTGATTCTGTTCATCTGGACGTAGCCTTTTGTGGGAGAAACGTTTCGTCATCATCCAAGTGACTTCTTCAGTCTCAGCTGACTGCAGGTTTCCCCAGTCTTATAAACACAACATTAGTTTACGCTGTACTGTCAACCTTTGGAGATATCTGGAGTTTTGTTGTTGGGATTTGGGCCCATTCATGCCTGATATAGGTATCAAGCTGCTGAAGAGTTTAACATGTCTTTAGCATGTTTTCCATTTAATGATGCACCAAATGTTCTCTATAGGTGAAACATCTGGACTCCAGGCAGGCCAATTCAGCTCCTGCACTCTTCTCCAACTGTTGTAATAGCTGTAGTTTCACCTCTGATCTGAGAAGCTTCTTCAGTTCTAAGATCAATACATGGAGAGTCCCAGATTTTAGGCCCTAAGAGGGTCGTTGACCCACTATAGAGCATGTGCCTCATCACATGAGCCAAGGTGTAAAAACGGGCGTGAGTCACTATCAGCAGAGGTTTCAGGTGAAACCATTGACAGACCTTGCCTCATCCTGTCATGTGACTTATTGAGATTGACTGACAAGAGATGTGAGTGGGCGTTAAGGCGTCTGGGAAGGGATCTCAAAACTGGGTTATAGATGGCAGACAGTTGGTGTCATAAGCCCCGCCCTCTGCTCAAACCATCTGTCCAAAATGTGAACATTGGCATCCTCGAAAGAGTGACCTGTTTGTAAGTCAGCACTGACCTTGGAATCACTGAAGTACAAAAAAGGCTCCTAACTGAAGAGATGAACCAGTGTTTTGTCTCCACATCACAGACAAGATTAAACTCGTCTGTGATGTTTCAACACTTTGTTACGAGCAGCTTGTCACAAAAACACAGAACATGTTTGAATCTATGAAAAATGCCAATGAAAACATTTTGACAGGAATAAAAACGTATTTTGAACCATTAAGGTGACTCCCGAAGAGCTTTCAGGGGAAAACGTGAAATATAGACTTGCGCAGCACTCTGCACACCTCCTCTTTCATTCCACACTTCTCTCACAGCAACAAGTTCAGCTCACGAGTCAGATCCAACAAACCGTTAGAAACAGTGCGTCCATGATCGATCGGCAGACTGATCAGGAGAAGTAGTGATTGATCGCATGCATCACAGATAAAACTGACATGAGGTGAGTGTCTGTGTTTCGTAATTATTTTGGTGACACTTCACAGACGAAGCTGGATCCAGTTTTCTGTTCACTTTAAACAAAAACTGAGCGTCAGCTTTAAAGAACTACACACTGAGTTTTATTACGGATGAAATTCAGATCATTTGAGGAGGAATTAGAAGCAGCTCATCAGCTGATTCTGTATTTATTGATTTATTTATTAAGCAAAGACAGTCAGTGGATTTTCATTCAGACTGGTTTCAGCTGGAAAATGTCACCAAATATTTAAGTTGAAATTTTTCATAGTTTTATTTCAGACTGATGACGTAACGGCGATTCCTCTGTTACAGATTCTGTGGTCACAACAAAGCAGAGCAGCAGAGGACAGCAAAGTGTGTTTGAGTCCAGCTTCATGAGCATTTCATGTGCTGGTCACAAAAAGTTCCAGTGTTATAAAAGTTACTGTTGTGTTGTGCTGCTTCCTCACTTGTCTGAGGTGGTCAGTTGCTGCATTCACAGGATGCAAACACAGTCTCTGATCTCTGGCTGAAGTTTCTTCCTCCCACCTGAGCCCACCACAGTGTGAAGGTCATATCAGGTCAGGTCTAGATTGTTGCTCTTTAAAGTTCAAACTATAAAGGTAAAATAATTATAGCAGACACCTGCTCGTTCTTCTGTAGTTCACAAAAGTCTCTTTTTTCTTCCTTCCAGCTGAATGTGTCTGATGATTTCAGCAGTGATATTATGGCCAGTGCAGCAGCTGGTGAGTCTTTATTACTCTGATACATCCTGTCCCAGTGGGCACACATCACACAGATGTTCAGGCCTTCAAACCCAATCTGAGGCTGGAAAAGACAAAGCAGAGTCAGGTCGGATTATAACAGTTTATTTTTCATATAACATTATAATACAACATGTCACATCACCTGTAATTTTAATGACCTAAAATTACCCACCAGCACTTCCATCAGCATGAAGGAGTAAGAATTTAAATTGTTACAGGCCTGAAGAAATAAGTCACACTGTAGGTTTTTATCAAGTAATCAGGTATTAAGAGTATTTTAGAAGAAATGAGACACAAAGCACAGTGTAGGTCATTTTAAATAGTTGGTTACAGTACACATCAAACTGAGATAAGAGCCGTTTTTTCTTTGTTATTACCTGGAAAAATGAAGCCTGTGAAACATCATCGGCTGAATGATGCGCACGTTTGCAAAGTACATTTCTCACTGCTGTGCACAAAAATACATCAGCTTCAGAAAAACCTGTGAAACAAGTTTTGACTCAAGTGAAATTCTTGTCCATTAAGTCATTGTGATATCAAATCCCAAAGAGGAGGGCTCATCTGAGGACTACACCAAGCGTCCACCCTTAGAAGCTGTGATCAGACTGTGCAGAGACAGATCCTCGTGGAAGATGAAACTTGATCACGCAGAGATGTTAAAGCACTCGTGTCAGATTGTAAAGGAGAACAATGGAGAACATGTGAGCTGTGACAGATTTGAGACTGAGGATCCTGCTTTAACCAAGACGTCCGAACAATTCAAAGTTTCTGATGAAAGTCGTCTTCAACCCTTTAAATTGAACATGAACACGTATATTAGGTCTTTTTGAGTAAGTGAACTGAGCTGAATCTGCCGCAGTCATGCAGACGGCCCTCGTTTTACTTCATTGAAACACTTTATAAAAATCTGAATAATTCAGGTTTAATAAAGAGAACCAAAGGAATACATTTCTCACTTGTTGTAGAAGAGACGGTTATCATTATTACATCATTACAAAAATGACGAGTGGAACCAGTGAAAGTGGAACTGATGTGCTTTGTTGTTTTGCAGGAAAGTATCAGAACTGTTTTTCATTTTGTTTTAAAGATCCTGCAACAAAAGTCAAAATTTGTGGAGAGAAATCGTTTTTGTCTTCTTTCCCCTGAAAGTTTCTCCTGATTTTCAGAAACCTGAATGAAAACAATTTGTTGTTGTAGTGTTACTAAAGTAGTACTTTTACAAAATCTGTCAGCTGCAGATTTTTCTTTTTATAAGTTTTATATTCAGATAAATTATCTGACATCATTACATTTCTGATGAATCTTGTATTTTTTCAAAGACTTCAGAGAAATTCAAATTAAGCAAACAGCTGATTGACCCGTTTCACATGTCATCAGTTAAATAGCAGCTCCTCTCTGTGGGGCTGATTACTGCTAATTAAAACGATTGAATGACTGATTGATGACACTATTCTGTCAATTCTGTGACTGAAAGCGTGTCAGTATGAGTATAAACACATGAGGAAAAGACGTTTTAGAGTCTGTGCCTAATATCACTTGTTTGAAATAGACCTCAAAATGAGTTTTGTCCATATTCTGCATGAATCAAAGAAAGTTTGAAAGTTTCCCTTTAATTTTTGCTCGATGACACAATGACAGCGCAGTCAATGCATCTCACCATGAAACTGTTTTGTATAGTTTCAGTCATTATGCAAATGTCCTGGTTATAAGACCTGACCTGCAGTCAGCTGAGACTGAAGATGAGTGACGAAGTTTTTTTCCTTCAAAAAATGTCCAGATGAACAGAATCAACTTTTGGGGAAAATTTTTTTTATTATTTGTTTGTCATAAAAATGTAAGAATGACAATAAACTCTGTGAAGATGCAGTATTTGTATACTGTGGGCCAGTGGATGAAGTGATATAAGGAAGCACATCATGATTAAAAGCACTGTGGAGTAATCTAATCGTAGCTCTGGCTTTGCAGCCGTTACAGAGGAACCACATTTATCTTCCACTTACTGTATTTTAAAATAAAGTCAGAGGTTTCCTGATGATTCTTCTGTCCATCTCTTTGTGGACACTAACGTAGGCGTGTGGATTCAGTGATCAGAACTGTGTGATTTTATGGTAATGACAGGAATGTTTTAGCGTCTCACACAAAGTTTGCTTTAGGCCTACCAAAATCGTCTCAGGCCTGCAGTAACTGTAGCAGCATTAGTAGCAGCATTAGTAACTGTATCAGTAACTGTATCAGTAACTGTATCCCACGCTCTGGCAAAGTCTTCCACTCCTTGAGGCACCTGCAGGGAGAAAACATCACAGGAAGTGAGCAGACATCCTGATGAACAGAAGACTGCCATGATTCAAAACTCCATTCAGACCTAGTTTCTTATCAGATAGAGAAATAAAATGAGTGTAAAAGCAAAATTCCTCCGCCTGGGCTGCCGTGCACCTCTGCATGTCTGCTTCAACGTGTGACCCCACCCCTCCCCGGACAGTCGAGGATGAGTGCACTAACAGCCTGCAGGCTGATGTTTTAATGAGTGTTTGATGGAAAATGACAATAGCAGAGTTTGTGCTCTCTCGTCCAGTCAGTGCCGTTCTTCACGCCTGTCTCATCAGCACAAACACTTTAAAGGGGACAATCTAGGCCTTCAGCAATAATACAGATGGCAATGTATTTAAAAATCTGACCTTTAAGATCTTAACTTAAAAAAACAAACAAACATCTGTCACATAGGAAAGAAGCATCAATATCTGATGAGCAGACGTATTAACTTGGCCTTAATGTGTTTTATTTGGTGGTGTTTGGTGCAGTTTTCTTGTTTTGTGGGGTTTTTCAACAGGAGATGGGGAACTCTAACATGTTGTTTTGTTCACGTTTGTACATCTTAATTTTTAAGTGAAATGTGCTTTATACACTACATGCATATAAGGCACCCTTTTCCTTTGTGTGATGCATTTTTCTCTGTTTTTGCAAAAAGGGAACAAAGGTGTTTAACTCAACCTTGGATGATCCGACTTGTTCTTACTGAGGTGATGTGAAACATGCATTCTTTTTTTGGTAATGTGCTGGAAAAGCTTGAAAGCTTGAGCTTTTTTTTTTACATGCATATCTGATTAAATGAGGTTTTTATAATGAGTTTTTGATCCAATTTTCAAAACACTTTAAATGTGACCTGTTCATTTAAAAACTCCTCTTTAACAGGAAGAAACCTCCAACAGAACCAGGCTGAGGGAGGGGCGGGGCCATCTGCCACCACGAGGGGAGTAGGAGACACAACATCCACATGAAGATCTCCTGTTTACATTCACAGTGCTGAATATGTTGTAAAGCTAAAGTTTAGTCAGTAGGAGATAGATGATGTTTTTACATTATGTTTCTGCAAATCATTCTCTGTTAATCTGAATCCAAAACCTGCTGAAATGGGATTCATCAGTAGAATAAACGTTAATAATAATAATAATAAAATTCAAATAAAGGGTCAAACAGGAAGAAATGAGCTTCCAGCAGCACAGATCTTGTTCTTTGCAAACAGATTCTGTATTTTCTGTCTACATGGTTCCACCCACCTGCTGCGACGCAGACACACCATATCGTCGCTCTGTGGCAAAGTGCTCACAGTTACTCCTGATGCTGTGGTACGTTATCTCTCTGCCCACCCAGCTCCTGGCCTCTGTAACAATGACGTCAGCTGGGCGGGGATTATGGGTGGAGTCCAGGCTGTTGTTGATTTGCCACTGGTCATTTCCCACCACAGCCCTCAGATTCTCCTCCCTCACAACCCCCCTCTGAGTTATGACAGTGATGCTGTTGAAACCTGCAAACACATGAAGGATAAACTGGGATCAGAAGTAAAGGCTTCATGATTTCATCCTTTATGCTATGAATCAGTTTCATGTGTGATGTCATTTAAGCTTCTGCTTCCAGACTGGGAGGAGTTAAGCTGTGGGGGGTGTTGTGACAGGTGTGTGCGGGACTTACTGGGCACGACCAAGTGAACCACAGAGCCATCACCAACATACACAGCCCAGTGCTGATAGCTGCCACGGAAGATCTCTATCAAGTCCCCGCGCTGTGGCCTCCGCCCACTCTGTGATTTACAGACAGAGAAAATGTTTGAAGCTGACTGTGCTCAGTGACTGCAGCACATTGATGAGAGACTTCCAATTAAACAAATCAATCAATCAAAGCACAGCCACAGACACCAGAAGCAAACGGTTTTCTTACCATGTCAGTGCTCGAGCTGCTTTGATGTTCAGAACCTGCAGGAAAAGATCATTTTATAAACCAAATCCATCCACAGACAGTATCAACCTAATAACACACACAGTGTTAACACGATCAATCTCCTCTGAGTATTTACAGTCAATGTTTGGGGTTACTGCCCTCACATGTGGGTGAAATCACTGAGACATAATATGTCAGCACTGACTTGGCTGAAGGTTAATCGAGCATCCTTAAAAATGATGATGATAATAAAACAGCAGTCTTCTTATATGTGGCATCTTTCTTCAGAGCTTTAATGTTCACCTTCTGTTAAAACTGAATCAAACAGGTGTTTCTGGTATTTAGCTTTATCACTGATATGTGGACATCAAAGATCAGTGTTAGCAGAATATTTTAACTCAAAATTAAACATTTTGAATTTGTGGTGCACTTTACATGCAGTATAAAAGATGGATGTAGCCACTGATGTCACTCGTTGGCTCTTGTTTTGAAGCCTGGAGTGATTTTACTGTATGATCTGTGTGTTTCATAACCAGGTATGAAGAACATGGATCTGACTGTGAACCTGACTTTTGATGGCTTGTAGTCAAACAACAGCTACCTGGTTTTTTATCCATTACAATCCTCTAAAATTATTATAATTTACAAAAACCTCATAAACCCGTCACAAATGTGTTTCTTGAAGTCAACATCAAAGGAGCTGAGGCCTTTTTCTCCTACACTTTAATGCAACTGTAAGTCTTAACACAACGTGATGTGTCACGATATTTCTACAGTTGCTTCTCTTTTTACACAGAAAGCTAAAACCAGCCTTTCATGGCTGTTATAAATATTTAACATCCTTTATTAAAAACATAATTACACCCTCATAGATGAAGAAGACATTGGCATCTCTTATTTTGAAAATCTGCTTCATGTTTTAGCAATCTGCCATTTGACTGGACAGTTTGACTGTGTTTGTAATCGGACTGTGACTGACCAATAAGAATCAGTCATGGGTCAGAGCTCCTCCCCTCTGCCTCCAGCAGAGTTTCAGGGTTAAAGTGTGAAGGACTCACGAGATGCTGATGTCGATGTTGATGCTGTGCTTCCCATCACCAACTGAACTTGAGCAACGTGAACTACAGATGAGAGGAGCTGCTGGGCTTTCTGGAAGAATTAAAATTCAGTTACACAAACACAAACTTTATTAATGACTCTGTTTATCTTCACAGCAGGATTTTTATGACCAATGAAGCTGAATTTACATTTCAGGAAAGGTTAAACTGTGAATGTCCTCAGACTTATATAAGAAACCTCTGCAATGTTAAATCAGGTGAGTCAGTAAATTATGTGACGTCAACAGTGACATAAGATAAGAAATGACATCTTTACAGTGCTTTTTACTTTAAACACCAATGAAGGTAAAGATCAAAGCTGACGGGTTAAAATAAACCAGAATAAATTATTTAAATAAAACTAAACTCATCTTTAGAGAAATATCCTGAGTTTGGTTATATGCAGTGTATAAACCGAGAAGACCTGCACTGTCTCGGGTTACTTTCAGTTTTGTGTGAGCCAGCGTGAACTGTGTCTGTTTCCTCTGTGGTTATGAAACGTGTCTTAAAAACACGCAGCTGCTGTACGAAGGTCACGTTCTGCGCATGTCAGGAAATGTTGGGGAATTTTAGCAGCATGGAGGCCGTTGGCTTAATTCACAGTATAATTTAGCATGCCAGGCCAAAGGCACATGGTAAAAGTATTAATCAATATGATCTAATATGGATAAGTAAAATAAATAAAAATATTAAAACAAACAAACTACTAGCATTTCTTTGTCCTCTCCTTGAATTCTGTCCTGAGCTTTTCTGAAGCTGAGACTTCCTTTCTTTAACAGGACTGAGCTCTCCACCAATCACAGACACGGGGACTGCAGACAAACTCCATCTCTGATGAAAAGGATTATTGTTGAGGTCACAGGAATCAAACCTGCACCCTTGTTTTGGTGGCAGCTGCTCTTTGGCTGAGTCGGAGACACCCTGTAGTGTGTTTGACACCAGCGGCAGTGTTCGTGTCAAACACCTCTGAGCTCTTTCAGGATCACTGACCAGATCAGAGTGAGAGATTCAGAAATGTACCTGAGAGGCACAGTTTAATAAAGAACAAATCTGATGGTTCCTCCAGGTGACAGTTAGATGACAAAGAAGGAAAGCTGTCACATTATTTTCTCTTTCTTTATTGGAGCTTCGCTCCTGTGGTTGGCGGTTATGATGTCGGCGCTGCTGTGTTTGCTGCTCAGCACCGGGTCAGTAAAGAGGACCCGTCTCATATCAGAGGAGTCACTGTTCCTCCGCGCGCACACGTTACCGGCCACTCGTTTACGGAACATGAACACGCCTACGTCATTCTCGCGCTCCAGGTTTAAATCCTGTCTCACTGAGCGTTTCATGATAAACTCGGGCTGGAAACAAACATAAAAGTCTGCAGAGCCTCTGTTTTATGAGCTTCTTCGTTTTTCCATAGCTGAGATTTTTTTTTTATTTCTTTGGTAAATGGCATAGCGCTTTTACTAGTCCCGCCTAAGGACCCCAAAGCGCTTTACACATCCAGTCATTCACACACTGGTGGAGGCAGCTACAGTTGTAGCCACAGCTGCCCTGGGGCAGACTGACAGAAGCGAGGCTGCCATATCGCGCCATTGGCCCCTCTGGCCATCACCAGCAGGTGAAGTGTCTCGCCCAAGGACACAACGACCGAGACTGTCCGAGCCGGGGCTCGAACCGGCAACCTTCCGATTACAAGGCGACCTCCCAACTCTTGAGCCACGATCGCACGATGTTTGATTTTCTTCTCACTGACAAAAATATTAACAATAAAACTTTCACTCACGCAAACCTCACCTCGGTGCAAGATACAAACATTCAAACTCGAGTTTGATTTTGGAAATATCTTATATTTCCAAAATCAAACATCATTAGATCAGACCTCGTGCAGCTGATCTAATGATTAATGATTATTGTCAATTTGAAGTCAATCACGTGCCCGCTTTAAATGATAATAATAGGAACTGAAAAAAACAATAAAGAGTAAAGTTTAGTTCACTGACCTGTTGACGCTGCGGTTGAAACCGAGAGTCAGAGTAACGTTTCGAGGAGAGGAGGATGAGGCAGTACCGGAAGTCTGTAGGAAAGCGCGCGTGTCCGTGTAAAGAGCAATAACTGTGCCACGCTATAATATGTAAAACAGACCTACACAAACACAAAACATTCATCCATGCAAACAATGTTTCAGTGTCTCTTTTGTCTCTTTTTCTGTCACTCAGGATTTTTTCTAGTTTAATCTGCACAAAAACGGTGAAACATTCGAGCTGAAACATCGGGCTCCGTGTCTCCATCCACGTGATGTCACGCATTTCACCAGTCACTGTGTCCGTGGACTTGGAGGCAGCTCGTGCTCCAGGTTCAAACACCTTCATTAAAAATCTTGTGTTTAAGGCTTTGAAACATTTAAAAGACCAAAATGTTTAAGACAAATAAATATTTCATATCTGAGGCGCATGTATGAAACACGCTGTTGTACTCAGAGTTAAATCCTTCAGGTTTGATCATTTTTATTGTACAAAAGTCAAACTCAGACTGTTACTGGCAGCACAGAGGGGGTTTCTGTGGAGCAGATCCACAGACTGACTGTGAAACTCAAAGTGAAACTCAGCTTTTATTACTTTTCTTTCTAACGTTAAAGAATCATTTACACAAACTGGAGGAGACGACAGAAACAGCAGGCAGGTGTGGGAACAGCTGTGTCCACATGGTTTATGTCCATGCAGACGGTTAAAGACACCGAGACACTTCCTCTTCTTCACTTCACCCACTCACTGCATCTGTGTTTTTGCCCCTGAGGTGTGTCTCTGACGTCTTGTGTGCGGCACGTTTTGCTCTCCTGCATCCATGTTTCTAAGAGTCACGTCTCTATATAACACATCTCTGATCGAATGATAGATCTGAGCAGTTTCCTCTGAACAACACATCTGCTGAAATCTGACGAGATGATGCTGAACATGCAGAAATCTCATGCGGCTTCATTGTGGAGTTGGACAAGTGCAGTCATGTCACCATCTCAGCTTTTAACCCTTTAAATCTGGTTAATGTGTTTATTTTACACAGTTTGAGACCTCAGTGTTCCCCACTAACAAAATGGAGCATGAAACTACGTGAAACACAGATAAGATTAGATTTCTTTGCACTTCCCATTCTCAGCTGTAGCAGGAGACTCATCCCTGTGCATCAGTGCCAGTATTTCTGTTGTTGGTATAAGTGATTGGCCATCTTGCCAAGACTTTATTGGCTGTGGTCCAAAGAGAACCCCAAAGTCTTCAATCTTCAAAACACAAAGGCCCAAACTTTATTTATTCATGTCACCCTCAAAGACAGCACATGCTATCGATGCACCATCGAGAGTATTCAGTCTGTCTGTGGTTCTGTCAGCCATCCAGGACCTCTGCAGGTAGACAGGCCTGAAGATCCTCTCTGGTTCCATCCACCACAGCCGTACACTTCACAGAAGCATCAACAGCAGCAGATGGAGGAAGAATTTCTAGCCACAAGCCATCACTGAGCTGCTGAAATATTGGACTGTTTACACCAGGGGTGGGCAGCTCCAGGCCTCGAGGGCCTGCAGCTTTTAGATCTCACCCTGGATCAACACAAATGGATCAAATGATGAGTTCATTTCCAGGCCTCTGGAGAACTTCAAGACATGTTGAGGAGTCATTTAGCCGTTTAAATCAGCTGTGTTGGATCAAGGATCATCTAAAACCTGCAGGACACCGGCCCTCAAGGCCTGGAGTTCCCCACCCCTGGTTTACACAATCACTGTACACACTGTATGTATGTACCACTACCTCTGCACTACAGCTGCTACAGTATTTTTTAGGAATCTGTATTTATTTATTCTTATTCTTTATTCATATATGTTATTTTTTATTTATATAGTTTATCTTATTTTTTATCTAATTCTTACTTATGTGCAGTTTTCTGTGTGCAATATTGAGGAGGCTGAGTATTTCATTGCTGGCAGTGATGTGCCATTGTTGCCTGTTTATGACAAACAACAACTTGAAACTTGATCTCTCAGATAATGGAGAGGATGTAGTGACTCATCTGTGAAATAACATTTGTGCAAAATCAAATAACACTTAGGTGCATTTTTCTAAATGTTAAATAAAGAATAGAAAACACCTTCAGCTTCTGTGGCAAATTAATTATCTTAGCATCAGGCTGTCTGTCCTCTGCTGCTGAACATGATCAAATATATTAGCATACACACAGGTGGGAGCAGTGGCGGTCCTAGCCTGTTTGGTTTGGTGCCCCGGGCGAACACACACACACACACACACACCATATTAAGGATTGCACATTAACATAAAACTGTTGTGGGAACCACACTGAATTTCACCAGAGAAACATAGACACACACACACACACACATATGAAGAGAGAGAGAGTATGCATACTATGCAAACAGCTACCAGACAGCCATCATCATTCGTCACACAATGAGAACAGGACAAATCAACAACTGACAATTAATATTAGAATCTGTAACATAATGTATTGTTTGGAGTTTAGTCTGTTACTGTTGCAATTTTTACCATTTCTTCTTGGAGCAACTGTAACCCACATAATTTCCTTTAATTAATAAAGTATTCTGATTCTGATTGTTTCAGGATGAGCTGCCATTATCCAATCACACATCTGCTTACCTGCATCTTTTGTTTCTCCTCTTCTTTTCTATTTTTTCTAAACTGAGCACCTGATGACTTTGAACTTTTCTTGTCCATCTTTTAATTTTGCACTCCAGTATGAACACAAATCCCCCAACTCGAGGATCACCACAACATAACCTAACAGACCTACATCTTAGTTCACAGATTCACTTTGTCGAGGGTTTATTTCTGAGATTTCGCACAACCCAGGATTCAAATCATGAATACATGATGGGCTTGGATTTACAACATTATGAATGAAATGTGCTCTATTTGGAAGCAGCCGGCCCCTCCCCTTTCGACGGGTTGTGTGTGAGACTTTAAATCATGAAACTGTAAATTTTAAATTGTTATTGATCCTTTACCCCGAGTCCTAAAGTGTAGATTTATTTTCTTACTCTTCTTATATTTATTGTTTGTTTACTTGCACTGCTGTAACTGGAGCCTCGTCGTCTCGTCTCTATATGCTGGACTGTCTGTAGCGGAGATGACAATAAAGTTTACTTTGACTTCAGCAGCGCGCACGCTCACTGAGGGCTCTCGCGCTCACTTTTCGTGTGTAGAATTTTGAAAAAACATCGCTGCAGATTATAAGTCTGCATCATGATGTCTGGTGTTTTTGTGTTTATTGGTTTGTTTTTATTTTGTTTTATTTTGTGAGTTGGTTATTAGATGCTGCTCCCCGCCGCCCCGCCCCCTCCTCTCTGCGCCGCAAGCAGCAGGTGCACCTCGCAAAAGGAGGGCGCCCCAATGGGCGATAGAAAACCCATCGGTGCCTGTGGCATTTCCAATATGCGCTGGCTGATGTCGGGCAGCATGAGTACGAGCAAAAAATAGTTCAACAAGTTCAAGTTTTTATTTTTACAGGTAACAATGGCATATTACTACCAGCAGTTAAATTCTTAGGCTCAGAGACCCTCAATATTGCACACGAGTAACACATACTGAATTGACTGGTATGAGTGTGGATGCTTCTGTGCCACATGATGAGTGTGTGGCTGTGGTCACTGAGGATCCTCAGGCAAAAAAAATTAAAGGTGTCTGTGAAGAAATCTGCCAGTTTGAGAGCAGGACTGGGATGTTGTCTGGTCTGTGTGTTTCTGTGTGTGTTACTGTAAGTGACTAAAAGTGAACAAAGTGTCGGCAGTAAAAAAAAGAGTGTAGAGTAGTTTCTGTTTCTGCTGTGGAAATGTTCTTATCGGCTGGAGCTAAAAAGCAGAGTGGCTTTGGGGACAAAGGTGGTGCTCCTCCTCCTCAGTCCTGCAGGAAATGCAGCAGAGGCGCCGCCCAGAGGGGAGCCATTGAAATGCAGGGTGAACAATGTGAGAGGGGTCACCACCATCTCTTTGGTGTTGCTCACGTTCAGTTCAAGTGTGGAGCTGTCACATCACAAACTCCTGCAGAGCGGCCCGTGGTGCTGTGAGGGCCTGACAGCAGTGACAGAACTGTGTCGTCAGCATATTTCACCAGGTGACAGTTGGGCTTTTTCACCCATGGCTTCTGCTTAGAGTGAGTCTGTACAGTAACCTGTGGTATGATGTCATCAGTGTATTCACTGATGCATTGTGTGCAATCATTCACACTATTGTTGGCAACAGCTTGAAAAAACTTACCACTCAGCAGTGCGGAAGCAGTGACGCAAGACGATGGCGGTCCAGCATTGAACCGAGCACATGATTGGCTGCTCACGCCTCAGCTTCTGCTTATAAGCTGGTAGCAGGACGACCATGGGGAGATCTGATTTGCTGAAGGCTGGTTGGGGGCGGGCACATGTGAACGAGGTACTTTTGTTCTCACAGGAACACCAGCCAAGCCGGGAACTGAGGAATTCAGCCATTTCTCCGTATAGTATCCTGATGGAAAGTCATCCTGGTCAGCAGTTCATCCAGCTTGTTTTCCAAAGTTAGGATGTTAGCTAGAACAATGGTGGGAAGTGAGGAATGGTGCTGTCTGTTCATCAGCTGGACCATGACCCCGGCTCCTTTCCTCCGGCGTAGTTTCTGCTCAGGGGCATTTGTGTGGTCGAAGGTGATCTGTGCCATTTAAACAGCACGTTTCCAACAGCTCATGCTGCACAAAGTACTTTACACACTAAAATGCAACTAAAATAAGTAAAATGCACAACAATCATGCAATACAATTTAAAAGAGAAATAATAATACAATAAGAAAATAAAAAAACAACAACCACTAATCTGTTTAAACAAAAAGTGTTCGGGTCAATGTGTGCTAAGAGACAGTCCATAAAAATGTGTCCAGTGTTTGTGCAGATTGAATATTTAGACACAGACTGTTGCAGAATCTGCAAGTGTTAAAAACACGAGGAAAACGTGAAACTGAGTATGATGGCGATCATGGCAGCCATCCTCATCGGCGCCATCTGATAATCTAAAACACTGCATTAACCATGAAAAAATACTACTGCCATCTTTACACACAGCCCCCTGTTTTACTCCCCAATTATGCAAATGAACACAGTTTTAAAAACAAACATTTTGATTGACTTTCTCAATCAAACTTTACAGGCAGCTGAAATCTGGAACTCATCCCCGACTCATCTTCATCCTGCCCCAAGTGGAGGAGTTCAAGTATCTCGGGGTCTTGTTCGCGAGTGATGGGAGAAGGGAGCCGGAGATCGACAGACGGATTGGGGCTGCAGCTGCAGTGATGCGGACGCTGCACCGGTCCGTCGTGGTGAAGAGGGAGCTGAGTGTAAAAGCGAAGCTCTCAATTTACTGGTCGATCTACGTCCCTACCCCCACCTATGGCCACGAGCTGTGGGTAGTGACCGAAAGAACGAGATCGCGGATACAAGCGGCAGAAATGAGCTTCCTCCGAAGGGTGGCTGGCCTCTCCCTTAGAGATAGGGTGAGAAGTTCGGCCATCCGGGAGGGGCTCAGAGTAGAGCCGCTGCTGCTCCACATCGAAAGGAGCCAGCTGAGGTGGTTCGGGCATCTGACAAGGATGCCCCCTGGGCGCCTCCTGGGTGAGGTGTTCCAGGCATGTCCCACCGGGAGGAGGCCCCGGGGCAGACCCAGGACACGCTGGAGAGATTATATCTCTCGGCCGGCCTGGGAACGCCTTGGTGTAAGCTGGAGGAGGTGGCTGGGGAGAGGGAGGTCTGGGCCTCTTTGCTTAGGCTGCTGCACCCGCGACCTGGTCCCGGATAAAGCGGATGAAGATGGATGGATGGAATCTGGAACCTGCATTTTATCTGCATTTTAATTTTTTCATTTCTAAATGTGGAAATTGTCGTGATGCACAAACAAAATTTATGACATTATCTTATTGTATTATTTTTGTATAATAAAAAAATGTATTATACAAATCTATAGAAATTCAAATGTATTATTTAAAAACACATGTTGCAATAAAAGATTACATTTGTAGATTCTGTGCTAACTTTTAACATTTTTGTTACCATTTCAGTGTCGGAGACGACGGCTGTTCTGTGGGGAGCAGCTGGTCTGAGTGGGAAACTTCTTACTGGGAGAGACAAATTTAACAGAGTGGACGAAAAGTGGACTCAAAGCAAAGAAACAGTTCTCATCAACACACCAGATCTGCTTCATTCCAGCATCTCTGAAGACAAACTAAAAGGGCTCTCATGTGTTCCTGCTGGTCATACAGCCTGAGGACTTGACACAGCAACACAAACTGAGGCTCTGTGAAATTCTGAACATCTTCAGTGATTATTCTTTTGACCATTCACTGGTCCTGACATCAACACCCAGAGCTGATGGAGAGACCTTTGCAGGTCTTGATCAGATTTCCGTCTCGGAATTCTTCAAGTTCAGGAGTTGCAGACAAAAATGGATCTAAGTGTAGAGCGTAATGATGGGAGGCATGTGATCCGTCATCCAAGCAGAGCTGGAGCTCCTGTTAACTTTGTGCTCTATGGTTACGTTTACAAGAATATCCACATTGGTTGCAAGTTTTTTTATTTTAATACATTTGCAGGAATTTCAAGCTGTTTTTCACGTTGTCATTATGGATCATTGTGCTGAATTTTGAGAAGAAAAATGATTTTAATAAATTGTGGAATAAAGCTGTAACATGACAAAATGTGGAAGAAGTGAAGTGCTGTTAAAACCTTCAGCATGCTGTGTAGTTAGTAAATAATATAAAGGTTTCATTTGGAAATCGAGTCAGTGCCAATAACTACACCACCTTCACTGTGACACGCAGGTTTCTCACTGGAAATACAGCACACACAGAGCTGTTACATACAAGACACTGTCCACAAAACGTGTCCAACACCAGCTTCATCTTTTCTGAACATAAGTTAGGATATTGTCTTTTTGAATTAATGGAACTAAAACAACATTTCACCCTTATATGTATACAGTTATAATTTACTGGAAATCCACTAAGTAAACCTGGACAACCTGTCAAATAACAATCAAACCTCTTCTCAAACATAATCAGTGTGGAGAACATCTGCTCTCATCACTGGTTTTGTTTTTCCATCTCATAGATTAGAAAAGCTTCATGAAGCAGAGATTAATTTAATGCTGTAATAGAAAGACATGAAAACATACAAGAGAATAAAGGAAGCAATCATAGTAAAAGTAAGTAAATGTCATGAACCGAAGCAAAAGTTTATTTATATCGCACTCTTCACAGACAGACAGGTGAAGAAACATCGAGACGCTTGGGATAAAGAAAGAACGGCGATCTGGGAGCGAATGCATGAAGAGGATAAACTGAACCAGGAGGAGGTGAAAGCAAGTAACAGAAAGCTGCAGTAGGATGAAACACCGCATCTATTCATGGATTATTCTGCTGCTGTCATTGCTTTTATTTTTATGTAACACACTGATGCAAAGACCACAGAAAAAACACACGTGAAGTATTAAAACATGCATGTGTATTTGCATAAAAAGGAAACAAGTGTGTATTTAGGAGGTGAAGAACAAAAATCTGAATCAAAAGCTGACGAGTCAGTAACAGCTTGGATGCAGGTGCATCACCAGGAAGGTGACCTACCCACTGAATGTAAGCTTTTAACTGTCCAAAGTTACTTTACTTACGTCTGTGGTGAAACGTCATCGTTTTATTGTTGTGATTTTCTTTTCTAATTTTAGACAAATGTCCTCCTGACATGTGTGCGTTCATCTGAGGCCTTTTTAATTTCTCTCATCTGTGAGATCAGCTGAAACACAAACACTGAAACAACAAAGCTGCTACTGATTCCTAAGCCTGTTCCCATGTCGGCAGATCGTAATATTGACATTATTTTGAAATGTACATGTTCATTTGTGTAAGTTACTCAGATGAGGTGGAAAGTTGAGCCTTGGGGAACAGATTTAAACTCTTTTAATGATGGAGCAAAAAAAATTACCCTGAAAATCTGCTCAAATTAAAAACAGTCGTGCTTTTAAATGTGATGAGATTGTTTGTTAGTGATGAATGTTTCATACATCTTTTTACATTTTTAGTGTGATGGTTGATCCTTTGTTTGCTCGTGTTTTTTATTTCTTTATCTTTGTTGCAGTTTGAGTGAGTGTGTAGTTAATGTTGAAAACTTCTGGCTTAGCTGCAGATGAAACGTCTACACAAAGCTGAAACATTTTGCAGCAACGTGTTCACTCTGTGTGAGAGACTATTTAAACCTGTGTTCACAATAAAACATCAACTGTGTCCATTGTGAGTTATTCTGTAACCAGGAGACATACAAGGCAGTCATCGCCTTCAAAGGTGGTTCAGATGCTTTTAGCAATTTTTTTATTATTATTATTTTTTTTAAACTTGTGCTGAAGCTCAGGAAACACAAAGAAATGCCATAAAAAATAAAAAAAATACAGCTCACAGTACAGAGCAGTGTTCCTGTTGTGGAGCTACCGCAAGTTTGCAGAATGCAGCAGTCGCAGTTATGTGTAACATGTTTAATGTTAATTATACACTAAAACGTTTGTGCAAACAGAAGCCAACAGGTGTGTTAATATATTATTAATACAAGTAATAGTCACACCCAAGATTTGCTGCCCCCCTGCTGGCAAGACCTTTGTTGGTAATAATGTTAATCGACATGCGCATAAGAGGGGAAGTCACCCTACTGCCTCAAATATATTAAGTTCAAACATTAATATATTCATTCCTGCAGACACAATGTTTGTCGCTCTGTACATTCCTCAAGAGTTCCAATCACCTCTGCTCCGTTTGTATCCTACCACAATATTTTTAGTGGCTCTTATATAGCCACCACATATTGGCCCATTTTATTCACACACACACACACACACACACACACACACGAAGAAAAAAAAAGATAAAATGAAGGTCAAACAGGGAAAACAATGTCAGAATGAAGCTTATTTATATTCCTTTCCGGTACATTTGACTAAAGACCGTCATCAGGTAAAACTGTCAGCTCAGCAACAGCAGTGAGCTTCAGGTGTGCAGGTCAGTCTGGAGATGGCATTGTATCCTGGGTGAACGTCAGCTGAGCTGAGAGGACAGATCCTTCTGAAATTCTTAATGTTCAACAAATTCTGTATTCAGCAATTAAGCGGGTGATGGTGGGATGACCAACATTATGCACTCACTTGATCAGCCAATCCACAAAGTGGTGAAATGTAGTGAAACTGACAAACTGTAGCACAACACCTCAGCGTTTGCAGGTTTAACAAGACCAAATGTAAACTTACAGAAACTATTTTATAAATCAAATTTTCAAAACCATTTCCTGCATTTGCTCCAGAAATGTGCTTTTAGAGGGTTTGGGTGAGTTTAAGAATTGCAGGTACCAATACTTCAGATGATGGCAGCCACTAGTCATTGTTTAAAGTTAGCACAAAGCTAAACTGCATTTAGCGAGAACGGACCATCAACTTTGCTAATCAGCATAAAATGTGGGATTAGACCAGAGTTCAATGTTTGCATTCAACAAATGCAAACATTGGTGCGGGGCTTATAGCAATAAACTCAAACCACTCAGTGATTAAGTAAATAAATGATATTTTATTGAAAGATTTACCTGAACAGTTTGTAGAGTTTCATGACAGGTTATTTGACCAGAGAGATGCAGTGGAACTTGATGTCTAACAGTTTGCAACAGCTCAAACCAACTTTCCTCAAACTGGACTAGAATTGCTAAGTGTGTTTTAAATGCTGTTTAAGTGAAACTTGTACTGTAACACTAAAACCCGAGTCCTCATATTCACAGCATCTTCAGGCGTGTCCATGCGAGACAAACCAGACGCACGTCTAGCTGGGACAGTGGAAGTACGGCGAATCCTGCAAGGGCGGAGGGGGAGGAGCATGGAAGCATTTTAGAAGCACTTGCGGTGAACAATGGCGGGGCCGGACTCATCGTACTCCTGCTTGCTGATCCACATCTGCTGGAAAGTGGAGAGAGAGGCCAGGATGGAGCCACCGATCCAGACGGAGTACTTCCTTTCGGGGGGAGCGATAATCTGGAGACGAGAACAGATTAGACATGAGGCAGGCAAGTACCTGTAGGCCAGTCTAGAGATGCACAGCAGCAGGTAGTTAAGTTTGAAAAAGTGTACACTAGAGGGCAGCAAAACTAGCTTCAGAGATTTATGTAGTGGTGCCAAATGCCAGAGGAGGAGGAGGGTGTAAGTGGCACCGTTAAAGTGCAACACAGCCTCCCGTCATGCATGGGCAGAAGTTGATGACAGATTTAAAGTTTGCAGTTTTTAAAGTGCAACACTGCACAAGTTTACAGTTCAAGAGAACCAAGTAACAAACCTTAATTTTCATGGTGGGCGGGGCCAGGGCAGTGATCTCTTTCTGCATGCGGTCGGCGATGCCGGGGTACATGGTGGTGCCACCGGACAGCACAGTGTTGGCGTACAGGTCCTTACGGATGTCCACGTCACACTTCATGATGCTGTTGTAGGTCGTCTCGTGGATACCAGCCGACTCCATACCTGAATGAAGTTTTAGTGCAGAAGTGAGAGACCTGATGCACCAAGGCTTCAGCACCTTTCAGGAAAATTCAGACTTCAACAGGCGTCTCTGGAGGGTAACTGACGATTTACAAACCAAGGAACGAAGGCTGGAAGAGCGCCTCGGGACAGCGGAACCGCTCATTGCCGATGGTGATGACTTGTCCATCAGGAAGCTCGTAGCTCTTTTCCAGGGAGGAAGAGGAAGCTGCTGTCTGCATCTCCTGCTCAAAGTCCAGAGCCACGTAACAGAGCTTCTCCTTGATGTCACGCACGATCTCACGCTCGGCTGGAGGTCAGAGTTGACAGTTAAATGGACACTTCATGGTCATGGTTTGTAAATGCAGTAGCTGAAGATTATGGCTTTACATCAGCATGCTTGAAGGTAAAACTGCACACATACCAGTGGTGGTGAAGCTGTAGCCTCGCTCTGTCAGGATCTTCATCAGGTAGTCTGTCAGATCTCTGCCGGCCAGATCCAGACGGAGAATGGCGTGAGGCAGAGCGTAGCCCTCGTAGATGGGCACAGTGTGGCTGACACCGTCACCCGAGTCCATCACAATACCTGCAGGACAACACTCAGGTCACTCTGGAACCACTGAGCTTTGTGCTTCCTCTAATGATCACTAGCTGCTGCTCTGAGCAGGGCCAGAGAATACTCAGAGCCTGCTGCTGTAACCCCCAACTGAAGAAACGAGCCCCAAGCTAAACTAAGTTTATCTGAAGCAGAACTCTGCACAGCAAGATCCTGAAATGCTGGAGACCCACCTGTGGTACGACCAGAAGCATACAGCGACAGCACGGCCTGGATGGCCACGTACATGGCAGGAGTGTTGAAGGTCTCGAACATGATCTGCACCAGAGAAAGACTTTAATGTACAAGTGCTATAATTACACCATTAGCCTGGAAATTAACTTCTTTTTCTACAAGTGCAAAATGCATCCAGGCTAGAAAACCTTCACAGGATCAACAGGTTCAGTGTATCAGCTGCTTTAATCAGAGATGGTCCTTCACACACCTGCGTCATCTTCTCCCTGTTGGCTTTGGGGTTGAGAGGAGCCTCAGTCAGCAGCACTGGATGCTCCTCAGGAGCAACACGGAGCTCGTTGTAGAAGGTGTGATGCCAGATCTGCACGACAAAGGCAGCTCGCAAGTTAAGTACAAGTGCGATTAAATCAGAAGGTATTCAGTCTGAACTCTGATTCTTCTCAGGTGATGAATTCAAAGTTGAAAAGTTGGCATCTTTCAGCAGCAAGACAAGAGCAAACCAAACAAATACACCCCCCCCCCAAAAAAAAACAACAACAAAAAAACAAAAAAAAAAAACAACCAGTTTAGCTTTTTGTGGTTTTCTGTTGAAACTGGTCAGATTTCATTCAGGGGTTTAACCTCCTAAGACCCAAACTCTTCCACAACAGGCATTTTTAATTTCTCTTTGATATTTGGACATATTGGGGCCCCGATGAATGTGAAAACAAAGAATTGTTGTTTCTAAGAAAAATGAGCCACATATGAGGAAACATTTTGACAGAACAGTAGCAGTATAATGTCCTCATAACTGGATATCAGGCCGAAATTGAGTATTTTGGTCTTAATAACCCAAAATGTCCACATATGGACGCCAGGTCCTAAGAGGTTAAAGAAAACCTGTAGTGAGAGATGTCACTCTCATAAAGTCCTTCACCTTCTCCATGTCGTCCCAGTTTGTGACGATGCCGTGCTCGATGGGGTACTTCAGGGTCAGGATGCCCCTCTTGCTCTGAGCCTCGTCTCCCACGTAGCTGTCCTTCTGTCCCATTCCCACCATCACACCCTGCAGACACAGTTACACGCGTCAGGCTCATGCGCAGGGTTGCAGTCAAATTCTTGAGAGTGATGTTCGTACCTGGTGCCTCGGGCGACCGACGATAGAGGGGAAGACAGCTCGGGGGGCGTCGTCTCCAGCGAAACCCGCTTTGCACATACCGGAGCCATTATCAACAACGAGGGCAGAGATTTCTTCATCCATGTCTGAAAGAACACAGTCATTCACATAATCAGAGGGTAAAACTCTTAAAGTAAATACGTTAACAATTCTGTTTTACATTGTTAGTGACTGGCTGCTCCCGAATGGGATCAGAACGATGCCACCTTATCCCACAGTCCAGCCAATGATGCGATTCACTCGTATATACGCAGCTAATCCACGTGGCTGACAGGCTATGACAGCGTCCTTATGTGCCGGTGTTTTAGCAAAGCGGCTGATGTGGAGTGAAGCCACGTTAATGACAACGTGTACAACCACTGGAGGTGTGAGCAGGACAGACGGAACAACTGACGGAGAAAGTGTGGACTTTATAGCAGCTTTTATAAAAGTTTGATAAAAATATCTGCAATGTTTGGTTTTCTTCCTGAATACTGTCGTCGTTTATATTTACTGCAGGAAGAAACAGTAAAAACGGCGTTTTATAAGGAAAACACTCTCCGCCTGTGAGCAAACCCCTGCCCCAGCCTTATGGGGACCAATCAAAAAAATTATATGGGAACATGGCATTTATTGTTGTGGCACAAAATTTGTGTTGTATCAGATTTGATGCAGAACAGCTGATTGTTCTGTAAATAGTTTGAAATGTTTATTTAAAAAAAAAAAAAACAAGAAAAAACTTTGCTGCATTTTTAGGTAAACAGCTGCAAAAAACTCAGTAACTTTTTTGAAGAAGTAAATAATTAATTGCCCAACATTTGTCATTATTTACTATATTTCAGCCACAGGACTCTACTTATGACTCATTGTCATAATTATGAGTCAGAGCAAAAATAAATAAATAAAAAAGTTTTCAAAATTTGAGTTAAAGTTATTTTTAGTTCCAATAGCGTTAACATACTGAACAGGTCAGGAACAAGATTTTTTAAAACTATCATTGTAAGTGGGCTAAAGCAGTTAATTTAAAGTAGTCTAACATAAATGCTGTAATTTGATTACTTTAATAAACCATGTAACTTGGATGATTCGATGCTGGTGTGACCACAGTGCACACGTCTGCTGTCGCTCACAGTGACCCAGGGACGCTCAGGGAGTTTGTGCGTTCGCTCAGACACGTGAAACATTAGAGGGAACATTGATGGTGGGTGGGGCTTCTGGCTAAACTGAGTTGTTTTGTCACCTTTTTCAGTCGAGAACATTTCAACAAGTTCAGACAGAACAAACTCTTCTGCTCTGCAAACCCAGATTCTCATCTGGCTCAGTCCATTAGGAACAAGGTCTGTAGTTTCTATGCACGTGTCCAGGTCACGCTTACAGTCAGGCATCTTTTTAAGTTGGCTGAACAGAAAACTACAGCAGGAGGTCTGATTATGAAAGAGTTAGAAACAGGAAGCACAGAGGAGCAGCCCTTCCCTCGGGTCATCACTCATTCACTGTAGATGGATTTTGACAGTTTTTAAACTTGAATAAATCTCACGCAGTCATGAACATTAAAGAAATCATCACATTTCTTACTTTACGTTTCAGAAGAAACATGACCTGCACGTTTTACAAAACAGTGAGATGTTAGCTGACTTTGGCATTTTTCTCTTTAACATCACTCAGTTTGTTGTATATTTTCCTCCAGTTTTACTTAAAGATCTCAGCATCAATTCAGCTTTTATCGTGCAGGCTGGTTTAAACCAGCATCCTCCGGCCTCACAGAGGCTTTCCTCCGGCCCCTGTGAGCTCAGTCAGATCAGAGTTAGCGGCTTGAGAACCGGTTTGTTCTTTAGCGCCTCTCTAATGAAACCGCAGCTCAGAGTAACATCGTGTTTCAGCTGCGGCAGCTTTATCTTTAAATCTGAGCTCTTTAATTAAACCGAGCTTCAGCCTCATTGTTCCACTTTGACCTCCGAACTACATGAGAAACTGTACTCTGAGTGTTACCTGTGCAGGTGAGTCAGGCGCGTCTGTGGTGAAGTCTCGCGGATGCTTCTCTGGCCCAGCTGTGCGGTTACTGCAACAACATTAGCGCGAGCGCACCGGTTTTATTCGCGCTCGCGGGACAGCTGGCGTTTCCCATAAAAGGTAACGTTCTGACAGCCGCGCTCTAATTGGTCCAGGTGACCAGGACCTCGCAGGTGCTCTCAGCTGGCGCGCTGATTGGCTGTAGGAGGCATCCGTCAAAGGGGAGGGGCCAGCACCAGAGATGGAATCCTGATTTCTCCTCCGCCACAAAAATCCTGCAAAGGTTTTAATCTAATATGGAGTCCGCCTGAGAACGAGGACGCTGATTGGCCAGGAGCACCGGAAGTACGCTCTGGATTAAATGTAGTTTATTCTCTGCGCTGATGAATGTTAAAGAAATCCCCAGTAAACCAAAAATAGAGTATACATCACACAAATCACCCAGGAGGTCAAACAGGAGGAAATAATAATACAAAAAAACTTTATTTATTTATTCAAGTTCAAATGTTTGGTCACATGATTGCAATCAGGAACCACTGACTTGGAAAACTGTGACTGGAGTGAAGCGAGAGCATGAGGGGTGAAAGCAAACATCCCTTCATCATTCTCCTCTCTGAGACAGAAACGTGAAAGGAAGCAGTTTAGTAGTTGTAGCTGCTCATGAAACAAATCTCCAGGAAGCTCTCGAGGAACTCGGTGTGACTTTGTGGCTCTGCAGAGCTGCTATCAGCCTGATGATCCACAGGTCTGTGCAGGTACAGATAAACGCTCCACCTGAGGCAAGAATAAGCGTTGGCGTCCTGTTCCTGCCTCTGTGAGCCGGACTGACACAGAGAGAAACAGGCTGAAACACTCAGGTCATGGTCTGAATGTAGTTTTCCTCTTCTAACACACAGAAGGTCTTTCCAAACTCAAGGTTAGTATTTTAACATTCATGGGAAAAAACAGAGTTTCATAAGCCTGTGAGCTGAGTCAGATCACTGTGGGTGTGGAATTAATCTGACTCTAACGATCAGTGGCTGTTCTGGGATGTCGGCTGTGCAGCATCTGAGGTTTATAAGCTGTGAACAAATATTTAGTGACCTGAGCTTCATGAAATCACTGAGGTTCCCTCAGAGACAGAACACCTGCACAAACATCTGTAATCAGATATTTGAAATCTACGTTGGATGATACAAATAAGCTGTTTCCAGCTCAGTGTTTTCTGCTGCACTCTGGACTCTATCAGATGACTCCAGGACATGCAGATTTTTATCACACAGCAGTTTGTGTCACTCCATGCTGGCTATGAATCCCTGCGGCGGCACGTTTCTCTAATCGTGCTTCTCTGATGTTGTTTTGTGCGGGTAAAAGCCGTTCATGCTGAAAGTCCATCCTACCATGGAGCGACCGGCCCTGCAGACTACAAGAAAGCAAACATAACAGCAAATTAAAAACCACAACAATCTGTATTTCTTCTCATTTGTTATTGACTATGTAAAAAAAATATTACATATTCATAATGTAAATAAACTCCTGAGGGCGTCCTGCTCCTGCCTGACCCACCTCAGCGGCTCCTCCACCCTGTCTCTAAGGAAGAGACGGACACGGGACACAAGAAGCTCATTTCTGTTGTTTGTATCCATGATTCACTCCACAGTGGCTCTGCAGCTCCGGACCTTCTCCACCTGAGACCACGGCCTCGATTAAGAGCAGCTGATTATTGGGGGTTTTCTGCCTTTGATGCATGTGCAAAGTCATCATGTGAGAGAGGATGAGTGGAGAGAGAATTTCATACGGATGCAGATTTCTAAAAGTTTCTGATCTGGTGTAAAAGAAAGTGAGTTTTGGTTTTGTGTTAGTTTCAGTCTGCAGCTCCGCTGGATGAGGCGGCTGTGAGTTTACAAGAACAAAGTCACGCTCGCTGTCATCTACGTCCTCTTCTGCTGCGCTTTCTTTCCCTTTGTAAATATAATGAAACTGTGCAGTGTGTTTTTTAAGTTATCACAGATTGAAAATGTTTGACTGAACATCAAAAATTTGTCAAGTTTGACAAATTTTGGTGGAAAAAAATCAAATCATAAGATCAACAAATGTATTTTGTGCACAGTTTAAGGAATAGTCGTCTAAGATATGTATATTTTCATTCACACACTCTAACATTATAAATGTATTCAGCATATGAAACAAACAGAAACCTGCTGAAGCAGAAATGCTAAAAGCTGCAGTTCCTCTAACGTCCACCAGGGGCTCCAGCACAGAGTCAGTCCCCGTAGACTCCCGTGTTTAAACTTTACAGTAGAAATAAACATGTTTACGTCCTGATACAAAAAATGTTTTGGTCTCTGTACCTAATCTCCCCCATCATACATCTGTATGGGAGGTTTTTATTATTATTATTAACTCATTTGTTTAAATTACCTAGCTTAAAGTTGGGGGCGTGGCCTCTTGGACTGACAGGTAGGTCTGGACTTTGCTTCTTATGTTTGTGGCTTTTGGAGAATTTGAATCCAGTTTTATGACAAATGATACGATTTCTGTGCCGTTAGCTGCTGTTAACTGTTAACTGAGCCTCGAGGTGACTGTTGCTGTGATGTGCTGTCTAAATAAAACTGAACTGAAATGCTTTGCATTATAAAAAGTATTTACTGTTTCCTCTCTCAGCCGCAGCATGACATTTTTACATGGAAAACAAGCTGATTGGTTTCTGTTGTTACCAAATCTAAAGATTCATTTGCTCGATTTATGATCACAGAATAAAATGTGCAAAACTGAAATCTTTGTAAGTTTGACTTTTTCAGATCATCTCAGTCAGAAACAGAAATCCAAACTTCACTAGGATTGTGTGACATCATGAAAATGTTGTATAAATCCCACTAACACAGCTGCTTTGCTCGCTCAGGTTTATCATGCTGAGTCCTTTTCTGTTTGAATGTGTGCACATTCACAGACCATCACAGTGCAGTGAAGCCGTTTTAGAGCAGCTGAGTCAGATCACTGGTTCAAAAATCAAACAAACATGGATGTGCATCACACACAGTCATACAGCTTTCAGATGAATTTGTCCTTATTTGCAGCTTCCAGTTTCACAGCAGCACAATGAGTCAAACTGTGAAGGTGGATCTGTGACTGATGCACAGCAGCAGAATCACACTGAGTCAAAGTCAGGCCTTATCTGTGTTCACAGCCTCACATGCTCTCATTTTGTAACTAGATAAACTTTCTTTGTTCTGATAATGACACGCTGTCAGTTTCCTGGTACAGAGGTGAAACGTCTCTGCAGCTGCATCACAGACGCTGAACTGTCAGCTGTTGTTAGTTGGTTGTAAATTCAGATTTCAGATGATTTTTCACAGAAAGGTGAAGTTTTTGTGGTTTCAGTGTTGTCTTCATGCCTCTCAGACATGTTTTAATGTTCAGCCTTCATCCTCTTCCTCTCAGTCCTCTGAATCAGTGACATGTCCATTAGAACGACACACAGTGCTGCACCTGTGCTCTCGTGGTGCACACGGGTCGACATCTCCACTGAAGTCAGTTTATTTCTGTTTTTTGCCTCTGTTATTTTTTTACATTTGATTTCAATCTTGATTTTTTTCTGTTTTCCTCGTGTCGTACTCATTTTCACAGTTCAGTAAAACTGCTGTTGTGTTGTGTTCATCATTTATTGTCTTTCACAGTGTGAGGAAGCACCCGCCTGTGCTCGTATCCCCTTTTAATGCAGTCAAAACAAAGGATGAACCTTCCTGCTTCACAGTTGCTGCACATTTGTATGTTTTAGCTGCGCAGACGTGTTCCTGCTTCTGTGACGCGCCCTGAACCTGCACAGACATGTTTGTGCGTTCAACCGCAAAATACAACAATTAAAAGGCTTCATGTATTTATTTATGTACGTGAGAAACTCTGAGACTCTTCTTGTTTTACATTTCAGGATGTGATTTACAGGATTCCTGGGTGATACCTGAGAGTCTGTCCTCCCCCAGGGACACCCTCCCCCCAACCCACCCCATCTGTCACTCAGTCTGTCCTTGTATGGACTTCACTACAGCTGCATCCTCCAGCTGACACACCTACTGCAGAGAGGAGGGAGGACGTTTTACAACATGTAGCGTTTCATACTTTCACAGATTTATCTGAACGCTGCAGAAACTTGAATTTTACACATGCAGGACTCACAGCAGAGATTCAGAACCTGAGATTCAAATATTGAAATATTTAGAGATGGAAGCAGATTTCAAAGCTTTATTGATCATTGAACACAGTTGTACACATCTGTTAACTCTCAGGTTTGCTGCTTCCTTATATGGACGTACCTGACAGCAGAGCAGCCCGACTCTGCTGTCAGGTACGTCACTGTGCAGCAACACAGGACAGAGTCTAAGTTTCACTGAGAAAATCAATGTGAAGCTGACAGCCTGTGAAGCTGAGAGATCATCTGTGGTGAAAATCAAAAATACCTGTTTTCGTTGTTTCACACACAAACTGCCCAGAAATGTTCACACACATCATTCTGACTGTAGCTAGTTTGTAGATTCAGTCACACTTAAATGAACACATCTTTTTATCACCGTGGATGTTACACCATAACCAGATCATCCAATCTCAAGAGACTGCACGAGATTTGGGGAGACCTAAAAGGAAGTGAACCACGTTGCATTAAAATAAGGGGAAACGTTGAGTTCTTCCTCCCTGTTACTGTTCGGATCGTGTCGCCTGGCTGCAGAGCACCGACCTGTCTGCAGGGAGGCGACGCACCGGTCTGCCTTGGCACGCTGATTTAGATCTCCTGTTTGTCGCCCTGCAGTCAGGCAGAGCCGACATTGTCCACATTCTCCGGCTGGTTCGGGCCTGTTCAGGGAGACGGAGGCGTGTCGGCCCGTTTGTGAAACCAGGCAGGCTCCTCCCTCTCAAACTGATTAACATGGAACCACACAGAGACCAAAAAAGGCCTGAAAGCTGCAGCAGAAACTTCCTGGACTGGTCGGAAAACGCAGTCTCCCTGAGAGTCATGCGTGTTCTCCATGAAGCCAAACTGCTTTTCATGAAACTCGGCATGCAGAGACTTGAAGATCGTTCCACACAGTGTCTGTGTGTCTGTCAGAGATGCAGCTCCGTCCTGTGCATCGAAGAATTAGCCGTCAGGAAACGAAGACTTGCTGACTGGCACAGATTATTACTTCAGAGCTCTGATTGTGTGGATGCTTTAAGTAGAACAACCATTCAAACTTTAAAATGTTCTCAAATTATTGGGCTATTCAGGTATAAATCAGCTTTTTCAAATCTTTTACCGTTTTACCTTTATGCCTCTTAAAGTTTTGAGTTGCAAAATTGTGATTTTTCACAAAATACATGCGTTGTTATGGTTGCTATGCTCTTGGGTTCCAGTGTGCCACTGAAGGTTTTGCAGTCTTCTCTTCATGTCCGAACAACTTCTTGCTACTTGCTCAATTTTCACTCAACTTCCACAAATTATACATCAAAACGTAGGTATTTTTGCTGGCTTTCCGAAAATGTCACTATCATTGTTGTGGGATTTATAGAATTTTGGCAAATCTCCTCAGACCAACACAAAGTCGCAAAACTCTCCATAGAAAGTCAATGGAGAGTTTGTTCAAAATCACCGCTTGATTTCTGTAATGAGAGGTATATTCGAATCGTCATATCTCCTTAACGAAGCAAAGTTAAGACATAAGGCTTGTCCCAGTATATCTTCAGACACTCCTGACGCTCACAATTCAATAATTATTTTCTCACCTATTACCGTTCTGAAATGAGTTAGACTTGTTTGAGGGTAGGAAATTCGTCCTTCGCTCAGATTTCTTCAGATTTCAAACTCTGGAAATTAACCACATTTTTCTCTCGTCATATCTTTTTAATGGATTTCCACAGAGACCTGAAAATTTCCATGATTGTTCACCAAAGCCTGCTGTCTCTTACGGTAAAAGAATGATATTGATACTCCAAATAGATTTAGAGTTAGAAAGCGTTGTTTGAGGGCAAGTCAAGGCAGTTTTTGCTTTGCTCTACTCAGTTATGGTGCATTAGAAGTCAAATATCTTTAGTAATTCATATTTTAATGATAAATTGTCAACACTTTAAGATTCCCCCATCTCTTCTGAACAAAATGGTGTAAGAATGACCGTTCTAGCCCCTACGGTTAGGAAATTATGGTCATTTGTTTGAGGGGAGTCATCATTATGAGAAATAGACTGCAAAAATCCTGTGTCTCTCTGTGCTGGTGCACCTGTTTTGGCGGGAAAAAGTGCACAGGCTCTCTGATTGGTGGATTCAAATCCAGCAGCTCCCAGGCTGCTTGACTGAGCTAGAAACTTACTTCTCTCTCCCTCTGTGTGTGTGTGTGTGTGTGTGTTTGTGTGTGTGTGACAGAGAGAGAGAGAGAGAGAGAGAGAGAGAGAAAGCCTTTTTATGGGATGATCTCATTGTAAGATTTAAATTCAATATATTTAGACTGGTTGACTGAATTGGATCGTGTGTGTGTGTGTGTGTGTGTGTGTGTGTGTGTGTGTGTGTGTGTGACAGAGAGAGAGAGAGAGAGAGAGAGAGAGAGAGAGAGAAAGCCTTTTTATGGGATGATCTCATTGTAAGATTCAAATTCAATATATTTAGACTGGTTGACTGAATTGGATCTTGTGTGTGTGTCTCTCTGTGCATGTGTGTTTCCATATGTGTCCATATTTGTGATTGTGTGGCTGTTATAGATTTTTTTGCAGATTTTTGTCATTTAACAAGTATATTTGAGGGACCCTCAGCATGTTCAGCATTTTTTCAGCTGTCCATTTTGCTTTTCCAATTTTTCTGTTTAAGTTATTACTATTGCGCTAAATCATACTATTTCTGCTGTTTTATAAGATTTGTGCTAAATATAGTATTTCTGATTAATTATAATTTTTCTACCAAATCATAGTACAGTATTTTTGCTTTTTATAGGATTTGTGCTTAATATAGTATTTCTGCTAAATATAGTATTTCTGATTAATTATAATTTTTCTACCAAATCATAGTACAGTATTTTTGCTTTTTATAGGATTTGTGCTTAATATAGTATTTCTGCTAAATGTAGTATTTATGCTTAATCATACTATTTCTATATATTTCTGCCAGGTCCCCAGGCAGCCAATCCTCTGTGAGGACTGAGGCATTCAAATTTACATATCAGGGCCTGCACGGCTTCCCAGCCAGCCAATCATATATGTGGGCTGAGGCATTCAAATTTGCATATTGGGGCCTTCGTGGCTTCTAAGCCAACAAGTCATCCATGTCATATATCTCTAAAAATTCATATTTTAATGATAAATTGTCAACACTTGACGATTCCCCCATCTCTTCTGAACAAAACTGTGTAAGAATGACCGTTCTGGCCATTACAGTTAGGAAATTATGGTCATTTGTTTGAAGGGAATCCTCACTATGAGAAATAGACTGCAAAAATCCTGTCTCTGTGCTGCGTGTGTGTACCTATTTTGGCGGGAAAAAGTACACAGCCTCTGCGGATTCAAATTTAGCAGCTCCCAGGCTGCTTGACTGAAAACATGCTTCTCTCTTAATTGAATAATCTGAAACTCTTGAAAACCAGTTTATTAAAGTAATTACCTCAGAGAGGTTGGTTTGTGTGTTTTGCAGAAAAAGCAACACATCATCCGCATAGAGACTGATTTTATGTTCTATGTTCTTACATTTTATGCCCTTAATTGTTGTAGCCTGTCTAAATGCTGCTGCTAGAGGTTCGATAAAAATTGCAAAAAGTGAAGGGGAGAGTGGGCATCCCTGTCTGGTGCCCCTCAGGAGACAGAAGCTGGAGGATGTCTGGTCATTTGTTCTGATACGAGCCGTTGGGGAATTGTATAATATTCTTATCCAGTTTATGAAAGAGTTTCCAAAACCAAATTTGTGTAAAGTTGCGAATAAAAATTTCCAATTAACTCTGTCAAATGCTTTTTCTGCATCTAGAGATAATATTATGGTTTCGATGTTTTTATCGTATGAGTAGTCTATTAAATTAAGTAATCTACGAGTGTTTGTTGAGGAGTGCCGACCTTTTATGAAACCAGTTTGGTCAGGATGAATTAAGAGGGGGGTCATTTTCTCTAATCTCTTTGAGAGAGCTTTGCAGATTATTTTAAGGTCTACATTTAAAAGAGAAATTGGACGATAGCTTGAGGGAAATAAAGGGTCTTTGCCTGGTTTTAGCAGGAGACTAATGTTGGCAGAATTCATATTTGGTGGTAGTCTGCCCTTTTCCTCGATTTCCTGCAACATGCTGTGGAATACTGGTGCCAAAATTGTCCAGAATTCTTTGTAGAATTCTGCAGGGAAGCCGTCTGGACCTGGAGCCTTATTATTGGGCATACTTATCAGGGCTTCCTGGAGTTCACTTGGCGTCAGTGGCGAATCCAGTTCCATTGCTTGACTGTCTAGTAATTTTGGAAGAGTTACGTTGTCAAGAAACAGATCAATTTCATTTTTAGATGGGTTTATTTGTGGTGAGTATAAAGTTTCATAGAAATCCCTAAAAATGTTGTTTATTCTTCCAGGATCATCTTCTTGAGGCTTTCAACATTTTTCTTCCTGTTCCTGATGTCTCTCTTCATCTTCCTGTTGTTGTTTGTCTTTTTTTCTTCTCCAAGACTACTTCTTCTTCATTCATCTCTTTCCTGCTCTGCTTCTTTTCTCTTGATTCTGACTTGATTTTTTTCTCCGGAGCTTCTCATTCTTGTTCCCACTGCTGTCGCTGACGTTCTTACTGCTCTCTCGTTTTCCTGTCTTTTTCTTCTCTAATTTTGCAACCCAGTTTCATAAGCATACCTACCAGGGATTGCACTTGTAGAACAAACTTCTCAAAGGCTACAGTGTCACATCGCTGAATGTCAAGAAAATCCATAACACTGGTAATCCTGTTCTGGTGTGGCTGACTGAATTTCTCATTTAGTACCTCTAAGGTGTTAAAATATTAAGTAGCTTATTTAGGGTACGACTCAGCAACAAGTCTAGCCTCGTCCACTTTGAAATGGTCAACCAAGATCTAGTATTTGAACAGTTGAGCTGTGTCTGGAGGTAGTAGTTTGGTCAAGCCTAGCTTTAGCTTTAGCTAACTCAATAGTATCCAATGAGTAAAGCAGGGCATGCTTGGCCTTTGACCAACTGTAATAGGGTTATAGTAGGGTTCTGACACTGGTGATGACTCTTTCCACCTAGTCCCTCATAGTGGTAAAGTGTCAGTATAGGGGATACTGCAACTGCTCTTGCTCTTAACGAAGGCGGTCGCACTTTTCTCCTCTCCTCCTCCTCCTCCTCTCCCTTAGCTTCCCTGCTTAGCCTCTCATGTCCTTGTCTAATCTCGTGTTTTGTGTATTACTTTTCCCTGAACACTCTCTCACAGTCTGTTCTCTAAAACCTAAAAGAGGAATTATGGATTGGATCAACTGGTCCCTAAATGCAATTGACACCCCTTTCTCACCCCTTGGGTGAGCCTGAGTGCTGAAGATATCTACCTATTCGGAACCATGGTAACAGGGTTCTGGCTGATCGGAGCTGGCTTGGCCCTGACTTATCGAAGAATTAAGAAAGCGGAACCGGCTGTTCAAACCCCCACAAAGCTGCCCGCTGGGATTGGAACGATGGGACGAGGCGTGAGTTTCTCAAAATGGGCTCATTGAGGCAGCTAGGGCTGCCACAAACGATTATTTTGATAGTCGACTAGTCACCAATTATTTTAGCGATTAGTCGACTAATCAGATCATCATCCATTGGACGTAAAACGTACAGCTTATTGCACCAGCAGCATCTGCTCTCATATAACTATCATTAGCTTACAGCTTTAAGTGTTTAAGGTCTGTGCTAACTAAAAATAAAGACAAGATGATAGTTTATTAAATTTTAATGAAATTTGCAGATTGTTTCAGTTTAATAAACTCCTTGCTATCTAAAATATAACAGGACACCGGAGTATATTCTCCAGCATCTCACACTTCTGATAATCAGTTGTCTGCTTGACGTTTATTCAGCTGTGTAAAAACTATAACTTTAATCTCAGCCAAACCGATTTACTCAGGAACAAATAAAATACTGAAAAAAGCCAAACAATAACATTTTTAAGTTATCTAAGTGACTTATAGGCAAGGCAAGGCAAGGCAAATTTATTTGTATAGCACAATTCAACAACAAGGTGATTCAAAGTGCTTTACAGAGACATTAGAAACAAAAACAAATAAAAAGCATGATTTAAAATTGATTAAAACAAGCAAACAAACAAACTAACTAAACACACACATTCACATTCACACCTGTTCGCGCGATCTGAACCCTTATCGTAAGGGGAGCTACCAGTCCTTCTGTGGACGAGCTACTTTCTATTTTAAATTCCCTGAATTTAAAATACTCTCTAGACCCAGCTGGGGAGCTACCCAGAGCTCTAAACCCACTTAACAAACAAACAAACAGACAAAACAGTATATAAAATCAAAACAGATAAATCAGAACAGTAGATAAAATCAGTAAGTTTTGAAATTTAAGATAAAATCAGAACAGTAGATAAAATCAGTAGTTAAATGTAAGTTTTGAAATTTAAGCTTAAAGTGTGGATTTGGTGCTTTATTCAAATGCAGCTGAGAACAGGTGAGTCTTCAACCTGGATTTAAATAAACTGAGTGTTTCAGCTGATCTGAGGCTTTCTGGGAGTTTGTTCCAGATATAAGGAGCATAAAAGCTGAATGCAGCTTCTCCGTGTCTGGTTCTGACTCTGGGAACTGATAAAAGACCGGATCCAGATGACCTGATGGATCTGGAGGGTTCATACTGGGTCAGGAGGTCACTGATGTATTTTGGTCCTAAACTATTCAGAGCTTTATAGGCCAGCATCAGAACTTTAAAGTCTATCCTCTGACGGACAGGCAGCCAGTGTAAAGACCTCAGAGCTGGACTGATGTGGTCCACTTTTTTGGTCTTAGTGAGGACTCGAGCAGCAGAGTTCTGAATGAGCTGTAGTTGTCTGACTGATTTTTTAGGTAGACCTGTAAAGATGCTGTTACAGTAATCAAGCCTACTAAAGATGAATGCATGGACTAGTTTTTCCAGGTCCTGTTGAGACATCAGATCTTTTATCCTTGAAATATTCTTGAGGTGATAGTAAGCTGACTTTGTTATTGTCTTAATGTGTTTTTCTAAGTTTAGGTCTGCATCCATCACTACACCCAAATTTCTCGCCTGGTTTGTGGTTTTTAGATGTATAGATTGAAGTTCTCTGGTGACCTGTAATCGTTTTTCTTTGGCGCCAAAGACTATTACCTCAGTTTTGTTTTTGTTTAGCTGGAGAAAATTGTGGCACAACCAGTCATTAATTTCCTCAATGCATTTACCAAGAGCCTGTACAGGGCCTCGGTCTCCTGGTGACATTGTGATATATATTTGTGTGTCATCTGCATAGCTATGATAGTTTATTTTGTTGTTCTTTCTAATCTGTGCCAGTGGGAGCATGTAAATGTTAAACAGAAGGGGTCCCAAGATGGAACCTTGGGGAACTCCACATGTGATACTTGTCTGCTCAGATGTGAAGTTACCTATTGATACAAAGTATTTCCTGTTTTCTAAGTATGTCTTGAACCAGTTTAGTACAGTTCCTGAAAGACCTGTCCAGTTCTCCAGTCGTTTGAGTAATATGTTGTGGTCAACTGTGTCAAATGCTGCACTGAGATCCAGTAAAACTAAGACTGACATTTTTCCACTGTCTGTATTGCTAGTTACATTGCTAGTTACTTCTCTCAAAAGTAACTCAGTTACTTCAAGTTACTCGTTACTTTCAAAGTAACTAGTTACTAGGGAAAGTAACTTTGGTTTTACTCAGAATTCTCTTGTTAATGTGTTGCTTCCATAACTTTGCCAGTCTTCTAGCTTGCTTACTTGCCACAACTGCACTGTGCCACCTACCAATAGAAAGGAAAAGATAATGTGCATATTTCCATGAGAGAAATCCCACGCCTGGACCGTCATTGACTGCTGCCATGATTCTAGCCTACGTCACAGCGTCATGTGCGCCTTTTACATCCAACTGCAGTCGTGGTGCTTTGATTGTACTCAGAACTCTGAAATTCTGCCTTCTGAATAGGAAGATGTTGGTAACACCAGACTGCAGATGAGCTGCATACAGGGCTGGACTGGGACAAAAAAATCGTCCCGGGCATTTTGACTAGAGACCGGCCGCCATTATAGGAAAAATCATAAAGCCTTTGAATGAAAACAAACGCTGTTGTGACAGTGATGTGCACTGTTCTGATGGTATATATGCATCAATCTATCAATCGTTTGTTGTAAGATTCAGATAATTATTTTTTAAAAGCGAGACATTTTAAATGAGAATAAGATAGAAAAGTATTTCTTTGTGCCCACCTCTCCCTGTTAATGCCCTACCTGGCCCCCTGGCCACACTTTGCTAGACCCGCCCCTGCACAGTTACCAGCTGTCAGCTACCTAAAAACGGATCCTGGTGTTATTTGCCTCTCAGAAACAGTTCATAACTTCCACTCATCCATGTGACCTAAAAGGTAAACCTGTTTCTCCATCACCTGTTCAGCTCTGATGATTCAGTAAGGACATCTCCTGGTTTCATCTTCATGTTTCCCTCTCACCAGATATACAAACCGACATCATGACCAGCAGCTTTACAGCATCACATGGGGAAGACAGGTCAGAGAGGTATAACAATGGAAAATGCACCACATGAGGAAAGATAAGGAGAAAAAAAGAACTCCCCCCAGACTGAGCTCCAACAGGGAGATCAGTTTGAGAACAGAAAAAAACACCTCTGCACATGAAAAAACTCCTAATACACCAAAGAAACACATGACAAGCAACAGGGGTGGGTAAAGGGTGAGAGACAGCCGAATTAGACAGCACATCCGGGCCTGCAGCCTGTGCGCTGGTCTCCTTGATCCACCGTCAGCATCGGAAGGGAATAAGCATCGAAGGCGTTTGGAAAGGGAGGGGGGATGAGTGTGTGCATATCAGTATATGTATGTGTGTGCGTGTCCATAGTTCCCCTGAGACAGTGTCCTTCACCCTGCCAGGCTAAGTAAACAGTCTTCCAGCCAACCCAGGTGGCCTTACATGGAATGGGAAGAACAGACTCAACACAGTCGTTATCAGGGTGTTGTTGTTCAGCTCCAGCCTTGAGACCGCCGCTGGTGCCAAAGGGGGTATCCGCATGAAGTGATGGTGCTTTTTACTTTAGTGCGAACAGCTCATATGAATTTCAAAGCAGTTCTACAGTCCAACACTGGTCTCTCAATCTCCCGTTGGAGAGCCGCGAGCTTCGCCATACTTGCGTTCTGTGATGTTGTCATTTCTTGTGCTCAAGGAGCCGATTCTGAGAACTCACGACAGTGTGCCTCCCCGAGATGGTGTCTCCTCCCCTTTTGCGAGTGTGGACGCTTCATCTCTTTGCTCCTTAAATGCTTTGCTTCTTTTATTGATTTTTATTGATTTTTATGCTGATTTTTTCCCTTTTTTCCGTATGAGCTTACCTGCGATAGCTTCTGGACACCTATAGATCATTAGGACTAAAGTGTTCTTAACAGAAACAGCAACATTTTTATAGTTACCTTATCCTCAGCGCTCCGTGTGTCTGTGGCCTAGACACAGCTGAAGCCTGATTATAGCATCTGGGCACCGCAATAGCCTGGAAAGGTGCTAACCGCTAGGCTAACTAGCAACAAGATGCCTTCCCTCTCCACAGATGACTACCACAGCCTCCTGCAGAAGATTGCAGTACTGGAGACAAAAATTTATCGCTTAGAAGTAAACGTGGAGGTAAATGGACTATGTGGAAATGAAACAACCTTGCCTTTGATTCAAAACAATGGCGATGAGCAAGCTAGTACACAGCTAAGGAGCACAGATAACATGACCAAGAAAGTAGACTCTGTGCATTATTATAAATCCTCAAGTGATAATCCCCCCTTGGACTGTCTTGGTGCAAAACCAAGACATAAATCATGTCTCCTGGAAGGGGGAGGACGTACCACAGGCAGGGCACAGCGAGCTGAAATCTCTGAAACCGACTGGCCTTCACTTCCTACGAGACAGAGAAGCTCTTCTACCCCTGTATACGAGAGGAAACAGGACTGGACAACCGCGAATAGGAAGGTTAACAACAAACCTCCAAAACAACTGAATGTGAAACTGCAGAACAGATTTGCTCCACTATCAAAGGACCCTGGATCTATATCGGACAACCATCCATCTAAAAGCAGCGAAGTAAGGTCTGAAAATAAAAGTGAAAGGCCACAGGGAAAGCTAAAGGCTAGGCCTGAAACGCTGATTGTGGGTGACTCTGCCGTAAAGGATGTACAAAGGATGTGCGGTAAGAACACTAAAGTCCTCTGCTTTCCTAACGATATGGTCAACAACCTGAAGGAGAGAATTCTTCAAATTGCAGATGAATATCCAACTGTGACAAACATTGTTCTGCATACAGGGTCAAACGATGTGTCCAAACAACAGTCGGAGGTTCTGAAACGGGACTTTACTGGATTACTAAATACTGTAAACTCTCTGAATGCAGCTGTATTCATCAGTGGACCTGTACCGCCGGTCAGAGGAGGAGACGAGAGATTCAGCAGGTTGTTTACACTGAATAAATGGCTTATATCAGCATGTACTGACCACTCGGTGCATTTTATCAACAACTTTAATATTTTTTGGGAACGCAGGCATCTGTTTAAAGCAAATGGATTTAATTTTAACAAGTCAGGGGTGAAACTGTTCACCTCCAACTTGTTTTATTCCATACGTCATCCATCTGTGCTTGGTGCCAAGGCTGAGATAAACGAGGAGTTATCTCATAAAGAGGAACAAACAGAACTCCAAGAACAGACAAAGCCCAGCAGAAACCTTGAGGAGGAGCTCCATCTGCCCCCACCCGGGAAGAGCCTCAGAAAGGAGAGACATCTGAGGCAAGAAGAGGGGTCCCTATTTGCCTCCAACTCTCTCAACAACACCAACGACCAGGACCAGGACCAGGGACCACAATCTTCCCCAGTCCCCCAAACCCCTGACAGGCCATCACCCCCATCACCCTCCTCCCCCTCCCTTTCTCCCTCCTCTCCACACCTGAAATTCACTGAGGAGATGATGGAGCGGGTCAATGCTGGGCTCAGATCTACCCCCCGGCCCAATCCCTTTTTGTCCCCCATAAACCCCCCATCAGAGCGGCCAAAGGTTCGCCATCGAGCCCCACCCTCAACAGAGCAATCGAAGTCACATTGCCCAGCCTCGCCCCCCTTAGTTCCTCCTTACCACCTTCATGCTTTGTCTCCGCAGTCTGATGTGTGATGTGTGGAGGGTCCGGGCTGTGAGGATTATGGCAGTGGTGACTTTTCCCAGGAGAAGCTGGGACCCTGTTTACTAGAAGGTTTTAAAATTTCTGTACTTTTAGGTGACAGGAGACATGTGGCCTGGTCAAAACACAGAGAGCTGCACTCTAAAAGACCTTTAAACATAGTAAACATACCTTGTGTGCCACAGACTGCTCCCAAACACGAGGGGACAAGTAATGCCTCTAAAACACTTAAGTTGGCTTTATTAAACGTTAGATCTCTAGCTGGGAAAACATTTTTAATTAATGATTTAATCACTGAGCACAGCCTTAATTTTATGTTTTTAACTGAAACTTGGTTGGACCAAAGTAACAGTGGAGCTGTTCTCATCGAGACGACCCCTCCTAACTACAGTTTTATCAGTGAGGCCAGGGTGAGCAGGAGAGGAGGAGGGGTTGCTGTCTTATTAATGAATCATTTCAATGTAAGCAGCTATCTCCTGGAAGTTTTCAGTCTTTTGAATATGTGGCTTTACAGCTGAAGGCCCCATCCAAAGTTGTGTTTCTTAATGTTTACAGGCCTCCCAAATACTGCACAGACTTTTTTAATGACCTCAGTGAACTGCTGTCTGTGATCTGTGTTGATTTTGACTGTGTAATTATTGTTGGGGATTTTAACATTCATGTGGACAACCCTCAGGACAAAGGGACTAAAGACCTGAGTAACACTCTGGGCAACTTTGGGCTGACTCAGCATGTAACAGAGGCCACACATAATAGAGGACACACTCTTGACCTACTGATCTCCAAAGGCCTGAGCATTTCAAAGGTTACTGTGTCTGATGTGGGCCTGTCTGATCATTACTGTGTTTTCTTTGAAAGTAAAATCTCAGCCCACACAAATATATCAACAGCAGTGATCACAAAACGGTGTATAACTGAACACAGTAGTGAGATCTTTAACCAGGTCTTCCCATTAACACCTGACCTGCCCAGAGGATCAGTCAATGAGCTCGTCAATAGCTTCAATGCTAACATGTTAAATGTAATGGACACTATTGCTCCCATTAAGGTGAAGGTTATCTCTGGAAGGAAAAAGTCTCCATGGAGAAACTCCACACTGGTGAAAAATGAAAAAAGAGAGTGTAGGAAAGCTGAGCGCAGATGGAGAAAAACAAACCTCCAGGTTCATTATGACATCTATAAAGAGAAACTTCACAATTATAATTTACAACTGAGGAGTGCAAGGAGGTCCTACTTCTCTGACATCATCACTAAAAACAGCCATAATGCTCGGGTCTTATTTTCTACAGTTGACAGGCTAACAAACCCTCCTGTGTCAGTGGCAGCTGAACTTCATTCGACCATGGCCTGCAATGACTTTGCCAAATTCTTCACTGAAAAAATCCAAAAAATTAGACAAGCAATTGGTACATCAACAGCAGATCCAGGATATGTACTGTGTCTACCAAAAAACTGTTTAAACACCATGAAACAGTTTCACCCGATAGACTTATTCAGTAAGCATTATTGTCCGCCACTTAAAAATTTAAATAAGCAGTAGGAATGCCTTCTCTGATACGCCAGTGCTGAATAACCAGAGTTAAAATAATGAGAAATGCTCCTAAACTTAAGTGTCTCTTTAAATAAAGTTTGCTGTGTGTTAGGTGGGTGCAAATTAATACTTGATGCATTTTTCATATAATGAAAAGGCTCTTTACAAGTAAGCACTGCTCAATGCCTGCAGAAACTAGCACACAGAAATTGCATGTGTCCCAGAATAAGTTAGGAGTGCACACAGAAACAGAGTATTGGTACAACAAATATAGAAAAAACTAACAATCACTGACAAATGATGAGAAAAGCAGTTCAGCTGCTCTTTAAAGCAAGTGGTTGCTCGCAAATGGAATTTAACTGTAACTGTAACTTGTAACAAAGATGCAGTTCCAAACAGGCACATTACCAGACAAAGGTTTAGGTTTGGAAAGAACCAGCAGACTGGGAGCTGTGATGCCAAGTCAAAAAAAGGCTAATATTCAATCATTTGTATGCTGTAAGGAAACAGGGTGAAAAACTCAGTGTCAGTCTGAAAGAGAGAGAGGGGAATATTGCATAAAATTCACTCTAAGATGTAAAACCCAACAACTCATCCAAGCCTTTGATATATCAGTGATACCTGTTTTACCTTATGCCTGTTCTGCACTGTGATTGGTTGGTTGTGTCCTGTGAAAAAAAAACCCAGCGGAAATCTAAGGGCTCAAATCATTTATTGAGGTCCGTGGTTACAGGAAGCAGGATGTATGATCTCAACATGTCCAGCAGGCGGAGCTGCAACATCAAAATGCGTATTGTGTTGTTTTCCTATCATCTAATGGCTTGTGTCATTATACAAGGTTTTCCTTATTGGTATTGTTGTGTGACATTATACAAGTTTTTAAACTGAAACGAGACTAAACTAAATTTGAAGCATTTTTGTATTTAATACAATATCAGCATTTTCACTTTTTTTGCTGTGCGACTTTATAAAAGGTCTTTTAGTTCTTTTGCTTTATCAAAGTAAGTCTACAAAATACAATTTGTTAAATATTTGTTTCTAAAAATAAACTGTACACCCCTGGCCTTTTTTAAAATAATTAAATATTATTTAAAATTGGTTTGCTGTTTTGATAAATACATAAACACAGATAATTAGAAGGATTTTTCTAAAGCAACTATAACCTAAAAAATGTAGACACTTTGCCAGCAGAGTGTACGCCAAAAACTTTGATTTTCCTTTTTTCCTTTCTGAAACTTTTGAAATCTTTGACCCCTGTCAGCAAACGCCCATTTCGGGCGAACACTTTCACTTTCATCGGTGTTGGCGTGATAGTGAACTCGGCTGTTGAATCAAAGAAAAAGAAACTTTATAAAGATAAAGTATAAATGTATGGACGGAGAGCCGAATGCAGCGGTAATGCATCGGTAATAATGACTGATTGTAGGGTTGATGATGGGCCGCGAGAAAGAAACTTAGAAGACAAACAGCCTATTCAACATTAGGTGAGTTCGTGTTTAGGACATTGTTGGTGATAAAATGATGGCTGGGCTGCAAAATGCTTCATCGGTGGCTTTATTTCAAATTGCAGGAATACTCTGGCCCACCGTAAACTCCAGATTTTAACACATTTCCGTCTCAGTTGCGGCTCATTTGAGGCGGAACAATGCCGTGCATGTGCGAAGGAGCTAAACTGAACAGTTTTTGGCTTAATACCAAAACAATCTTATTAAACTTTAGTCCAATTGGAAAAATACTAGAATTTGCTTCGGTGTGACTCTTATTTGGTCTTTTATTCGTAACCGATTAGTTTAATTCAGCATTCCGCCATTTCACGTCTGTTTGAACAGAAACAGGAAGAAGAAGATATAAAAAAAAAAAAAAAAAGAAGGCGAACGTTTCTATTTGTTCTGTTGTTGCTGCAGAACCTGTTTCAGATTTCAAAAGCAGCAATTTTTCAAATTTCCCATTGGTTTGCTAATTACAGATGAATTGGACTAACTGCACACTTTTGTTTTGCATGGCGGTGATGAAATATTACAGGGCAAAGCTTTCTGAGAAATCCTCCAGATCAACACACACAGTGCTGGCATACGTAAGCATTCATTTGTATTGCTTTAACACTTACTATTCATAATAAATCATGGCTATCAACGAACCGAAATACTTCATTGTTATTTCCAGATAAATCTACGATGTTTTCAGCAGAGTACATGGCAGCTGCAGGAGCTGGTGAGTGCAATCATTCTTTAAAGCATTGTCATGTCTTTAGGTCTGATTCCCGGGTGGATGCCAACATTCATATCAATTACTGTGTTCTATTTAGAATCTCCACTGAAAATTTTTTTAAGTGCACTGTTGGAAACCAGACAAAGCATCCAAGATATGGGTTCAAATCTATTTTTTTATATTTGGCCAAACAGTTATTGTTTTTCCACTAGCTTTCCCATCTGCTCATTTAAACACCTAATTTTTCCTGGTCTTGTACAATCTTTCGGTCTTCTATCTCTCCATCCTCCTCACTTTTTCTTTGGGTTGACAATCACAAACAAACATATTAAGCTAGAAAATAACATAAATCAATCTAATTTATTATAACAGAAGGAAGAAGATCCACATTTTATAACAGTACAACATAGGGTTGCCAACTTCCTGAAAAATAAATTAAATTTTTAATTTTTTTTGTGTGTGAGAAATTATTTTTTTAACCATTTGACTTGAAGTTGATTTAAGCAGATGCATATTCTTTGTGATATGAACACATGTGAAACAAATGATCATTTAGCCATTTATTTTTAGCTCAAAATGACAACATTAACACAGTAAAACAGGTCTCTTTCTTAAACAGAAGCCTGTCATGCTTAACTTTTGAGAATATAAGTAAATCTTTCTTTAAAAGAACTCTGTCCTGCTTAACTTAAAATTATATAAATTAATAGAAAACAATAGAACGAAAAACATTCTTGTAACAGTTCACATTTAGTGCAATTGGCTTCAGTTGAGGTATTATTTCAGCTTTTCTTGTCACGACTGGGGCAGCAGCCGTGTGAAGTGTGGAAAAGGAGGACTCAAATGCAGCACTTACTTGAGAAGCAGGGAGGTTTATTATATAAGACAGAACACAAAAGTCGGGATGGCAAAACAGAACTGAGGATAAGCTAAACTGGGAAAACTAAACTATAGAAGGGCAAACCTGAAACACGGGAGGAGATCTGCAGGGAGAGCACATAGTGGCGACACGGAGAGGTTCGCGGATTAACGCAGGGTAACACAGAGGATGAACACAGATGACGCGACGAGGAACTGAGGGAAACACACACTATAAATACACAGAGGGACACTGGGAAATCACACACAGGTGAGACACAGCTGGACCTGATTAGGGACCAACAGAGGGAGCACAAACCCAGAAGCCCAGTATCTAAAATCCCAAAACACAAACCATCCCAAAACAGCCCACAAATAATAATGAAAATAATAACAATAAATACACCAAACACAAAATCACTGAGTCATGGACTCAGGATCATGACATTTCTAATGCTAATCAGCTGCTCCTGTTTGTAAACCCGCTTGTTCCCATGATTACGCATCATAACTCATCATCATTATTCATCTATGTATTACTTTTATGTATTAGTCATCAATTTGTTGTAATCATCTATCCTTGCAGTTGTTTATTACACAAAATAAATTATATTATCACACTTCTGGCCACATAGCGCTGATATATTTTCCACTATCCTACTGTATATTATTGTATACTTGTATTCTATTGTAAATATTGTATATCTTATTACTCTGTTCCTCTGTCTCTCTTGCTGCACTGAGCATGTGTATGACAAAAGAATTTCCCTTGGGATAAATAAAGTTCTTATCTTATATTCACTGCACATGCCCATATTAACCTTAACCAGAGGGCTTAAAAAAACAATGTTTACATATCATATCTGCTTCTGCCGTGGCCTGGTGGACAACAAATTGGTAAAGGGTTCCCGAGCTTTCACGCCCCTCATATTCTTCATGTGCCCACCACTAGAAGCATGCTGCTTGAGGTCAGTCAGTCCTCAAGCACTATGGAAAAAGTGCGCCGGCACACAGTGCAGTGCGCTTTAGGGTGTTATCGCGCACCTTTTCCAGCCAGGTGTTTTCATTTTCCCATTCCGGCATGTACTTTTGCAGCCTTTTTTTTTTTCTTTCTCGAGGGGAACAAACATTGCTGGTCGAAGGTGTACTGTCGTCCGAGACTTGCACCGCAGTGTCGGCGTTTGTTTCCCTGTTGGCCATGCTTCTTGTTGTGGTCATCGGTTATCTTCCGGTATTTTCTCCGCAAGCGACCTTTCCTCGACCAATGAGATGAGCGGTAATCTGAATTGTCATACTCGAATTGTCATAAGTGTGCTGTCAGCTCATTGGTCACAGAGCAGGAGAGGGGCTGGGAGGCTGGGAATTATGTTTTCAAACAAAGCGTTAATTCCATTAACATTTATAGACTACTTTTGATTCTCACTGTATTACGGGACAAAGTGCGTCCCTTATTAGCTCAATACGGGACGTGTACTTTTGTTTCGAAATACGGGACGATTCCGTTTTTTAAGGGACGGTTGGCAACCCTACCTAGTACAACACACTGCTTAGCTATGTAAAATGATCATCATCAGTGAATATAGGTACACTGACTTTCTTGCTGACTTGGACTACATGTCCACTCTTATCTGTTTCTTTTTCTCTCCGTCTCTCATCATCTCTCAGTCTTTGTGCTGTCAGCCAAAAGCTAAATGTAACATTAAAACAGAATTTACAGACCAATAAAAACTCTAATTGAATGGGAGCTGCTGCTGACAGGTAACATTTTAATAATTGGGCGACTGCGGCTCAGGGGTTTGGGAAGCGTATCTGTAACGGGAAGGTCTCCGGTTCGATCCCTGGGCTCTCTGTCCTGGTCGTTGTGTCCTTGGGCAAGACACTTGACCTACCGCCTACTGGTGTTGGCCAGAGGGGCCGATGGCACGATATGGCAGCCTCGCTTCTGTCAGTCTGCCCCAGGGCAGCTGTGGCTACAACTGTAGCTGCCTCCACCAGTGTGTGAATGTGAGAGTGAATGAATAGTGGCATTGTAAAGCGCTTTGGGTGCCTTGAAAAGCGCTATATAAATCCATTATTATTAATATAATATACAGTGCTGAAATACATAATTGTTACTTTTATGCTACAGTTATTTAAGAGGTCAGCAAACATCAGCAAACACACAAAGCGTTTGTGTGCAGTTTGTCTCACAGTGTGTTGCAGCTAAAGGTTCAGCTGCTGTATGTCACAGGGAGAGAAAAGAAAGAGATGTCACGGTTCTGGGTCCGTTGGACCCAGTATTTTGAGTTTATTGTGTTTTGATTTAAGTTTGCATCAGGGATTGTTTTCTTGTTCTCTTGTTGTGTTTATGATGATGATTATGATGTTTATTATTTGAGTTTCATGTTTAAGGATTTGTTCTCGGTTGTATCTCACGTTTAGTTTAGTTCAGGTTCCATGTGTCATTCTGTCTGTCTCTCAGTGTCAGGTCTGCGTCTTGGTGTGGTGGTCTCATTTCCTGTTTTATTGTGAAGGTCTGGGTCTCATGTGAGTGTGTTCAGTTTTACCTTTGTCTCGTCTTGTTGATCATTCCCAGCTGTGTCCACCACCTGTGTGTAATTCCCCTGTGTTTCTCTGGGTGTATTTAAGTCATGTCCTCCGTTATTGTAGTTGCTGGTCCGTCTGTGTTTCCACCCTGCTTCATCTGTGTGTTTCCCTGCAGTCAACCATCATCTGTTTCCGCCCGCTCTCATTCATGTTCAGGTTCGTGTTCTGTAGTTAGTTTGTTCCCAGTCTAGTTAGTCATAGCTCCATTTGCCGTTTGTATTTACTTTCATGCTCAATAAACCACCTTCACGACTGCCTGCATTTGGATCCTCCTCTATTTTCCACACGGCTCACCTCACTCGCCGTGACAAGAGAGCTAACTTCACTCAGAGATGGAAGCAGAGAGCTTAGATTAGAATTTTTTTATTATCATATACAAATATTATTTTATTACTGTATTAATATTGCACAAGGTTAAGTTGCCTTTGTACAGAAAGGGTTAGTAGAATTGCCCTTTAAAGAGCTATTTTTTATTTATTTACTTTGAGTACATTTCAGAGACTTTACTTTTTTACTTTTACTTGAGTCAAGAAGTTGCTTCAGTACTTCAACTGGAGTATTTCTTACCCCAGGTATCGGTACTTCTACTTAAGTAAAGAAAGTCTGTACTTTTGTCACCTGTGGAATTAGAACCTCCAAGTCTGAGGCCATGGTTCTCAGCAGGAAAAGGTTGGAATGGCCATTCCACTCAGCTACTAGCCCTTGGTGTGGGAACTACTATCCCTAGTGGGTAGTAGTTCCCACGCCGGGGATGAGGGCAGCAGGAGATTGGTAGACAGATTGGTGCATCATTGCAAATCCTGTACTGGTCCAGTGGAGTGAAAAAAAAAACTGAGAATAAAAGCAAAGCTGTCAATTTACTGGTAGATCTGCATTGGTGGAAATTTGTTTTTTTTTCTGAAGTGTAGCTGGACTCAACCTTAGAGAGAGAGAGCGACAAGTTCATTCATTTGGGAGGGACATATCAAAAAGATCCAGTTGACATGGTTTTGGCTATCTGATTAGGATGCCTCATGGACAGAGTGTTCCAGGCATGTTCTACCATGAGGAGGCTGCGGGGTAGACTGAGGGCATACTGGAGAGATTATATCTCTCAGCTGGGAACATCTTGAAGTTGCCCCAATTGTGCTGGCGGAGAGGAATAAGCGTCTCATGTTCCTAGCCTCTGCCCCCTGTAATTCACCCCAGGTAAACAAAAGAAAATAATTAAAAGAAAATGAATCAGTGATCAACCTGAGTTCGACTAAGACTATTTTACACATCATGAATAAAAGTGGAAAAAAAAGTCGGGCCACAGACATGGTGGCACAAAGAAATCTAAGTAAGCATGGAAGCATGGAAATATTCCTTATTCCTTGCGGAGGCTTCTCAAGGTTATTGTACATTAGCAATGTTGTTTAAAAAATACATGCTATAACTAATTATTTTTCATATTTTCTTCTCAAAGTCACAGATTTCACAAATGAGAAACCACTGACACGCAGTTCCAGCTATGAATATCTGCCACCATACAGTAAGTCTTTATAATATGTGTGTATATATATATATATATATATATGGACACACACACACACACGCACCTCAGTGTTGATAGGATTTAGGACAGGACCATCCAGAGTTTAGACACTTGTGGTGGTGGAGATGAAGACTGAGCCTCGGATGGAGCTCTGACTGAGGTGTCTGTGAGGTGGAGATGGGGAGGGGGTGGGTTGCATGAATAAGAGAATGAGAAGGAGAGTGATGGAGAGCACAGATTTAAATCTCACAAAGTGGAGGTTGATTGGCCCAAAGTATTAGTATGTCAGTATTGAGTCTTTTTTATTTAATTTGTGCATAAGCTTGATTTCTGTCATTCATTTCATGTCTACGGTTAAGCAAAACATCTGCATGTAAACCTGAGTTTGTTTTTTTACTTTTTTTTTCTTTTCAGTGTCTGAGCTCAGGGTGGTTCTCCTGGGGAACAGCTGGGCAGTGAGGAGAGCAGTGGGGAACATGATACTAAAAAAGGACAAGTTCAGTACTGAAAAAGCACCAGACTGGTGTTTCAAAGTCAGTATACCCTTTAAGGAAAAACAAATAACTGTCATCAATACTCCAGACCTGCTGCTACCCAACACCTCTGAAGACAAACTGAGAGAAGATGTAAAACAATGTGTGAAACTCTCTGCTCCTGGTCCTCATGTGTTCCTGCTGGTTCTACAGCCTGATGATTTCACAGAGGAACAAAAACAGAAGCTCTGCAGAGTCCTTCAGCTCTTCAGTGATCACTCATTTGATCATTCATTGGTTCTGAAATCAGCTCCCAGAGAAAAGAGTTCAGGTGCCATGAAAGAAGATGTATTAAATCAACCCTTAAACGACATCATCAAAAAAAGTAAATACAGACATTTGAATGAGAAGAACCTTGACTATTCAGAGCTGCTAACACGGATGGGTCAGATTGCAAAAGAGAACAATGGGCACTTGAGCTGTGATGTATTTCAGGATCCAATGCCAGATCTGACTCCTTATCAGGAAAGCCACAACCAAAAGCTTGCTAGAGTTAAATTTGAACCTACAAAAGGTAATGGTAAGTACTGAATAGTAATATGGTAAAAAATATTATTTTTATCATTATACAAATGAATCACACAGTCGGATTTTTGTCGAAATTAGGGTAATGCATCATGAAGAGGTTAAAGCTCCCACCAGAGTTAAGAACTATGTCTTCATAATCTACATTTATGTGTTAGTGTTACACATAAACTGTACACAGATTGCACTGTTTTTGGTTACTGTCATGGTTAGTGCTGTGTGGCCGGCAGGATATAGGACCCAAATGCAAGACACTCAGACCGGGACTCAAGATGAACACAGCTGGGAGTAATCAAACATGACGAGATTAGGTTGAAGCAAAACTAGGAACACTGTTGGGAGACAGGGGACCGTAAAGTAAAACGGGAAGACTAACACAGAGACGCAGACTTGACATTAAATTTAGGTAACACGGAGACGGGAGTGACATATGACCAGTGTTGGGCAAGTTACTTTGAAAAAGTAATTAATTATAGTTACTTTTTTGAAGAAATAACTAGTAACTGAGTTAGTAACTGAGTTACAATATTCTAAAAGTAATTAATTACTTGAAAAGTAACTATTGCGTTACTTAAAAAAATGTTTAACCCTCTGGGGTCCAGGGTATAATTGCCCATTTTTAACTACTTCTGATGTTTCCTCTATTTCACCTTTAAAAACTGTTTATTTGCCTTGTTTGGTCTCATTCTTTTCAGCACAACCTCACGTGTCTGAATTTACAGTCATGTTTTCATTTTGACTGACTGTATTAACACAATTGCTCTAAAATCAGATAAAAAACATAAAATCAGAGTAGAAAAAGTGATATTTTTACTGTAACAACCACAAACATGTTCATTGAATCATATTTCATAACGTTAAATGCAAATATAAATTGTCAATTTTAAAATCATATGCACAAGTTTTGCAAACGACAAAGTTATTTGCATCCATTTACCTTTTATCGTGATTTTTTAAATAACCATTTCAAACTATTTACAGAACAATCAGCTGTTCTTCAATAAGATGTCACAAATTATTTGTGCCGCTCCAAAAACATAATTTCTGTCCACTATAAAGGAAACATCACAGCCTGATACCTGCAGGTCTGACAGCAGCAGCACTCCTGTTTCTACCTGGAGACAGCAGTCACCTCATTGTTCTGACACACAACACAAAACTATCCACAACACTACACACTAACTACACAAGACAACACATTAACTACACACTGCAAACACGCTAAACGTCACAAATCTCTCACATCTCAAAACTCGCTCTCTCTCTTTTTCTGCTGTCTTTGAGCGATCGTGGCTCAAGAGTTGGCAGTTCATCTTGTAATCAGAAAGTTGCTAGTTCGAGCCCCGGCTCCGACAGTCTTTGTCGTTGTGTCCAAGACACTTCACCTACCGCCTACTGGTGATGGCCAGAGGGGCCGATGGCGCGATATGGCAGCCTCGCTTCTGTCAGTCTGTCGCAGGGCAGCTGTGGCTACAACTATAGTTTGCCTCCACCAGTGTGTGAATGTGAGAGTGAATGAATAGTGGAATTGTAAAGCGCTTTGGGTGCCTAGAAAAGTGCTATATAAATGCAATCCAGTATTATTATTTCTCTCTCGCCGTCACTCCTAAAACTTCCCCTGTTTTTTTTGTTTTTGTTTTTTCTCTCATAAGCAGAGAGTGCTCGCTGCGCTGTCCATAGACAGTAAACATGACGAAACTATTGAGGTTTGCTTTGTCTTTAAGTGGTCATGTGATTGGCTTACCACGACTACTTTATTCTTCCTCAGTCAAACAGCAGCACTCATGCGATTGTTTTGCCCCCTGAGCTCCAGGTGTTGTGCCAGACAGTGATCGTGATCACCGTCCGCGGGAGCGCAGCTGCTTAAAGCTGTAAGATAAGATAAGATAAGATAAGATAACCTTTATTAGTCCCACACGTGGGAAATTTGTTTTGTCACAGCAGGAAGTGGACAGTGCAAAAGTTATGAGGCAAAAATTAGAATACAATAAGAATAAATACAGTACACAACTGTACAGAATAGAATAAAATAAAATACTATATACAGTAGAATAAAATAAAATAAATATACAATAAGATAAAAATAGAATACAAATACAAATACTATATACAACTGAGTAAAAATACAACGATGACAGAAAGGATTATTGCACTTAGTATTATTGCATATGTATGGATGTGTGTGCTTGATCAGTTAAAGTCTTTGTTGTGGAGTCTGACAGCAGTGGGGAGGAAAGACCTGCGAAATCTCTCCGTCCCACACCGTGGGTGCCGCAGTCTCCCACTGAAGGAGCTGCTCAGTGCTGTCACAGTCTGCTGCATGGGGTGGGAGACGTTGTCCATCAGGGATGACAGCTTAGCCGCCGTTCTCCTGTCACTCACCACCTCCACTGGGTCCAGAGGGCATCCTAGAACAGAGCTGGCCCTTCGGATCACCCTGTTCAGTCTCTTCCTGTCCCCAGCAGAGATGCTGCCGCCCCAGCAGACCACGCCATAAAAGATAGCAGAAGCCACAACAGAGTCATAGAAGGTCTTCAGGAGTGGGCCCTCCACTCCAAACGACCTGAGTCTCCGCAGCAGGTACAGCCTGCTCTGCCCTTTCCTGTAGAGGGCGTCTGAGTTATGAGTCCAGTCCAGTCTATTGTTCAGATGAACACCAAGGTACCTGTAGCTGTCCACAGCCTCAATGTCCATACCTTGGATGTTCAGTGGTTGCAGTGGAGAATGCTTGTGCCTGCGGAAGTCTACCACCAGCTCCTTGGTTTTACTGGCGTTGATCTGGAGGTAGTTCAGCTGGCACCAGTCCACAAAGTCTTGAGTCAGTCCTCTGTACTCCTTGTCGTCCCCATCAGTGATGAGGCCGACTATTGCAGAGTCATCAGAGAACTTCTGCAGGAAGCACTGGGTGGAATTGTGGGAGAAGTCTGCAGTGTAGATGGTGAAGAGGAACGGAGCCAGAACCGTTCCCTGTGGGGCCCCCGTACTGCAGACGACCCTGTCCGACACACAGCCCTGAGTCCTCACATACTGTGGTCGGTCGGTGAGGTAGTCCAGGATCCAGGTAGTGAGGTGATGGTCCACTCCAGAGTTCACCAGCTTGTCCTTTAGAACCGAGGGAAGAATGGTGTTGAAGGCACTGGAGAAATCAAAGAACATGATTCTCACAGTGCTTCCAGCGGTCTCCAGGTGAGCGAGGGAACGATGTAGGAGGTGAATGACGGCATCGTCCGCTCCAATGCCAGGCTGGTAGGCAAACTGAAGTGGGTCCAGTGATGAGCTTGTTAGGCGCCGAAGCTGAGCCAGGACCAACCGCTCCAGGGTCTTCATCAGGTGGGATGTCAGAGCCACCGGCCTGTAGCTGTTGAGGTCCTTGGGGCGTGAAGTCTTTGGCACTGGTACAACACAGGAGGTTTTCCAGAGCTGTGGGACTCTTCCCAACCTCAGGCTCAGGTTGAAGAGGTGCTCCATCACCCCACACAGTTGGTCCGCGCAGGACCTGACGACCCTCGAGCTGATGCCATCTGGACCCGCTGCCTTCTTGCCATTAATCCTCCTCAGTTCCCTCCTAACCTGGGTGGTTGAGAGAGACAGGCTGGAGCCTTGTGTTGAGTGTGTATTGGATGCTGTTGTTGGGGGTGGGGGGGAGTGAGCAGGGTGAATAGAGGAGGTGTGAAGTGTCTGAGGTGGAACAGCAGCAGTGGGGGTGGGTGAGTCTGCAGCCGATGTTGCAGACTGCCTCATGGCTGAATCAAATCTGTTGAAGAAATGATTCAGTTCATTTGCCCATCTCACATCCCTCCCAGGCAGAGAGTTCTGCTGTTTGTGGCCCGAGATGGTTCTGAGGCCTCTCCAGACTTCACCAACGTTGTTTTGTTGAAGCTGGTTCTCCATCTTCTGCCTGTAGCTCTCCTTCCCATTCCTTATCAGTCCCCTCAGCTCTCTCTGCACCCTTTTCAACTCCTCTTTGTCCCTGGATTTGAAGGCCCTCCTCTTCTGCTTGAAGACGGTTTTAATTTCTGGGGTAATCCAAGGTTTGTTGTTGGAGAAACACCGTACAGTCCTGGTAGGTACGGTGTTATCCACACAGAAGTTTATATAGTCAGTAATGCATGTAGTAAGGCTGTCGATGTCCTCTCCGTGGTCATCACAAATCACCTCCCACACAGTCGACTCAAAACAATCCTTAAGAGCCTCCTCGCTCTCCTCTGACCATCTCTGTACTGTGCGGGTGGCTGGTGGCTCCCTGCGCACTAAGGGCTCATACACAGGGACAAGGTGCACCAGGTTGTGATCAGATCTGCCCAGGGGAGGGAGAGGTGATGAACTGTATGCCTCTTCTGCATTGGCATACAGTAAGTCCAGTGTTTTATTGACTCTGGTTGGGCAGGTCACATACTGGGTGAAGGTGGGCAGTGTGGAGTCCAGTGAGGCATGATTGAAGTCCCCTGATATTATGAGAAGGGCTCTCGGAGATTGTGTTTGCAGTCTGCTGACCACAGAGTGGAGAGAGTCACAGGCTGCATCCGCGTTGGCCGAGGGGGGGGACATACGCTGTTATCGCGATAACATGCGAGAACTCCCGGGGCAGGTAGTACGGACGCATGCTAACGGCTAACAGCTCAATGTCTCAATGTAGCGTCCAGATTACTTACAGCTACTTCCTGCAGCTGATATAAGATGCTGTAAGCTGAACACAGCTTCAACCGTCTGTTTGTTGAAAAATAGTAACAGACCGCATTTTCTTGTCAGTAACGGTAATGGCGTTGTAACGATAGTAATTAGCTAGATTAGTCATTACTGAAAAAAGTAACGCCGTCAGTAACGGCGTTACTTGTAACGCTGTTATTCCCATCACTGCATAAGACACGACTGACTGGGGAACAAGACAATAAAAATGAAGACTGAACTAAACTTAAGAATTAGAATTTAACCCTTTAAGACCTACCATAGAACCAAGTCCGCCAGAGCTTATAATATATTTTTACATGTTGTGGAGCCATTTTTGGGAGCATTTCAAGCTGATATACATCAAAAACAACCATTATAGCCCAAATTTTAATAATATGTCTGCATTAAGTGCATAGTAATTATATAAATTGCAAAAAAGTGCAATAAACTCCAAAAAAATTGAAAATCGTTTTTGTTTTTTAACATATATTTCTAGTTAGAGAAATTTAAGAGGCTTATCCCTCAAAACTGTAAATACAAAAAAGTTGCACAAAATAGTTTCCCACCACAGGAAATTTATTTTGAGTGTCTTCATAGTTTTATTTTTGAAATACACCAATTTTTATACACTGCAGGAAAAACGGAAAATAAATATTAGAGTGCAAATTTGCAAAAAAAACAGCAGCATATGCATCAAAATAAACTATTTCCAGCAGTGCAATATTAGTCCTAAGCATCCCAGAAACGACACAGAAAGTCATAAAGTCAAACATAACTTTTAAAAACACCAGTATAGGCTCATGAGGCCCTAATGGTAAAAAAAACCTACATTTCCGCGAAAATGACGTCACTTACGGTTTCGGGCAGGTAATGGCGGACATGCAAAAGTTCGCGCTGACGTCTATTCCAACGTAGGAAGTGTTATGAACAGCTGATCGGATCGGCAAAGCGTGTTTCTGGAATATTATGTTTTTGTTGCTGCAAGTGCTTTTTATGCAGTTTTTGCAAAGCTTTATGTGGAAGGAAACTGTGACCGAGGACAAGCTGATGGCATAAGATGTAAGTACAACTCCTCTGGTTTCATATGCAAAACAAATTATTGCGCTAGCTTACGCGGTTGCAGAGCTACCGGGATTTAAAAGTAGTTACGCAAAATGGAGTGTGTCCACTCCGACCGGCTTTAAAGGGTTAAAGAGCAGAGAAGAACTTGAGCACTAGAAATTCAAAACAGAAACCAAAATATTAGAAATAATAAACCATGATGAAATCACAGATCAATAATAATAACTACAACAACAACAACAACAACAACAACAATAATAATAATAATAATAATAATAATAATAATAATAATAATAATAATACAAAATCCAAACACTGGGTCACTGACCCAGGACCTTGAAAGTTACAATCCGAAAAACTTTGAGACTGATGTATTTAGATAAGAAACAAACCAAAGAAACCTCTAGTTGAATATAAAAAATAATGCTAAATATAACCAAATGAAATAAGATATAATACATGAGCTTATCAAAAACTTTACTGACACTGTAACGACACTGAAAAAGAAAGGAAGACAGACAGGTCCATTTTGACCGGAAAAAGCTGACCATTTCTAAGAGTGAGAAAAGTATATTACATCACAAACTAAAATGGACGAACTCTCGACATGGGATTAGCTATTTTCCATTAGTCTGAATTTAGTGTTTCTGTGCTACACAAATCAGGTTTAGAAAACAAAAAAAAGAAACAAACTTTGTTGTCCATGTGGGATTCAAGCTACAGTGTCAAGTGACAAACTTCACTTCACTCATCAGTGTTTTCTCTTTGACAGATTATTGTATATAAACCTGTGTGATGAGAGTGAGTGTTAACCCAATGCTTTTTTTCTTTAGTATGTGGACTCAGGATTCTGATGTTTGGAAAAAGCGAGGACAAAAAGACAACATTAGGCAACTTCATCATTGGCAGTGAGCAGTTTCAGTGTGGTACAAGAAAAAACAAGCCTTCTGAAGTTGCCAGAGGAGACTGGAGAGGAAATTCTCTGACTGTTGTGAAAACTGCAGACGTCTTCAGTCTGTCGGTAGAAAGAGTGAGACATGAGCTGAAGGACTGTGTGAGTCTCTGTCCTCCTGGACCAAATGTTCTGCTGCTGGTAGTGAAACCTTCAATGTTTACTGAGAAGAACAGAAAGACACTAATGTTCATTCTGAGCTTGTTAGGCAACAATGCTTTTAATCACTCAGTTATCATCAGCACACATAAAGGAAAACCAACTGACTCTTTTACTGAGCTCCTTAAAGACTGTAGAGAAAGATGTTACTGCATGACTGCAAAGAACCACGAGTCATTGATGGAAATCATCGAGAATGTTGTACAAGAAAATTATGATGCTTTCCTCAGCTTTACTGAAGTCACCATCGGATACTCTGCTCTGAACCTGGTTCTGTGTGGGAGGAGAGGAGCAGGGAAGACGTCAGCAGCCAAGGCCATTTTAGGTCAGACTGAGCTTCATTCAGCCTCCAACTCATCAGAGTGTGTTAAACATCAGGGAGAGGTGTGTGGACGTTGGGTTTCCCTGGTGGAGCTGCCTGCCTTGTATGGAAAACCTCAGGAGGCAGTGATGGAGGAATCACTCAGGTGTATCTCCCTCTGTGATCCTGAGGGTGTCCATGCCTTCATCCTGGTCCTACCTGTGGATTGTTTGAGAGACGAAGACAAGGGAGAGTTAGAGACCATCCAGAAAACGTTCAGCTCTCTGATCGATGACTTCACCATGATTCTGTTCACTGTGGACTCGGATCCAACAGCTCCAGCTGTTGATAATTTTCTGAAGAGAAGCAAGGACATCCAGGAGCTCTGTCAGGGCTGTCGAGGAAGATATTTTGTTCTTAACATTGAAGACAAACAGCAGATCCTAAAACTGTTGGAGACTGTGGAAAAGATGAGGCCCTTTAAAAAGAAGTCACATTGTTATACAACACAAACATTTGCACAGGCCCAAATAAATACGATATTTCAAAAAACCATAAAATATAACATCCTACAGCGTGAAGTCCAGGAATTGAAAAATAAAAGCATGATCACTGGTGAGTACTGCATTAATACAAGAAAAATTTCAATAAATTTTCCATCCCCTATTTTTTCTAGACAAACTAACAATGAAGTAATGATCATTTGAGATAACTCGGTTTCTTTTGAAGTTGCAGGTGATGAAGAGCAGCAGAGCCCAGAGTGTCTCAGGATTGTGCTGATTGGGAAGACTGGCAACGGTAAGAGCTCTTCAGGAAACACCATCCTTGGAAGAAAAGTGTTTAAAGCCAAGTCAAGTCAAGAATCAGTCACCAAGTGTTGTCAGAAAGAACAGGGTGAAGTGGACGGTCGTCCTGTTGTTGTGGTCGACACTCCTGGTCTGTTTGACTCGACTTTGTCACGTGAAGAAGTTCATGAGGAGACGGTGAAATTTATGACCTGCCTGGCTCCAGGACCACATGTCTTCCTGTTGGTGTTACAGGTTGGTCGACTTACACCAGAGGAGAAGGAGACTCTGAAACTCATCCAGGAAGGATTTGGGAAGGATTCAGAAAAGTTCACCATCATTCTTTTTACAAGAGGAGATTCATTAAAACAAGACAACCTGTCCATTGAAGAATACATTAGAGATGAATGCAATGACTCCTTTAAGAAGCTGATCTCTGAGTGTGGAGGAAGATACCATGTGTTCAATAACTATGATGAAGAAAATCGGACACAAGTCAGTGAGCTGATAACAAAGATTGACACCATGGTGAAGGACAATGGGGGATCTTTTTATACCAATGAGATGCTGCAAGAGGCTGAAGCGGCGATTAAAAAAGAAGTGCAGAGGATCTTAAAAGAGAAGGAAGAAGAGATGAAGAGACAGATTGAGGACCTGGAAAGAAAACATGAGAAAGAAAAACAAGCCATGAAATTAAAAATGAAAGAACAGAGTGCTAAAATAAACCTGGAGATTCAACAGAAAAACAAAAAACTCGAGGAAATGGAGGAAAAACTGAAGAATGAGCAAAGCGAGAAGAAGAAAGCACAAGAAAAAAGAGAAAAAGAAGAAACCAAATGGAAACTGGAGAAAAGTGAATGGGAGGAAAAACTTGCTGCATTAGAGAAATCAAAGTCTGAATCAGAACAGGAGCTACAGCAGCGTAGAGAGGCGATGATAATGGAACATACGGTCCGGGAGAAGGATCGGGTAGACTGGTTGGAAAAACTAATACAGGAAGAACAAAAGAGAAAACAAAATGAGCAAAGACTGAGAGATGAATATGAGAATGTAAAAAAAGAATGTGAAATGAAAAGAAAAGAGGATGAAACTAGAAAAGAAAATGAGGCAAAAGAACGCAAGGAATTAAAAGACAGCTATAAGAAAAAGCTGGACAATCTGAAGATGAAATATGAGGAAGAAGCCAGAAAGCAAGCAGAGGAGTTCAACGAATTCAAAGAGAAATACACCAAAGACTTTGCAGCTCAGAAGGAAGAGCACGAGAAACAAATGAAAGACAAAGATGAGAAGTATGACCTGTTAAAGGCCCTAAAAGCCCACTATGAAAAAGAAAGCAGAGAAAAACATCGTGCGCAAATCAACGACTTTGTTAAATGTGTGACCAAAAACAGGGAAAATGTCCCAAAAATAAACGACTTGTTGACAAGACAACAGAACCAAATAAAACTTGCAAACAATCAGGAAGAAAAAGAAAACCTGCAGAAAATTCATGACACAGAAATAAGTAACATGATAGAGAAACTTCTGAATGAAGTTGAGACAAAATCTTCTTGCAGCATATTGTGAGATGAACCTAAAGCAATACAGAAGACAGACACGCAGGACCAATAGAATATATATGCAAGGAGTATTTGAATGGCATTGATAAATAGAAATGAATAGTGGTTGTTTGAGACAGCATCAAAACAACACATCTATGGGAAAAAGTGTCCCTTTAGTGCTGTGCTGCTGTAGCCTAATACACTGCACTCTTTGAAGGTCAAAACCTAATAATTACTTTAATAATATTGTGGATTGTGTCCTGCTGTACCACAAATTCCATATTAATAGCTCAAAGATACAGCCAGCAATATCCTTGCAACTGTGCATTGTGCTATAGTTCTTGATATTGATTGATGATTATTGATTTTAGGAAGTCCTCTTAAAGCTCATCACCCACTATCATTAAAACTGCCGATATTTGGATCGTTGAGAGTTATACATATCTAAGTGTGGTACTTGACCATAAACTGTGTTTTGAATCTCATGCTGATGCCACTAAAAACGTTCAACAAAGACTGTTCATTTTAAGGAAAATTAGATCTTTTAATGTCTCATCTGAGATGTTGTCCTTGTTTTATAGAAGTTTTATTGAATCTGTGATGTCTTTTTGTATCGCTGCCTGGTTTGGTAACCTGATGGTGAAGAATAAGAATCGGTTGGGACTTCTGGTAAAAACTGCTTGCAAAATTTCAGGGCGCTGGCAAGATGGACTTTTGGCCATTTACAATAGAAATGTGCTTAGAAAGGCTCATTCTATTATTAATTGTTTGAACCATCCACTTCACAGTGAGTTTGAGTTGTTGCCTTCCGGCCGCCGTTTTAGAGTACCTCCGAGGAGGACTAAAAGACTCCAGGTCTCTTTTATCCCCACTGTGTCTTGTCTCCTCAATGGCAGATAACTGTCCTTGGACTTTCTATCACTATTATTGTCATTATTATTTTATAGTATTGTTCTGTTTATTTATATCCTGCTGCTAAACTAATTTCCCCTTGTGGGACAATAAAGAAATTGAAATTGAAATTGAAACTGATACAAAGGCTATCACCTCATCCAGATCAATGGGTTGTTTTCTTCTGAATGGGTCTGGTTCATGATACCGTCTCTTCAAAGTCCAGACGCTTAATGTGTTGATCACAAGTATTTCTTTGTTGCTAAATCCATTTGAAGCATAATTTAATTAGGTCATCTAATGTTGGTATAGTCCATAGTAAACCTGATGTGCTAAGTGATGAATTTCCTTGACCAAAAACTGCATTTTCCAACTTATTACTGGACACAGGTATTGTTATTCCTATGTTCAGTGGTATGTTAAAATTCTCACTGATCCTCAGAGAAACATGCCTGCACCGATAAAAAGATGAGTAGTTTGATCTTTTGTTAAACACAGCAATGGATAGCTTTTTGCAATTAAACTATTATGTTTGTGGAATGACAGGATATTATGTAAAACTCAGACTGTCAAGTTATGCTTCACAGCCAAATTATGTGTTTCTGAAATGCTGTAGCATTGTGTTGAGCTTCTTAAAGTATAAACTGACATTATGGATTTTCTGTTTTCAAAAGTTTGTTAAATGTTATATTTTGTTGTTTTTTTGTGTGTTTTTTGTAATATTGATAAATGTTTGGTCATTTTAGCAATTTCAGTCTGTAGAAATTTTTAAAAGTGTATTCATTTATTGGTATGCAGCATTTACAAAGTTTGTACAAAATGTTTTGATGTTTGTTTTGTTTTGGATGTTTTACTGTCATGATCCTGGGTCCTTTTGACCCAGCGTTTTGTGTTTTCTATTATTGTAATTTTGGTTCTGTTCTTCCTCGGTTAGTGTTCTTTTCTTTCTGCCCGTGTATCCCTGTGTCTAGTCTGCGTTTCTGAGTCTGTGTCATTACGTGTATGTGTTTCCTGTTTTACTTTGAAAGTCTCTGTCTTATGTCAGTGTGTGCTCTTTACGTTTCCCCTACCTCGTCAGCTGTTATGTCCCCCAGGTGTGTTTCCCTCCTGTTTCTCATCCCCTGATTACTGTTATGTGTATTTCCCCCGACCTCCCTGCATCTTCGTTTCTGGTTTGTTTTGTTAGTTTTGCCCAGTTAAGGTTTTCCAGTTTCATGTCCACCCGCACCGTCTGCTGTTTGTATTTTCTCTTGTCATTAAACTCACATGCACCCGAGCTGCCGCTTACTGGTCCTAAGTAATTCCCACACGGCTTGCCCCGGCAGACCGTGACATTTACACAGAAAATACAGTAAGATCTGTAACATTAACATCAGATGGATTTTAGTGGCATTTTCTTTGTGGATTTTTTTTATTATATGTAGTTGAGTTTGGACTATTGTTTATGTTAGAGTGAATTGTTAAATGCTGTCATTTTTATGCTTGCCAACTCTGATGAAAGGAATTCCACTGTCCCCCTCCGCAGATTCTCGAGGTTCTGGGTGGGGGGCTGTAGTGTTTTATTGCAGATACATCCTATCTGGAAGATCTGTTTCTTGTGATGTTGCTCCTGCTTTTATGACCCTTTGGTCAGCAGGAGGTCACACACACACATTCTTACACACACACACACACACACACACACACACACACACACACACACACACACACACACACACACACATATACATACAATGCCTTGTTTTCGAACCATGTGGGCGTTGCTTTGCTGTGATGTGTTTTGTGTGAACTGTTTCTCAATAAAAGGCAGCGGGAGGAGGCCGGATTTGGGGTCATTTTGTGGTAGACATCAACGAGGCCTCCCTTGCAAGTAAAACGATCGATCGCTGTTGCCTTGTTTTTCTTTCACGGGAATAAGTCCTGGATACAGCGGGGTCTGAGTTTAGACCCAACAGTTTAATACTAACATCTGATACAGATTGCAAGGTTGTTTTGCTTTGTATTAAAATGTAATAATTAAAAATATCACTAGAAGTATCCTTGGTAATTATTAAAAATAAAAATGTTTTTTTAACATCTGTAACATATATTTTACAGTTACTGTATATGAGGAATGTTATATCGAAAGACTTTAAATTTGCAACTACATTTTCAAGTAAATGCTGTCAGTGACGTCAAATCATCCTGCACTTGTCACTGATGGGTTTAGATTTTATTATTGTCATTTGTATTAGGAAACATTTGACCATATATGCTTAGAGGTGTATAATCGATTGTGTAGTGATAGGATGTGTGATCTTTAACAGGCTGCAAAGGCTTGGTGTGTATTCCACACTGGAATGCACACCTACATCCTGGGAGCATGGGAGAGGTCGTACCTTGTCTTAACATTGTCCACCCCAGCTGTGAAACTCAGAAACCAGTCTTACTTGTTATCATCTATCGTCCACCTGGGCCTTACACAGAGTTTCTGTCTGATTTCTCAGACTTTATATCTAATTTAGTTCTGAGCTCAGATAAAATAATTATTGTGGGTGATTTTAACATCCATGTAGATGCTAAAAATGACAGCCTCAACATGGCATTTAATCTGTTATTAGACTCAATTGGCTTCTCTCAACATGTAAAAGAACCCACCCACCACTTTAATCACACTCTAGATCTTGTTTTAACATATGGCATCGAAACTGAACATTTAACAGTGTTTCCTGAAAACCCTCTCCTGTCTGATCATTTCCTGATAACATTTACATTTACAATAATTGATTACACAGCGGTGAAGAGTAGACTTTATCACAGTAGATGTCTTTCTGAAAGCACTGTAACTAAGTTTAAGAATATAATCCACCCACTGTTATCATCTTCAATGCCCTGTACCAACATAGAGCAGAGCAGCTATCTGAACGCTACCCCAACAGAGGTCGATCTTGTTAATAATTTCACCTCCTCACTACATATGACTCTGGATACTGTAGCTCCTGTGAAAACTAAGGCCTCAAATCAGAAGTACCTGACTCCGTGGTATAATTCTCAAACACGTAGCCTAAAGCAGATGACTCGTAATCTGGAGAGGAAATGGCGTGTCACCAATCTCGAGGATCATCATTTAGCCTGGAGAAATAGTTTGCTGCTTTATAAGAAAGCCCTCCGCAAAGCCAGAACATCTTACTATTCATCACTGATTGACAGTGTTGGTCAAGTTACTTGAAAAAAGTAATCAGTAACTAATTACTGATTACTTCCCCAAAAAAGTAATCCCGTTACTTTACTGATTACTTATTTTCAAAAGTAATTAATTACTTAGTTACTTAGTTACTTATTTACTTTTTAAAAACACGATTTACAACCTGAAGAGGTGATAAAGCGATAGATCTTTCAGCCCAATTCTACTTTTTCTACATAATCCATCATACAAAATGTAATCAAATGGAAAAGTCTCTTTTTAAAACTTGTTTTATCAGTTTTAATCTTTTAACTTTATGCATCAAGCAAAAATGTAATTATATGCAACATTCTCTGACTGGAAGAAATTTGTTTAATATTTAAACCTATTTTCTGCACATTCCAGCACATAAAATAAAATATTTTTTTTTGTGTTTACACTCAGTCTTTCAAATAGATGCAAGTAAAACACAGCAGAAAATAAATAAAGTCAAAGACTCAGCGGTGCTGTTGCTCTATTTTCACCTGTAAAGCAGGAGCAGGGTAGGCGGAGGGTTACCCTGGTGCAGGTGTGCCGCAGCGGTCAGTGGAAGGATATGGCAGCTCTGTGGATTTCCCATTACGTCGTTGCGCACTCGGTGCTTGCTCGGAAGTTTAGGGGTTTTTTTCGCTGTAAAAAGAAGTTTTCTTCCCACGCACAACGGACACTAATGTTTTTGTCACTTTTTATGGAATCAAACTCAAAGTAAGGTCAGTGCTTCCACGCTTTAAACGCTGCACGCTCATACTCTCTCCAGTACTCGATATATGATCCATTGTTGATCTGCACACAGCTGTTGTCACGAACGTTGCACTCGCTTACGTCACTGTCATGAGACATTCTCGCAAAAAAAATCACAGTTTTAGTAACGCAGTAACGCAGCGTTCCTACGGGAAAGTAACGGTAATCTAATTACCGTTTTTGCAATAGTAATCCCTTACTTTACTCGTTACTCGAAAAAAGTAATCGGATTACAGTAACGCGTTACTTGTAACGCGTTACTGCCCATCTCTGCTGATTGAAGAAAATAAGAACAACCCCAGGTTTCTCTTCAGCTCTGTAGCCAGGCTGACAAAAAGTCAGAGCTCTTTTGAGCCAACCATCCCTTTAACGTTAACTAGTAATGACTTCATGAACTTCTTCACAAATAAAATTTTTATCATTAGAGAAAAAATTACCAATAATCATCCCACAGATGTAATATTATCTACAGCTACTCTTAGTACCATTGATGTTAAGTTAGACTCTTTTTCTCCAATTGATCTTTCTGAGTTAACTTCCATAATTACTTCCTCCAAACCATCAACGTGTCTTTTAGACCCCATTCCTACAAAACTGCTCAAAGAAGTCCTGCCATTAATTAATTCTTCGATCTTAAATATGATCAACCTATCTCTAATAATCGGCTATGTACCACAGGCCTTCAAGCTGGCTGTAGTTAAACCTTTACTCAAAAAGCATCTCTAGACCCAGCAGTCTTAGCTAATTATAGGCCAATCTCCAACCTTCCTTTCATATCAAACATCCTTGAAAGAGTAGTTGTCAAACAGCTAACAGATCATCTGCAGAGGTTTATTTGAAGAGTTTCAGTCAGGTTTCAGAGCTCATCACAGCACAGAAACAGCTTTAGTGAAGGTTACAAATGATCTTCTTATGGCCTCTGACAGTGGACTCATCTCTGTGCTTGTCCTGCTAGACCTCAGTGCAGCGTTCGATACTGTCGACCATAATATCCTATTAGAGCGATTAGAACATGCTGTAGGTATTACAGGTACTGCGCTGCAGTGGTTTGTATCATATCTATCTAATAGACTCCAGTTTGTGCATGTAAATGGAGAGTCCTCTTCACACACTGAGGTTAATTATGGAGTTCCACAGGGTTCAGTGCTAGGACCAATTCTGTTTACATTATACATGCTTCCCTTAGGCAGTATCATTAGAAGACATAGCATACATTTACACTGCTATGCAGATGACACCCAGCTCTATCTGTCCATGAAGCCAGATAACACACACCAATGAGTTAAACTGCAGGAATGTCTTAAAGACATAAAGACCTGGATGGCCGCTAACTTTCTGCTTCTTAATTCAGATCAAACTGCACTGTTAGAAAAAACATCTTAAAAAAACAGTAATATTCCAGCAGCTGGGGCGCCAAAATAATACCGTAAAATAACAGAGAATAACTTTCTCATAAAAATACGGTTATTTCCAGTAATGAAAATACAATTTATTGCCCTAATTATACATGGGATTTTGCCTTTTTCAAGTGCTTTTAAACATTAAATTAGGAACAATTTAATTTGCTTCAACAATGAAATTACCTATAAACAAGGTCAATGAATGCGGCAATATGAATAATAATAATTAAATGTACAGAAATATACAGTTAACTTAAATAATAATGGATAGCATTCATATAGCGCTTTATGAGACCCTCAAAGCGCTTTACAATTCCACTTTATAATTCCCCTCTGACCATCACCAGTATGCGGTAGGTGAAGTGTCTTGCTCAAGGACACAACTACTGAGTGTCCGAGCCGGGGCTCGAACCGGCAACCTTCTGATTACAAGGCAAACTGCCAACTCTTGAGCCATGATCGCCCTAAATAACAATAGTAATAATAATTATTTGATGTAAAAAAAGTTTATACGAATCATTTTATATATTTTTCCATAGCATTACATTTGAATTTAACACTTCAATCTTTCAAATAACGGACAAATATTTGAGAAATCATGATACATTTGTGAATGTATTTTAACAATCTAAATATGCATATGTACAGACAAATACATTTAAAAAACAAGAACATATTAAACAAATATGTAAGACTGCTTTCTTCCATTTGTGCAACATCTCTAAAGTTAGAAATATCCTGTCTCAGAGTGACGCTGAAAAACTAGTTCATGCATTTATTACTTCCAGGCTGGACGACTGTAATTCATTATTATCAGGAAGTCCTAAAAACTCCCTGAAAAGCCTTCAGCTGATCCAAAATGTCTCGGTCGTTGTGTCCTTGAGCAAGACACTTCACCTGTTGCCTACTGGTGGTGGTCAGAGGGCCCGGTGGCACCAGTGTCCGGCAGCCTCGCCTCTGTCAGTGCGCCCCAGGGTGGCTGTGGCTACAATGTAGCTGCCATCACCAGTGTGTGAATGTGTGGCTGACTGGATGTGTAAAGCGCTTTGGGGTCCTTAGGGACTAGTAAAGCGCTATACAAATACAGGCCACTTACCATTTAGTTTCACAAGCACCATTTTGTGTTTCTTGATTTAAGCAGTTTTGTAACAAAAAAAATCCTCCACATTTTAACAATTTATACTCTACATCAGAGATGGTCTTTCCCTTTTCACGTAAATGGCCTCCTTGACTCCGCCCTCAAACCAGCGTTCCTCCCTGTCCAGGATGTTACATCCTCATCATTGAAAGAGTGTCCACTGGCCTGTAGGTGTAGATAGACTGCAGAGTCCTGGCATGACGAGGTGGCTCTGCTGTGTTGTAGCCAGAGGTTGTTTGGTTTCCCCGATGTATAAATCCTGCCAATCGTCCTGCACTTAACAGCGTATACGATGTTACTCTGTTTGTGTCGGGGACCCGATCCTTGGGGTGGAACAATTTTTGGTGCAGCGTGTTTTGGGGTTTAAAAGCCACAGAGACCCGGTGTTTAGAAAAAATGTGTCTCAACTGCTCCGATACTCCTGACACGTACGGGATCACTACAGGTTTTCACTTATTCAGCAGTTGTCCTTCTCAGGGGATGGTGTTCGCTCTGTGTTGTAGCGTCCTGATGACACTCAGTTTATGCTCCAGTGGATGATGAGAATCAAACCTTAGATACTGATCTGTATGTGTAGGTTTACGGTACACGTCAGCTTGTAGATGTCCCCCATTACTGATGGAAATCTCACAGTCTAAGAAGGCTAACCTGCCACTTTTCATATCCTCCCTGGTGAATTTTATGTGTCGGTCCACAGAGTTAAAGTGATCTGTGAAATGTGGAACGTCCTGAGATTTGATTTTCACCCAGGTGTCATCCACATTTCTGAACCAATGGCTCGGTGGTGTTCCAGGGTAGGATAGGAAAATACTCTTTTCCACTTCCTCCATGTACAAATTGGCCACGATGGGTGAAACTGGTGAGCCCACGGCACACCCATGTTTCTGCCTGTAGTGCTGACCTTTTATGTGAAGTAGGTGGAATGAAGACACAGTTCAAACACACTTAGTCGATGCTGAGACTGGTCCTGTTGCTGAGGTTGGGGTCATCCTGTAATCTCTTACGACAGCGGTCCCCAACCCCCGGGCCTCTGACCAGTACCGGTCTGTGAGTCGTTTGGTACCGGGCCGCGAGAGTTGAGGCTCAGGTGTGAAATGTATGGTTTTCAGGGTTTTTATCAGTCTTTTCACGTGTGTTATGAATAAATCTTCTTTTTTTCGGTACCGGTGCTAGTTTTATTTTGTTGTATTTATCCGCGACACCTTAAAGGCCGGTCCATGAAAAATATTGTCGGGCATAAACCGGTCCGTGGTGCAAAAAAGGTTGGGGACCGCTGTCATACGAACTACCTCCAATGCTTCAGTGACTGGGATGCAAGTGAAGAGAGATGTAACGTCGTACGAGACCATGTTTTCATCTGCCTCCATAATGACATCTCTTTGATCAGGGCTTTGAAATGTACAGTCAGCTGAGACTGAAGAAATCACCTGGATGAGTGACGAAATGTTTCTTCCACAAAACGCTACGTCCAGATGAACAAAATAAACTTTTGGAGATTTACTTACCTGGATGATTGAGAATGCATCAAGACATAGAAAGTGATACATTTTCCAGACTTCTCTAAGCGTGTAGTTATGGCAAAAAAAAAAAAAAATTAAATTGTGAAGTTATATATTTAGTAAACATTGGGCCACAAAAATACTCTCTATGCTAATTATATCAACAGTGCGAAGAGACAGGATTTTAGTCAGAGTAATAGAATTTGCTCACCAGATGCTGCAGTTGCCATAGTGTCAATCAGCTGGAAACATCAGAGACACTACAGGCAGAAGATACAGAAGTCTCATTGCCATGAAATATTCACTATTTGAAATAACATCCACTTAGGTCCATTTAGGTAACATAACATGTTATAATATCTATAGGCATTTACATATAAATTGCACATATGCATGCATATGAATCTCATTTTGACTGTGGTTATCCATGGCTGAAATTTTGTTTTAGATTTATTAAATCTAAAACAAATATCTAAGTTTTATTTTCTGAATGCTCCAATCCGGTTTGCATGATGCCTTTGAAAAGTTGCAGATTTCTTTTTTAAATATTACAGTTTTTTCTGATTGCTTAAGCCCTTTTTTTGCAACTATTGGCTAATTTTGCAAAACTCTTCACACAAATAAGAAAACCTGTCACCCAATCATCAAAACATTGTAGTTCTCTTGCAAAAGCAAACACAGCTAGATTAACTCTTCACACCTTCGTAAAAATGGTGTTTCCGTATCAAACAGTACACACAAGCCATCATCTACTAAGCACACAATGCGCCAACTGCACACTGATGGTATGAATACAAAACACATCTGGCTTTTGCTTTCTCTGTGCACAAGGTAGGCTATGTCAGTTTGAGCTCATACTTCTGTCATAGATCCATAAGCATAGAGGGATCCAAACTTCAAGTACTGCTGTTTATTCAAACACAAGTGTTTATTTCCAAGTATAGGATTATTTGCAATCGCCATAATGACTATATGGGTTACGTGGTCTGCAGTGAACATGCTTCCTCTCCCCCCTCCTCGTCTTCCTCTTGCTCCTCCTTGTCCTTGTCGTCCTCTTCATCCTACTTCTTCACCTCCACATCCTCTTCCTCGGCCTCCTCTACTTCTCACTCTTTCTGCTCCCTCCATTGTACTCCGCACACACAGCTTACCTGTATTATAGTGCTTAGGCTGATTGCAAAGTGAACTAATTATCTAAAGAAGTTTTCACATGTGAAAGTGTGCCAGACAGTTGGCAAATTAGAGTTAATGATAGCCATACATGTGTATACTTTTGCTAGGAGTGTGTTGGAAATTTGGTAATTGAGTGTTGTGCAGTGAATTGTGCCTACAGTTTTGCAAAGTGTGTGTTACGAAATTGCAAACTGAGTGCAAAGCAGTTTTTGTGCTTTTAGTTTTGCAAACTCAGTGAGTGGTTTTGCTATAAGTCTGAATAGTTTTAGGAATTGTGCTACAGGAATCACAGTTAGGGTTTAAGCATTCGGAAAAAACTGTAAGCACTGAACCTTGTATCGTACTTAAATTACTAAAGGATTTTAAATCTAGATCGTGTGGATCTCTGGCTATATTATGAGTAAATAATTGACGATAACAACAGTTTTTATACGATACGTCAGTATCACAATAAAAAAGGTGAACTGCAGGTTAAAGGTTGGCTTTATGGAACAATGACTCGCTGTTTGGACAACTGGAATTTAGTTTTACACTTTACTATGTTTAAGTTTTTTTGAGTGTTGGCTTTGTCTTTGCCTGCTTTAGTACTTGCTTTTTCCAGCAGTGACATTATTGATATTGACAGAATTTCTTTCCCACAGTTAATCTATAGCTGGTTTAACTGTAGCTCACCTTTTCTATGGATGTCAAATAATATCAGGAAATCTTTAAGAAAAAGACACAAAGTAACATCAACCTTTAGAATAGAAACTAGATGAAAAAAATGGTAAAAAAAAAAAAAAAGTATTAATAGCATAAAAATAGCATGAATATCAGGGAAATTAAATGCTCTAATTACTGGAGGAAAAACTATTCTGTTTTGCAAGATCATTTAATTATTTACTCCAAAATTAGCTTTTCAACATAAACATGTTGTAGCTGATTTTCACTGCTTTATGAATTCAGACTCTAAAACAGGGGTGTCAAACTAATTTTAACGTTTGGGCCGCATACAGGCTAATCTGAGATCAAGACGGCCTGAATACTGAAACCATAAGGACCATATGAAAACCAGTGCCTCTAGATTTTACTTTTGCTTTGATGTAAAGAAATTTCACTGTGCTTTTGCAAACCAGTTATCAAACATCATATCTTCAGAAAAATGTGCAGTTTTTACGATACCTCAGGTTTTACTCAGTCTATTGACATTACATACAATCAGTGTTGGGTGTAACGCATTACTAAGTAATGCGTTACTGTATTTAAATTACTTTTCCACTGAAAAAGTAGAGTAACTAATTACTGTTCATTTTTAGGTATTTTAAATACAGTTACTTACAATGTCCTTGCGTTACATTGTAAAATAACTAAACTCGCTGAAAATCATTATTTAATTTCAATAATTTGTCTTCTAAAGGTAAAAATAAACTCTGCCGCTTTAACATCGCTGTAGTACAGCTGCACGTCATTTCGCGCCAGTTTGCCGCATAGTCGTATTCTACAGCGGAAGATGTCGGACTCGGCTGAAGCGAGGGCCTGTTTTATGAAATGGAAATATTCCCGTCACTTCACTTTTCTAAAACAAGCAGACAAGAACATTACGGTAATATGTAAGCTATGTCCTGGGGAGAAAAAATGATCGCCCGCTGTCAATAGCACAAGTAATCTGCTGAAGCACCTGACACGGCAGCAGAGATAAAGCCTTCTGAGTGAGCCATCTTCATCATCCATGGATAACACCGCGGCAACTCCTGCTAGGCAGACGAAACTTGATTTCACTTCAGCAACACAGAAAGTGTCTGAAGGTGAGCTTAAGAAAATGATTGCAGGCTACGTTGTGGAAGAGACGCTACCGCTGCGTACTGTAGAGTCTCCGTCTTTTAGGTGCATATTACAGTTTTTGCCCATTGCTTGAACACTATAAACCCATGCTCAGACTAAAGTAACACAACGTGAAGCTTTTGTTACCATACCTCAAACACATGTACCCATACCTTAAACAAAAGCGCTGCTTTGCACCCCAGTACCAATTATGCAACACTCCTACTCCTTTATGCAACACACCTACCCCTTTATGCAACACACATGGTCCTGCATGCTACACTCTATTTCATACATAAGACACTTCGCTCACAAAATGAAATCTCAGGGTGCCATTCGGAAAACACATGTATCCAAAATACAAAACACATCGGATAATTGCAACCACTCAAATACACACCTGAAGGCACGTACTTGCAAAACCGAACACCAATTAGCCAACTACAAAAAGCCCTCAGCGTAGCCATTTCAAGAACTTTGCAAGCATGGATGGAGGGAGAGCAAGAGGAAGAGGTAGAGGAGGAGGAGGAAGAGGAGGAGAAGGCCGAAGAGGCCATGAACGGACCCATATTTCTGATGAAATAAGAGCAACTTTGGTGGACCATGTCATCAACCATGGCCTGACTATGAGGGAAGCTGGGCAGAGAGTCCACCCACATCTAAGCCGCTTCACAGTGGCATCTGTAATACGAACATTCCGACTAGAAAACAGGTATGTCTTCACCTCCATACCTTCTGCTCTACTCAGATGGTTTCATAGCACTGTTCTACAGTATATCACATTACCATATCAAGTGTACGGGGTGCTAATGCTCCTTTTGCAGCCACAGTGGCTGATTCCTTATATTGAAGTACAGTGTTGTACAGTGGATGACACAGTACATACAGTAAAGTACTGTAAGAAAAATAAGCAAACCGATGACAATATGTGGTTGTATTCCTCCAGAATGACCCGAAGACCTTCTGGGGGAGGACGGCAACGCCTGTTCACACAACAGCAGGAACTTGCCGTTGTGGACCTAGTGAGGGCAGACAATGCCATCCGTCTCCACCAGCTACGACGGAAAATACTTGCAGACAGGCGAGTGTTCAGCAACATAAACCATGTGAGCATCACCACCATCAGACGCATCTTGGGTAAACTCAGCATCACCATGAAGCAGCTCTACAGAGTCCCATTCGAGAGGAACAGTGACAGGGTTTCGACATGCAAGAGGATATTTTCCCCGGTGCCCAGCGGGAGAGGACACTGCTTGCGATGTTGATGAGGTCCTGTGGCCAGACCCCAACAGACGGCGGGATCCATGAGCCCACTTATGCACAATTGTCATGGTTTTTTGTGTTTACAGTATAGTGTTTTTTCTATTGCAGTATTATTGTGTTGTGGTTTTTTTTTTTTTGCTTTATCTGAATTCATGGTACTGCGATGTACACTATTGAGTAGGTCTATTTGCGTTTTTGGTTGTTTGGAAATGTGTCTCCTGTAAATGTGCCTTCTGAATACACAATGGAAATCAAGGACTGCAGTGTTTTATGTAAAGAAGACTAGTGTGTTCCCCCTGATCTGTAAGTGTTTGCATATGATGCAAGTATGTGTCATTTTGTCAACAGAGTTACATTTTGACAGAGGAATGTTAGGTTTTGACAGCAGAGTTTAGGTTTTGGGAGTGGAGTTTCATTTTGGCACAGATGTGTATGGTATATTTCCCAGTGTTGTGTCGTGTTTACTTGTGTTTAGAGTTTTGGCACAATGAGCGACGTTTTGCCAAATGTGTTCAAGCAACGGGCAAAAACTGTAAACAAAATACCTGTGTGTGGCAAAAAAGCAGCACTGCATGATCGAAAAGCGTTTTCTACTTACTTAGATAAGTGTTATGCTGACATGGAAATGGAGCTTAAAGAGACATTCGAGAGTTTGGAATATATTTCCACGACTGCTGACATTTGGACCAGCCATAACAAAAGTTTTCTCAGAACGACGGCACACTGGATTGATCCTTCTACTTTTGTACGAGGACATGCAGCGCTAGCATGTAAAAGAGTTCGAGGGAGACACACATATGATGTCATCAGCAATGAAATCAAGTAAGTACATTCCGCTTATGGACTGAACTCTAAAGTGACAGCCACCATGACAGACAGCGGGTCCAATTTTATCAAAGCTTTTAGAATGTTCCAAAAATCAGACTCTGATGTGGAATCGGAAGATGATGAAGAGGGGACATTTACTGATGTTGAGCAGTCCCTCTCCACAGAATCTGAAGGACAGTTTTCTCTCCCTCCACACTTAAGGTGTGCATCACACACACTGAACTTAATTTTTCATGATGTTGAGAAATGGCTTCAAGCAAATGAGGCAAAATTCATCTACAGAAGTGCAACTTCAAAGTGTTCTGCAATGTGGACAAAAGCAAACCGTTCTTCTGTTGCTTCAGAAGTGGTAGATCATTTTTTCAAGAAAAAACTCACAGTACCTGTTTCAACACGATGGAATTCATTTCACGACGCTCTGTCCAGGATCACTGACATTCCCCTCGCTGAATTAAATACTGTCTGCACTCAGTTTGGAATCAAATGCTTCACTGATCGGGAGTATCTGTTCCTAAAGGAGTATTGTATCGTGTTGAAGCCACTCACTGTTGCACTAGACATATTGCAAGGAGAAGAGAACTGCTATTTAGGAATCCTTCTTCCAACTCTGGAGATTCTAATGTCCAGGACGCTGGCACTGCAGGACGAGCTTAAGCTGACTTGGTTTGAGGAAGTTTCAGAGGAATTCTGTTTGTTAACCAAAGTTCAGAGTTAACTTCACTTTGTTGAATCACATGAAATGATTACATACATTATGTATGAATATGTTACTCATTGCTTTGAAAATGTAAAAATTTTAATGTTTACTGCATGAAATATGTCATGTTTAACATTTCTTAAGTTGAGCTTTTTTGTTATTCAGATATGTTGCAGAAAAATATATTTGTTATTCTGGAATTGTGTTTCTTAGCTAAAGAAAGTCACATTCCTTACTAAAATGTAATTATTAAAGAATGTTTTTTTTATAGAATGTAATAAAGATGTTTCAGGAAGCAAAAAGGCTAAACTATTTCATGTTGACTCGTATTTCTTTTTAAAATTATTTATATATATATATATATATATATATATATATATATATATATATATATATTTTTTTTTTTTTTTTTTTTTTTTTTTTTTATTTAGTTATTTATTTTTTCTGCCTGTCCCATTTGGTTCTTTAGCCGTCAGAATTGTTGTCTGAAGACCAACAAGGAGACCCAGTGGATTTACTTTGCCAAATGGATCATCGTGGCATTGCCGTATTGGTCCATTTGGTCGATCTTTGTTTTTATTATTTATTATATTTTATTTTCAGATGTTACAGACGGGACAGACATGAGTGAGGGATAGGAAAGGGAGAAAGAAAGAGGAAGGAAAGGAAAAGCAGAAGGGGAGAGGGACAGTGAGAAAGGGGGGGAGAAAAAAAAATCTCCTGGATCACCTGTTGAGAGAAGAATAGAAAACAAGCAAAAAAAACAGAGCAACATACTAAACACAACACCATCGCATTAATCTAGTGTTAAGGTTCAAAAATTGAGGAAGGAGAGTACAAACAACCATGGTCCAGAAGATCTTGGTCAAACAATGATTTTAATGACTACACACGTGTGGGAAGACAACTCTGTCAGACAGCAATTGATCTTCAACTTAATCAAAGCATACACAGATTTTTATAGCATCAGGGTTTGATTTACTACGCCCCTTCATACGTCACAGACAGGATATATACATACGTCAAATCAAAACCACAATGACTTTTAACACAGTTTAAAAAGAACATCGTCTTCTATCTTCATGGCTGGCACTTCCTGTCTACCTTTCAGTTCTTGTCTTGTTCCTCTTTCTTGCCGAGACAACAAGGAACGGTTCCTCTTTTACAGAGACACTTCTGCAGTTACAACCAGACATGTCTAAACTCTTTCCTATAAATAAATCTAACTAAAAGTGTGTGTGTGTTGACCTCACTCAGCCTCTATGTCACCTCTCCACCTACTAACTGTCTGTGTCTCGTCCTCAAATGCTCTTTCTCAATTCACCTGTTGCACTTCTGACCTTTCACCAGGACAGCGGCTCACTGAGACTATGTGTATGTCTTCTACTAAATAAATGTTCTAATCAAAAACCTCTAATGAAACCTTAATATAAAATAACCTGATATAAGTGTTTTGTAAGCATGTACGCAATTATCCTTCTATGTTCTAGTTTTCCCTCAGCATGGATCATCTAGACACACTAGTGAAGCTTAAGACCTTTAATAGACCTGAACATCAACTCAAATAAGCACAGATATGCATTGTGTATAAAATAGTTATAACTGCACCTGAAATACAAAGTTAACATAATCATAAACATCTTAAGGCCATCTTAAAGCTATCTGTTACATTGTTAAAGCAATGATCAATTTAAATAACCTAGTAATTCAAATGGCCTCGTCTGGCCTGCTGCTCAAAATAACTTTCACTTTGCTTTCACTTCTGCAAACTCTCTGCAACTTCCTGTCAGCCTGCAACTTAGTCTTTCTGAAAGACACACACACTGTTCAACCTCTGAATACAATATCCATGCTGCAGATTATATTTATTAATGCAATGGTAATGATGACAATTATTTAACAATAGCAGTAAAATAATTTCCCTGCTCCACACTAGCTAAGTGTAAACAGCAGTAAATACTAAATATTCAATGTTGTTGTGCAGCACGCAGGACAGACAGCGCACAATGTGCTTTGAAGTAGCAGCCAAGAAAGGTGTAATTTACAGTTTTTGCCCGTTGCCTGAACACATTTTGCAAAACTTTGCTCATTGTGCCAAAACCCTAAACACAAGTAAACATGACACAACACTGGGAAATATACCATTCACATCTGCACCAAATTGAAACTCTACTCTCAAAACCTAAACTCTGCTATCAAAACCTAACATTCCTTTGTCAAAATGTAACTCTGTTGACAAAATGACACATACTTGCATCATATGCAAACACTTACAGAGCAGGAGGAACACACTAGTCTACTTTATATAAAGCACTGCAGTCTTTGATTTCCATTGTTCATTCAGAAGGCACATTTTCAGGAGACACATTTGCAAACAACCAAAAAAGCAAATAGACCTACTCAATATTGTACATTGCAGTACCATGAATTCAGATAAAGCAAAAAAAACCAAAACAAAAAAACCCCATAATACAGTAATAGAAAAAACACTATACTGTAAACAAAAAATCATGACAATTGTGCATACGTGGGCTCATGGATCCCGCCGTCTGTTGGGGTCTGGCCACAGGACCTCATCAACATCGCAAGCAATGTCTTCTCCCGCTAGGCACCGGGGAAAATATCCTCTTCCATGTCAAAACCATCCATGGATTGCTGTCACCTGAATGTCGCCGCAGGCCTGTTCCATTGCCTGCAGAAGAGGCATGCGGGCATGTAGTTGGCGGTCATATACACGCCATCTCCAAGCCGAAAAAAATTCCTCTATAGGGTTTAAAAATGGTGAGTAAGGGGGCAAGCATACCACTTCAAGTTGACTTTGGTTGGAGAACCAGGCCTGGACCAGAGCAGCCCGATGGAAACTGACATTATCCCATATCACCACAAACCTGGGCTGATCTGGTCTGTTCTGTACAACTATATCATGGAGAGCATCTAGAAATGTGAGTATGTGTTGGCTATTGTATGGACCTAGTATTGCATGATGGTGCAGAAGCCCTCGAAGGCATATGGCGGCACATAATGTGATGTTTCCCCCGCGCTGCCCTGGGACGTGCACAATTGCCCTTTGGCCAATTACATTACGACCTCGTCGTCTTGTTTTGCTCAGGTCGAATCCAGCTTCATCAATGAAAATGTATTCATGAGGCTGTGCAGCTCCATCCATGGCCAAGATTCTCTGAAAAAAAGGGGAACATATCACTGCACTACAGTGCTACACATACAGCACCCTCACCCCATCACACAGGTACCTGTGTAGCTCTCAGAATGGATCCATGTGGTACTGATATGGTACATATTCAGCTGCTACTGGACTTCACCAATACTCTATTGTAAATGTAAGGGACAGTTACACGTACCCGTACATATTCAGCTCGAAGTCCTTTGACCCTGTCACTGGTCCTCTCAAATGGGACTCTGTAGAGCTGCTTCATGGTGATGCTGTGTTTACCCAAGATGCGTCTGATGGTGGTGATGCTCACATGGTCTATGTTGCTGAACACTTGCCTGTCTGCAAGTATTTTCCGTCGTAGCTGGTGGAGACGGATGGCATTGTCTGCCCTCACTAGGTCCACAACAGCAAGTTCCTGCCATTGTGTGAACAGGCATTGGCGTCCTCCCCCAGAAGGTCTTCGAGTCATTCTAGAGAAATACAACCACATATTGTCATCGGTTTGCTTATTTTTCTTACAGTACTTCACTGTATATACTGTATCATCCACTGTACAACACTGTACTTCAATATAAGTAATCATGGTATGTTTCACAGAAACTACCATTTTGGCTGCAAAAGGAGCATTAGCACCCTGCAATACCCTGTACACTTGATATGGTAACTGTAGAACAGTACTATGAAAACCATCTGAGTAGAGTAGAAGGCAGTGAGATGAAGACAGACCTGTTTTCTAGTCGGAATTTTCTTATTACAGATGCCACTGTGAAGCGGCTTAGATGTGGGTGGACTCTCTGCCCAGCTTCCCTCATAGTCAGGCCGTGGTTGATGACATGGTCCACCAAAGTTGCTCTTATATCATCAGAAATATGGGTCCGTGCATGGCCTCTTTGACCTCCTCCTCCTCTTCCTCTTGCTCTCCCTCCATCCATGCTTGCAAAGTTCTTGAATTGGCTAAACTGAGGGCTTTTTGTGGTTGGCTAATTGGTGTTCAGTTTTGCAAGTAAGTGCCTTCAGGTGTATATTTGAGTGGTTGCAATTACCCGATGTGTTTTGTATTTTGGATACATGTGTTTTCCAAATGGCACCCTGAAATTTCATTTTTGAACGAAGTGTCTTATGTATGAAATAGAGTGTAGCATGCAGGACCATGTGTGTTGCATAAAGGAGTAAGTGTGTTGCATAATTGCAACCAGAGTGCAAAGCAGCACTTTTGTTTAAGGTATGGGTACATGTGTTTGGGGTATGGTAACAAAAGCTTCAAGTTGTGTTACTTTAGTCTAAGCATGGGTTTATAGTGTTCAAGCAACGAGCAAAAACTGTAAGTCTACGCGCAGTGAACACCCGTGTGCACACCTGTGTGGATCAGCGCGCTTGTATTCAAATGGTTTCCACATGTAATGGTCTGCAAGAGGATGTAGTGAAAATTATTTATTATTTAAAGAGTTTAATTTCTATTGTTTGTCCACTCAAGGTTTATAGGGATTTTAATAAGTATTTAGTTAAATTACTTATTGAGTAATTAAGTTACTTTTCAGACACAGTAATTAGATAAGTATTTTAACTACAATATTGATTAAGTAATTGATTAAGTAATTAGTAATAGTAATTAATTACTTTTTTAAAGTAACTTACCCAACACTGCATACAATTTATAGATCCCAGTAGAGCTTCAATTCCACAAAATGTTCACAGTTTACAGTATTTTGAAAATGAAAAAGTTAATTTCTTTATTAACTTAATAACTGTCATCATCATGCCATAACAATTAAAGTGAAATGTACAAACAACTTTGGTTATTTGTGCTTTACAAACATTTTGTAAAGAATTTTAAAAAGGCTGACACACATATTTACTAAATCTTCTGATTGACAGTCTTCAACAATTATATTCGGGTCAGGGAAGAATACACTGAAACAGTACTTACTGCTCCTGAAACCTGGAAACTTTTTTATTAGTATTAGGTGTCATGGTCCTGGGTCATGCGACCCAGTGTTTCTGAGTTTCATGTTACTTTTTTATTCCATCTGTATTCCAGTTTCTTTTCAGTTATCTTATTTATTCAGTCAGGCCTAGTTTGCAGTTTAGTTCATGGTTTATCAGGTTCCCCTTGTGTCTTGTCTATGTCTCCATGTTTCCTGTTTTATTTTGAAAGAGTCCAGTGTTCTTTGTTCATTGTCAGGGCTCGCAAAATTTCAAAATCCCTGGTAGCCCTTCGGGCAGGGACTCTTCAGTTTTTGGTAGCCCAAAATAAATTTAAGTAGCCCGAATAAAAAAGAGAGCAATTTTTTGATTGATGTTTTGATTAATGTTTTGTTTCCGTTACAATATTATACATTAAAGTATAATATTGTAACGGAAACGAAGCATTAATCAAAAAATTTATGAAAAACAAATTACAACATTGTATAAAAATTACAATCATCAACTCAAATACTTGGTTCTAATTCAACAGACATTTCTATGAACTTGTAAGAACTGTGTAGGACATGAATCAGTCTGTGTCAGATCCTGAATTTGAAATTTCCACTGAAGTCACGGGTCAGAGGCGAGTGGAACCAAGATCGAGGCCATTTGGTTTTTGAAGTTTGCAAAGACTGCTACATTGTGCCAGTGGTAGTTCACTCTTTGCAACATAGTAGCTGTTCTAAACAGATTTTTCAGGTTTATTTTTAGTATGTTATTTGCAATTGGTGTTTGTTCTGGGAAAGATACTGCAGACTGAGCAATAATGCATTTCTAATGGGGGCCTTTCTTAAAATGACTGGTCCCAGTAACAAAGGCGCTTGTTGACTCAGAAATCGAGAGAAAACCAACAACACACCCAGCAGAACATTATGTTATTTACACGGGTGCACATAAGTGGTCCGCATGTGCGCATTCGCTGTCAAAATAAAAGACGCGCACCAGATAAGAAGTTGCAATGCGCGTTTGCGTCCTTATAAAAGGCACTGTTTTTGTCCTAGAGTGGGATTTTCACGGCACATTCCGCACCACATCTCTGTGCGTTCATCATTTGTTTGAAGCCAGCTCACCTCCTGCAACCACTTTTCCGAGAATACGTGCTTCTTTTGTGGTTCGGACTCCTTCTGACATTTGTTTGGAGGTGGAAGAACATCACAGTAATTGCTTAAAGGAGCTTCTTCGACATCTTTAAGAGTTCTAAACAAATGTCTGTCCTCCTCCTGAAAATCTTATGTATGCAAACACGCGTTGCAACTTCTTATCTTTTTTATTTTGACAGCGAATGCGCACCTGCGGACCACTTATGTGCAGCCCTGGTTATTTAGCTCGTCATATTGCAGCCACAGAAATTCTTTTGTCCATGAAACCATAAAGCTGCACTTTCTTTTTGCCTTATAGTCTGATTTCTCATAACTTCTCCGTTTTGTGGTAAGCTTTTCTTTGGCTGTCACTTCTTCACCCTGACCTGTCTTATTTGGCTCAGCAGAACTGAAATGCTTTTACACGCTCACTCACATAAGCTCAGCGATTCTCTGCGCGATCAACCTCTCACATGTTTAAGCTGCGGGAGATTTCACTTGTCATGTTTGCGTAGTAAGCTAACGATTAATAAGACGATGTCAGAGGAATTGGTGCACAAATTATCATCACTCACAGATCAGTGCTGTCGCTCTCTATACACAGTTTGCGTGATTGCAAAGTGAAAGCAAAAAACAAGCGCAAATTCAAATTCACATATTGACAGTGGCTCACCGATGCCAATGACATAATTACCCAGCTACATTTCCGAAAGAATGCAAAAGCATTGACATATATTTTTCCTTCCTATGACAGCCCGACGGGCAGGGCAGGGATAGATTTTGGTAGCCCGACTGAAAAAATCGCTAGCCCGACGTCCCGAGCCCTGATTGTATTTGGTTTCACTTCCCCTGTCCTGTCATTAGGTTCATGCGTGTAAGCTTCCATGTGTGGTCACTTCCCTTAATCATCCCTGTGGGTATTTAGTCTTTGTGTTTCATTCATTCTTTGTGTCGCGTTGTCTGTGTTACCACCCTCCATGTCTTCACGGCCATAGTTGTCACAGTCTTAGTCTTTGTATTCATAGTCATAGTTTTCTGAGTTTTTATACTTGTATCTCAGTATTGGTTTCCCAGTTTACTTATAGTTTGTTTCGCCACTGTGCTTTTGCCTTGTTTAAACTCAACGACATCAGCCATAATAAAGGCGTTTACAGTTTTTTCTGATTGCTTAAGCACATTTTTTGTAACCATTGGCTAATTTTGCAAAACTCTTCACACAAATAAGAAAACCTGTCACCCAATAATCAAAACATTGTAGTTCTCTTGCAAAAGCAAACACAGCTAGATTAACTCTTCACACCTTCGTAAAAATGGTGTTTCCGTATCAAACAGTACACACAAGCCATCATCTCCTAAGCACACAATGCGCCAACTGCACACTGATGGTATGAATACAAAACACATCTGGCTTTTGCTTTCTCTGTGCACAAGGTAGGCTATGTCAGTTTGAGCTCATACTTCTGTCATAGATCCATAAGCATAGAGGGATCCAAACTTCAAGTACTGGTGTTTATTCAAACACATCAAAACAAACACAAGTGTTTATTTCCAAGTATAGGATTATTTGCAATCGCCATAATGACTATATGGGTTACTTGGTCTGCAGTGAACATGCTTCCTCTGCCCCAGCATCTGGTCATCTAGCAATTCTGTAAAGTAACAATTTCAGTATTTTTACATCAATGGTATTGGTGTGTTTCTCATTGGCATATGGCAGTGCTACAAATCTTTGTGCGAAGTGACTGTACTCACTGATTCTCATTTCAAGATGTCCTTATGGTACTTGCTACAGTGTAGCGGCTCGAGTTAGGCTGGACCCGTTGGCCAGCTACCCTCAGGGTCATTCCACGGTTGATTACATGGTCCACTATTGTAGCTCTGATGTCATCAGCAATTCTATTTCTTACTCTTCCTACCCTTCCTCTCCCCCCTCCTCCTCTTCCTCTCCCCCCTCCTCGTCTTCCTCTTGCTCCTCCTTGTCCTTGTCGTCCTCTTCATCCTACTTCTTCACCTCCACGTCCTCTTCCTCGGCCTCCTCTACTTCTCACTCTTTCTGCTCCCTCCATTGTACTCCGCACACAGAGCTTACCTGTATTATAGTGCTTAGGCTGATTGCAAAGTGAACTAATTATCTAAAAAAGTTTTGACATGTGAAAGTGTGCCAGACAGTTGGCAAATTAGTGTTAATGATAGCCATACATGTGTATACTTTTGCTAGGAGTGTGTTGGAAATTTGGTAATTGAGTGTTGTGCAGTGAATTGTGCCTACAGTTTTGCAAAGTGTGTGTTACAAAATTGCAAACTGAGTGCAAAGCAGTTTTTGTGCTTTTAGTTTTGCAAACTCAGTGAGTGGTTTTGCTATAAGTCTGAATAGTTTTAGAGATTGTGCTACAGGAATCACAGTTAGGGTTTAAGCATTCAGAAAAAACTGTAAACCCAGTTTCGTCTGTGCCCACGCCTGGGTCCTCATTCACTCACACACGGTCTGCCACAACAGCCCGTGACATTAGGAGTCAAATTCTGTGCAGTTGCCAGTTTCAGAACTTCATTTAGGTGTTTTTGTGTGAGCCTGGAACACATATTTGTTTTGTTGCTGTTCATTACAGAAAAGGCTTGCTCACAAAGGGAATTAGTTCCAAAAATGCAACAAGCCTGTCATTTTGGAGTAGTATGGTAAGAGATTGCACGGGCCCAGTCCACCCCGACCTTGTCCAGTTAAGACAGTTATAAATGTCATCGGCACCAACTCAATGAATTCCTCTGTGACAGTCAGTGTCTCGTCAACACCACGAATGAATATGGCAAGTTAAGCAACATCTGTAATATCTGTGTGCTCATCAATCGCAACCGAAAATGCAACAAATGACTTTGTGCTTAATTTGATGACCAAATCTTCAGCAAGATCTGAAATCCTATCTGCCACAGGCTGATGTTTGCAAAAGCCTGTGGCTTGTCGGAGCACCCCAGTTCTACACAGCAAGCACATCTTCAAACTCACCATCAAAGCACGGCTTTGAACCTGATGCTGTTTCGCTAAAAACCGAGTAAATAGCTTTCACTGCTGCTTCACCGATCTCTCAGCTATGAGTGAAAAGTGATTGTTGTTTCCTCAAACCTACCAGCAACTCGTTTATCTTCTCTGTTCTCAGTTGTTCTTTTGTTATATTGTATTGTCTTGTACTATGATAAATCTTATAGCGCTGCTTATGGTGTTTCCGTATCAAACAGTACACACAAGCCATCATCTACTAAGCACACAATGCGCCAACTGCACACTGATGGTATGAATACAAAACACATCTGGCTTTTGCTTTCTCTGTGCACAAGGTAGGCTATGTCAGTTTGAGCTCATACTTCTGTCATAGATCCATAAGCATAGAGGGATCCAAACTTCAAGTACTGCTGTTTATTCAAACACATCAAAACAAACACAAGTGTTTATTTCCAAGTATAGGATTATTTGCAATCGCCATAATGACTATATGGGTTACGTGGTCTGCAGTGAACATGCTTCCTCTGCCCCCTCCTCGTCTTCCTCTTGCTCCTCCTTGTCCTTGTTGTCCTCTTCATCCTACTTCTTCACCTCCACGTCCTCTTCCTCGGCCTCCTCTACTTCTCACTCTTTCTGCTCCCACCATTGTACTCCGCACACACAGCTTACCTGTATTATAGTGCTTAGGCTGATTGCAAAGTGAACGAATTATCTAAGAAAGTTTTCACATGTGAAAGTGTGCCAGACAGTTGGCAAATTAGTGTTAATGATAGCCATACATGTGTATACTTTTGCTAGGAGTGTGTTGGAAATTTGGAAATTGGGTGTTGTGCAGTGAATTGTGCCTACAGTTTTGCAAAGTGTGTGTTACGAAATTGCAAACTGAGTGCAAAGCAGTTTTTGTGCTTTTAGTTTTACACACTCAGTGAGTGGTTTTGCTATAAGTCTGAATAGTTTTAGAAATTGTGCTACAGGATTCACAGTTAGTGTTTAGGCATTCGGTAAAAACTGTAATTCAAAACAATAGTTCCAAAACAATTAGGTTGCTTAAGGTTCTCCCCTTCAAAACCCCTGTCACATGATAAACACAAAAGACGCAACCAATGTATGTACAGTGGCACATTGTCATTCATGTACTATACAGTACAACACACACCAGAAACATTATCCCACCTCAGCATCTTGTCTTTGGTCTGGGTCAGGCCAGAGAATCTCATCCACATCACAGGCTATATTGGCCCCAGCCAGGCAGCGGGGGTAAAATCCTCTTGCATGCCTGATCCACCCCTGGCATGCATCTACTGATATGTCTAGGCAGGCCTCTTCCATGGCCTGAAGGAGGTGAACACGGACATAAGGTTCTCGGTCATACACTTTCCACCGCCATGCCGAAAATAACTCCTCTATTGGGTTTAGAAAGGGAGAGTATGCAGGCAGAAAGATATTAGAAAACCTTGGGTTATTGGTAAACCAGTCACGAACCAGAGCAGCGCGATGGAAGCTGACGTTATCCCACACAACAACGTAGTGAGGCTGCTCTGGCTGTGCTGGTTCCCTGTAGTCCAGCTGGAACATATGTTGTCTTAAACCATCAAGAAAAGCAAGGAGAAGCATAGTGTTATAGGGTCCTTGTCACGGTCCTGGGTCTTATGACCCAGTGTTTTGAGTTTTAGTTCATTTTGATGTTTATAGTTTATGTTAAGCCCTTCAGGTTTTCTAAGTTCATTTGTTACCATGTCTAGGTGATTTTAGTTCTTATTAATTCCCCCTCGTGTTTCCAACCCATGTTAAGTTTCCCCTGCTCTTCATGTGTTTCATGTCTGTGTCTTACGTTGTCAAGTTCTGGTTGTCATGTCTGCGTTTCATTATGCTTCCTGTTTTATTTTGGAAGGAGTCGTGTGTTCTTGGTTCTTTGTATTTAGCTTCACTGCTCCTGTCATTAGGTTCATGTTAGTCAGCTGTTTCCTCATGTGTCTCCACTTCCCCTGATCACCTCATGTGTGTATTTAAGTCCTCTGTTTTTGCATGTCATTTGTCAGGTCGTCTGCTCATCCATACTCTCACTTCAGCATTCTATGTCAGTTCACCACGTTTAAGGTTTTTCATGTTTAGCTTTAGTTCACCCAGTTTAGGTTATGGTTTAGTGTTCACCTGTGTCCTGCTGTTTTGTACTCCTTTTTTGCTGGCCTCAATAAACGGCCTATTTTCTGTTAAATCTACGCCACGTTCAGTTTATGGAGTTGCGTTTGGGTCTTTTTTGCCAACACCTACAGTCTGCCCTCGCCAGACTGTGACAGTCCTAGTACGGCATGGCGGTGGAGTACCCCTCGTTGGCTGATGGCTGCGCACATAGTGACATTCCCCCCACGCTGACCAGGGACATTTACAATAGCCCGATGGCCAATTATGTTCCTCCCCCTTTTCCTTCTTTTGGTCAGGTTAAAACCTGCCTCATCCACAAAGATTATTTCATGGGGAACAGGCCGTCCTTCAATCTCAAAGATTCTCTGCAAAACACATAACACAGTAGAGTCAATCGGTACCCTGAACCACAGTTCAAGAGTGCTGAAATGGCAGCATAAACTGCCATGCTGTGATGGTACACAATACTTTATACAGTATCAAAACTCATACCTGAACATATTCCACACGTTGGTTTTTCACTCTGTCAGAGTTTCGTTCGAAAGGGACTCGGTATGCCTGTTTCATCCGGAATTGATTCTTTCGGAGGATGCGGTCAATTGTGGAGAGGCTGATGGCATTTATGCCTCGAAAAAGATGATCATCCTCAATCACTCTCCTTTGAATCTCTTGCAGGCGGATTACATTATTTGCATTTACAAGTTCCCTCTCTTGCTCCTCCGACAAAAGCCTTAACCTGCCTCCACCAGGTGGTCGTCTCTGTGTCCTACAAAAATAGAAGCACTCATTACTGTAACTGTCACACATTCATTTTACAGGAAAATAATGGAAACATACTGAAACTCAAGACACATAAGTTCAGTAACTTAAACATTACTGTACAAAGCAGTCTTACTGCAAGTACACCTACCTGTTTTCCTCCCTGAAGGTTCTGATGATGGAGGCAACAGTGAAGCGACTAAAATTTGGTTGTACTCGTTGCCCAGCCTCCCTCATAGTCATCCCATGGACAAGGACATGGTGAACTAAAGTGGCTCGAATTTCATCCGAGACTGACTGTCTTCGTGCCCTTGCTCTTCCCCTTCCTTGTCGCCGTCGTTCTCCACCTCCACCTCCTTCACCACGTCCTCCTCCTCCTCCACCTCTCCCTCCTCCTCCACCACCTTCCTGTTGTCCTAGACCACCTCCTCCTCCTCTTCCACCACGTCCTCCTCTTTCACCACGTCCTCCTCTTTCACCATGTCCTCTTCCTCCACCACGTCCTCCTCCTTCACCACGTCCTCTTTCTCCACCACGTCCTCTTCCTTTGCATCTCTTTGGATCCATTGTTTCAAACCTGAATGAGCTGACTTTGGCCCTTTTATCTATCCATCGCAGGTTCTGATTGGTGTGTGCTAAATTTTGACTCCTAGTGTTTCCACCTGGTTAATTGTGTGCTAATTGAGCTCAAGCTATGCTGACTTAAGTTAACATTATTGCATGCTAGTGCTTTCTAAATGACTACATGGTGTAAGCACTGTAAAATGTAGGGATTTGTGTGTAGAGTTTTACAGTAACAGTTCACCAAATTTGAGTCATGTGTCAAAGCAGGGAATAGTGTTTATAGTTCAGGGAAATGGGTGAGCTTTTTGACCAATAGCGTTATGGTTTTGAAATTTTAGTTTAGAGGCCTGGTTATAGTGTTTAAGCAATCGAGAAAAACTGTAAGCTTTGCTTGTTCCATATTCAGTTTTTCAGCAAAACTTGTTTGAGTCCATAAGAAGAGATTCATTCTTAAATCTGGAGGAAGATTTTTTTTCAATAAATATTAATGTTAGCCCGCTACCTTGTTCCAGTTTTGAATTTTGGCCCACTGTGTATTTGAGTTTGACACCCCTGCACTAGAGGATTGAAGGGTTGAAGCTTTCAGAATAATATAACATAATCATAGTTTAAATATGTAGCACAATAATCACAATAAAACTTTCCCTTATAAACCTACAAATCCGTTTCTTTTGTGTTAGACTTTGTGGTTTTGTCCTTACAACTGAGCAATATTTTCTGTTATATATTATGAAAATATTTGAAACACCGCTGATAGCACAAACACAGAATTATGTAAGCAAACAAAATCATCAAAAACTTAACATTAAAGAAGGGATCATGACTGTCGTGTCATTCTGACAAAGTCATTTTTCTTTCAATGCATTTTCGGTTGAGTCTGCCTACCTGACATTTGGCGACCGTGCCTCAGGGGGTTGGGAAGCGCATCTGTAACTGGAAGGTCGCCGGTTTGATCCCCGGGCTCTCTGTCCTGGTCGTTGTGTCCTTGGGCAAGACCGCCTACTGGTGTTGGCCAGAGGGGCCGATGGTGCGATATGGCAGCCTCGCTTCTGTCCCAGGGATCATGACTGTCGCTACAACTGTAGCTGCCTCCACCAGTGTGAGAATGAATAGTGGAATTGTAAAGCGCTTTGGGTTCCTTGAAAAGCGCTATATAAATGCAATCCACTGTTATTAGTTTGCCAGTTTATTATTTACCTCCACACTCAGAAGGAAAGTTCAGACTTCACAGGGATCACTGACTCACTGAGAACAGAGTTCATGCATGTAAAAGAAAGAAGGTGTGTCAGGAGAAAGTAAAGAACCTGATTGGACAAAATAACCCCACAGCATGGACACAGTCACTTCCCTCAGGTATGTGGAAGGTGTAAAACTTAGATGACCTTTCTTTTATTATGACAACATGAACAGTTTAGCCTGTGGCCCTTAAATCATCACAAGATCATCACATATGAGATACAAAATCACATACTTCAAGTTGTCTGCATGTACAGACCTTCTCAATAAAATTTTGCCTAAAATAGAAAAAAAAAGAATATTGTCCAACTTCTGAGAAGTGTAGTCCTTTGCTAATTAATTAATTGTTTAAATCTCTAGTTCAAAGAATCACCCAATGGTCATTCAGAGTGGACATGGCACAGTGGAAATACTAGAAGGCCTCCTCTTTAACACCACCCATCTTCTTGGTCAAAAATGCTCCACCTATGTGCACTGTGAACGACCATCCTTGAACAGAGGGGGTGGCTTACAATACCAACTATCTGCCACCTACAATCCAGTTTTGAGATCCTTACCAGACCCCTAAACCCCCACTCACATCTTGCGTCAAGTGACCTCAATAGGTCATATGATGGGGTGAGGGAGGGTCTCACAATGGTTTCACCCAAAACCTCTGCTGATAATGACCCACACCTTTCTTCACACCTTGGCTCATGTGATGAGGCACAATAGTGGGTCTATGACCTTCTTAAGGGACAATTCCCAGTGGGATTTAAATGCATGGAATTCTTCACCATTTGGTTTTAGAACTGACGAAAACTCTCAAAGTGAAACATCTTCAAGAAACCTAAAGAAGTCCAGTCGCCTTGTTTCCAAGCTCTTTAGACATACATACTTTACATAGAAATCATCACTACTTTTTTTTTCCTCACAATGCCTACATTCTGCTGTGTGGTTGGGTGCAGCAATCATCCATGATGGAAAGAATCTTTTTTAATCACTTTCCTGTTGTTTCAAAAGAATACGAAAAGAACCCAAGTAACAGATTAACGGGGATCAGATAAATAGTATAACAATTATAAGTTACTTAAAATTTTAAACAACAACAAAAAAAGAAAACATTTTGCCAAGTAAGATTAGATGCTGGCATCCCAAACTTTTAAACTTCTTTTCCTCTGATCAACAGCTTGATTACATTCTAACATATCAACAGTTTATTTGCTAAGTTCAAGTCTGCCAACCTTAGATCCACTGCAAAAAAAGTTTCAGTAACAGCTGCGAATAGCAGGACCAGGAGCTAACAGCAGCTAACAGAGGCAAAAAAAGCAGCGCTTGCTGATGGAAAATTACAGATATCCTCAACAACTCACCTAGGTATCACTGTCATTAATCACAAATGAGCTACGTTAACTTGTTGATAGTGTAAGGGATGATGCACAGAGATGTGTCAATATCAAAATGTAACAAAAATCAGGTAAGTACCTGAGCAGTGACTGTGGTTTGTTACCCATGTTGACACAAAAATTTATAGGCATCCAAACTTTTGTAGGTCTTCAGATCTTTTCCAGTATAAATTCAGGAGTTGTTGTTAACATAACGATATAAATCATGTTGTTTGAAGTCAGTGAGAAATCCAGGGTTACACTTCACAACATCAGTAAACACTGTTGGAGGGCACAAGATAACATCCACTGTCAACTCTCCCTTTCCCAGTTTCTCCACATAATGAGCAAAATGCTTGCCATGAATTTTTTTTATTTCCTCTGAGAGAGAATATATCCTTGTTTTTTACTCAAAGTTGCCATAGTTTATCTCATCTACATAATATTTTGTAGGTGTTTCACTTTGTTTCAGGATTATTACATGTCTAAAATAGCCAACAAGTTAAAACGACGTGGTAAACGGTCACATGGCTGCAAAGCTTCTGTTCATATGTTGTCACCACAAAAAAAGCTGTAAGAGACATAGTTTTAAAATACATATTGAATTTCAGATCAATGTATTGATCTTGAATCAAACCTCAGATGTCAAATGTTACATATTTTGAGTCTTTTTTCTTTTTCTTTTTTTTGCTGCCTGTCCCGTTTGGTTCTTTAGCCATCAGAATTGTTGTCTTAAGGCCAAGAAAGATGCCCAACGGATTTACTTTATCAAGTGGATCATCAAGGCCTTGTTAAGTTTGGATCGACAGCTCAGTGGAGCAATCAGGATAGTTTGCAGTGGGTTCTGTCTGTAGATTTCTCCCACCAGGACACCATGTAGTTACTGGGGTTAGGTTAATTGGTGATTCTAAATTACCTGTAAGTGTGAAAGTGAGCGCAAATGGTTGTCTGTGTTCGACTATTTTGAAGATGATTTACCCAAACTTGGCAGCAACACTCAGCAGCTCTCCAATAAATCTGACCTTTGACCTGCTGTTTGACTGGAAGCGACACCTCTGAAAGAGTTGGAGTTACTGTCTGTAATGCTTTATGGACAACATAAAAAATGATGAATAAACTTCACACAATCAAATGGGATACTTTTAATTTCAGTGCCTGATTAGTTTTTCTTTGAACTGACTGTCAGAGAGACATTAGACGAGTCCCCTTGTATTCAATGTAAATGTTTGGTCACTGCAGAGATTCTGGAGATCATATGTATGAACTGAAGTTTTGCACTTTTTAGCATATAAAAGTATATAAATCTCAACACTGAAGAGTGAGTTAATTCAAATAAGATTACATTTGAAGCACAGAGTTTATTATTAATTTAATCCTTTACTGTACTGAGGTAAAATGCCAAGGTGCCTTTTTTGTCCTACTGTGCACTTGTTTTCCACTTAATTTAGCTGACAGTTGTAGTTACTGCTTACATATTTCATTATTATATCTTCAGTTTGGCTAAAAGTGTCATTTGGTGTGAGTAGTGTTTTGGTGAGCTCCTGCAGAATTGGCTGGGGGTTTTTTTTCAATTATTATTGGGCACTTTTTCTCTGATTCGATTCCAAGCGATATCTAAGTCCTTTTAGAATAGTATATGTGGCGGAGGTGTGGTCTCAGGTCTGCTGCAGAGGAGGGGTGACGCTGTGAGCTCATAGGGGAGGCATGGAGGCGTGGTGGGAACAGGTGTGCTTGGGCAAGTCGATTGACGATGAGTCTGTGTTTTCTGTCCCATTGGCGGCTGGGCAGAAGTGAGGTGGCAATGAACCAGGAGTGTCTGCGTCCTGAGCTGAAAGGCTAACAAAACCGCAGTTTGTGTTGCCATAAATAAAAGAGCTGCTGCCCAAACATAAGGCCAGTTTGTGCGTATGTGTGTTCCGAGGTCCTGTGTCACAGTATACTTTTTGGTTTTGGTCACTAAAATGCCATCAAAGCTGACTAAAGGAGGAAACTCAATCCCGCCTGAGTTGGGGACTGCGGGCCAGGCCATCACTGGTAACGATGTCGGCGCTCTCAAAATAGAGCTGCTTTTGGCTCTCCGCAAGGACTTCAGGGAGTTTAAGGGGGTTTCAGTGGATTAACTGAACAATATGACCATCTCCATTTCCCCTGATTGTACCAGCAAGATGGTGCTAGCACGTGCAGCCTTCGCGGACTGCTGCTGCCAGGAACCAAAGGGGAGCCGTCCCACCAAGCCCAGCTGTTATAGCGGATATAGCGGACACACTAGTCCATTATCTCTGAAACGTGATTCTGTGCTGTTCCCTGGTGATAAGGTTGGGTCAGAGACTTGGAATGATGTCACAGTGCTGAAGAAAGAATTTTATTTACAACGAACCCACATCAAACACACTCTCGCTGACCAGTAAGGATGTGGTTCTGAAATTAATACAAATAAGAAATAACATAAACATCTCTCTCACGTTCAACATTACAGAGAACACCATACCAGAATACACGTGGATAGAAACAGATACCATGAAAGATTATCATAAGGACATCACAAGATGCACAGAAGGCTCAATATCACTAGGTCTTTATCTTTATCTTATCTTTATCTGGATCCCTAGAGAAATAAATAAGGTCAGCGGTCCCCAACCCCCGGGCCTCGGACCGGCACCGGTCCGTGAGTTGTTTGGTACCGGGCCGCGAGAGTTGAGGCTCAGCTGTGAAATGTCTGGTTTTCAGGGTTTTTATCGGTTTTCAGTGTTATTTTGTTATCGTTTTTATCGTTAACTCGGTTTTCCTGGGTCTTTTCAGCAATCTGTCTTTTTTTTTTTTTTTGCCTGTCCCATTTGGTTCTTTAGCCATCAGAATTGTTGTCTGAAGACCAACAAGGATACCCAATGGATTTACTTTGCCAAATGGATCATCGTGGCATTGCCGTATTGGTCCATTTGATCGATCTTTGTTTTTATTATTTATTGTATTTTATTTTATTTTCAGATGTTACAGACGGGCCAGACATGAGTGAGAGATAGGAAAGGGAGAGAGAAAGAGGAAGGAAAAGAAAAACAGAAGGAGAGAGGGACAGTGAGAAAGGGGGGGAGAAAAAAAATTTCCTGGATCACCTGTTGAGAGAAGAATAGAAAACAAGCAAAAGAAAAACAAAACAAAGCAACATACTAAACACAACACCATCGCATTAATCTAGCTAAGTGTAAACAGCAGGAAATACTAAATATTCAATGTTGTTGTGCAGCACGCAGGACAGATGTGCTTCGAAGTAGCAGCCAAGAAAGGTGTAATTTAAGTCTACGAGCAGTGAACACCCGTGTGCCTCAGCAATCTGACAAAAAATGTTTTAGTACGACTTTGCTAAGCTACGGAGCTGCAGCGCTTGATGGACTGTCGAAGGATTATACGGCGACCGAGGAGCCTCGCGGAGTGATACGTACTGTGCTTCAACGTAATATTACCGTATTGTGTGTGTATAAGGACCATAAATGGCAGCTGTTCAGCGACGTGGTTACGAAGAGGATTTCAAACTCCAGGCTGTCAGTCACGCAGTAGAAGTTGGGAACAGAGCAGCTGTGAAATCTGTCTTTGTTATTATGCTCAGCATCTTTGTTTACATTTTGACTGCACAATTGTGAGCTTTTTGTTATGCACAAAAACAACATACTTTTCTTTTATTTATGGAGCATTGTTATTTAAAAAAATGCTCATAATTTATTTTTGAGTAGTTTTTTCATGTACATCTACATTGTATGTTAATAAAAGTGCCTGTGTGACATCTGAGACACAGTTTTGACTAAGAGCTCTCTTTTTGTTCTTACTTTATGGCTTAAAAAAAATATCGAGATATGAATTTTGGGTCAAATCGCCCAGCCCTAACTGAGAGTCACAGTCACTTCATTCAGGGTCTGTGGAAGTGCACCCTCTTCCAAGGCCATATTAAACATTTTCAGCAAATATGGGGTAAGTAAACTTAAACGTTTGATAAAACTCATTACATAGACCATCAGGCCCTGGGCTCTTCCTGTTTTTCAGGGAGCGTATGGTATTATTCAGCTCTGGACATGTTAAGTCTGCATCTAGAGACATCCTGTCCTTTTGTCCCAATGTAGGCAAGTCACATGTGTGTAGAAAACCCTGCATAGTTTCAGAAGGTGCGTTACACTGAGATGTATATAACTGTTCATAAAACTGTCTAAAAGCACTATTAATATCCTTATGAGAGTTAATCAACAACCCTGAGTCTGACCTGAGTCTGACCCCGACCACTTTCTCTCTTTCTTAGATGCCTGGCCAGTAATTTATGCAGCTTATCACCAAATTCAAGCTTTGCTTAACAGGCCCTGGAAATTTTATCTGAGAGCAATTTATTGAGTTTGTACTTCAGAGTCAATATTTTACTGTGTAGCTGTACTGATGGTTGTTTGGCAGAGTCCAACTTTGGTATTTGAACCTCCAACTGTATATGTTCATGCATTATTACATTTTTTTCTCAGACGACTGAAAGGACAGCCTCTCACATACGCTTTAAACGTCTACCACGTGTGGGCTTCATTTATTCACCAGCTGAAATCCTGAAGTCAAAACTGATGCATTCAAGAATGAAACAGGAAGTTAATCATTCTAAAGTTTAAAAGCAGGGAAAGAAAGTTTTCCCTCCCACAGAACAAAGTTTTCTCACTCAAGAACCACTGAGAGCAAAATAAGAAGAAGAGTAGCTGATGAAGCTGGAGCGACATGCAGAGATGGAGATGAGCTGACGGCAGATTTTATATGAGAATGAAACATTGGTGGCTGTTCCTGAACTCCACTAATGTCCACTATCAAAAAAGCTTATTAAGACTTAATGTAAATCTTTCTGTTGCACACACAGCACGCTCGTTTGTTTCAGTTCGTCAGTTGCAACAAGACAGCTTACCAACGTGTACGTAATAAGCTGATACTCCTGTGTGCTACACACTACAGTGTACGCTGTACACCTACTTACTGGTTGTGTCGCATCAGTCTGTGTCTCTGAGTTAACTTGTGTTTCTCCTACAGCTCCGGACCACTAAAAATGGGCGTGCTCTTTGTGAGCTCGTTCCCGGCTCGTAACCAGCGCGTTCTGCCGTCAAGGGCGATCATTGGTTAATAGTGATCATGTGACTGATGCAAGCCAGATCCTTTTATTTAGCAAAACTGTGATTAATAGTTAAATATTATTGTTGAGGGGCACAGACAGGACTCCGCACGCACACACATTAAAAAAATAAAAAAAAATTTTTTTTAAAAAGTTGCCTCAACAAAAGGGCACTTTGGGCACCCATCAGGAAAGGGGCGGGTGCTCAAGCCCCTCTAGTCCCCCCCTCTGCACGTGCCTGCTGCAGAGAGAAGTGCTGTGAGTCCTCAGAGTGAAGCGCTATATATACCCGTGGCCCAGCCCATCCTCACAGTCAGTGTAAAAGTGAAAATAAAAGTGTGCAGCAGAACGAACTGAAAGACATACCTGTGTACTTAATGTGTTTCTCATGTTTTCCTGATGAGCAACTCATGCAGCACATCATCCACACAGTGAACCTTTATTTTTGTTATGCATCGTTGTTAACTTTGGTAAAACATACAAAAACATCTTTTATCAATCACTATTTTTTTATTTCTAATGTGAATTTCTACTCACATTAATCCAACATTCCTTACTTTTAACTGCTGGACATTTGTGGGTGATTTTCATCTTTAAAGAAATCTTCCCATGTTTCAGTGATGGGATTTATATCAATGGTTATTTACTAGTTACTCACTGTGAGTCTATAGTTTATTGTGTTTGGTGATGCAAATGTTTGCACAAGTGGTTTACTGTGGCCAAAGAACAGATATTGTTATAATGGTGACTGTGAACCATGAGGTTCACTCTGTGGTGCTTCAGTTGTCATGTTCCTGAGGTTGTTCATGCCCTTTGTGACAGTGTATCAACATCTGCCATGCTGCTTATCATTGGAAGTGGTTGATAAGTTTGTGTTGTTCATAAATCCTGCAGTCAGAGCTGTAAACAAGCTTGTGTGTCTCTTTATTCTAATGCACAGTTGCATCTTTTATCAATCACTATTTTTTTATTTCTAATGTGAATTTCTACTCACATTAATCCAACATTCGTTATTTTTAACTGCTGGACTGGTTTTTGCTTGGATCCAGGGAACACTCATGTTCATTCACCAGATGTGATATTTTGGGTGATTTTCATACTTAAAGAAATCTTCTCATGTTTCAGTAATGGGATTTATATCAATGGTTATTTGCTAGTCACTTGCTGTGAGTCTTTAGTTTATTGTGTTTGGTGATGTAAATGTTTGTATAGGTGGATGAAATACTGGTTTACTGTGGCCAAAGAACAGATATTGTTATAATGGTGACTGTGAACATTCATGGCCATGAGATTCACTCTGTGGTGCTTCAGTTGTCATGTTACTGAGGTTGTTCATGCCCTTTGTGACAGTGTATCAACATCTAGCTGATACAAAAAGCTGTTATTTTCTATATTTGAACATATTAATTAAAAAAAACAAACAGTCATTTGGTCTTTTTTCTACCCTTTATTATCTTTCATATTATACATAATGTATAAATATTTGGGACAATATTATACATTGAACCAAAAACCAAAGACAAAAACAGTGTTTAAATACAAAGAAAAGAATATTCACATAAGTAAATAAGTGTCTAAGATATTAAAAAGATCAATGATTGAACAAATGTAGGTAACATGAAAAACAAAAAACATGTTTTAACAGCTTTTGATTAAATTCTTAAAGTTCAAAATCAAACGAACAAATGGGGGAAAAGAAATTCGATGATGACTCAGTCAAGTGAATCATCAAACACCAAATGTAAAATTGAATTGTAACCCAACAATAGGCATATGTTTAAAATTTCAAATAAAAAAATGATTCCCTGTTTTCCATTCATCTTTTTGGCCATCTACAATGAACCAAAGAAAGGTTTGGTCTCTCTTTTGGTCAGGATACAGTGCATGAGGACCCAAGATGGAGGGTAACTAAAGACAAGCTCTTTATTGAGCTGATGAAGCTAAACATAAAACTAAGCAGTGCAAAGTAATTCAACTCACTGGTGAACAGAGACACTAGGGCACAATAAAGGTGCGCTCTGACAAAGAGACAAAGGAAGACACTTTAAATACACAGAGGAAAGAGAGGAAACACCTGGGAATGAAACAAGACCCAGGTGAGCAGAATCTAACTGATGAAACGGAGGGAAGCAAAGCACAATGCACACAGGACAAGGGGTTAACAACATAAAATATAAATACATTAAGAGGGACCACAGACAATAAACTTGACATGAACCTTTAAACTCGACAGACCAAAGGTAAACAAGCTGACTACACACAGAGACAAAACATGGAGCGAGTGGAAATGAAAGGGAACTAACACAACTTAATGAAGAACTAAGAAACTGAAATAACAAACCTCAAAACACATGGTCCAAAAACCCAGGATCATGCATATATTTTAACCTGACAGCTCTGAGACACGTGTTGAAAACGTCATCATACACTAATGTTTCATTCTGATTTTTATATATGATTGCATTTGCATCTCTTTACATAAAAAACAAATATAAGTTTAATAAGCCCTCATAAATCAGCTGCACAGATAGCTAAAACTATTGTTTCTCCCACTGTAACTTTCAGTTCTTCAGAGATTTCATCTGAATTTTTTTCTTCATAATGTTTCAATACTACATTCAGCTCTGCTCATAACTAAAGTGTATTAATTAACCTAATCACATTTGACATTAAAATAGTCAAATGTGAACATGATTTTTGTTGCTTAACCAAACCATGCGAGCTGTTATGTTTTTGAGTGTAGGAAAGTAAGACACGGTAAAACAATATAACCTTTAGGAGGTGTTATATTCCAGACACTTTGGAACTCAGATTCCAAAAAAGTGAGCAAAAACAAGATGTTTTGGTTCTTAGCAAGGTAGAGCTATTCAGGTATCACTAGCAGCATGATACTTGGTTTGTTGCTCTTAAAAAAACACGATCATGGATTGAGCCTTATCAGTACTCTGCATATGATTTATTCAGCGAGTAACAAATACACAACAGCGGTAGTACAGATTACAAATCTACAGTTTTAATACAGTTTGCGTTTAATGCTGTCACATTGGATTCTTAACATAGGGTAGCTGAGTTAAAAAAAAAGATCCAGTTCTACTTTCACTGTCCAAGTGGGAAATCTGAGTTGAGGGGGTGTTACAGATTCAAATTCTGACCAGGAACTTGGAAATTCCGACTTCCATCTCATTTCAGGAATGCACCATTAAGCTACTGTAAACTAACCTCCATCTATCCCTATCCTATCTGTTGCATGTTTATTCATTTTTATTCCATATTAAAATAAATAGGAGGCAGAAACTCTGGACAGAGAAATATGAGTTGTAGCGTTGGAAAAGAACATCAGGACATAGTGCACTTATTTTTGTACTTCTCATTCAGATCATTTATCTCTTGTTCTTGTTTTTTGTTCAGTTCCTCCAGTTTTTGTTGATTGTCTTCCTTCTTCTTCAGTTCTTCTTTGAGTTTCTTTTCTGTGTCTCTTGAGCGTTGTTGTAGCTGATCAAACTGTGCGTTGTGTTCTTGGTTTTTCTGTTGCATTTCTGTTTCATGCTCTTGCATCAGTTTCTTTAGTTCTTCAGCATGTTTTTTCGCCAAAGCTTCGACATCTTTGGTGTATTTTCTTCTGAAGTCATTGAACTCTTCAGCTTGTTTTCTGGCATCCTCTTCAGATTTCTTTTTCATGTCATCTATCTTTCTTTTGCAGCTTTCCTCTAAGTCTTTTCTCTCTTTTTCTTCACGTAGTCTTCTGATTCGGTCAGCTTCTTTTCTTTTTTCATATGTTTCTCTTTCCAGGTCAAATTCTTTTTGGATCTTTTCCATTCTTTCTAGCTCCTTAATGCGAGACTGTCGAGCTTCACGATATCGTTTCTCCCACCAGTCTTTTCTTTCCTTCTCCCAGTCCTCTTTTTGTTTTCTCATTTCCATTCTGTTCTCTATCAACTTTTTATCTATGGTTTCTTTTTCTTTAGATTCTGATTTTATTTTTTTCTCTAAAGCTTCAAGTTTTTGTTTCCACTCTTTTCTTTTAAGTTCTTCCTCTTTTTTCTTTATGCTGTCTTCCTCTTCTCTCTCCTCCTGTTCTTTCTTTCTCTGCTCGCGCTCTTTGTTGATGTGTTCTTCCTTTTCTTTAAGTTGTTGTTCTCTCAGTTTTCTCTCTTGTTCAATTTTCTCTTCCTGTTCAACCATTCTTCTTTTCATTGTTTCTTTTTCTTCCTCATGTTTTCTTTCAAGTTCTCTTATCTGTTTCTTCATCGCTTCTTCCTTCTCCTTTAGGATCCTCTGCATTTCCTTCTTTATCGCTGCTTCAGCCTCTTGCAACATCTCATTGGTGAAACAGTTTCCTCCATTGTCCTTCACCACGGTGTCAATCTTTGTTATCAGCTCACTGACTTGTGTGCGGCTTTTTTTCTCACGGTTATTGAACACATGGTATCTTCCTGCACAGTCAGCAATCAGCTTCTTAAAAGAGTCATCACTTTTGTTTTGGATGTACTCTTCAACAGACACCTCTTCATCCTCCAGTTAAAAGAATGATGGTGAACTTTCCAGAACTTTTCCCAAAACCTTTCTTGATTAAATCAAGTGTTTGTTTATCCTCTGGTGTGAATCTGCCAGTTTTTAACACCAACAGGAAGACATGTGGTCCAGGGGCCAGAAGACTGACACATTTCATCATCTCCTCATGAACTTCTTCATGTGATAGAGTTGAGTCAAACAGACCAGGAGTGTCGACCACAGCAACAGGACGACCGTCCACTTCACCCTGTGCTTTCTGACACTGTTTGGTGACGGATGTTTGGCTCAATTCTGCTTTGAACTCCTTTCTTCCTAGGATGGTGTTTCCTGTAGAGCTCTTTCCATTGCCGGTCTTTCCTATCAGCACAATCCTGAGACTTTTGGTGCTCTGCTTCTCCTCATGACCTGTAACATTTCATAAAGGCTTGATTTATTTTCTTTTAAGAAATGCAAAAGTAAGAAGAGATCTGCATGTGAAAATAACTGAACAGTGACAAATATGCCATCATAAAAGATCTGAAATTAAAACATCCCTATGCATTGAACCCATATTAAAGCTTTTACTCTTGAGTAATTGGAATGTCATATTTGATTGTTTTCAGGAATCCTTTGTAAGCAATGACTAACTAATTTCTGAAACCCATCAACAGTTGATGGTGGCCTGTGGCTCAGTGACCTTTCAACTACTCAGTGGTAAGAACCCAATCTTAGCATGTCGAAACACCCGATGATAGCTGGACACCACCTGATGACATCTTCTTCTGCCAGGTCTCTCTTGGAAATTAGATTTTTAATCTCAATGAAATTTTTTACCTGGATAAATAAAGGACTAATAAAAATCTCGTACATGTAAATGCAAGTATGTGTACGTGTATATATTGGTTTGTTGTATATGTCTGAATAATAATAATAATAATAATAATAATAATAATAATAATAATAATAAAAGCTGCAGTTGCTTACAACACAACTTAACGTGGAAGCACTTTCGGGTGTATTTTATTATTTATTATCATTGGGCTCTTGGCGAAGGCGGCCGCACTTTTCTCTCTCTCCCTCTCCCTTATCTTTTCTGCTTGGATTCTGCTGCTCATGTACTTGTCTAGTCTGGTCTACTTTTCTACTTTTACCCTGGAAGACTCTCACGGTCTGTTCTCCTAAACCTAAAAGAGAAATTAGAAATTATGGATTTGATCAACTGGTTCCTGAATGCAATTGACACCCTCATCTCAACGAGAAGCCTGGGTTCGGGTGAGCCCGAGTGTCCTGGAGGGATGTTCCCTGCCGGATACACGATGGACGGGTGGAGGAACTGGAGGGTGCCTGGCGGGACTGTCGATCGAGGACATTGAAGACGTAACTTTTCTGAACTATGATAACGGGGTTCTTGCTGATCAGAGCAGACTGTGTTTAGACTCTTCGTCCCCATCCCACACACCCCCATCCTGTATTCCAAACACTTTCGAACGCTTATCTCCAAGGCCGAGGTCAAATGGCAGGTCTGGGTCCAGTGCTGAAGAATAGCTGCAGGGCAGGATGGCCATGTCTACATCGGTTCGCCTCTCACCCCCCTACCTACCCCCCATGCTTGCCATGTGCTTTTATGGTGTTGTGATGTGGAGACTTATGTGCTTTCTATACTGAGGAGTTATTTTTTGGTTTTCTGTTCTCACACTGACCTCCCACAAGGAGCCCAGTGTGAGTAGAGGTCTCCTTTTCCCCCCTCCTCCACTTGCCCTTTGTATTGTACACTTCATTGTTTTTCTGATTACAAACTGTCTCCGACCTGTCTTCCCATGTGATGTCTGTGCTAGTATGTGTGGTCGGTGGAGTCCAGTGCTCTCTGCATTGGATCGGACTTGTTATAATTCTCTGTCTCTCTCCCGCTGCATGTCTTCAAACAACACAAAGCCCCAAGGGTCTTTCTGAGCGTCCTGCTCAAAACTGACATGCCCAAAATGAATAGAGTATTTCTCTGCAATTACAAACTCCGTGTAAACAATCTTGGTATCAAAATAAAGCCAACACTTGTGAGATTTTTTTTAAATTTTAATTTAATTAATTTAGGGTGCCATCCAAGTCTTCTCTGGTTGTCTTCATACAAGTATCCTCAGCCAGTTGATCCGAAAGACCAAGAAGAATATTCATCTGGCTTGACTTGACCAGTGCATTGTTGCTTTGGAACATTACCATATACCCTACAAAATCAGGGGATTGGTTTTTTGTAGAGGAGGGAGGAGTCTTTCCACATCTCAGTCTCACTCCGCTCAATTTATGACACCTTTCCATCACTAACAAACCTGTACAGGTGGGGAATGAGGGAGGACCCACAGTGCAGGTTATATGTGGGGAGACAGGAACAATGATGCATATTCTGGCAAGACTGCTCTCAGCAAGGGAAGATACAGATGAAGCCATGATGAGATCCTTAGAGTACTGCCCAACATTTTTGATAGCAGAGACAGAGAAGACATCAAGTTCAAACGAGACCAATGCTTTTCCTATAGGAAGGGATGAAACCTCCATTCTCCAAGAAGACCAGGAAGCGTCTTCTGTGGTTATCATGGGAGATGAGGGTGGATGTGGGAAGGAAACTTCATTTTTCTTAGGTTGTGAAAACCTCCCTGAGACCTGACAGGGTTAACTGGTTATAGGAGGCTAAGAAGATCATCCTGCTAGAACAGACTGTCCATTGGAGGATGAATGGGCTGAAGATGCAGTGATGAAAACCAATAAACACCATGAAATAGTCCAAGACAGCAAAGACAGAAGGTGGCAGGCCTGGCTATTCCCAGTTGAAGTAAGATCAGAATCAGAATCAGAATCAGAATACTTTATTGATCCCTGGGGGAAATTATTTTTTGTTACAGTGCTCCATTTTAAACCAACATTAAGACAAGACAGACAATACGCTAACTAAGAATAGTACAATATATACATATATATACATACATACATACATAAGTCACTTATAAATAAATAAATAGTTGGAAAAGAAACATGTGTAGTTGTAGCAGCAAACAGTGTGTTAAGTGGATGCGTTGTACAGGGAGATGGCCACAGGCAGGAATGATTTCCTGTGTCGTTCAGTGGTGCTTTTCGGTAATCTCAGTCTCTCACTGAACGAGCTCCTGTGACTGACCAACATGTCATGGAGTGGGTGGGAGGTGTTATCCAACATTGTCTTTATCTTGGACAGCATCCGCCTCTCCGACACCACCTTGAGGGAGTCCAGCTCCATCCCCACAACATTGCTGGCCTTACGGATCAGTTTATTAAGTCTGTTGGCATCTGCGACCCTCAGCCTGCTCCCCCAGCATGCAACAGCATAGAGGATCGCACTGGCCACAACAGACTCATAGAAAATCCTCAGCATTTTCTGGCAGATGTTGAAGGACCTCAGTCGCCTCAAAAAATAGAGACGACTCTGGCCCTTCCTGTAAAGTGCTGTGGTGTTTTTAGCCCAGTCCAGTTTATTGTCAATGTGTACTCCAAGGTATTTATAGTCCTCCACAATGTCAACACTGACCCCCTGGATTGAAACAGGGGTCAAGTGTTTCCTGGTCTTCCTGAAGTCCACGATCAGTTCCTTGGTCTTTGCCACGTTGAGCTGCAGATGATTCTGCTCACACCACGTGACAAAGGAGTCGACCACAGCCCGGTACTCTGTCTCATCATCCCTGCTGATGCATCCAACCACCGCAGAGTCATCAGAAAACTTCTGAAGATGGCAGGTCTCTGTGCAGTGGCTGAAGTCTGTGGTGCAGACTTGGTGGTGCAGGGGTTTCCAGCACACACTCACAGCCCTTGGAGTAACAGCTTCCTGTTGCTCCAAGGCCTGTGAGTGTGTGCCACCAGTCCACTTTCCAGATAGGAAGGCAGCCGTCCTTAGGTAGGCCACTGAGAGAGCCTCTTGTTGGCTCTGAAGCAGGAGGGGGCAGGGTAGCTGGGGACTAAGAGAAGATGGGCAGTAACTGGCTATCACTGCGGACCCACCAAGCTGAGGGTGTTGTGGTTCAGGGTCAAAACACTCAATGATACTTGGACATGAACTGACGTACATCTCCTCCTGGTCGAAAGCTGTAGTCACTTACAAAGCAACGTAAGGTTGATGCACTTCAGGGTGTATTTTACAAGTCTATGATTTATTATAGTGTTCATTATTAAAATGCAAGGTGAGATCCACCATGACCATATACAGCAAATATGTCTTAACTTTAAAATGTCTGGGTTGCAGTTGCAGTGTGTTTTGTGTAATTGTCCATCTGTATTGTAAAGCACTGTCCCTGAAACTCTGCTGCATTTGAACATACAATATGTCCATGTACATTTCAGCTGATTCTAGAATCTCTCACATCAGCTCCTGTGACCCAGTGCCACTGGAAGCCACACATGTCCTTGCATCACATTGCCCTCCACTATGTTTTAGAGAGAATTTTTTTAAGATAAATATCACAAGGTGACATGATTTCAGTTCCTCAGTTTGGGATGATTTTGTTTTTGCAATAAAAATACTGCCCGTTCCATTTTTCCAGATTTTCTGGGGTAAAAATAACAGCTTCCAAATTCCACAGTCAAGGATTTCTTAACGTTCAACTTTTTAACTGATGGAGAAATAAGAAATAGTCTACTCTGCATGTATCTACACAATGGATGGAGATTTAGCTCATACAATACTGTGGATTATCAACCCAAATTAAGCACTTCAGCAGCACCTTGATTACTTCCTCTCAGATCTATTACAGAGGTGCATCGATGTGTCATTTAACAAAGATTGTTATTCATGACATACAACACAGAATATAAATAATTAACAGACTTACAGGTGCTGTGCATCTTGTTTTTAAATTTTTCAAGTTCAGCTTTCTGCAAAGTGATGTTTCTCTCTTGTTGTAGAATCTTTTGTATTTGAGCATGTGCAAAGGCTACAGTTGTATAACTGCATTGTTTGTCCTTTCCCATTATCATTTTTTCCATGTTATCTAACAGCTGTGGGATCTGCTGTTTGTTCTTAATGTTGAGAACAACAGATCTTCCTCCACAGCTCTCACAGAGCTCCTGGATGTCCTTGTCTTCCTTTACAAAGTTACCAACAGCTGGATCTGTAGGATCTGAGTCCACGGTGAACAGAATCATGGTGAAGTCATTGACTCAAGAGCTGAATGCGTCCTGGATGGTCTCTAACTCTCTCTTGTCTTCATCAGTGAGGGAATCCACAGGTAGGACCAGGATGAAGGCATGGACACCCTCAGGATCACAGAGGGAGATACACCTGAGTGATTCCTCCATCGCTGCCTCCTGAGGTTTTCCATACAAGGCAGGCAGCTCCACCAGGGAAACCCAACGTCCACACACCTCTCCCTGATGTTTAACACACTCTGATGAGTTGGAGACTGAATGAAGCTCAGTCTGACCTAAAATGGCCTTGGCTGCTGACGTCTTCCCTGCTCCTCTCCTCCCACACAGAACCAGGTTTAAAGATGGTTTGATGAGTTCTTTCTTTAACAGGAGTGGTTCATTGGATTCATTTACAATTTTCTGAATCTTCTCCATTAATGATTCACAATTATCTTCAAACATGTTGTAATGTTGTCCTCCACATTTTCTAACAAGGTCATTTAAAGAGGAACTCATTTCATCCTCATCTGTGATGATGACCATCAAGTGTTTATAGAAGTCTTCACCAAACAAACTCAGTATGGACTTCAGAGTGTTTGTGTCTTCGTTAGTGAACTCAGAAGGTTTCACCAACAGCAGTAGAACATTAGGTCCAGGAGGACAGAGACTCACACAGCTCTTCACTGTTTTTCTCATGTCCTCCACAGGCAGAGTGAGCAGGTTTGGAGTTTTCACCACTGTTAATGGCTTTCCTCTCCACTCTCTACAGCAGGCCACACAGTGCATTATTGGTGACTGTTTTTGGCAGTGAAAACCTTGGTACCCATTGATCAGGTTACCAAGTTTGATCTTCTTTTCCTCACATTTCCCCAACAGTGCAATCCTGTATGATGACGCTGTGAAAGAACAGAGAGAAGAACAATATCACAAACACAAGTTAACCTGAAATCCCAACCCTTGCCTCATGTTAGGAGATTTCTTCAGTCCTCTGGGTGCACGGATAGTTTCTAGTGTTTTTCAGCATTTGTCCATTGGTCATCTGTCCTATTCACGGTCATATTCACAGTTAAAGATTGAATATTAACCCAATCAGCAAATTGTGCCAATATACAACTGTATGCGAGAATACAGTTTTCTAAGTTCAAAGCAGTGAGTGTGAAGATTAATTACATTCAAGTACAATGTAAGTATGTGACGTGCTGCAGAAATATAACCGGGCTGGCTCCTGCTGCGCCAGACTTGAGCAGGTGTCTCTGTGCTCAGTCTCCATTTTCCGGAAAATGTAAAATTAAAGATCATTTTTTGAGTTAGACCACTTTGAGCTTGAGTCTTTCTTCACCGCCAAAAGAATGCAAAGAACAGAGAGTGACTAGAGAGTGTGTCCAACTGTAGCGGGATCACACCCCCTGTCACGTCTGCCGGAGCAGACATAATGGAGTGAGGTGGATGCAGACCCAAAAGCAGGCACACGGAGATGAGGGTGGAGATTAACAAAAGATGAGCCTTTGGCCTGTTGGCTGCAATAACACCATGAACAAAAGGAGACAGGAGGAATAGAGAAAAACTAGGAAAACCTAAACTGGGAGAAGCTGAACCAAAGGACATGTGGGACATAGTAAGTAAGTAAGTAAGTAAGTAAAATTTTATTTATATAGCACATTTCTAGATAAAAGATCACAAAGTGCTTTATAAGGTATAAAACAAAAACAGTCAAAAGTTAACAAAATGCAATTTTAAAAAGATGTTTTTAGCTGTTTTTTTAAAAGTAATCACTGAGTCTGCAGATCTTAAGTTCTGAGGAAGAGAATTCCACAGTCTGGCGGCCACAGTGGCAAAAGCTCTGTCACCCTTGGTTTTCAGTCTTGTATACTGAATAACAAGTAGGCCCTGATCACAAGACCTCAGGGACCTTACGTCTTACGTCTACTAGGGGCATAGGGCTGTAAGAGTTCAATGATGTAGGCTGGTGCTTGTTCTTGAAGAGCCTTAAATGTCAGAACCAGACTCTTAAAATGGACTCTGAATTCAACGGGGAGCCAGTGCAGCTGTATAAGCAGCGGTGTTACATGAGAGTATTTCGATGTTTTTGTCAGAAGCCTTGCTGCAGCATTTTGGACAATCTGCAGACGCTCCAGGGAGCTTTTGTTTAGACATGTAAACAGTGAATTACAGTAGTCGTGATGAAATGAATGCATGAATAACAATCTCCAGTTCAGTATGAGATACTATGGGGCTCAGTTTAGAAATGTTTCTTAAATGATAGAAGCAGGACCGAACCAGAGATTTGACGTGAACATCCAGGGTAAGAGCAGATTCAAAGGTTACCCCGAGGTTCCTGATAGACGATTTCACAAATGTTGAAAGAGGACCAAGAGCATTCATTATGTTAGGTACATGTCTGTCTGGAGCACATACAAGGACTTCAGTCTTTTCTTCATTAAGTTGGAGGAAGCTGTCAGCCATCCAATCTTTGATGGTTTCTAAGCACACATTTAGAATCTGCAGCTTAGAAACATCTTCAGGTTTAAAAGATATATATAGCTGGATGTCGTCTGCGTAGCAGTGGTAGCAAATGTCCTCAAAGGGGCTCAAAATGTGCTGGAGAGGAAGTAGATATATTAAAAACAATAACGGCCCCAGCACAGAAACTTGTGGCACACCATAGGACAGGGACGTGGAAGATGACCTGTACTTAGAGACCGCCTCAGAAAAGTATCGTTCATAGAGATACGAGGAGAACCACTCTAAGGCAGACCCAGATACACCAACCCAGTATTTTAGCCTTTCAAGCAAAATATAATAGTCAACAGTGTCAAAGGCTGACGTGAGGTCCAAGATTAGGAGTACAGAACACTTTGCTGCATCGTTTTGCATCAGAATGTCATTGGAAACTCTAAGAAGGGCTGTCTCAGTAGAATGAGCTCTACGACAGCCAGACTGAAATTTGTCAAAGATATTATGTTTGTCTAAGACTGCTGTAAGCTGCTTAGCCACAACCTTCTCTAGTATCTTAGCAATTAACGGTATTTTTGAGATTGGTCTGTAATTGCTAGTGAGAGATGGGTCCAGCGTAGGCTTTTTTAACAGGGGGTGTATAACAGCAGTTTTAAAATAAGCAGGGACTTTACCAGATCCCAGTGAGGTGTTAACTATGGTGAGCACACAGGGACCAATAGAGTGGAAGACATTTTTGAATAACGATGCGGGTAAAATGTCGAGTGAACAGGAGGATGCTTTTGTTGCATTAACTATTTTTTCCAGCTCTGATAGTAAGACGGGTAAAAAGCTTTCTAAAACAACAACTGACATAGGAACCGACAATGCAGATGCTGATGGGGACAATTTTTTCCTTACATTACTAATTTTTTCTAGAAAGAAAGAAAGAAATGTTTCACAGTCTTCATTAGAAGAAATAATGGCAGCAGGTGGAGCAGGAGTAATAATATCAGTAGTAGTGTCAAATAATACCTTAGGATTACCTCGGCTCTTTGCAACCAGATGAGAAAAATAAGCAGCCCTCGCATCTCTAATTGCATTGTTAAAAGAGGCTAAAAGATCCTTTAAGTAAAGGAGATGAACATTTAAATGAGTTTTCCTCCATAAGCGCTCAGCTTTATGACAATCACGTTTTATGGAGCAGATGTTGTCATTTAGCCAGGGTAAGGACTTGGAAACAGAAATGGGTCTCATTTTAACCGGACAGATTTAATCTAAAATCGAAAAACAATGGTTAATAAATAGATCTGTTAAGAAATCAAAGCCGTTTTGCGGGGATAGTGTTAAATTAAAAGCATCCAAGAAATTCTCCGCTGTGGAGGAATTTATAATCCATCCATCCATCCATTTGCTTCCGCTTATCCTTTTCAGGGTCGCTGGAGCCTATCCCAGCTGTCATAGGGCGAGAGGCGGGGTACAGCCTGGACAGGTCGCCAGTCTGTCGCAGGGCCAACACCCAGGGACAGACAACCAGTCGCACTCACATTCACTCGCACATTCACAGCTAGTGACAATTTGGATTATCCAATTAACCTATCCCCACAAGCTGCATGTCTTTGGACGGTGGGAGGAAGCCGGAGTACCCGGAGAGAACCCACGCAAACACGGGGAGAACATGCAAACTCCACACAGAAAGACCCCGGCCTGATGGTGGAATTGAACTCAGGACCTTCTTGCTGTGCGGCAACAGTGCTAACCACCGTGCCACCGTGCTGCCCTTCTCTTTATGGAATTTATGATGCGCGAGATAATTGTCCGGTTAACAGGAGATAAAGGCTCATGAAAAGACATGTTAAAAAGAATACAGTGATGATCAGAGATAAAAAATGTCCTCAGAACAAATAAAATCAATATTCAAACCCAAAGTAAAAACAATGTCCAGCGTGTGTCCTTTGTTATGTGTGGGGCCGGACACATGCTGGGTAAAATGAAAAGAATCCATAATGTTGATAAAACCTCTGGCAAAGAGGTCGGAGTCATCATCAACATGTATGTTAAAATAGGAGACAATACAAAAACCTCAAACCGGGAACAAGCAACCAGAGACTTGGGAACACCTGGTAAGTAACGCAGAGGAAATGCAGAGGAATGACAAGCAGACGATCTGATCAGGAACAGAGGGAAAGACACACTATACACACACACAGAGGGTAATGAGGAAAACAGGAAACATGAGGGGAACACAGGTCGGACTAATCAGATGTGATGAGGCGGGGAGGAGAGCAAAACTGAAAACACTAATACAGGACACAGACTGTCAAAGTAAAACAGGAAATACATAAATATAGAGACAAGGATGACTAGTTAACAAAAAGTAGACACAGTAACAAAACCTAAAGACTAGAAATTTTGTTTTACTTCATATGTTTATATGTTTCATATGTTGTTTGTTTAATTTAAGACAAAAAAAAATTAAATGAATGAGAGGTAAAACTTGAGGGGGTAGGGACAAATAAGTAAATACTTCAGCCTACTCCTTTTCAAACAAATAATGGAATGATATTTTGTAATGATTGTGAAGGCACATGTTTGAAATGTTTGAAATAAAAATGAACTGAACTGAACTGAACTGAACTGAACTGAACTAAAGACTAGAAATCACCAAAACACTAAAGAATAACTAACAGAACTAGAAATACAAAAACTAAACCATGAAAATCCACAAAATTGCAGAATGCAAATGATAACAGCACAAAACACTGGGTCACAAGACCCAGGACCATGAGACTCAGCCTACCCAGGAAAGTCTGTACCAGGGTGCTGGAAAGGAGAGTTCGTCTGTTAGTAGAACTGTGGATACAGAAAGAACAATGCGATTTTTGTCTTATTCACAGATCACTGGACCAGCTACTGGACCATTGCCATTTGATCCTTATACGATTATTGCAAGATGTTGGTCGGTATAGGCGGCAATAAGTTGAACTTATTTCCGGTGGGTGTTGGACTTCGCCAAGGCTCCCCTTTGTCACAGATTCTATTCATCTTTTTATGGACAAAATTTCTAGGAATAGCCAAGTGGCGGAAGGCTTCCACCTGGCGGTCTCAAAATGGTATCTCTGCTTTTCACAGATAATGTAGTTCTGTTGGTTTCATCAGTTGACGGTTTCCAGCTTGCACTGGAACAGTTCACAGCCAAGTGTGAAGCAGCAGCACCTCCACATTTGAGGCCATGGTCCTCAGAGGGAAAGAGTGGAGTGCCCATTCCGGACCAGGGACAAGTTCCTGCCCCAAGTGGAGTAATTTAAGTATCTCAGGGTTCATGAGCGAGGGGAGACAGGACCAAGAGATCAACAGACGGACTGGTGCTGTGGCTACAGTGATGTGGACACTGTACCGATTGTCACGGTGAAGAGAGAGATTAGCGTAAAACGTCGCTCTCAATTTACCAGTTGATCTACATTCCTCCCCTCACCTTTGGTCATTACATAATGACCGAATTACATAACGACAGAAAGAACAAGACTGTGGATCCCCATCCTTCACATTGAACGGAGCCAGCTGAGGTGGTTCAGGCAACTGACAACCACCTCATCCTGGGTGATGTGTTCCAGGCATGTCCCACTGGGAAGAGGCCCCGGGGCAGAACCAGGACACATTGGAGAGATTATATCTCTTGGCTGGCCTGGGAACACCTGGGTGTTCTCCTGGACAAACTGGAGGGGGTGGCTGGGGAGAAGGAGGTCTGGGCTTCTCTGCTTAGACTGCTGCCTCTGCATCTTTTCCCCGGATAAGTGGAAGAAAATGGATGGATGGATGGAATTTCAAACAAAATCCACTGAAATGACGTTTAATTAAAGGTGAATTACACCATTAGTTGCAGGTTGTATTATAAATTGTTACCAAATATGTTAACTTTTTAAACTGTTTACTCATAATGCAAGTTTTATTACCAAGTTTAGTTAAAAAAAATGACATTACACAAAACAAAACATTTTAGTTGTTTAAAAGTAAAATTATTTTACTGAAGGTTTTAGCTGTAAAGAATTGTGGGATGTTTGAGTTAATCACTGAGAAATTTAATACCAAGTTTCAAATACATGATTAATCCCAGATAATTTTATTTGCTGTCAGAAAAAAAATTCAGAGAGAGATTAAAGGAGGGATTTGATTTGATTATTGTGAAAATATAAATATTTTTGCATGTATAAGCTGGTCAGAGCCTATACATACAAACCTTCTCCACTTACCCACATTATCGGTGATAGGAGTCTTTGTCTCATTTTGTTTTGGGTTTTGCTCTCCTGCTATTGTTTGTGTTGTTTCCTCAAAAGCTTCATAGCTGACATGCTCTCCATTGTTGTCCTTCATAATTTCACCCAAATGTGTTAACAGCTTTGAATGTTCAATGTCGCTCCTCTTCAAGTATCTGCGGTTACATTTTTTGATCATTTCATTTAATTCTGGACTTTTCATGAAATCTTCTGAAGAACCTGAGCTCTCCTCTCTGGGTGCTGAGGTCAGTATCAATGAATGATCAAATGATCGATCACTGTAACCTTGAAGGACTCTGCAGAGTCTCAGTTTGTGTTCTTCTGTAAAGTTTTCAGGCTGTACAAGCAGCAGGAACACATGAGGTCCAGGAGAAGAGCGTTTTGCAAAGTCTTTTATAAACTCTGTCAGATCTTGTTGGGAGGTGTTGAGAGGAGGCAGGTAGGGGGTGTTGATGACAACTAATTTTTTGTCATCCAGTGTCCCACCAATTCTCACACAGCCTTTAGGTTTATTATTATTATTAAAGACATTATTTCTCAGTAACAGATTTCCCACTTCCTTCTTCTCACTCCAGCTGCTTCCCAGCAGAGCAACCCTCAGCTCAGACACTGTGGAAAAACAGAATAGAAAAGCAAAAAGAGACAAGCATCGATTCATTATGTTTCATTTGTGTAAGCAGTATACACTAACATGAGACACAGACCTTCAAAGTAAAATAGGAAATACACAGAGACAGCCTGGAGGGAGAAAGAGAACATGTAGGAGCACATGACAGGATGAGGAAACACAGAACACAAGGAGAACATAACACCAGAACTAACATGGATGGATGGAACTAAACAGAGAATACAGGAAACCTAAACTAGAACCCTGAGCACTATGGAATAAACTAAGATTAACAAAGAGAACCTTAACCTCCTAGGACCTGCCGTCCACATACAGTGAGTGCAGAATTATTAGGCAAATGAGTATTTTGTCCACATCTTCCTCTTCATGCATGTTGTCTTACTCCAAGCTGTATAGGCTCGAAAGCCTACTACCAATTAAGCATATTAGGTGATGTGCATCTCTGTAATGAGAAGGGGTGTGGTCTAATGACATCAACACCCTATATCAGGTGTGCATAATTATTAGGCAACGTCCTTTCCTTTGGCAAAATGGGTCAAAAGAAGGACTTGACAGGCTCAGAAAAGTCAAAAATAGTGAGATATCTTGCAGAGGGATGCAGCAGTCTCAAAATTGCAAAGCTTCTGAAGCGTGATCATCGAACAATCAAGCGTTTCATTCAAAATAGTCAACAGGGTCGCAAGAAGCGTGTGGAAAAACCAAGGCGCAAAATAACTGCCCATGAACTGAGAAAAGTCAAGCGTGCAGCTGCCAAGATGCCACTTGCCACCAGTTTGGCCATATTTCAGAGCTGCAACATCACTGGAGTGCCCAAAAGCACAAGGTGTGCAATACTCAGAGACATGGCCAAGGTAAGAAAGGCTGAAAGACGACCACCACTGAACAAGACACACAAACTGAAACGTCAAGACTGGGCCAAGAAACATCTCAAGACTGGTTTTTCTAAGGTTTTATGGACTGATGAAATGAGAGTGAGTCTTGATGGGCCAGATGGATGGGCCCGTGGCTGGATTGGTAAAGGGCAGAGAGCTCCAGTCCCACTCAGACGCCAGCAAGGTGGAGGTGGAGTACTGGTTTGGGCTGGTATCATCAAAGATGAGCTTGTGGGGCCTTTTCGGGTTGAGGATGGAGTCAAGCTCAACTCCCAGTCCTACTGCCAGTTTCTGGAAGACACCTTCTTCAAGCAGTGGTACAGGAAGAAGTCTGCATCCTTCAAGAAAAACATGATTTCCATGCAGGACAATGCTCCATCACACGCGTCCAAGTACTCCACAGCGTGGCTGGCAAGAAAGGGTATAAAAGAAGAAAAACTAATGACATGGCCTCCTTGTTCACCTGATCTGAACCCCATTGAGAACCTGTGGTCCATCATCAAATGTGAGATTTACAAGGAGGGAGAACAGTACACCTCTCTGAACAGTGTCTGGGAGGCTGTGGTTGCTGCTGCACGCAATGTTGATGGTGAACAGATCAAAACACTGACAGAATCCATGGATGGCAGGCTTTTGAGTGTCCTTGCAAAGAAAGGTGGCTATATTGGTCGCTGATTTGTTTTTGTTTTGTTTTTGAATGTCAGAAATGTATATTTGTGAATGTGGAGATGTTATATTGGTTTCACTGGTAAAAATGAATAATTGAAATGGGTATATATTTGTTTTTTGTTAAGTTGCCTAATAATTATGCACAGTAATAGTCACCTGCACACACAGATATCCCCCTAAAATAGCTAAAACTAAAAACAAACTAAAAACTACTTCCACAAACATTCAGCTTTGATATTAATGAGTTTTTTGGGTTCATTGAGAACATGGTTGTTGTTCAATAATAACATTATTCCTCAAAAATACAACTTGCCTAATAATTCTGCACTCCCTGTATGTGGACATCACATTTTGGGTTATTTAGACCAAAATACTCAATTTTGCTCTACATGGGCCTGATATCCACTTACGAGGACATTATATTCTACTGTTCTATTGAAGTTTTAAACAAATATCCTCATATCCTCTTATTTTTCTTAAAAACAAAAATAAGGTAAAAAATATAATCTGGTAATTCTTTGTTTTTACATTCATCGGGCCCCAATCAGACCAAATATCAAAGAGAAATTAAAAATGCTGCTGTGGAAGAGTCCGGATCTTAGGAGGTTAAACATCAATCAAAATACAAAATCACAAAGATACAAGGAACTCAAAACGGTGGGTCGAGAGACCCAGGATCCTGAGAGTTTACGTGTTAAAATATTTTCAAGAACAACTTTAAAGCAGTTAGGGTTACGGCCAGTTTGTTGATGTTATCTCTGTGGTTTCTCTGTGTGGTTGATTTGATTGTGCAGAGAAGAGTAAAGCTGGTGTGTAGGTTATCCTTCTCTATTTGCTCTATCTTGTCACTAATGCTGAATATATTTTATTTAGTTGTTGATTTCTTCCTATAAGATTGTGTTTTATTATGTTGCAGAGTCTCAGTCTAGTTATAAATTCATATTGGACTCACCAGGTGCTGCAGTCGCCATGATGGAGGAAAGAGTCACTAGAGAAACAAAAGTAATAAGATAGGATTAGAAAAAAACAAGATAGAAGTTCATAAAGTAATGCACTCTACAACCATTCCATTCAATTACATGATAAGCTCAAGTTTAAACATTATGTTGGAGCTGGTAACGTGGTGGAGTAATATTGTCTATATTAATTCATCTCCATAATGCTGTGGGAAATAAGCACTGGTTTGGGAGTAGTTTTGTGTAACACATTTGCTGTGACTGTTTTTGCAGCGGCTGTGATGGAGTTGCATTCTGTATTTGATTGCACTGATACTCTGGTTTACTTATACTGTAGCTCACACTACAAACACTGCTCTGATATTATGCCTGTCTGTATAGGTATGTCACATGGCCATATTTAAGATGAGATATTTTTCCCTGTTGCAAGTGGGACACTGAACTGCTTATCCCTTCATTTTTTCAAATCATTCTACTAATAAACTATGCTTTAGAATTTTACTGGTTGTCATCTTTTGCCCACAGCTGAGACAGTTGGTCAGACCTAAAATCTGTGTGTGTGTGTTACAGTAAGTATTGAAATGTAAACAACTGGAAATGAAAGTTGAGCTTAAAGAGAAAACAGATTCTTTTATGACTGTGTTTGACCTCAGAGTGATCAGAGGTCCCTACAATAATACAGATTTAAACCAAGTGAGTTTGAAATATTTTAAACAAACAGTTGTGACAGTGGAAGAAAAATGTAGTTGATGGGTAGCATTGTTTTTTAAACCTGTTTTTGTGCAGCATGAACGAGCAGCTGATTTGCATGGAACAAAATGTCAGAGATCATTTCAGGATCAGAGGCTTAGAAAGCAGAGGGCGGCTTCAAAACAAGCTTTGAGACCTTTCAGTGCCCAACAGTCTGATACAGACATGCTCCTCTATAGAAGCTTGCTCAGAGGCTCAACAGTGACTGATGATGTTTTTCAGTTTAGGAAACACCTGCAAATTTCTATACAAACATATTTTCTCAATATTTAAGACTATATTATAATATAAGACTATAATAGCAGTATATAAGACTAATGGAGCAACTGTTATCTATTAACAAGCTACATCAAGTCTTTGCAAAGGTCAGAGGTTAAAACAAGGGATTAGATGTGGAAATGAGTTCCAACTGATTTATTGTAATACAGAGAAAATGTTGATTTATTCTGTTACAAAGATGATCTCTTACTGACATTTAGGTTTAGGAGGGTTTAGGAGGGTTTAGGTGGGTTGGTGGCAGTTGCCTCTTTTGGTCCCTTTTTTGGGAGGCGGGGGGGCAGAGGCCACAGTGGTCAAGACCATTCACTACTGTATTATTTCAGGGTCTACCTTACAGAATAAAGTGCCTTGAGACAACTGTTGTTGTGCTTTGCTGCTGTATAAATTTGGACACGCCGGTCCACGGTGTCCATACCGCGCTTGCAGAAGTTGCAGTAAGCTGCAGTACCAGCAGGGGGAGATATTGTTATTTCAAGCCAACATGAAAGTTAAACAGACATTATCAACACATTTACATGTAAACACATATTAGCCGCCTAGCTTAATCGTTCCTGGTGATGATGGACTCTGGGATGTATTTCTTGGTTAATACAGACTTCTTGACTTTAAATGTCTAATCTCTGGTGGTAATACAGCCTCTGCATGTGTGATATCTGGTTGGTCTGAGTCTCACTGCAGAGGCTCTGTGTATTCAGACTGTAACTGTTTAAATCAAAGTTTTAGTGTTTAAAAAAATGCTCATCAGTATGTGGATGAACATACCCAAAACCATACAAAGTATATTAACCGTATTTTAAACACTTTCAAACAGATGGGGAGCTGCAGTGATGCCTGCACAGAGATCCTGAGTGGATAAAGACGGGCAGAGCTTAGAAAGACACACAAACTCAGTGCGGCTTTAACACCACAGAAGAACAAGACGGACTAAACAGAATTTCACTGCATGCAACCGATGTACATATTTTTATTCCACTGGTAATTTTTATCGAACAAACACAATAAAAAATAAAAAATAACAAAAATAAGTTGAGGGGGCTTCCTCAACTTATCAGTTTGTGCTGAGCAGAGCGAGCTTTTTTTTTTACGTCATCTTACAATGTTAAAAAAACATATTGTACTTCCGTAAGTAGGAAACCTATAGAATCGGGTGTGTCCACTGACTACACACAGGAACTCTGATAAATAGACCTGAAATCAGAGATTAAATAATTTATGAACTATCAGGCATCAACAGTATAACTTGCAAAGACATGTTTGTTGATGCTTAACTGATAACAAGGCAAATACGGATGATATGTAACTTTCACTTATGTGCGTTTTTCTTCCTGGTAGTATTAAAGATTTAAAATCATGCATTTATCACACGATCTGATGATTTCAGCCTCAAAAATAAATGAAAAAATCTACAACGAAACCGGAAACGTCTCATTTTTCCAAACAAACTGATAATCAGAGAATCGAATTCCACATTAGAAATTACGTTTTAGTTTCGGGCTGTTTTCTGTATTTCCGCCTCAAATATTCTGATTAATTTTCTGGATGTGTTTGAAGTGAAGTTTTTACCTGAGCTGAGTCTGTGAGCAGTCTCAGGGATCAGGACAATGTTTCAGTCAAATAAATTACCGAGAGAACAACAAATGTGATCAGACTCACCTAACTACGATCAGTGATCGATTATCAGTCAGTGACGTCAATACTGAAGCTTGGCGTGGTTTAATGATCAGCTGTTTAGTGTATCTGCAGTACTTCGGTTGAATTACCCACCACATTAATACTAAACAGTTTTCCTGAAAAATATCCACCCGAGTGAAAGTGAAAGTATTTAAAGAGATTTAAAGGTGTGTCCTAACTTTGCCATGGGCAGACGAGCCTTAAGGCTTAGTACACAAAGTAAGAGCTGATTCGTTTCCACTCGAGACTGAAACAATAATCTCACGCCACTCCTTACAATCAAAACTGATGACGTTGGATACTTCTTGCATTTATATATTTCCAACTAATAATAAATAAATTGCTTGTTTAAATCGGTTAAGTCACTGAACTTTCCAAAACGATTCCAAAAACGCTCTCTGTTGACCCTGTCACTGCTCACCGGTTGTGCCAGATGGTTTATTTTATATCTGCATTAGAAGCCTTTACAGAACAGCTCATTTATTCTATCTGGGTAACAGCTGAGCTGAACTGAAAGTCACGTGTTTCTCCAAGGAAGTAAAAATCATGGTATTAAAAAAGAAGAAGAAGAGAGAGGAAGTGAATGGAGAGAAGTCACCCAGTCAGCCATTAAATTTCTTTCAAAACAAAGGTCAACAGACCTACCAGGTAAAGAAGGAGTTCATCTGACTCTATATAACTGACCCTATTTAACATCATGAATTTACATAATGTCCTCAGGGATTAACTGAGGATTCTGATTCGTGACCTTTAATGTCAGAAACAGCCGAGAGTGAAACAGCAGGAAGTCCCTCCACAACTGATGTGTCTCAGGCTGAGCTCACATTCTGGCAACTGAACATTGTTCCAAGCAGTCATTTGTGTCAATACAAGTTTCAGCTGAAAGCCTAGCGGCACTGCCATTAAACAGTACAGGGAGTGCAGAATTATTAGGCAAGTTGTATTTTTGAGGAATAATTTTATTATTGAACAACAACCATGTTCTCAATGAACCCAAAAAACTCATTAATATCAAAGCTGAATGTTTTTGGAAGTAGTTTTTAGTTTGTTTTTAGTTTTAGCTATTTTAGGGGGATATCTGTGTGTGCAGGTGACTATTACTGTGCATAATTATTAGGCAACTTAACAAAAAACAAATATATACCCATTTCAATGATTTATTTTTACCAGTGAAACCAATATAACATCTCCACATTCACAAATATACATTTCTGACATTCAAAAACAAAACAAAAACAAATCAGCGACCAATATAGCCACCTTTCTTTGCAAGGACACTCAAAAGCCTGCCATCCATGGATTCTGTCAGTGTTTTGATCTGTTCACCATCAACATTGCGTGCAGCAGCAACCACAGCCTCCCAGACACTGTTCAGAGAGGTGTACTGTTCTCCCTCCTTGTAAATCTCACATTTGATGATGGACCACAGGTTCTCAATGGGGTTCAGATCAGGTGAACAAGGAGGCCATGTTATTAGTTTTTCTTCTTTTATACCCTTTCTTGCCAGCCACGCTGTGGAGTACTTGGACGCGTGTGATGGAGCATTGTCCTGCATGGAAATCATGTTTTTCTTGAAGGATGCAGACTTCTTCCTGTACCACTGCTTGAAGAAGGTGTCTTCCAGAAACTGGCAGTAGGACTGGGAGTTGAGCTTGACTCCATCCTCAACCCGAAAAGGCCCCACAAGCTCATCTTTGATGATACCAGCCCAAACCAGTACTCCACCTCCACCTTGCTGGCGTCTGAGTGGGACTGGAGCTCTCTGCCCTTTACCAATCCAGCCACGGGCCCATCCATCTGGCCCATCAAGACTCACTCTCATTTCATCAGTCCATAAAACCTTAGAAAAACCAGTCTTGAGATGTTTCTTGGCCCAGTCTTGACGTTTCAGCTTGTGTGTCTTGTTCAGTGGTGGTCGTCTTTCAGCCTTTCTTACCTTGGCCATGTCTCTGAGTATTGCACACCTTGTGCTTTTGGGCACTCCAGTGATGTTGCAGCTCTGAAATATGGCCAAACTGGTGGCAAGTGGCATCTTGGCAGCTGCACGCTTGACTTTTCTCAGTTCATGGGCAGTTATTTTGCGCCTTGGTTTTTCCACACGCTTCTTGCGACCCTGTTGACTATTTTGAATGAAACGCTTGGTTGTTCGATGATCACGCTTCAGAAGCTTTGCAATTTTGAGACTGCTGCATCCCTCTGCAAGATATCTCACTATTTTTGACTTTTCTGAGCCTGTCAAGTCCTTCTTTTGACCCATTTTGCCAAAGGAAAGGACGTTGCCTAATAATTATGCACACCTGATATAGGGTGTTGATGTCATTAGACCACACCCCTTCTCATTACAGAGATGCACATCACCTAATATGCTTAATTGGTAGTAGGCTTTCGAGCCTATACAGCTTGGAGTACGACAACATGCATGAAGAGGATGATGTGGACAAAATACTCATTTGCCTAATAATTCTGCACTCCCTGTAGAAAGAAACTCAGGGGACTAAACATCTGTGTAACTCTAAGAAAAGCACTGATTAGTGAAATTAATCTGCATTAAAGGTTTCAGTTTGATCGGGAGCATAAACACTGGACTCTGGAAAAGTGATGCATCCTTCATGCCTAGTTATCAGGTTGTGACCTCGAGTTGCTCCGGTTCTGTAGTGTTTTTTTAAATAGTAGTTTGTTTGACCTTTTTTTAAGCTTTATTTGATAGATGAAGTGAAGAAAGGACACAAGAGCAGGGGGAGAGACGGGGAAGACGTGCGGCCATGGGTTGGACTCGAACCCAGACCGGTCGCTCTCAGCCGTTCGGCAGCTGGTGGTCTGGGTTTGAGCTCTCTTACTGTCCGTAAACTTGAAACTAAAATCATCCATAAAACAAACTTTATTATTCTCACAGTTTCATTCACGGGTCACTGAAGGTTTGTACACAAATAAAAGCTTTTTCCTGCCTCAGAATGAACCCACTGTGTTATAAAATATTTATTTCATCTCCAAAAGAACAAAATGCAGTGCAGAGCGTGTGATGTCATCTGCCGTGGTCCCTCCAGTGCTGAACAACACCTCTATATTTTGCCTCCTGTCTGTGTGTGTTTGTCTACTTTTGTGAGTTTTGGTTTCCTCCTGGTTTATTTTTATTTTGGAGATGGTGGTTTCCCACATTTTCAATCAGTAATGCAGCAATAAAACTCTGGCTCCAACTCGCTGCCTGATTGTTGCCTCTGTTTCTCATGTTCTTCCCTCAGTGTAATAGAGTGGATTGTTGCCCCCCAGTGGTAAAATACAGAAGTGCCTGTTACAGGGCTAGTTCTTGGTTGACCAATATATAACAACGAAAAAGGGTAGTTTCTGCATGCTAAGAAAACAACAAGTTAGTGTGTGATGTCCTGCTGTTCATTAAAGGCACCTATCCACGTCCTTCTGTCCTGATCTTTTCAAAGAGCCTAATCCAGAATATCACAACTGGTGACGAGGATTCTAAAGATTTCCACAGCGTGACAGAGGCAGTAGAAGGGCTGTGTTCACATGTAAAGAAAAAAGACAAACCAAGACGTTTTCTTCACGGCTGCAGCGGAACAGCTTTTGGTGAGCTATCATGGCGATGCATGTGGGTCGTGTTGAAGAGTATAATGAATCGAAGGAAGATTTTGAGTCATATTTGGAGCGGTTGGAGCAATGGATGTTGGCAAATGATGTTTCCGATGAGAAGAAAGTGTGCACGTTTCTCTCTGTGATCGGAGCAGATACATACAGGCTGCTAAAGAATCTTGTGTCTCCGAGGGTACCGAGTACCATGGGATATGCAGTGCTGACTGGAGCGTTAAGTGCGCATTATAAGCCGACTCCAGTGGTAATAGCTGAGCGTTTTCGTTTTCAGAAACGTAACCAGAAAGAAGGGGAGGCAGTTTCTGACTATGTTGTCGCCCTGAGGCAGTTGTCAGCCACATGTGATTTTGGACAATATTTGGATGAGGCCCTGAGGGATCATTTTGTTAGTGGGCTGCGTTCTGATGCTGTGCAGCGCAAGCTACTATCGGAAAAAGATCTTACATTTCCACGTGCATGTGAGATTGCCGTATCCATGGAACTCGCTTCGAAAAATACGATGGAGTTCTCAGGACGCCAGGACCCTCACCACGTAAATGCCTTGACAAATGCTCCAAATTTTTTCAACAAAGGATGGAAAGGACAGAACAGGCAAGAGGGTAATAACAAGCCAAAGAACTGGAAGGGACCTAAAAAAGACACAGGAATGAAGCAACCATGTTATTGTTGTGGTGGAAAGCATTCAGCACGCGAGTGCAAATTTAAGAGTGAAAAGTGTCATGTTTGTGCAAAAATAGGACACATTGCACGTGCTTGCAGGAATAAAAAATTCAGTCAGCAAACTCAGTATTTGGAAACTGAGGATGAATGTTCAAGTAGGAATGATGAAGCTGAACTTTTTGGAGTATATTCAATGTACTCCATCACCTCCAGTGAGAAGGGATACACAGTGGATGTTGCGCTTGGGAGCAAGAACACCACCATGCTGCTGGATACAGGATCAGCAGTGTCGGTGGTATCAGACAAGTATTATCAGATGCATCTCACTCATTTCCCTATAAAACCAGCCAGTGGGCTAAAGCTCAAGTCCTACTCAGGCCAACACATTGCTGTGCGTGGATATATTATGTTACCAGTACAGTAACATCACCCTACCACTGATCGTTGTTCAGGGAGACAGACCAGCTCTGATTGGACGAAACTGGTTAAAGAAACTACAGCTGAACTGGAAACAGATTTTCACAGTACACAAGGTACTGGTGCAGAAAGAAGCAAAGCCAGGAGTACTAGAAGTGATTCAGCGCCATCAGGCAGTGTTTTCGGATGACCAAGTCTGCATAAAGGGATTTAAAGCTAGAATCCACACTAAACCAAACACTGCACCAATTTTCTGTAAAGCTCGCCCAGTTCCTTATGCACTAAAAGAAGCTGTGGAAAAGGAGCTGGACAGATTGGAAAAGGTGAAGGTTATTTCAAAGGTTGAGAAAAGTGAGTGGGCATCCCCTATTGTTACTGTGCCAAAAGCAGACAAAACAATTAGGATATGTGGTGACTACAAAGTCAGTGTCAACCAGTGTGTTGAAGAGGAAAGATATCCACTTGCTAATACGGAAGATTTGTTTGCCACTTTAGCTGGAGGAACATCCTTCAGTAAACTTGACCTTTCTCATGCCTATCAGCAGCTACAGTTGGATGAAGAATCAGAGAAGTATCTGGTCATCAACACACACAAAGGTCTCTATAAGTACAATCGCCTCAGCTATGGTGTTTCCAGTGCTCCGGCTCTTTTCCAGTCTGTGATGGATCAAATCCTTCAGGGGATGGAGCATGTGACCTGTTTTTTGGATGACATCCTCATCACTGCTTCATCTGAAAGGGATCATTTGAAGAGGTTGGAGGAAGTACTCGCACGTCTGGAGAAGCATGGTGTCAGAGTGAAGCTTTCCAAGTGCCACTTTCTTCAGAGCAGTGTGGAGTACCTGGGACATCGTATTGACAGGGATGGTCTGCATCCTTTAGAGGAAAAGGTAGCAGCCATAGCAAATGCACCAGAACCAACAAACGTCACTGAACTGAAGTCCTTTCTTGGTCTTCTAAATTACTACAGTCGATTTTTGGAAAATCCATCAACCATTCTTCAGCCTTTGAGGAAAGATGCTAAATGGATTTGGACCATGGAATGTGCAAAAGCATTCAGGGATGCAAAAAGCCTACTGCTGCAGAACAAAGTGTTGGTGCACTACAGCACAAATCTGCCATTGAAGTTAGCCTGCGATGCATCACCTTATGGATTGGGCACAGTCATCTCTCATGTCATGGAAAATGGAGAGGAAAGGCCTGTGGCTTTCGCATCAAGAACATTAACTGAAGCTGAGCGAAAGTATGCCCAGATAGAAAAAGAGGCCCTTGCCATAATTTTTGGAGTAAAGAAATTCCATAAATATCTGTATGGAAGGAAATTCACCCTCATAACAGATCATAAGCCACTGCTGGCTATACTAGGGCCAAAGTCAGCTGTCCCAACACTCGCTACACTAAGAATGCAACGCTGGGCTCTTATTCTAATGGCATACAACTATGACATTGAATATAGAAGATCAGCTGAACATGCTAATGCAGATGCATTGTCACGTCTACCTCGGAATACGCCAGACAACATTGCAGAGGAGGGAAGTATCTTCTATTTCTCACATGTGGAAGAGCTACCAATAGTAGCTAAAGACATTGAGAGAGCAACCATGAAGGATCCAATCCTCAGCAAGGTCTGGAGCTACACCATGAATGGGTGGCCGAGTTATATGCAAGACGAATCACTTAAGCCTTACTTTACACGCAGACACGAGCTGTCAGCAGAACAAGGATGTGTTCTTTGGGAACAACGGGTCATCATTCCACCGGTTTACCAACAGAAAGTGCTGGAAGACCTGCATCATGAACATCCAGGTATCTGTCGTATGAAAGCACTCGCTCGCAGTTACCTGTGGTGGCCAGGCTGTGATGGTGATATACAAGAACTGGTTCAAAGCTGCTCAGTCTGTCAGGCTGTACAGAAGTCACCACCCGTTGCACCACTCCATCCGTGGAAGTGGCCTGAGAGAGTTTGGCAACGGATTCACATTGATTTTGCTGAAAAAGGCAAGCAGTACTTTTTAGTTGTCATTGACAGTCATTCAAAATGGTTGGAAGTGTTCCCTATGCCATCCATTACCTCACACAACACCATTGAGGTTTTGAGAGGGTTATTTGCTTCATATGGACTTCCAGAAGAGCTTGTTTCAGACAATGGACCTCAACTTGTGTCAAAGGAATTCAATCAGTTTTTGGAGTTAAATGGAATCAGACACACAGCTGTTCCTGCCTATCATCCTGCATCAAACGGGGCAGCAGAGAGGTCAGTACAAATCCTGAAACGATCCCTGATGAAAAATGTGCTGGAAGCAGATGGTAAGGCCACATTGCCACTCAGTCATCGTTTGGCAAACTTCCTTATCATGTATCGCAGTACACCGCACACTGTAACGGGTCGTACACCAGCAGAGTTGTTCCTGAAACGTCAGATCCGGACTCGCTTCAGCCTGCTGAAACCTGAACTAAGCAGACACATTGAACAGAAACAGTCTGAGCAGAAGCGACACCATGATTACAAAACCCAACCTGTTCGTGTTTTTTCGGAGGGAGACGCTGTGCGTATCCGAAACTTCAGGGGGGGGGAAACAAAATGGACTCAGGGAACGGTTCTGAAGAAAATGGGAAGTGTTACTTACCTGATACAAGAGGGACAGAGAACATGCACAATACATGTGGACCACCTGTTACCATGGAGACAAACTGTGGAAAAACCCCCAGTTATATTTTCACCGGTTTCGGAGGGACGGCCAGAAGTGATTATGGACGGTGTTTTTCCAGAGATACCACCAACTCCACCTGGGATTTTAACATCACACCCCTTACCTCCTGAACCACCTAAACAGACAACCGATGAACCACCAGTATCCAACCCAGAAACCACCCAAAGCCCATCTGTGGAACGCAGATACCCAGAGAGACGCAGAGTTCCCCCAAAGAGACTGAATCTTTGAAAATGTAGAGTTATGTTTTAGCTATTTACTGCCAGTTATTTTAGAAGTGAACAGTTTAATAATAAAAGTAATGGCTACATTTGTTCTTTGTTCGTAAGGGCCACAGAATATTTCTTTTGGTGGGGGCAGTGAAATACATTCTTTAAAGGGTTGCTTATTTCAATTACAAATCTAAAAGGGGAGGAATGTAATAGAGTGGATTGTTGCCCCCCAGTGGTAAAATACAGAAGTGCCTGTTACAGGGCTAGTTCTTGGTTGACCAATATATAACAACGAAAAAGGGTAGTTTCTGCACGCTAAGAAAACAACAAGTTAGTGTGTGATGTCCTGCTGTTCAATAAAGGCACCTATCCACGTCCTTCTGTCCTGATCTTTTCAAAGAGCCTAATCCAGAATATCACACTCAGTGTGACTTTGTTGTCTTTTCCTCAGTCTCAGAGATCATCTGCTAGCTGGCCATCGCTCTCTCGCTGGATTTCTTTGTTGGAAAATGGACTCATGGCTCAGTTCTGTGCAGAAATATTGATGCTCACAGACCTTCAGCTCTGGCTGTGTGTTTTCTCTCTTCTTTGTCTTCTATGCAAATAGAAAATCTGAAGAAAACAAATCTGTGTTAATCATTTGTCGGTTTCTCTGTATTTCAATAGTCACACAAAAAACAGTGAATTATTATCAGACAGTATTTATTCATAAATCACTGAAAGCTTTTATACACAGGTGTATCCTATTCTGACACATGTCAATATTACATTTTGATGACAAGTTCTTTTAAATTTAAGATAAAGCATTTGGGGAATGATGTACCTGATCATCAGTTATTGTGGTGCAGCTGCACTCAGCCTCATTTCTCTTTGATTTAAGTTCAAAAAATCTTTTACAGCCTTGATTTTTGACACTTAGTCTCACTGACCTCAAAACACTAACAAGTCACCTTTTAATCATACATCGATACAGCATTTTATTCTACACCAGGGGTGTCAAACTCAAATACAGAGTGGGCCAAAATTCAAAACTGGAACAAAGTCGCGGGCTAACATTAATATTTACAGAAAAAAAAAATCTTACTCCAGATATAAGAATGAATCTTTTCTTATGGACTTGAAGGAAACGGTTTCCAGGGCCTAATCCGTGGATCGACTTCCTTCGAGGCGTGGACGTCTATCAGCAGAGAATGTACCTTAGTCTGTAACACAGTCAAATAAATTCTCAAGTAATATTCAAGCATGCCATTCAGCGTGTTAGTACGAGCTCGGGAGCAGCTTGGGAGAACAAGAAAACAGAGACTGCTTTAGATTGTCTTCCCAAAGTGACTCAACTTTATTCACAAGTATAACAGTTTATATAGAGGGTAAAATTCATGAGACAGCAGATTCTCAGTTTAAACCAGTACAGACCAAGATAAGGCAGCGTCTTCCTGCCCTTGGGTGAAGAAGCATCCTTTGTGTAGTTTATTAGTTCAGATACAATTGTGATTATCTCAGCGACATATTTTCAAGGCACAAAACAAAGAGTTCTTTCATTAGTGAAATCTGAAACAAACCATTTGGCCTCAACAGGCGTCTCCTAAAAGATTAAGGAACTAATGTAGCTGAGGGAGTGATCTCTGTGGTATTTCAACCTTGTACCAGCCTGTGATTCTCACACATCAATTCTTGGGTCAAAGAGAAAAATAACTAAAACAAAGGGGCCTTATTGAATGACAGAGTATAATGTCACTATAAAACAATATCCAGTAAATGCTCCCATGGTACTAAAATACCTAACAGGACTCAAACAAGTTTGCTGAAAAACTGAATATGGAACAAGCAAAGCTTAATACTAAACAATATATATATTAGCTGTATAATGCCAGCAGGCCAGCTCTGATAGTAATTTGGTTTGGCTTCGTGGGCCAAATGTAATTAGGCTGCGGGCCAAATTTGGCCCACGGGCCAGAGTTTGACACCTATGCTCTACACGCTTCAACTATTTAATTCGTCATCTTCTTCTTTTGGTAGACAAACAGAAGCAGACGGCCGTAGTGATCGATGTAGCGGTTCTGAATGACAGCAACATCAGGAAGAAGGAACACGAGAAGCTGGAGAAGTAACAAGGGCTCAGAGAAGAGCTCGAGAGGATGTGGAGGGTGGAGGTGACGGCGGTCCCCGTGGTGATCGGAGCACTAGGTGCGGTGACTCCCAAGCTAGGCGAGTGGCTCCAGCAGATCCCGGAAACAACAGCGGAGATGAGAAGAGCGCAGTCCTAACAGGAACAGCTGACAGCTATGTGTGTGTGTTTGTGTAAAACAGCAGCTCCAGACTGTTCAAAATGATTTGTTTAAAATGAATGAACAGCAGGAATCAGGATCAGCAGGTGAATTCAAAATGAGCTAGGTCAATTTCTATGTGCCATAACGGCACATGCAGCCAGAGCGATGGCGCCTGCACCACGAGCGAGTTTGAGTGCTGCATCTTCCACCTGCAGGAGGAAAAACGTCTTTTAGTTTTTCTGCAGGAACATTATGAGCAGATTATTGTCGTCAGTCACCACTGAAAGTTTCAACAACTCTGAGATATCAGTAAAAACACATGAACACGTACACGAGCATTGTCAGCTGTTGGTCATACTATGATTATGGGCATTTTTATTTCTTTAAATTATTATGGCATCAATAATTCTGGTCAGCAGTCAGAAACGTTTTAATTCAAAATCTCAGCTGAAATCTGAGCAGCAGCCCCTCACAGCTCTGCTGGTTATCAGCTTCTAACTGCAGTAAATCCATTTCTCTGTGTGCTTCACCCTCGTGTGTCTAAATATTATAACTAATTGCCGTCAGTGTCATGTATGATCTGGTTTTAGTTGACAGAATATCACACACCGCAACGATTGTTATTGGTTTTGTTACTTGTCCTAATAATGAAATAATAATGTAAAGCTGCTTCTTCCATGAGCAGCAGACTAACATCGGTGCCTTTTTATGTCATTTTTTTCACAGCAGCTCCATAAAGACTGTTTCCTGAAAGCAGCAACACGGTTTAACCCACCTGCGGTGATTCGGCCACACCGTACCGCAGCCCTGTGACAAAGTGCTCACAGTTAAATGAGACAACGTCGTATCGCAGTTCTTTGCCCACCAACGCTTTAGCATCCTCCACAATATCATTAGCTGGGCGTGGCTTGTATTGCCTGTCCATGCTGTTGTTGATTTTCCACTTGTCTTTTCCCACCGCATTCCACATCTTCTCCTTCCGCACAATGCCGTTTGCAGCTTTGACAGAAGCGCCGCTGGGAGCTCCAGCTTTCAGGGCGAAACAGAGGAAAATAAAAACGGCTCATAAAGAGTTTCTACACTGAATGCAAACCTATTCCTTTCTGGTAAGTGGATCATTGTAACAGTCAAGTCTACAAACATATTGTTTGTGGTCTGAAAACTACACTGAATGAATGTGGGCTGTTAGACTGAAACTTACAGTGATTTACAAAGTGAACAACAAAGCCCGCACCGACGTATACAGCCCAGTGCGCATAGTTCTCACGGAAGATCTCAATCAAGTCCCCGAGCTCTGGCTCCCTGTCATCCTGGGATTGGAAAAAAAGAAAACAAATTAAATTCCTCAATTAAATAATTAAATTGTTTTTAAAACTAGTCTCAGTAACATGTCACAGCCTTCATGTCTGACTGGTCTGACTTACCTGATCCCCTCCGGCATCTGCAAAAACAAAAAAACAAAAACCATTTTAGTACAGTGTTATGTACGAACCAAGAATTATTGTGTGCTATGCAAGCCATCGCCAGTAGGGGGAACCACGCCCAGTTATGTGTGTGTGTTACTTCTGTGTTATCCCAATAAAGAAGAAGTCAACTTGTAAACAAACTGTTGTGTGTGCAGTCTGACTCGGCATAAGCTCTAATAGCGTAGTGACACTACAGTGGAAATATAACATAAAGAGAGAAAAGCTTTGCTTTTTATTTTATTGGATTAATTGAACCATATTTTGGCCATAAGTAGTTTCCTCTGTCTTTTTCAGAAATGATGAAAGTAAATTGTGGCAAACGAGAAATGACAACATCCTTGGAAAACTAAGAAACAGTTACAGACTCACAAGACGACAATGATGATCCCATGATGTCTCCGAACTTAGAAACAAACGATGGACTGAACTGTTTGATGGACCTGGTGAAACAAAGAACATTTTGAGTTTAACTGGAACACTTTTACACACATTCGCACACAAAAACACAATTTCATAGCTCAGTACGTAGAGTGGTCGCACCATGATGGGAAGGTTGGGGGTTTGAATCCACTGAAAGGCTACTCTGAGGTACCTCTGAGCAAGGCACCGTCCCTACTCACTGCTCCCCGGGTGCTACCTCGGTGGCTGCCCACTGCTTCACTGAGTGAATGGGTCTAATGCAGAGGACTAATTCCCCTACAGGGATTAATGACGTGTACATTACATTACACACACTTCATTAGCATCCCTGGCTAATGAAACGTCTGCTTCATCACACTGTGATTTAAGGACAAATAATTCAGTGTGGGCTTCATTTATTCACCAGCTGAAATCCTGAAGTCAAAACTGATGCATTCAAGAATGAAACAGGAAGTTAATCATTCTAAAGTTTAAAAGCAGGGAAAGAAAGTTTTCCCTCCCACAGAACAAAGTTTTCTCACTCAAGAACCACTGAGAGCAAAATAAGAAGAAGAGTAGCTGATGAAGCTGGAGTGACATGCAGAGATGGAGATGAGCTGACGGCAGATTTTATAGGAGAATGAAACATTGGTGGCTGTTCCTGAACTCCACTAATGTCCACTATCAAAAAGCTTATTAAGACTTAATGTAAATCTTTCTAAAGCATTTATCATCACTGTGAAACTCCTGAAAACAAACACACTTTTACTGTGTTTTATAATAACTTTATGAGTTATCATGTTCCTGGTAATGTTTTATATTTAAGCAGCGAAATCTTATAACTTTGACTTGAAACTTGAAAGTTGCTGATCTGAAGTAAAACCAAATATAAAGCTGTGTTTGTGTGATGTGCAGAGAGACGTCTGAGTTTCTTTCCACTCACCTGCTGAAGTCAGTGCTGCAGAGAGAAGTGCTGTGAGTCCTCAGAGTGAAGCGCTATATATACATGTGGCCCAGCCCATCCTCACAGTCAGTGTAAAAGTGAAAATAAAAGTGTGCAGCAGAACAAAACTGAAAGACATACCTGTGCACTTAATGTGTTTCTCATGTTTTCCTGATGAGCAACTCGTGCAGCACATCATCCACACAGTGAACCTTTATTTTTGTTATGCATCGTTGTTAACGTTGTTAAAACATACAAAAACATCTTTTATCAATCACTATTTTTTTATTTCTAATGTGAATTTCAGCTCACATTAATCCAACATTCCTTACTTTTTACTGCTGGACATTTGTGGGAGATTTTCATCTTTAAAGAAATCTTCCCATGTTTCAGTGATGGGATTTATATCAATGGTTATTTACTAGTTACTCACTGTGAGTCTATAGTTTATTGTGTTTGGTGATGCAAATGTTTGCACAAGTGGTTTACTGTGGCCGAAGAACAGATATTGTTATAATGGTGACTGTGAACCATGAGATTCACTCTGTGGTGCTTCAGTTGTCATGTTGCTGAGGTTGTTCATGCCCTTTGTGACAGTGTATCAACATCTGCCATGCTGCTTATCATTGGAAGTGGTTGATAAGTTTGTGTTGTTCATAAATCCTGCAGTCAGAGCTGTAAACAAGCTTGTGTGCCTCTTTATTCTAATGCACAGTTGCAGCATTTAGGATCGCACCCCTCCCAGACACCCACCAGGTGGGCGGGGCCAGCATCTATATTTGCTTTTGGTTTTGAAAAGGAAAAATGAAACTGGATACACAATCTGCTCTGCACGGTTTATTTCTGGAAGGTGTCAGAGTCGCTGTAAAAGCAGGTGATCATACAGCAGTTCACAGCACCCAAGTGGGGGAAAAAACCACAGTAAGAATAGTTTCACTTCCAGTTTTCCATGAGTGACGAGAACCCACTGAAAGGGAAAAGAAGGAAGAATGAAGTGCAGTGCTAGAAGTGACTCAATATCCTTATGAGAGTTAATCAACAACCCTGAGTCTGACCCCGACCACTTTCTCTCTTTCTTAGATGCCTGGCCAGTAATTTATGCAGCTTATCACCAAATTCAAGGTTTGCTTAACAGGCCCTGGAAATTTTATCTGAGAGCAATTTATTGAGTTTGTACTTCAGAGCCGATATTTTACTGTGTAGCTGTACTGATGCTTGTTTGGCAGAGTCCAACTTTGGTATTTGAACCTCCAACTGTATATGTTCCGCATTATTACGTTTTTTTCTCAGACGACTGAAAAGACAGCCTCTCACATACACTTTAAACGTCTACCACAATAAAAGAGATGATAAATCGTCTTGGTCATGTCTCAAAAACACAACTTGATCTGTTCTTCTAAGTATTTGCAGAATGTTTTCCTGGTGAGAAATTGAGGATCTAATTGCCAGTGTTTATAATTACCACCTGATTCCAGTAGATGATCTAATATGAAGATATTATTATATTTGCTACTTTTGGACGCTGTGTAACAGTTTACTATCTCATATATATACGGGAGTATGTGTTATGAACCACAATTTTGAAAACACTCTGGCAATCCTCATATGTTTGTACACACTAAAGCTGGTGCACCAAAATGTCCTACTAGGAGGTTCTTTAAATACAAGGGGGGGAGCAAGAATCAGAAACCCAGCACAAACAGACTAAACAGGTCCAAACAGATTCAGCTTCTTGCCAGAGGAGGAATGCAGGAATAAGCAAACAATGCTAAAAATAAATCAAAATAATTAAAAAAAAAAACCTGTACAATAAAATGTTCATTTTACACCAAAATCCATACAATCCTGTGGTGGAGTTTTGGGTGACAAGTGTATCTATATAACTATATATCTATCTGCACTGAACACATATACTTTACTGTATATGCTGTAACTCTTAAGCACAGGACGTTTTGCCCTCACTACTGTTTATTAAGGTTTTACAGTAACAGGGTTGTTAATGCCAGGAAGAGTTTTCCTGAATAACTTACTCTCCAGCTCCGGTAACACGTGACAATAAAATCACCTTAAGTAACCATGTATACACAGACAAGCATGTAACCTATGTAGTTAGGTCAAGTATTATTCACATGTATAGTATAAGATTAGACCACTGGCTGAATGCTTGTTGTAAGACTTAATAATTTGGTAATGTGCGATGTTTGACCGTGTCGTGACCTATTGTGATAAGGCAAAGCAAAGGGTAGCCACAGTCCTGACTGGCCCCGGGCCAGGACCTTTATCTAACCCTGCACCTGCTGTCTTTTTGTTTTGTTTGGGTTTTTTGTCCCGTTTGGATCTATAGCCATCAGAATTGTTGTCTGAAGGCCAAGAAAGATGCCAAGTGGATTTATTTTACCAAGTGGATCATCATGGCCCTGCCATATTGGTCCATTTGATTGACCTTTATTATAATTATGTATTTATTTTATTTTCGTTTTTTAAAGACAGGACAGACATGACTGGGGGACAGGACAGGGAGAAAGAATGAAAGAAAGAGAGAAAGAAAAATAGAGGAGGGGAGAAGAGACGGTGAGAAAGGGGGGAGGAAAAAAAAGAAAAACAAATAAGAAAGAGCAACATAATAAAAACAGCACCATCACAATAAACTAGCTCACAGTAGGTAACAGTAGATACTGAATATTACATTTTATTGTGCAGCACGCAAGATCAACAGCGCACAATGTGCTTTGAGGCAGCAGCCAAGAAAGGTGTAGCTTGTGTCTGTGCACACCTGTGTGGATCAGCACGCTTGTATTCAAAAGGTTTCTCCATGTAATGATCTGCTAGGGAGTGTGGGGGGCTATAGCCCCGTCCCCCAGGGCATGAAGCAGGTATGGAGGAGATCCAGGCCACAGAATATGAGGACCAAAGGAGGACCACCAGGGGGGGCAACCGTGCCACCCTCCTGGGGAGAGCTGAGGAGAGCCCCAAGTGAGAGGTCACCCAGCAGCTACGGAGCAGAGGCCAGAGGGGGGTTACAGTGGCGTGCCCGCGGGCTCTGCCGGCAGCCAGCTGTGCCAGAAAGGACCGGGCCTAGAGGCCGCAGGGCACCCCACCCCCCAGAAGGGGCCCAGCTGGGCCACAGGATCCAGGCCCCGCCAATCGACCACCAGGAGTGAGTCGGTACATACGTGAGCGCCCAGACACCAAGAACCACCAACACACCAACGTCTGAGGGCATCAGCCACCAGCAGGGAGTGTGGTGAGGGGAGATAGACCTCCATACCTCGGAGAGCCTGAGATGTTCCCAGGGAGGCGGAGTCTAAGACCCAAGCTGACATATAGACACAGACGAACAGGCGCACGCAGACACAGACGTGCACCTGCTGTCTTTGGCTGGAGGACAAGAGGAAAGTTACCCAGCAGCACGGGGCAGGGTTACTGGTCCCTATAAATTCAGGGACCAGAGGACACCCCTCCTTCTTTCTGTCCCTCTCTGTGTGGCTCTCTTCTCTGTGCTTAAGGCTGTGCACCCCAGGGCTTTGCTTTTATGTGTTGCTGTTCTGTGTATGTACTTCTTGCTGTTCATTTGATTTGCTAGGGAGGTCTGGGCTTCTCTGCTTAGGCTGCTGCTGCGACGTGGCGATGGATAGATGGATGAAATACTTTGTGAAAATATATAATAAAGTCACAATCAGCTGCTTCTCCAGGCAGTTTGTCATCTCAAGGATCAACTCTGTGATCATAGTCAGCTTCCAAATATTCTGCCTCTAAATGGAAGCTGGTTCATGTTCTGGTTTCTATGGACTTTAGACAGATAACTGACATCTAGAACCCCCCCAGACAGCAGATGGGAGGATGTCCACCCATCAATTCATGCCCTGAAACTCAAGACCAATTGGGTTATGCAGCAGGAGAACGATCCAAAACAAAATTCCCCAACTCTGATTGGCTAAAAAAATAAATAAAAAATAAATAAATATATAAACAAAACAAAAAAAAACCATGAAGCTTTTGGAGTGGCCGAGTTGAGATCCAGACTTAAATCAGACTGAGATGCTGCCCGAGTTAGAAACCCCAGCAGTGTGGCTGAATTACAGCAGTTCTGCAAAGATGAGTGCTGATCCATCGTAGTGTTCATATTTTTTTATTCCCAGACCTGGATCATCAAGAAAAGCCCTGATAACACCATAAATGTTACATTAGGGTCAAACTACATGTTAAAACCACTTTGAATTAAACTATACCAACACATGAGCGTATGTAATTAAGAAGTACATCACATTTTATTGTACAGTGTTATTATTCAGTATTTGCTCACATTTATCTTAAATGTTCTCACCAGAAACTAATGTTGCATCATTTTTGCCTCCAGTGAACAAAAGCACAGTCCTGACAGTAACCAAGGAGAGCTGAATGCAAACAGGGACAAAGGGTGTGTCGGGGGAGAGGAAGACACCTGACGACAGAGACTAACGTCATCAAATCAAGACATTTATCAGCAGTTATGACAGGCTCAGTGTGAATCAGCAGTTTATGAGTATAATGAAATAAAAATACAGCAACGATTATGAGATAAGCTTGAGATGCAGAGTCTTTATCATTTAATGTTTTCCACTCACAGAAATAGACTAAAGGAAATTTAATGGCTTTTGAATTAAAATTTAAGCTTTTTTAGTTTTTCTCTTCGACACTTATGTTGTTCTAACTTTTGAATTTCTCACGTGTTGGATCAATAAAGTATCGATCTAATCTATCTTATCTATTTATATCTATCTAAGCTTTAATGGAGAGGAAAACTGCATAGCAGGCATCACTCCAAGTATTTTGCTTTCACAGTATAAATCTGGTCACCTTCAGATGTGCCAGATAAAAAATGTTCTGCTTGATATTTGAGGAGTTTCCAGACGTGTTTGTCTACGAGTGTCTTCATCATAACAAATGTAAGTACTGAGTGTATGTTTACCTCCATTATCTCTAAAGAATGAGTTGTTCAGCCTCTGCTACATGCCTTTGTTGCTTTGGTCTTGGCTAGCAGGTAGAACAGGGCCATGCATCAGATTGTGTTCTGGTACCTCTTGTTTTTTCAATCCTTCTACCAAAGCTCAGAAGGTTAGTGCCGACACAAACACACAGTGTCACCTTCTGGTGTAGCGTGGAATTACATCAGTTTCACAACAGTAAATCAAATCTTGCTGTTTTGTTGAACCTAAATTTGTCTTTTATATGTTGCACCAACAGCTGTATTATGTCAACCACAGGGTAACATCAGTGTGTTGAGTATTTGTGGGACTGTGGTATGAAAACACTCATTTTAGATCAACTCATTGCTTCGCCTGATCGAGATCTAAACCTGTTCAGATGATCAACATGAATCAAATGAACGTGTAAAACTTCAGCACTGGATTATTGGCCCTTCTTCCCCTCACGTCCTGACAGCCCCCACCACAGCTCTGAGGGAGAGACTTTGTCAGGTGGCTGAGAGGCACAAAGTACGAAGAAAATGACAGTAAGTCTGGATGAATGTACTCTGCATCTCTGAAATATTATTATGCTGAAGGTACGACTCTTCTATGAAATCCTGCACACGATGCACTTGAACATATAAAAGTGATGATCACCTCTTTCATTGGATTTTGAGTGTTTTACTCAACCTTCTTACATCATTTATTGGAAGTGATGTAATGAGTTAATGGGGCTGAACAACCCCTGAAAGACCCACTGAACTGAATTTGGTGATCAAAGTTTGTTATGCTACTAAAACTGGTGAATTATGATGGGAACACTAAAGTGGGATGAGGTTGCCCAGAATCGGGCAGTTAAAGAAACTGTAATGCCAGACATCATAACAGGGTTGGAAATGTGTGTTTTAGTCTCAGGACAATAAGACGTTATAAATCACCTCCATCTTAGCCACGAGCTAAGGTGACAAATGGAACTTCATATTTTATAAATAACCCTGCATTCTCTTGACTTGATGATCAGTGCAGTCCTTTAAGTGATGCCTGTGGAGCATATGTGACCAACAAATGTGACATAACTAACAGAAATATTGGTAAATGGCCTGTATTTGTATAGCGCTTTACTCAGTCCCTAAGGACCCCAAAGTGCTTTACACATCCACCCATTCACACACTGGTGATGGCAGCTACATTGCAGCCACAGCCACCCTGGGGCGCACTGACGGAGGCGAATATTCATTAATTCATATTAATCCCTACTGTCAGTTTACTGTATCAAAGCTGAAGTAAAGAAATTAAATTGCAACAAATTATTAAGAAATGAAACTCTGTCCTGCTTTGTCACACTTGTTCTGCAGATGTGTTAGCGACAGACCCAGCACCTGCTGCCCTCCCCTGGTCTCAGGTGGAGGAGGATCTGTAAGGAAACTTTATTCTGTCGTCTCCAGAGAGCCCTTGTGTTTGTTGTAGATGATGTCACATGACTGATGGAGCTCTCTCCGAGTATTAGACTTATAGATGATTCTTTTACTTGAAGTCATTAAATCCTCTGAGGGCAGAGTAAACGACAACCTAACAAACATCCCTCGCTGAACTTTAAATAACGTTCGAAATTTGAGATGTTTACATTTATAACAGTCAGATTGTTCAATCTGATTTATGGACAATTCCTTCAGTCAATAATATTCATACGAAATTGGCTGCAGTTCATCTAGGGGGCGCTAATGAGACAGTCCTCGATGAATAGCAGTTAATGGGGCCAAACCATTATTTGTGTGTATGTGCAGCAGCAGGTGTGGTAACTGGAGGCGATGCTATGAGACTGCTCCACTGTGGAAATGCAGCACTTACAAACATGTCACTAAATCCACGGCCCCATCCTCCACTTGTGGTCGGCAGCTCCACACAGCTCCACCTTTCTGGAAAACATCACGACTCCCCCAATAAAACAGGAAATATGAAAATTCCTCTTTCCCCTCAGTTATGATTCAAATATCTCATTGCCCTCTTAATGCACAGCACAAGAATCATGCAGCTAAGAGCAGCTAAGAATCATGGGTAGTGTAGTCACAGAGAGACGTGTCAATCATTTCAACTGAACATAAACCTGATCACAGATCAGATCATCAAACTGAACTCTTTGTACAGCTGTGGGAAGCAGATGTCTGTCATGTCCTGTTTGCTGAATATGCCTCAAAGGACCAGGTACCTGCAGGTGTCCTACACCTGCACCAAGGCAGCAGTCATTTTAAACAGCAGCACAAATATTTGAATCTGTTTTGGTTGAAGTGGTTCTTCCTCCTCCTGATGCTCATCACGGTTCCTCTGCAGGTGAAAACAAAGCAGCCAAAGAAACCTTAAGTTCAACAATCACTTAACACTGTGTTTGTTATCATGAAAGAACAAACCAGTCAGTGGGTCCATGAACAGAACGTCATCTCATGTTGTCATAAAAATATTTTTGCGTCTTAGATTCAAGAACTGACCTGTAAATGTTCTTGTGTGGATTTCTGAAACATTCAAATTTTTCAGCTCATTTACAGCAAAAAGACTTGAAATCAATAAAATAACTTCCTGCATCGTCATTAATGTTGTGAAATGAATTTTGTTTGTATGTTTATTATAGGTCATTAGTTAACTTCCTGTTTTTGGATCATTTTGCAGAAAATAAAGTCAGAAGTAAAATTCAAACATGTAATCTCTCTGTCAGGTGACGGAAAATATCAGCTGATTGCTAAACGAAAGGTCATGAGACAGAGGGTCATCTTTCTACATGTTCAGCTTTCGCTTCTGCAATTTCAAAACAAAACCCACCGCAATGTGCAGCTGTGTCCACCAGGGGGCGGTATTTGGCTCTAACAGGTTTATAGAGAAAAACAAAATGTACTTAAAACAATACACGTAAGCTTCCCTTTACAACACTTTTAAAATAATGGAACATAATTAAATCTAAAATGTTCGTTTTCATTGAAACTGCTGATGCTCACTTTTAATTATGTCACCTCAAAAAAATCATTTTTTAATTATTACTGTAGATTTTGTTTGTCTTTTAATGCATGTTACACATTAACAGCGCTGATTATCAGGTTTATAATATTTACTCTGCATTTACAGCCTCGCTTCAATAAATGCGGCGTTTTCTGTGGTTTCTAGTATTTTATCCTTAAATGCATTCGTGCATTTCTTTACTGGGTTTTCTCTGTGAAGAGAAAATCTCCGTCCCGGTTTCCCTCCAAGGCGTGAGCACCGATAAGCAGAGTTTTTCCCTTTCCTTATAAGACTCCTAATTATTCAAAGTAACACTCAGGTATGCCGTTCAGCGGGTTAGTTACAGCGCCGGGAGTAGCTTGGGAGAACAAGGAAACACAGACTGCTTCAGGTTGCCTTCCCAAACCAACTCAAAGGTTTATTCAGTACAAAACAGCTTATATAGAGGAAAAAAAGGTTCGTGTGTCAGCAGGTTCTCAGTTCAAACCGGTACAGACCAAATAAGGAAACGTCTTCCTGCCTTGTGAGCAGAGAAGTATCCTTTGTATAGTTTATCAGCTCAGCTACGATTTATGATCATCCCAGCAAAATACACTCCTAGACATAGAATACAGAGTTCTTTCATTAGTGAATTCTGAAACAAACCACCTGGCTTTTTAACAAGCTCTTTTCTAAAAGATAAGGAAGGGAGGATGGGAGTAAGGAAGTGGTCTCGTCTCTGTGGTATTTTCGACCTCGGGGTACCAGCCTGTGATTCTTACACATCAATTCTTGGGTCAGAGAGAAAGAGAAAAACAACTAGTAAATGGGCCTTATTGAGTAACTCTTTTCTGTATAATATCACTACTAGAGATGGCACGATACCACTTTTTTATGTCCGATACCGATACCGATATCATAAATTTGGATATCTGCCGATACCGATATGAATCCGATATAGTGTTTTTTAATCAACAAAACCGTTTTTTTTTTTAATATCTTGCTGCATTTTGTATAAGTTCATACTCAAGTTTAAAACAACAACTACACTAAAGCTATTCTGTTATACCTATATGCAAAAAAAAAAAAAAATTTCATAGTTCAGCAATACTGATCAATCTAATAAACTTAAACCTACACCATCCTCCCTATTCTGGTATTTTAAAGAGTACTTAGCGTAAATATTAAGCAACCTAACTAATAGGGTTCCAACTCCCAGCAACAACAAAAATAAATAAATAAAAAATAGGGAACCACCCCTCACGCGCCACCTCATGATGCTTAATCAACGTAATCAACCTTAATTTGATGCAGTGTGAAAAAAAAAGCACAGAAATCAATTATTTTTCAAGAAATATTAAATAGATTCAACATCTTTCTTCAACAAAATTGCAGACTGCACAGATGGTACCTTCCCAAAGGAAAAAGTACTATAGCTTACTAGGGTATATATATTAGACTTAATAGTCACTATATACAGTAATTGACTTCTATTCATTTTACATCAAATTAAAACTTTGGGTGTAAGATTCGGATAATTATTTATTAAAAGCTAGACATTTTAAATGAGAATAAGAAAGAAAAGTATGTCTTTGTGCCCCCTTTTCCCTGTTAATGCCCTATCGGCCCCCCTGGCTAAACTTTGCTAGATCCGCCCCTGCACAGTTACCAGCCGTCAGCTACGTAGAAAAAGATCCTCGAGTAGAAAGTAATAATAAATAAATTCTAACAACAGCTGATCAAGGTTAAACGTGCTGCTGTTGTTCAGCCACTGGTTTCCTCTTTCTGGTGCAAAGTGGGCCAAAAGCAAACTAGAGACACGGACTCACGACAGAAAAGCTGATCAGCTGATCATTAAGCAGTTTCATGATTGAAGTAGCAGCCAGAAGAGGCAGTCGCTCCATATATCGTTTGGTAAGCTTAACGCAGGAATGCTTTACAAACATTCAGAGATGGACTTACACACTTGCTTTACTTCTCTCGGGGATAACTTTGTCGGAGATGAAATGCCGGGTTGCTAGCGAAGCTCCACATGCTATCCAGACCACCTACAGGTCCTGCATGCCACAGCCGCTCTATCACGTGATGCATACTGCTCCGACGTGCTTCGTGATATTTAATGGATCGGATTACATTTTTTATTTTTCTCCGATATCCGATCCAGTAATTTAGGTCAGTATCGGACCGATACCGATACGTAATATCGGATCGGTCCATCTCTAATCACTACAAAACAATATCCTGTAAATGCTACCATGGTATCAAAATATCACAACAGTTCCCTCCTTTTATCATGAAATGATAACATAGTATAAAGACAGAATGTAATAACATAATCTAAAGACAAATCATAAATGTAACTGGTCCTTCGAGCAAGCTTAATATCAAAAATTCTGAGAGCGTATACATGGTATCACACAACAGACAATAATCATTGAAAACATGCTGCAACGGTTACAAAGGCTACAATTAGTTCCTTCCATTTTCCAAACGTGTCCTGTAGCCACTTATCTAGCCACTGACCGTGACCTGTATTGGCAATTAGTTCTATCTTCAATGCTTCAAGTCTATTCATAGCTTGTGTGAATGAACCGTTAGGGGCGGTGTTATTGGGAATGAAAGTACAACAAACATCAACGGTTACTAGACCACAGGTACCGGTCCAATTAACAGGTAAAGCTAATCTAAGGGTATTATTGCACATCCAATAAGCGTTAGGGATTGCTCTAGTTAGGCGCGTGACCATGTGTGATTTAACTAACTCCCCCCAGTCAGTATCATTTAATACACCGTCTGGGGGAACAATGATCGATTCTCTGCTCAAACTTGAACTGTGTGTGTGTTCCTCCAGATATGATACAACTTCAGCCATAGAGACAGCTAGCCATGTCTCATTACAGCGTGCACCTGGGGAGTCAGAGAAAAATGTATAGTTATCCTTTGTATAATCTATATGGGTGTCTGGGCCAGTTAACTTTAGTCTGCGCAGACATATCATACTAGTATTAAAATGGAGAGGGATCTGTCCTAAGGGTAGTGAGGGCTTTAACCTATTCTTGGGGCGTTTCATTGGGGCGCAGGTCCCTGCGGTGTCATTAGATAACTTCAATAATTCGCCTAATGGAGTCTCAGGGTTAGTTGGTGTGTGTGTGTGTCTAAGTAAGCAGTCGAGAGGGCTCAGAGTCAACTGTAAAGTGTCTTTAAGGAGAGCATTATCTCCGCCGATTTTCTCTAGTCCCTCAGTGAGGGGGAAACCGGATATGGGGTATCCTACTATTACCTGTTCTGGATTACCTTTTGAACAGACATAACAGTTACTGTTTCCTAAGTCACGAGCAGCTGTTCTAGCATTCTCATACCAGGCGTTAGCTCCTGCTCTAGAGGGCGCATAAAATGGTTTATTAGTGGCGTCTATGTTGCTATTTACTGATTTTAGGGAACGTGAGGAGTGCATTAAGTAGGTGTCTTGCAAAATAGAGCATGAGGTATAGTCAGCAAAATATGACCTGCAGAAATATGAACATGGTTGCAGTTTACAATACAAAATAGCAAAGAAAAATCCTAAGGTTAATGCGATAGATATGATAAATAACCTAAATATATAAGAAAATATATAAGAAAAAACAGTTCTTCAGTCGTCTCCTGGCCTGGTCCCAGGTTCGAGAGACATTGAATAAGCGTCGTATGATGACAATGGGCATTTCATTTCCTCCATGATCAGGATGAAATGAGTCTAGCTTTATCAGGTTAGACATCATGTGGTACTCTCGGCTTTCTGTTCCTGCTGAATGTTGAGTACCTTGTTGTTGTTCACGTGAAGGATCAAAGAGCTCTGAGCCTTGGCTCTTTCAGGTGTTGTGTGTTAATCAGTGATTGCGTGTGTGTAGGTGAATTGGATCCGGGCGCTGGCCCGCCTGAGATGTCATCTGCTTGATCCGACGCCTGAGATGGTCCGATTGGGCTGGTCTTAACCCTGCTGGCATGAATCCACTGAGGTTGTCCGTCCGTAAGGATGCTGGTTCTCGTCACTGCCAGTACAGCCTGGGGGCTGGAAAACGCGCGGCCTCCCAGAGTGTCCTTGGTTTTAGTGACTTCTCCAACACGCATCTCCTTGTCTCCACTGGTGGAACTGTGGAGGGGAGAGGCTGAGAGAGACAAACTTTCTGATAGTTATTATTCAGTGTTTCTACCAGATTGTAGACATAGTCGGACAATGCAATATACATCACCTTCTACTAGTGGTGCCCCTCTGGAAGCTGACCATGGTGTTGGAAATAATCTTATTTCAAATGGAGATAATTTGGTTACTGCAGATGGAGTCATTCTAATCTCACAGAGGACTTGAGGAAGTAATTTGATCCAGGTCATTAAAGTTTTAGCACACTTTTGAATTACTTCTGATGTGAATGAAGGTCCTCTATCACTGTTAATTTGGTGAGGTATTCCGAATCTGGGTATTATTTCATTGCTCAACTTTTGACAGACTACTTCTGCAGTTTCTTTTGAGGTTGGATAAGCTTTTACTCATTTACTAAATTGATCCTGGTAGTACTTGATGCTTTCTTGTACTGGCATGTGTGTAAAATCAATTTGTAATGTATGAAATGGAAAATCTGGTTGTGGTAAATGCTGATGTTCTGCTTTTAGTTTTCCTACATTAGTTCGTGCACATGTTAAACAAGTTGCTAATATGCTTTTTACTGCATGCAATGTTTCTTCAATTACAAATCTTGATTTTACAAATAAATCTTGATTTTACAAATCTTGATCTTGATTTTATTGCCCCTATTACCCCTCTTTGTCCGACATGAAAATGTCGGACAAGGACTGGCAGTAGGGAAGATGGGAGGGCAATGAAACCCTCAAGATTTTTATATAGGCCATCCTTGTCATCTAAGGTACAGTCATTATTCTCCCAATAGGTGTAATCACATGCAGAGGCCTGTTCTTGTATGAATTTTAAATCAACATTTGTGTCTAAATAGTCTGGGAGTTTAACAAGTGGCAGCTGTAGGGGCACAGATAATACTTCCTGTGGAGGTGCCACAGCTGTGATGCAGCTGCAGCCTTGGCTGTCACGTCTGCTAAGGCATTACCTGTTGCTTCATCTGTGTCAGCTGTACTGTGTCCTTTCGTTTTCACAACTGCAACGGCCGATGGTAGCTGTATAGCCTGCAAAAATCTTTGCACAAGATCAGAATTAGCAATCGGTTTTCCATCAGCAGATCTAAATCCTCTTTGTCTCCACAATGTGCCAAAGTCATGTACGACGCCAAATGCATAGCGGCTGTCTGTGTAAATCGTCACACGCCTATCCACATGTAACTCACAAGCGCGTATTAAAGCCATGAGCTCTGCTTTTTGTGCTGAGTGAAATTGTAATGAGTGAGCCTCTAGTATGATGTCAGGCACTGTTACCACTGAATAGCTGTGGATTCCTGTATACGTGTCATGCAGTCATGATCGTCAAGCCTGTCTGAGCCATCCTGTCGGTCAGAGGAACACAGCATAGGATCAATAAATGTTCTGGCGAATTGTGTGTTCTGCTCGCTTTTATAGTGAGATTTGCATATGTTGTGTAGTTATGTTTGCTAGAATGGTCATGACCTGGTGATTGGTGTGTAGAATAGTGTCATGTGAGAGTGTGAGCTTCTCGCAGTCCCTTATCATGATAGAGCAAGCTGCTACTGCCCTCAGGCAGGCCGGCATTCCTGAACAACCACGGACAGCACCTTGAATAGAAGGCTACTGGACGGTAGCCACTGCCATGCTCTTGGGCCAGTACATCTGTGCAGGTTCACAACAGTCACGCAGAATGTGGTCATGAAAAGAACAGTCTGGTATCCACTGTCTGCAATAGTTCACCATGCCTAAGAAGGACAACATTTCCTTCTGTGTAGTGGGACGAGGGACGGAGGTCACAGCTTTGACCCTGTCTGCAGTCATGGAACGTTTTCCGTGAGACAATGTGAATCCCAAATATTGAACAGAAGTCTGACAGTACTGCATTTTCTTTGCCGATGCTTTGTGGCCAGTCTGTTGGAGGTGCTGGAGAAGCATGTGTGTGGCAGTTTGACATAGTTCCTCACTGGAGCACAGAGGAGGAGGTCATCCACGTGTGGATCAGGGTACAGCCCTGGAGGAGTGAAGCTGTCCAGGGTAGCACGGACCACCATTGAGAAAGCAGCAGAGCTGTCTATCATGCCTTGGGGCAAACGGGTCCAAGTGTACTGCTTATCTCTATGTGTAAATGCAAATGACGGCTGTGTGTCTTCATGCACAGGCACTACTCCTGTAGTCAATAAATCTCCTATGATGACATCTAGAGCTGCGGCTTTTTCGGTGGAAATGGGACATTGCTTGACATATACTGGCTTGTTGTTTTTCATGAGCTGTGCGTGATTAGGTATAAAGCCAATATAAGGTATAAGGTAGATCTATGTGTCGACATGGTTTAGTTATCGTAACCTATGTCTGAGTTATGTGACAAAATCACTGTTTGACCTTCACTTGTGTGAGCAGTTATCATGTTGTTGAACAGTGTGAGAGAAACAAAAGTGTGGCTTGTTGTATTTGTACACGTTTTTTTTTTTTTTTGGCACAGTGTGTGACGTGGAATACCAGAAAAAACGATGTTGAGTTCATTCTCTGCTGAGGCGTCCAGCTGACACAGAGGATGTTCCTTCTCCATCATGTCGATGCAAAGAGCAGAGAAAACATAGCTGTTATCAGTGTCAGCAAACATTTCACACTTTGTGTTAAATTAAATACACAAATTCATTTTTGCTCCGGGTGTCTGTAGCTGCTGGAAAACTGAGCTTGCCAGTTACCTTGACTGGAAGAGCTCTGCTGACGCCTAGTGGCCGGAACTTGTACTGCGTTCTGTGGTCGAGGCGCGCGTGCTTTGCCGGTAGGGTTGCCAACCGTCCCTTAAAATACGGAATCGTCCCGTATTTCGAAACAAAAGCACACGTCCCGTATTGAGCTAATAAGGGACGCACTTTGTCCCGTAATACAGTGAGAATCAAAAGTAGTCTATAACTTTTAATGGAATTAACACTTTGTTTGAAAACATAATTCCCAGCCCCTCTCCTGCTTTGTGACCAATGAGCTGACAGCACACTTATGACAATTCGAGTATGACAATTCAGATTACCGCTCATCTCATTGGTCGAGGAAAGGTCGCTTACGGAGAAAATACCGGAAGACAACAGATGACCACAACAAGAAGCATGGCCAACAGGGAAACAAACGCCGACACTGCGGTGCAAGTCTCGGACGACAGTACACCTAAAGCTGGGCAGACACTGTGCGATTTTTTCAGTCGCGTTATTCAGCTCCTGCTCAAACTGCACGATTGACTCGCAGGGGTTAGAAGTTGGTAGGTCACGATGCAGGTCTCACACTATACGGCCCGATGCTCTGATGCGACCTGAGTGCTCACACTGTGCCTCCATAAAATGAAGGTTATAACAGAAAATCTGTCGCTCTCTGTCTTTCACTCACACAGACACACCACCACCATCAACTTTGCTAAATTGCTAATGAAAAACATTGATCAGGCAGCTGTGAATGAGCAGCAATGTAAATCCAACTATTTTCACGGTTGTTGTGGTCGTGATAATTTTGTGATGCCACATCGAAAAGGCTCGGATGAGCTTTCCAAAGTTCTACAAGTGCCTCCATCACTTGTGTCCAGATCACACGCTGCACAGCCGTGCTGCTCCATCTTTTACACCAACGTTTACGTGTTTGCGCGCGAGCAGTGTGAGCGGCTGTGGTGACACCCTCACGAGCGATTGATGATCGGGAGCTGGTCGTGAGGTGTTAATCACTTCTCGTTACCCCACGTATACTACACGACGCACGATGAAGGCCAAAATCGGGCCGATCACTCAAAAATCGGCTCAAAATGGGCCTAAAACCGCACAGTGTGAGCCCAGCATTAGAGCAGCAATGTTTGTTCCCCCTCAGAGAAAGGGAAGAATGGGAAAAGGAAAACACCTGGCTGGAAAAAGTTAATATGGGCATGTGCAGTGAATATCAGCGCTATGTGGCCAGAAGTGTGATAATATAATTTATTTTGTGTAATAAACAACTGCAAGGATAGATGATTACAACAAATTGATGACTAATACATAAAAGTAATACATAGATGAATAATGATGATGAGTTATGATGCGTAATCATGGGAACAAGCGGGTTTACAAACAGGAGCAGCTGATTAGCATTAGAAAAGCTGAAATAATATTTCAACTGAAGCCGATTGTACTAAATGCACTAAATGTGCACTGTTACAAGAATATTTTTCTTTCTATTGTTTTCTATTATTTTAAGTTAAGCAGGACAGAGTTCTTTTAAAGAAAGATTTACTTATATTCTCAAAAGTTAAGCATGACAGGCTTCTGTTTAAGAAAGAGACCTGTTTTACTGTGTTAATGTTGTCATTTTGAGCTAAAAATAAATGGCTAAATGATCATTTGTTTCACATGTGTTCATATCACAAAGAATACACATCTACTTAAATCAAATTCAAGTCAAAGGGTTAAAAAAATAATTTCACACACAAAAAAAGAGCTAGAAAATTCACCACACTGGGAAGGGTGAAGACAACTGGGTCGCCCGGCCCTGGCCACGAGGTGTCCCTTATTTATTTTACAGGGAGTTGGCAATCGTAGCGATGGCGTCTGCACCAACCATGACTCCGAGTGCTGCTTCTTGCACCTGCAGGAGGAAAAACGTCGTTTAGTTTTTCTGCAGGAACATTATGAGCAGATTATTGTCGTCAGTCACCACTGAAAGTTTCAACAACTCTAAGATATCAGTAAAAACACATGAACACGTACACGAGCATTGTCAGCTGTTGGTCATACTATGATTATGGGCATTTTTATTTCTTTAAATTATTATGGCATCAATAATTCTGGTCAGCAGTCAGAAACGTTTTAATTCAAAATCTCAGCTGAAATCTGAGCAGCAGCCCCTCACAGCTCTGCTGGTTATCAGCTTCTAACTGCAGTAAATCCATTTCTCTGTGTGCTTCACCCTCGTGTGTCTAAATATTATAACTGATTGCTGTCAGTGTCATGTATGATCTGGTTTTAGTTGACAGAATATCACACACCGCAACGATTGTTATTGGTTTTGTTACTTGTCCTAATAATGAAATAATAATGTAAAGCTGCTTCTTCCATGAGCAGCAGACTAACATCGGTGCCTTTTTATTTCATTGTTTTCACAGCAGCTCCATAAAGACTGTTTCCTGAAAGCAGCAACACGGTTTAACCCACCTGCCGTGATTCGGCCACACCGTACCGCAGCTTTGTGACAAAGTGCTCACAGTTAAATGAGACAAGGTCGTATCGCAGTTCTTTGCCCACCAACGCTTTAGCATCCTCCACAATAGCATTAGCTGGGCGTGGCTTGTATTGCCTGTCCATGCTGTTGTTGATTTTCCACTTGTCTTTTCCCACCACATCCCTCATCTTCTCCTTCCGCACAATGCCGTTTGCAGCTTGGACAGAAGCGCCGCTGGAGACTCCAGCTTTCAGGGCGAAACAGAGGAAAATAAAAACGGCTCATAAAGAGTTTCTACACTGAATGCAAACCTATTCCTTTCTGGTAAGTGGATCATTGTAACAGTCAAGTCTACAAACATATTGTTTGTGGTCTGAAAACTACACTGAATGAATGTGGGCTGTTAGACTGAAACTCACAGTGATTTACAAAGTGAACAACAAAGCCCGCACCGACGTATACAGCCCAGTGCGCATAGATGTCACGGGAGATCTCAATCAAGTCCCCGAGCTCTGGCTCCCTGTCAACCTGGGATTGGAAAAAAAGAAAACAAATTAAATTCCTCAATTAAATAATTAAATTATTCTTAAAACCAGTCTCAGTAAAATGTCACAGCCTTCATGTCTGACTGGTCTACTTACCTGATCCCCTCTAGCAGCTGCAAAAACAAAAAAACAAAAACCATTTTCGTACAGATCATCAGAAAGAGAGAAAAGCTTTGCTTTTTATTTTATTGGATTAATTGAACCATATTTTGGCCATAAGTAGTTTCCTCTGTCTTTTTCAGAAATGATGAAAGTAAAATGGTAAATGGCCTGTATTTGTATAGCGCTTTTCTAGTCCCTAAGGACCCCAAAGCGCTTTACACTACATTCAGTCATTCACCCACGCATTCACACACTGGTGATGGCAGCTACATTGTAGCCACAGCCACCCTGGGGCGCTGTGAGGAGAAACTATTAGGAGGCAAACAAACACAGACTCAAAGATTTTACATGTACATGGGCGATGCCCCGACACTGCACCAACATGTGCACTGTGTGTGTGTCACAGAGGAATCGCGCCGGGCTCTCAGTACATCCTTTATTTATACTCAAACAGGCTTTCACAGCAATAGGTGTGGCATGTACAGAGCTCGATAACATCTCCTTAAAAGCAGAGACCGTTAGCTTTTTGGCTGTCACAGCTCACTCCCTTTTCCTGCAATTGTCTAATTCACAAACTCTCCTTCCTTTAAATGAAGCTACAAATAAACATAACTGAAACTCTCTCAACAGGCGCACTGACAGAGGCGAGGCTGCCGGACACAAGCGCCACCGGGCCCTCTGACCACCACCAGTAGGCAAACATGGGGTTAGTATCTTGCCCAAGGATATTCGGCATGCAGCCAGGAGGTAGCCTGGGATCGAACCACCGACCTTCTGATTTGTGGCTGACCTGCTCTGCCACCTGAGCCACAGCCAGCCCAAAGTAAATTGTGGCAAATGAGAAATGACAACATCCTGAGAAAACTAAGAAACAGTTACAGACTCACAAGACGACGATGATGATCCCATGATGTCTCCGAACTTAGAAACAAACGATGGACTGAACTGTTTGATGGACCTGGTGAAACAAAGAACATTTTGAGTTTAACTGGAACACTTTTACACACATTCGCACACAAAAACACAATTTCATAGCTCAGTACGTAGAGTGGTCGCACCATGATGGGAAGGTTGGGGGCTTAAATCCACTGAAAGGCTACTCTGAGGTACCTCTGAGCAAGGCACCGTCCCTACTCACTGCTCCCCGGGTGCGACCTCGGTGGCTGCCCACTGCTGCACTGACTGAATGGGTCTAATGCAGAGGACTAATTCCCCTACAGGGATTAATGACGTGTACATTACATTACACACACTTCATTAGCCTCCCTGGCAGTGGAAACATCTCAAACGTCTGCTTCATCACACTGTGATTTAAGGACAAATAATTCAGTGTGGGCTTCATTTGTTCACCAGCTGAAATCCTGAAGTCAAAACTGATGCATTCAAGAATGAAACAGGAAGTTAATCATTCTAAAGTTTAAAAGCAGGGAAAGAAAGTTTTCCCCTCCCACAGAACAAAGTTTTCTCACTCAAGAACCACTGAGAGCAAAATAAGAAGAAGAGTAGCTGATGAAGCTGGAGTGACATGCAGAGATGGAGATGAGCTTACGGCAGATTAGTAGTAATACGATGGCACCTGTCCAAGATGGCGGCCAACCAAACCGGTTGTCAAACCGGTTTGACCGGTTTCGTGCGTGTGCGCATGCGCGTTCAGTAATTCGATGGCACTAGTCCAAGATGGCGGCCAACCAAACCGATTTGACCAGTTTCGTGTGTGTGTGCGCATGCGTGTTCAGGTGTGGAAATACCACAGGGGATCAGAGGGGTTATATGAGTTTATGTGTTTTTAACGGGGTTTTAATTTAATCAAACCATAGGGTTTTTAATTAAACTATTTTTATCACTTAGGTGTATCGCAACATTCAGTTATGCATGTGTTCTTAAAAGCAATTCTTTGTTTCTTGTTTCATTCTTGGCGGAGTGGAAGCTGTTTTGGTTCACAGTGCGCCTTAACAAAGAAAGCTTCTGAACCAGTGTGTTGTTTTTTTCGACACACGCTCCGGAGCGTCAGCTTCAAGCGGGCCATCACTAGGCTATAGTAACCGGGCGTGTCAGGTACTAATGAGCCCTCGTCCGAGGAACTGTCCTCCTCCTCAGTGTGACGCAGGGGTGCAGAGTCCATCCTTCTCGCTGTTTTGAGATTAAAAAAAAAAAGGTTTTGGAGGAATGAGACGGCGGTCTTGTTTTAAAATAACAGAAGGTGGGGCGTGATCCTGAAGTGGGATGATCTTAAAGGGCGGGTAGGATATGTAGCGTTTGAAATGCAAAACGTCTCCTTATCAGCTGGAAATATTAAAGCCAGAACTTGCAACATGATACTTTTTACTTCATGTACGGGGTTTCAAAAATAAATTTTATTTCAAGTAAACAAACTAATACATTTGATTCAGGTAAAACAGATCATCACATTTATTCTTGTAAAGGGTTTTCTAAAAAGTTTTATTTCATGTAAAGCGTTTCCAAGGCTGTTAGCCGCGTTGCCCTGTATTGAACTTATTTACAGTTTGTCAGTAAAGGGTGACATGCACTTCTGGCCCCTGTGTTGAATGAGCCCATGTTGGGTTTGTGAATTTGACACCTTAAGGTTTTGAAGTTGGGGATACATGCTCCTGGTGAGCACAAGATGTCTGATATCAGCTTGACATCACAGTTATAAATGGAATTCAAAATGTTTTTGGAAGTATGACTAACGTATAATCTGACTTCTAAGGTACGCACGCCAAGGCCTAGAAGACAAGGGGACAGTTTACTTTGTGCTATAAAAACACAAACCTTAATCTTTGATCTTCCAATTTTATCTTTCTGTTCTGGTTTTAGAGTCTCTGTTTATTGAGTCGTACTTTGGGAATCACCCTGTTGTGAGACAAGGGTACGCTGGGAGAGAATATGGCATTATACAAGCAGAGTGTTTTGGCTGTTTCTGTAGATCTAAGAAATACACCTGTTATTGGTTATGAAAAAGAGTTAGCTGTGGTGCAGGTTTAATTTATAATTGTTGCATGAACTGTTAAAGAATTAAAGACAGCTTTACACCGATAGTGCAGGCATTTTTTTTTTTTACTTAAGTAAAAGTATAGCTGGTGTCAGAAATACTCAAGTAAAAGTTTGATAATGTATGGGCTCGGAAATGTGCTCAAAGTAAGAAAGTCAAAGTAGTAACCTAGCTGAATATTGCCCTGTAATAAAATAATGTTAGTAGGTGAGAGTACAAACTTAGTCTGGTGGTGAACAGGCACAAGAGGGTCAGAGGCACATTTGGCAGCCAGAGCCAGGGTTAGAGTTCAGAGACCCTGAGCCTGGTGGTTGGGCTAGCAACATGGTCTGGTGAAAGAGTCTAACATCCATGCATTACATGGTGTTGCAGCTGATAAAAAACAAAACAAACAAACAAACAAAAAGCCTATAAACTGACCCCTTGTTTAGAGGTGATTGTCAGTTTGCTGGGTTTTTTAGAGAGTGAGAGAGATCATGTTCTACATTACTTTAAAAGTGATTTTCAGAGCTGTTGATGTATGTCGCCAATCAATTTAAATGAGACCCTTCAGGGCTTTTGTCTTCTCAAGGAATTACAAAGGAACCGATACTTCAGACAATAGGCGGGGTCGCCACCCGACTGGTACACCTGCCCCATTTACCTTGTCGAGGAATTACAAAAAGAGCCAATACCGGCCACTTTAAACAATAGGCTGGGCCCTTGTTCGCATGGTACTCTCAACAACTATGTGATACCCGCGGTGGGCTTTTACAATCCTGAACAAATTCAAACAATTAGCCAGCTGTTGAAAAGTTGGAGCGGGTCTGGGCGACTGGTTTTAGAAGTATCACTGTAGCGTTTATTTTCTAAAGGGCTGAATGTTATTTGTGACTATCTGTTGTGTTAAAAACTACTCTGAAACCATGAAACCCCTTACAGAAGAAATGGCCCGTTTGATCTGTTTTTAAATAAATAAAATGCTTGCATCGCTGCAAGGTGTGACACCGGAATCACAAAATGAGTGTATTTAAAAGACGATTAGTTTGAAAAGAGCGATACTGGCTGCTTATAGCATTTATTTTCTAAAGGACTGAATGCTATTTGTAACATTTACTGTGTTAAAAACTAGCTGGCTGGCTTTGTCTCACTCTTAGTTCAACATTCCGAAATCCCGATTTTTAAATAAAATGATCGCATCAACCCTGGAAAGAAACCCCAGTAGATGTGTAAAAACTAGTTAAATTAAAACTAGGGGTTTGATTAAATGAAACGCTTGTGAACATGCTGACATCACCCATTCAGAAGAAATTCCCATTTGTGCCATTTATAAAATAAAATGCATGCCTCACTGCAAGCTGAGACATTGTCAGATTTAGAAAATTAGTGTGACTAAAACACTATTACCAACACTTTTGACTAGAGCACACCCTCTTTGTTAAGGCGCACTGTGAACCAAAACAGCTTCCACTCCGCCAAGAATGAAACAAGAAACAAAGAATTGCTTTTAAGAACACATGCATAACTGAATGTTGCGATACACCTAAGTGATAAAAATAGTTTAATTAAAAACCCTATGGTTTGATTAAATTAAAACCCCGTTAAAAACACATAAACTCATATAACCCCTCTGATCCCCTGTGGTATTTCCACACCTGAACACGCATGCGCACACACACACGAAACTGGTCAAATCGGTTTGGTTGGCCGCCATCTTGGACTAGTGCCATCGAATTACTGAACGCGCATGCGCACACGCACGAAACCGGTCAAACCGGTTGTCAAACCGGTTTGGTTGGCCGCCATCTTGGACAGGTGCCATCGTATTAAAATGGTTTAAAATGGAGCACTGTAACAAAAAATAATTTCCCCCAGGGATCAATAAAGTATTCTGATTCTGATTCTGATTACTACTCAGATTTTATAGGAGAATGAAACATCGGTGGCTGTTCCTGAACTCCACTAATGTCCACTATCAAAAAAGCTTATTAAGACTTAATGTAAATCTTTCTAAAGCATTTATCATCACTTTGAAACTCCTGAAAACAAACACACTTTTACTGTGTTTTATAATAACTTTATGAGTTATCATGTTCCTGGTAATGTTTTATATTTAAGCAGCGAAATCTTATAACTTTGACTTGAAACTTGAAAGTTGCTAATCTGAAGTAAAACCAAATATAAAGCTGTGTTTGTGTGATGTGCAGAGAGACGTCTGAGTTTCTTTCCACTCACCTGCTGAAGTCAGTGCTGCAGAGAGAAGTGCTGTGAGTCCTCAGAGTGAAGCGCTGTATATACCCGTGGCCCAGCCCATCCTCACAGTCAGTGTAAAAGTGAAAATAAAAGTGTGCAGCAGAACGAACTGAAAGACATACCTGTGTACTTAATGTGTTTCTCATGTTTTCCTGATGAGCAACTCATGCAGCACATCATCCACACAGTGAACCTTTATTTTTGTTATGCATCGTTGTTAACTTTGGTAAAACATACAAAAACATCTTTTATCAATCACTATTTTTTTATTTCTAATGTGAATTTTAACTCACATTAATCCAACATTCCTTACTTTTAACTGCTGGACATTTGTGGGAGATTTTCATCTTTAAAGAAATCTTCCCATGTTTCAGTGATGGGATTTATATCAATGGTTATTTACTAGTTACTCACTGTGAGTCTATAGTTTATTGTGTTTGGTGATGCAAATGTTTGCACAAGTGGTTTACTGTGGCCGAAGAACAGATATTGTTATAATGGTGACTGTGAACCATGAGATTCACTCTGTGGTGCTTCAGTTGTCATGTTCCTGAGGTTCTTCATGCCCTTTGTGACAGTGTATCAACATCTGCCATGCTGCTTCAATTCTTCAATTCTTCAATTCTTTATTTATTTGTCACATGTAGTTATAGCTGGTACAACATACAGTGAAATGTTTTTTCTGGCTAAAAAAGTACTCCCCCCGACTGTGCAAACATGCTAAAAAGGATTTTACATAAGCTAAGAAAAAAAAGGAAAAGAAACAAAAGTTAAAAGTAAAAAAAATATATATAAAAAAACAATGTAAAAGTCCATATGTTTGTGCTTATAAATATATATCCATGACGTGCAAGATATTGCACTGTAATGATTTGAATGAGAAAACTATAAAAATATACATATTTACATAGTACAGATGTATATAATAAGGTACGGATAAGGTTCAGAGAAGAAAGGTAAAGTGCAAATTATGTACTGTGTGTGAGATTGTCCATCATGTTGTCCGGTTTGTGTTTTGGTTGAGGAGTCTCACAGTTTGTGGGTAAAAACTCCTCCTGAACCTTTCTGTTCTTGTTTTCAGGCTACAGAGGCGCTTCCCTGACCTCAGTGGCCTGAACAGTTTGTGGGCGGGATGGCTGGAGTCCCTAATGATCCTGATGGCCCTGGATCTGCACCTTTCAGCATAGATGTCCTGCAGTGCTGGTAGAGATGTTCCCATAGTGCGTTCAGCTGTGCGCACAACCCTCTGCAGGGCTTTCTGTTGCTGTACTGTGCAGTTCCCGTACCACACCATGATGTTGTTGCACAAAATGCTCTCAATGACACCAGTGTAGAATCTCCTCTGTATATTCTTGGAGATCTTAAACCTCTTTAGACGCCTCAGGTGATAGAGGCGCTGTCTGCCTTTACTAATGAGGAAGTCCGTGTGTGTACTCCAAGTGAGGTCCTCGTTGATGTGGACACCGAGGTATTTGAAGTTGGAGACTCTCTCCACAGGGGTTCCATAGATCTGAATTGGGGTGTGAGTTTTCTCTCCTCTCTGTTTTCTAAAGTCGATCACCATCTCCTTTGTTTTACTGATGTTCATGGAGAGGTGATTTGCCTCACACCACTTTGCTAGTCCATCCACCTCACTCTGGTAGGCCGTCTCGTCGTTCCCAGAGATGAGTCCCACCACCACTGTGTCGTCAGCAAACTTCACAATGGAATTAGTGGGGTGTCTGGCCGTGCAGTCCGCGGTGTAGAGGGAGTAGAGAAGGGGGCTCAGTACACATCCCTGGGGGGCCCCTATGTTCAATGAGAGTGTATGGGAGTACACATCCCCTATTCTCACTGACTGTGGTCTCGTGGTCAGGAAGCTATAAATCCACCTGCACAAAGATGTACTGAATCCCAGATCTTGGAGCTTACCCGAGAGGGTGTGGGGCACTATGGTGTTGAATGCTGAGCTGTAATCTATAAACAGCATTCTCACATAGTTCCCACATCCCTCATCTAGATGGCTCAGTGTGGTATGCAGGACCTGTGCTACAGCATCTCCGGTAGATCTGTTTGTCCGGTATGCAAACTGCAGTGAGTCGAAGTCGGGAGGAAGGAGGGAACTGATGAAGGGTTTCATGAGCCTCTCAAAACACTTCATCACTACAGATGTTAGGGCTACTGGGCGATAATCATTTAGGCTGGCTGGGCGGGTGTTCTTCGGGATCGGAACAATCACTGACCCACTGGTGTCAAGACAACCATCGCACCCTCAACGTCGCAAAGACAAAGGAGTTGATAGTGGACTTCCAGAGGTGCAGAGAAGTACACACCCCCATCACCATCAACGGCGCTGCTGTGGAGAGAGTGAGCAGCTTCCGGTTCCTTGGAGTACACCTGGCTGAGGATCTTACGTGGTCAGTACACACAAACAAAACAGTGAAGAAGGCGCAGCAGCGCCTCTTCTTTCTCAGGAGACTGAAAAGATTCGGCATGAGCCCCCGCATCCTCAGGACCTTCTATCACTGTGCCATTGAGAGCATCCTCACTGGATGCATCACCACCTGGTATGGCAACAGCACCGCCTACAACTGCAAAGCTCTCCAGCGAGTAGTGCGGTGCTCTGAACGGATAATTGGAGGTGAGCTTCCCTCCCTCCAAGACATCTACAGGAAGCGCTGCCTGAGGAAAGCGGGGAGGATCATCAAGGACTCCAGTCACCCCAGCCATAAACTGTTCAGACTGCTTCCATCAGGAAGGAGGTTCTGCAGCATCCGGTCCCGTACCAGCAGACTGAGAGACAGCTTCTTCCATCAGGCCATCAGACTGCTGAACACGTCATAGACACCTCAGCTTCACTACTGGAACTTCAACATTATGCACTCCATACTGTACAGTAATGCCACTGTTTTGCACATATTCAACTCTGTATATTTTATATATTTTATTATTATTATTATTATTTTATTTTATTTTTTTACTATTTAATTTGTAAAAATGTGTATACACACACACACACACACACACACACACGTAGGAAAATATTTAGTATACACATCCAGAAATGCATACACTATTATATATTGTACATATATTTATTAGTTTCAGGTTGGCCATTCTTGTATTTTGCTCGTTTGTGTTGTTGTGTTTGCACATCTCTGTTGCTTGTGGGGCTCGCACACAAGAATTTCACTCGCATGTGCTGTGCCAGTGTGCCTGCACATGTGATGTGACAATAAAAAGTGATTTGATTTGATTTGATTTGATGTTTTAAAGCAGGTGGGGACTACCTGCTGAGCCAGAGAGGCATTGAAGATGCTAGTGAAAACTGTGGTCAGCTGATCTGCACATACTCTTAGCACACGTCCCGGTATGCTATCTGGTCCCGCTGCCTTCCTGCAGTTTGTTGCCCTCAGAGCTCTCCTCACATCATGCTCAGAGAGTATCAATGGTGCTGGTTCAGCAGCGGGGGCAGGTGCGGAGCTCTGAATTGCTGCCACAGCAGGCACCTCGAAACGCGCAAAAAAGGCATTGAGGTCGTCAGCTAATTCTGGTTTCATACATCTCACAGTGCTGGGTTTATAATCTGTGATTTTTCGTAGCCCGTCCCATATACGTCGGGAGTCACCGTGTTGGAAATGCGACTCCACATTGTCCTTATAGCGCCTCTTAGCCGCTTTCACAGTCTTCCTTAAACCATAAGAAGCTGCTTTGTAGCTGGTCATATCACCCAATGTGAGCCCATTTTTATAGGCAGTGGTCCGTGCTTTGAGAGCTCTCCTGACAGTAGAGTCAACCCAAGGTTTTTGGTTGGGAAAAATCCGGATTGTAGCCGAGGGGATGATGGTATCCACTAGCATTCCAATGAAGCTAATCGCTGTGTCCGCGAACTCGTCAATGTTTACGGAAGTATCCTGGAATACATCCCAGTCTACGTCACCGAGTGCGTCCTGCAGCGTCGCCTCTGATTGGACAGTCCAGCGTCTGACCTTTCGCGTCACCGGGGCTTCCTGATGAAGCCTTTGTTTATATTCCGGTGCGAGTAAGATGGCGGCGTGGTCTGATTTCCCAAAAGCCGGTAGAGAGATGGCTTTGTAGCCGCCTTTAAAAGAACTGTAACAGTGGTCCAGCGTGTTGTTGCCTCTGGTGGGACAGGTGACATGCTGGTGAAAGTTAGGCATGACCTGTTTTAATTTAGCCCTATTAAAATCCCCCGCCACGATGAGGGCAGCGTCTGGATGTTTAGCCTGATGGCCGCTCAACACATCATGGAGGTCCGATAGTGCCTTGTTGTTGTCCGCTTGTGGCGGGATGTAAATCGCAGAGATGATCACAGCAGTGAACTCCCTGGGGAGATAGAATGGCCGACAGAGAATGGTGAGAAGCTCCAGGTGGGGTGAGCATGACCGGGACAGGACCGTGATATTCCAAGGGTTACACCATCTGTTATTGACCATAAAGCAAACCCCTCCACCCCGCAATTTACCGGACTCCGCGGTTCTATCCGTGCGGAAAACAGAGAATGATTCCGCCGGGGTTATCGCGTGGTCCGGCACAGAGCTGGTCAGCCAGGTTTCAGTCAGGCAGAAGATGTTGCAGTCCCTGATGTCTCGCTGGTACCTGGTTCTCGCCCTAATATCGTCCAGCTTGTTCTCAAGTGACTGGACGTTGGCTAGCAATATGCTAGGCAATGGAGGACGGTGTGCTCTGGTACGCAGCCTGTTCCGGACCCCTGCTCTTCGTCCCCTGTGTTGCCGTCTCCTTTGACTCCGGCGACCTCTGGGGTCATTGTTCTCATCACGGAGGATCTCTTTCGGCCACGACGTTGTATCAAGCACCGTAGCAGAGGTAAGTGGGAAGTATTGTCCTATGTCCAGTAGTGTGCCAAGGTCATATTGAGTCAGACCTTGTGCAGCACGAGCAAAAAGACCAATGAAAAACATAGATAGAGCAAAATAAAAGCACAGTCGTCGCGGAGCTACCAGGACGGCAGCCGAACTCAACGGCGCTTATCATTGGAAGTGGTTGATAAGTTTGTGTTGTTCATAAATCCTGCAGTCAGAGCTGTAAACAAGCTTGTGTGCCTCTTTATTCTAATGCACAGTTGCAGGATTTAGGATCGCACCCCTCCCAGACACCCACCAGGTGGGCGGGGCCAGCATCTATATTTGCTTTTGGTTTTGAAAAGGAAAAATGAAACTGGATACACAATCTGCTCTGCATGCTTTATTTCTGGAAGGTGTCAGAGTCGCTGTAAAAGCAGGTGATCATACAGCAGTTCACAGCACCCAAGTGGGGGAAAAAAACACAGTAAGAATAGTTTCACTTCCAGTTTTCCATGAGTGACGAGAACCCACTGAAAGGAAAAGAAGGAAGGATGAAGTGCAGTGCCAGAAGTGACTCAATATCCTTATGAGAGTTAACCAACAACCCTGAGTCTGACCTGAGTCTGACCCCGACCACTTTCTCTCTTTCTTAGATGCCTGGCCAGTAATTTATGCAGCTTATCACCAAATTCAAGGTTTGCTTAACAGGTCCTGGAAATTTTATCTGAGAGCAATTTATTGAGTTTGTACTTCAGAGCCGATATTTTACTGTGTAGCTGTACTGATGCTTGTTTGGCAGAGTCCAACTTTGGTATTTGAACCTCCAACTGTATATGTTCCGCATTATTACGTTTTTTTCTCAGACGACTGAAAGGACAGCCTCTCACATACACTTTAAATGTCTACCACAATAAAAGAGATGATAAATCGTCTTGGTCATGTCTCAAAAACACAACTTGATCTGTTCTTCTAAGTATTTGCAGAATGTTTTCCTGGTGAGAAATTGAGGATCTAATTGCCAGTGTTTATAATTACCACCTGATTCCAGTAGATGATCTAATATGAAGATATTATTATATTTGCTACTTTTGGACGCTGTGTAACAGTTTACTATCTAATATATATACGGGAGTATGTGTTATTGTTACAGGAAAAATGATTCTATGTTTCTTTACCTTCTTTTAAATGTACAAAGATGCCTTTTGTCTGCCCTCTGCCTGTGGTTAGATTAGTTTAGAATTATCCTTTTAGACTTTCCCAGCAAAGACATCTTGTTTCTGGGACATATTGTTTTAGATTGTTTTATCTTCCCTAGCTCTCTGCTGACGAGACTAGCACCATATATGGAGTTGTTTTATTTTATCTGTTTATTATTTGTTATCCTGATCTCACTGTCTCTGTGCTCTGTGCCTATAAAAATTACCAAGCCACTGTGCATGGGGTGAGTTGTTCTCAGCAGCTCACCCGTGTACACGTTTAGCAAAGAAAGTAACTTTGTCTCATTGTGTCTTTATTTCTCCTGGGTTTTTTACAGAGTTTTCCCCCAACATTTCTTGGTCCTTCGAGCCGGATCGCCTCCATCGTGTCCCATCTCCGTGACCAGTCCACGTTGCTCGCCTGTCGACAGCTCACATACTAGGTGTGTGATAAAAGACCAAGAGCGTTAAATTCGAGTCTTGGCCAACGTTCTTAGAAAGCGACCCACGGTGGTGGGGCCCGATCGAGGTGGACCAGACCCGGCGACACTGACCAGGTAGATACAGACACACTGACACAATCTTGCGTAAAAGCGCATTTTGAATTCAGGGAATTTAAAATAGCGGAAGTAGCTCGTCGACTGGAAGCTTTGGAAGCTCGTCGACTGGTAGCTTTGGAGCTCTGGGTAGCTCCCCCAGCTGGGTCTAGACTGGGTCTAGGGAGTAAGTAGCTCTGGGAGCTCCCCTTATCATAAGGGTTCCGGTCGCGCGCGTCGAAGCTGTGAATGTGAATGTGTGTGTGTGTATTGTTTTAATTAACGGAGCAAGCTGAATTTTCACGGTCCAATAAGAGACTGAGCTGCTCCTACTGTGTTTTTCTTTCACTGCTGTTCGCTGAAGTGCTGGTGGTTTGGGAGAACGGTCGAGTTCCGTCTCGTAAAGTTCACACCGCTTTTGGAAATAGTCCGAAAGTAGAAGGGCGTGTGAGCAACCACTCTCATTCCTCATACCAGCGAAGGTGGATAGCAGCTGTGTTGTCAATTTATTATAAATAATATAAGTACATGCATGACTAAATAAATAAATAAATAAATAAGTCAGATACACTAACTAATAAAAAAAATGGGGAATGAAACCTCAAAACCTGTTGCCAATAATGGACAGTATACACAAAAGTTCATTAATGACGAACAGTGGATAGAAAATAAATATCCAGGTGCAGGAAAAATCAGCGCAAGGAGATGGCGTAATCCTAAAAAGACGTCATGTCCTGGGTGGGAGGGTACATGCAGCCCTGCAGCTTTAACGCAGCTCAAAGATAGCTTATTAAAAGAAATAAGTGCAACCACAAATCTTAGAAAGAAAGGAAAACGCACAAATGAATTAACTTTCCTAGATGCATGGAAAAAAGAGCAACAGAGACGTGCTGAGAATAGAGAAAAGAGAGAGAATAAAAAACAAAAGCAAAGCTGTGAGGTGCCTGAAGCAACGGCTGCAGCCCCTCCCCCCTATGTTACTGCCTCTGCATCAACTCCCAAGCACACAGAGAAAGATGCAGCTGTGAATAACCCTTACGGTTCAGTGCAGGCAGATTTAGCTAAAATGTCAGTAACACATGCACCCAAAACAGATATAGGGGAAGATCATGTAGGCAGGGACATATGGCCTGACCCCCCAAGCCCCCCAGGAGTATTTCCATTAATAAGTTCACCTAACCCCAGATATGGTCAGCCGACTGGACCTATGGGGCATAGAGACGCCCAGCCCACAATTCTTGTGTTTAGACCATGGTCACATGAGGATCGGAAAAATGTTCTTAAAGATGTCCCGCCCCTGCATGACGGTTTTGACATATGGAAGAGAGCAGTTGAAGCAATTAGGACTCAGTGGTATTTAAACGGTCATGAAATGTACCAGGTACTTCAAGATCTTTTAGGTTTGAAGTTTGGCTCAGTGAAAGGCTCTTTCACTGGGGGGGCAATTAATAATCCTTTAGATTCTTTAGTGATCGGTAACGGGCCACAACCCCTGCGTGCAGGTGACCCTGATTTAGAAGGCCAACTACATAACTTCTATGAACGTGTGAAACTACAGCTGGCCCCCAAGCCAAACTACAATAAAATAGGAGAGGTGAAACAGAAAGAAAATGAAACTGCATCAGACTTTTTAGACCGCCTGCGCCCAGTTTTTAGGCAGCATTCAGGTTTAGATTATGCCGATGGCGATGCAACGCCATTCCAGCAGCAGTTAACACTAGGAGTCCCAGGCTTCTACCTTTCTACCTTTAAAACCCGGAGAGCAGCCAAATGGCTTTTAGCTAAGCTTTAGCTTCAGCCAAGTGGAAGCTAAATTGGCTAGTCATTCATATGTATATTAGGTTGTTACCTGGGAATTCTGGAGGGAGGGGAGTGGGGGTGTGTGGATGAGGGGGTGCTGGAGCTGCTAAAAGCTGTGAACTTTCTTTTGTGTTTCATCTTGATGCATTCTCAATCATCCAGGGAAATAAATCTCCAAAAGTCACCAACTTGGAGTGTTTCAGTTTGCCATCTTAGGGAGAAATCAACACACATGGGTGTAGGTCCTTTGTTGCTGAGATTTATTGATAAAAACAGTACAAAAAACCAACCATTTGCACACATATTTACAAATAATAATAAAAAGTGAGTGAGTACATTCCAACATTTTCAGCAATCACTCACAATCCTGGCACTGCCATGGTATCTGTAGTCTGCATTTACCACATGTGTATCTGTAGCAGTGAACACATCGCACAGTGGCATGATTGTTCTTGCATTTGTGTTTGACCTGACACATGGCTCTTTTTCCAGGACTAGGTGTGAAGCAACTGTTCTTTTCTTGCGTTCTTCGCAGCTACATGAGAGTGAGCCAACTCTCTTGCAAGCTCCACCAGGAAGTCCACCCGTCTTTCCTTCGTCCCGGTGCATGCTTGATACAGCACATGTGCATTCAGTGCTGCCATGTCAATCATGTTATAAAACACGGCAACTGGCCAGCGCCGTGTTCCTCTGCGGACAGTGTACTCCCGAACCATCTGGTCCATCACATCCACGCCACACTTTGTTTTGTTGTAAAGGGTGACAGTGTTTGGCTTCCTTTTGGTGGTGTTATCAGTCTGAACCACGCTGTGCATGCTGCTAAGAATATAGACTGTCTTCTTCCGTTTGGCCGCATACGCCGTCAGCGTGGCAGCAGAGGTTGAAAACACCTAAGAAATAAGATAAATTGTTATTTCCATAGCCCTTTTACACACAATGAAACACATAAACATAGAACCACAAAAGACCTGTAACATACCTGAGTGGTGAATTCATTGCGATCTGTCTGTCTAGTGGATTGAGGAATTTCCCTGTGAATCTTGTTGACTGTGTCGAGGATGGATTCTTCACCATGTAGAATAATCCAATCCAATACCTATGTGCTGTCCACTGCCAAACTGAATGCATCAGGGTGTCGATGGGTAGCAGAACTGGCAGATTTCCACTTAACAATTAAATATCGGCCCGGTAAGGAAAATGTAGATGCAGACAGCCTCTCCAGGATGCCGATAGACATGAAAACATTTATCTACACATGTATATTTATTTTCCACAAAGCGCTTTAGAAAAAACTTTCGAATGTCATTAAAGTGGTGCTTATGGCTAGGGATAAGGTTTTAGTTTGGGATAAGGTTAGGGTTAGGTCTCAGCCAGAACCCAGGATAGGAACGCCGGATGTCACCTTTCGCGTACCTAAGGAACGCCTCGGGACTGAGAACTGGCTGATTCTCTGTCCTCTTTTCTCATCCAGGTTCCTTCCTCCTTCATTCTCGCCCCCAGTTTCCCTTCTCACTCACTTTTCCTCTTCCGACATCTCCATCTCCCTCCCCTGTTCTCTGTCCTTCTTCCCTCATCCCGGGTCCACCTTTCCCTATACCCATCCTCCCATCTTCAACTTTCTCATTTATTTTCCCACATTCCTGTCTCACTTCTCTGTCCACCTTTCCTGTCCCCCTGTCCCTATCCCCGATGTTCCCATTAGCTTTCCCCGTTCTCCTTTCCCTGTCCTTTGTCCTCCTTCTCTCGGCCCAGGTCCACATTCTTCCATCCTCTATCTCCCTTTCTTTTCTTCTCCTCTTTCCCTAACGCCGGGTCCAACTTCCTCATCCCACTTTTCCATTCACCTTTCCCCCATCTGTGTCTTCCTTCTATGTCCAGCTTTCCTGACAGTGGATATTAAGGTCAGTGCCATGTCATTAATACACTTATAAAGTAGTAACTGACCCTGCATATCCAGAGAGTGTGCTGCAACTTTCTGTCTAAAAACTCCACACTGTTAGAAAGAAAGCATCACTGACAACCAGTCAATATAAATACACACTGAGCTCTAATATTTCTATTTGTATAGATACTAGAAATGTCAGTGGTCTGATGTTGGCCTGTTGACATGATTTAAAATAATGCAATTGTATTGATATAGCCATCAAATCACAACACTGCTTGCCTCAAGGTGCTTTATACTGTAAGGTAACGATTCAAAAATAGTACAAAGAAAATGGAGAAAACCTATGACCCCTTTTGAGCTGGTGCTCTGGAGAGGTGAAAAACACTCGACCACTTTCATGCTCAAGCTGATTTTTAAATATGAACAAATCTGACATAAAAACATCCACAAATAACGTTTTACATCAGTTATCCTGTCTGTAGAACACGTGATGTTAATATTCATTAAAATCAAATTGACGGTACTGATCTTCTTGGACTAAAGTCTGTAACAAAGGGACTCAAATTAAGTTGAATTTAGAGTTTTGTGGTTCCTAGTGAGGCTGTGTGAGAGAAAACAGCTGATCAGATTTTCACTTTTACCTCCACAAATGTCCTCCTGCTCAGAGCTGCTGTTCCTGTTTTTCCACAAAGAACAGAAACAGAAAGTATCTGCAGAATCTTTTTCTACTCAAAACAAACTCATGATTCAACCTTTAAGAATCTAAAGAACATTGTCTGAAGGCAGATTCTGAATGTTAAAAATAAGATAATATTGTTTTTATTCATGTATTTATTTATTCACTCATTTACTTTTTTAATGAATGATTGACTGATTGGCTTTTGTTAATTAACCCTTTCTCTTCTTTTTCTCTATTTTAAATTTCTGAGACAGATGAAAAAAAATCATCATTTGATCAAAATAAACCTGCTGAATAATTAATAAACATGTCTTAAAAAGACAATTTAAAATGTTTAAAATTTCAAGTGTGGAGGTGGTGGACCAGACTCAGTTCCATTTAAATATTCCTGTTTATTTTAGTGGATCACAAATCTGTCTGAGTAACATCAGAATAGTTTTTCTTTGTTTTTAATTCTTTAGTTCTTCACACTGCCTTGAATGAGCCACAGATCCACAGTTAGATGGGTGACATGTGTGGTGTTTTATTTAAACAGTTTATGTCATTGAGATCAACACTTTTCAAGTTAAACCTGTGTACAAACTACAGTTTTTAAACTCTTCTCACCTGTGAGCCATGCTCTGAATAATCCTCATCACTCAGGTCACAGATGAACTCTAAGGTCAGACTTCTGCACTGCTTTCGAGCGCTTTATTCTCCAGTGTGTGCCTTTATGTTTTTTGTGTGGCATGAATTATGTTCCCATTAATTTTTTTCCTCCGTTCTTTGGTTTTTATATGTGTGCACGGTGCATTTTCAGGCTATTATCAGTTCAGAGTGAGAGCAACATTCACAGCAGTCTGTCTGTCAGTTAGAAAGTTTCTAGCATTTATTCAGTGATTTTGAATCTTCTGGTTACATAACGATGTCTACATGTCTCTCTTGGATTAACAGAAAAATGCTGCAGGTTTTCCTTGTTAAAACTGGAGAAAAACAAACAAACAGTTTTTTTTACGATAAAAAAGCTCAACAAATTGAAAGTGTTCAAAACTGAAAGGTCTGATTTTAACCCTGTGAGGCTGCTCTGATCAACAACATGGACTTTACTTGCCTTTACTTACCAGTTGACTGACAGGAGGAATCTCTGAATGTGGAAACATTCATCACCTCTGACACACGTGCACGGACTAAAAACATGCTTTATTTGACTGAAATGCAGTTCAGCAGGTTTTGGATGAGCTAGTTTCTGAGAGGTTTCTGAGCTGCAATGACATGTTTTTGTTTTTCAACACCTGATTAGCATCGCTGTCATCATCCTGCCTACCTCTAAATATTTCCTCTTTGCATCATTTTTCTCTGGACAATGAATCACCTGTTTCACTTTTTCTGAGTAAACTTTAATGACATTAGACTTGCACAGCGCTCTATCATGAATGAAACATTCAACTAAAGTCTTTCAGGTCTGTGTTCACTTCGTTAACTTAACTGGGATGTTTGTTTGGAAAAGTGCGACAGAACTGAGCTCAGTACTTACAAACAAAGGCAAACTCACAGTGCTTTTGTGGAACGACTAATAAAATGTTAAATATGTCAATTCTGTAATTGTAAATTTTTCTCAGTTGATTTATTTATTTTTATTTTGCAGTTGGAAACTGTTTTCTCTGACTGAGCTCCATCATGTTTGTCTTCACTGACTCTTCATCCCAGATGTTTTGAACAAGGCCCCACATATTTCTGCCCGTTTCAGGCACTTAATAAAACCAGCATCAGACCTTAATATGAAGCATCAGAGAGAAGGAGACAGCTTCAGTTTATTTCAGTGGATCACAGCCTGTGAGATAAGAGCATGTGTGGATTGAGTGGCATCAGGAATGTTTTTGTCAATTTGTTTTCATACATTTGACTTTGACCGACATAATTAGCTCACTTGCTCATGAGCTCAGGTATAGCTACCGTGAGCAAAAAATGTGATTTATTTATTTTTTACATTACATGATTTATTTCATTAAACAGTTAATGCCATTGGGATTAGAATTTTTTAAGATAAACCTGTGTACAAAACAAGCAAACAAACATTAAGAGTTTTGTTATAAACAACACATCTGTGGTTGATAAACCCAGAGAGCTGACTGACAGGAGTTCAACAGCTTATTAGTAAGTTTGTTTCTCAGAAGCACCTGAAGGTGACATCATATAATTTGGATTTAATCAGCCAACGCTACTTATCATCGTTTCCCAGCTGTGATAGTGTGAAAAGCAGGAAACATCCTGGACAGGTCATAGGTCTGTTGCAGGGTCAGCACACATTCACAGATATACAGCTACTTTAGGATGAACGGTTAACACGTGTGCCTTTGGACTGTGGGAGGAAGCTGGAGTGTCCACACAGGGAGAACATGTAAACTCCACATTGAAAGGCTCGATAGATTCAAACCCCAAAACCTGTTGACTGTGAGGTGGGAGTGCTAAACACTAAGCAACAGCAATCTCTGCAGCACCATGTCCCTTATTCTGTGCACACATGTGTATAATATAACATCTTAAACACCCATTCAGAAAGTGGGGATTACAACAGCTACTTCACCTTAAATATCTTAAATCTTAAAGACTTAATTAAGAGAACTTTATCCATCCATCCATCTTCATCCGCTTTATCCGGGGCCGGGTCGCGGGGGCAGCAGCCTAAGCAAAGAGGCCCAGACCTCCCTCTCCCCAGCCACCTCCTCCAGCTTATCCGGGGGAACACCAAGGCGTTCCCAGGCCAGCCGAGAGATATAATCTCTCCAGCATGTCCTGGGTCTGCCCCGGGGCCTCCTCCCGGTGGGACATGCCTGGAACACCTCACCCAGGTGGCGCCCAGGGGGCATCCTTGTCAGATGCCCGAACCACCTCAGCTGGCTCCTTTCGATGTGGAGCAGCAGCTGCTCTACTCTGAGCCCCTCCCGGATGGCCGAACTTCTCACCCTATCTCTAAGGGAGAGGCAGCCACCCTTCGGAGGAAGCTCATTTCTGCCGCTTGTATCCGCGATCTCGTTCTTTCGGTCACTACCCACAGCTCATGGCCATAGGTGAGGGTAGGGACGTAGATCGACCGGTAAATTAAGAGCTTCGCTTTTACACTCAGCTCCCTTTTCACCACGACGGACCGTTGCAGCGTCCCCCTACAGGGTGTGTTCCCCCTGTAGTTGAAACACACCCTCCGGTCTCCCCTCTTAAAGATGGGGACCACCACCCCGATCTGCCAGTCCAGGGGTACTGCCCCTGATCTCCACGCAACATTGCAAAGGCGTGTCAATCAGGACAGCCCTACAACGTTTTAAGCCTTTAAGATTAGGCTTAAAACTTTCCTTTTTTCTAAAGCATATAGTTAGGGCTGGACCAGGTGACCCTGAATCCTCCCTTTGTTATGCTGCAATAGATGTAGGCTGCCGGGGGATTCCCATGATGCATTGAGTTTTTCCTTTCCAGTCACCTTTCTCACTCACTATGTATTAATAGACCTCTCTGCATTGAATCATATCTGTTATTAACCTCTGTCTCTCTTCCACAGCATGTCTTTATCCTGTCTTCCTTCTCTCACCCCAACCGGTCGCAGCAGATGGCCGCCCCTCCCTGAGCCTGGTTCTGCCGGAGGTTTCTTCCTGTTAAAAGGGAGTTTTTCCTTCCCACTGTCGCCAAAGTGCTTGCTCATAGGGGGTCATATGATTGTTGGGTTTTTCTCTGTATCTATGAAGCGCCTTGAGGCGACTTTTGTTGTGATTTGGCGCTATATAAATAAAATTGAATTGAATTGAATTGAACGTCCAGAGCCTTCAGGAACTCGGGGCGGACCTCATCAACACCAGGGGCTCTGCCACCAAGGAGTTGTTTAACTGCCTCAGTGACCTCGCCCCCGGAAATTGGCGGGTCATTCCCCTCATCCCCAGACTCTGCTTCCTCCTCGGAAGATGTGTCAGTGGGATTAAGGAGGTCCTCGAAGTATTCCTTCCACTGCCTGACAATTTTCTCAGTCGACGTCAACAGCGCTCCGCCAGCACTATACACAGTGCAGGTAGAGCACCGCTTTCCCCTCCTGAGACACCTGACGGTTTGCCAGAATCTCTTCGAGGCAGTCCGAAAGTCTTTTTCCATGGCCTCTCCGAACTCCTCCCACACCCGAGTTTTTGCTTCAGCCACTGCCCGAGCCGCATTCCGCTTGGCCTGTCGATACCTGTCGGCTGCCTCCGGAGTCCCACAGGCTAACCAAGCCCGACAGGACTCCTTCTTCAGCCTGGTGGCTCCCTTCACCTCTGGTGTCCACCATTTGGTTCGGGGATTACCACCAGGGCAGGCACCAACCACCCTGCGGCCGCAGCTCAATGCAGCAGCTTCGGCAATGGAGACGCTGAACATGGTGCATTTGGACTCAATGTCCCCAGTCTCCCTCGGAATGCTGTTGAAGCTCTGCCGGAGGTGTGCGTTGAAGATCTCGCGGACTGGGGCCTCTGCTAGACGTTCCCAGCACACCCTCACTACCCGTTTAGGTGCACCAGGTCTGTCCAGCGTCCTCCCCCGCCACCTGATCCAACTCACCACCAGGTGGTGATCAGTTGACAGCTCAGCCCCTCTCTTTACCCGAGTGTCCAGAACATATGGTCGCAGGTCTGGTGATACGATTACAAAATCGATCATCGACCTACGGCCCAGAGCGTCCTGGTGCCACGTGCACTTATGGACACTCTTATGTTCGAACAAGGTGTTCATTATGGCCAAACTGTGGTTAGCACAGAAGTCCAATAACAAAGCACCGCTCGGGTTCAGATCAGGGAGGCCGTTCCTCCCAATCACGCCCCTCCAGGTCTCGCTGTCGTTACCCACGTGCGCATTGAAGTCTCCCAGCAGGCCAACAGAGTCTCCAGGTGGAGCACCTGAGTAGAGGTGAGCCCGACTATATCTAGCCGATACCTCTCAACCTCACGCACTAACTCAGGCTCCTTCCCCACCAGAGAGGTGACATTCCATGTCCCTATTGCCAGTCTTGGCAGCCGGGGGTCAGTCCGCCAGGGCCTTCGCTCCTGGCCGCCACCCGGCACACAATGCACCCGACCCCTATGGCGCCTCCTGCGGGTGGTGGGCCTGCGGGAGGATGGGCTCATGTCTCCTCTTCGGGCTGTGCCCGGCCGGGCCCCATGGACTAAGGCCCAGCCACCAGACGCTCGCCCTCAGGCACCCTCCCCGGGCCTGGCTCCAGGGCGGGGCCCCGGTAACCCTATCCAGGGCAGGGTAAACTGTTCCCTCGATGTGCTTTTCATAAGGGTCTTCAGAATCGCTCTTTTCTTGCTCCTCCCCTTTTGTGAGTGTGGACGCTTCATCTCTTTGCTCTTTGCTTCTTTTATTGATTTTTATGCTGATTTTTTTCCCTTTTTTCCTTATGAGCTTACCTGCGATAGCTTCTGGACACTTATAGATCATTAGGACTAAAGTGTTCTTAACAGAAACAGCAACATTTTTATAGTTACCTTATCCTCAGCGCTCCGTGTGTCTGTGGCCTAGACACAGCTGAAGCCTGATTACAGCGTCTGGGCACCGAACAGCCTCAATAGCCTGGAAAGGTGCTAACCGCTAGGCTAACTAGCAACAAGATGCCTTCCCTCTCCACAGATAACTACCACAGCCTCCTGCAGAAGATTGCAGTACTGGAGACAAAAATTCATCGCTTAGAAGTAAACGTGGAGGTAAATGGACTGTGTGGAAATGAAACAACCTTGCCTTTGATTCAAAACAATGGCGATGAGCAAGCTAGTACACAGCTAAGGAGCACAGATAACATGACCAAGAAAGTAGACTCTGTGCATTATTATAAATCCTCAAGTGATAATCCCCCCTTGGACTGTCTTGGTGCAAAACCAAGACATAAATCATGTCTCCTGGAAGGCGGAGGACGTACCACAGGCAGGGCACAGCGAGCTGAAATCTCTGAAACCGACTGGCCTTCACTTCCTACGAGACAGAGAAGCTCTTCTACCCCTGTATACGGGAGGAAACAGGACTGGACAACCGTGAATAGGAAGGTTAGCAACAAACCTCCAAAACAACTGAATGTGAAACTGCAGAACAGATTTGCTCCACTATCAAAGGACCCTGGATCTATATTGGACAACCATCCATCTAAAAGCAGCGAAGTAAGGTCTGAAAATCTGTTGAAAAGTGAAAGGCCACAGGGAAAGCTAAAGGCTAGGCCTGAAACTCTGATTGTGGGTGACTCTGCCGTAAAGGATGTACAAAGGATGTGCGGTAAGAACACTAAAGTCCTCTGCTTTCCTAAGGATATGGTCAACAACCTGAAGGAGAGAATTCTTCAAATTGCAGATGAATATCCAACTGTGACAAACATTGTTCTGCATACAGGGTCAAACGATGTGTCCAAACAACAGTCGGAGGTTCTGAAACGGGACTTTACTGGATTATTAAATACTGTAAACTCTCTGAATGCAGCTGTATTCATCAGTGGACCTGTACCGCCGGTCAGAGGAGGAGACGAGAGATTCAGCAGGTTGTTTACACTGAATAAATGGCTTATATCAGCATGTGCCGACCACTCAGTGCATTTTATCGACAACTTTAATATTTTTTGGGAACGCAGGCATCTGTTTAAAGCAAATGGATTTAATTTTAACAAGTCAGGGGTGAAACTGTTCACCTCCAACTTGTTTTATTCCATACGTCATCCATCTGTGCTTGGTGCCAAGGCTGAGATAAACGAGGAGTTATCTCATAAAGAGGAACAAACAGTACTCCAAGAACAGACAAAGCCCAGCAGAAACCTTGAGGAGGAGCTCCATTTGCCCCCACCCGGGAAGAGCCTCAGAAAGGAGAGACACCTAAGGCATCTGAGGAAGAGCCTCAGAAAGGAGAGTCATCTAAGGCAAGAAGAGGGGTCCCTATTTGCCTCCAACTCTCTCAACAACACCAACGACCAGGACAAGGGACCACGACCTTCCCCAGTCCCCAAAACCCCTGACAGGCCATCACCCTCCTCCCCCTCCCTTTCTCCCTCCTCCCCACACCTGAAATTCACTGAGGAGATGATGGAGCGGGTCAATGCTGGGCTCAGATCTACCCCCCGTCCCAATCCCTTTTTGTCCCCCATAAACCCCCCACCAGAGCGACCAAAGGTTCGCCATCGAGCCCCACCCTCAACAGAGCAATCGAAGTCACATTGCCCAGCCTCGCCCCCCTTAGTTCCTCCTTACCATCTTCATGCTCTGTCTCCGCAGTCTGATGCGTGATGTGTGAAGGGTCCGGGCTGCGAGGATTATGGCAGTGGTGACTTTTCCCAGGAGAAGCTGGGACCCTGTTTACTAGAAGGTTTTAAAATCTCTGTACTTTTAAGTGACAGGAGACATGTGGCCTGGTCAAAACACAGAGAGCTGCACTCTAAAAGATCTTTAAACATAGTAAACATACCTTGTGTGCCACAGATTGCTCCCAAACACGAGAGGACAAGTAATGCCTCTAAAACACTTAAGTTGGCTTTATTAAACGTTAGATCTTTAGCTGGGAAAACATTTTTAATTAATGATTTAATTACTGAGCACAGCCTTGATTTTATGTTTTTAACTGAAACTTGGTTGGACCAAAGTAACAGTGGAGCTGTTCTCATCGAGACGACCCCTCCTAACTACAGTTTTATCAGTGAGGTCAGGGCGAGCAGGAGAGGAGGAGGGGTTGCTGTCTTATTTAATGAATCATTTCAATGTAAGCAGCTATCTCCTGGAAGTTTTCAGTCTTTTGAATATGTGGCTTTACAGCTGAAGGCCCCATCCAAAGTTGTGTTTCTTAATGTTTACAGGCCTCCCAAATACTGCACAGACTTTTTTAATGACCTCAGTGAACTGCTGTCTGTGATCTGTGTTGATTTTGACTGTGTAATTATTGCTGGGGATTTTAACATCCATGTGGACAACCCTCAGGACAAAGGGACTAAAGACCTGAGTAACACTCTGGGCAACTTTGGGCTGACTCAGCATGTAACAGAGGCCACACATAATAGAGGACACACTCTTGACCTACTGATCTCCAAAGGCCTGAGCATTTCAAAGGTTACTGTGTCTGATGTGGGCCTGTCTGATCATTACTGTGTTTAAAATCTCAGCCCACACAAATATATCAACAACAGTGATCACAAAACGGTGTATAACTGAACACAGTAGTGAGATCTTTAACCAGGTCTTCCCATTAACACCTGACCTGCCCAGAGGGTCAGTCAATGAGCTCGTCAATAGCTTCAATGCTAACATGTTAAATGTAATGGACACTATTGCTCCCATTAAGGTGAAGGTTATCTCTGGAAGGAAAAAGTCTCCATGGAGAAACTCCACACTGGTGAAAAATGAAAAAAGAGAGTGTAGGAAAGCTGAGCGCAGATGGAGAAAAACAAACCTCCAGGTTCATTATGACATCTATAAAGAGAAACTTCACAATTATAATTTACAACTGAGGAATGCAAGGAGGTCCTACTTCTCTGACATCATCACTAAAAACAGCCATAATGCTCGGGTCTTATTTTCTACAGTTGACAGGCTAACAAACCCTCCTGTGTCAGTGGCAGCTGAACTTCATTCGACCATGGCCTGCAATGACTTTGCCAAATTCTTCACTGAAAAAATCCAAAAAATTAGACAAGCAATTGGTACATCAACAGCAGATCCAGGATATGTACTGTGTCCACCAAAAAACTGTTTAAACACCATGAAACAGTTTCAACCTATTAACAGCAAAGACCTGGAGGACATCTTAGGTCAACTGAACTCCTCCTCCTGCTGTTTAGATGTCCTGCCAACAAGTTTTTTCAAAAAGGTCTCAAAGACTTTAGAGTCAGACCTGTTACAGATCGTCAACTTTTCTTTATTATCAGGTGTGTTTCCAGAATCACTAAAAACTGCTGTAATCAAACCTATACTGAAAAAGGACAATCTTGACAAGACACAAATGAACAACTACAGGCCGATCTCAAATCTCCCGTTTTTAAGTAAGATCATTGAAAAAGCAGTTTCTCAACAGCTCAGTTACTTCTTAAAACAGAATAATTGCTACGATGCCTTCCAGTCAGGTTTTAGACAGAACCACAGCACTGAAACCGCTCTGACCAAAGTGTTTAATGACATATGTCTGAATACAGACAGTGGAAAAATGTCAGTCCTAGTTTTACTGGATCTCAGTGCAGCATTTGATACAGTTGACAACAACATATTACTCAAACGACTGGAGAACTGGACAGGTCTTTCAGGAACTGTACTAAACTGGTTCAAAACATACGTAGAAAACAGGAAATACTTTGTATCAATAGGTAACTTCACATCTGAGCAGACAAGTATCACATGTGGAGTTCCCCAAGGTTCTATCTTGGGACCCCTTCTGTTTAACATCTACATGCTCCCACTGGCACAGATTATATTATAAACAACAACAAAATAAACTATCACAGCTATGCAGATGACACACAAATATATATCACAATGTCACCAGGAGACCGAGGCCCTGTACAGGCTCTTGGTAAATGCATTGAGGAAATCAATGACTGGTTGTGCCACAATTTTCTCCAGCTAAACAAAAACAAAACTGAGGTAATAGTCTTTGGCGCCAAAGAAAAACGATTACAGGTCACCAGAGAACTTCAATCTATACATCTAAAAACCACAAACCAGGCGAGAAATTTGGGTGTAGTGATGGATGCAGACCTAAACTTAGAAAAACACATTAAGACAATAACAAAGTCAGCTTACTATCACCTCAAGAATATATCAAGGATAAAAGATCTGATGTCTCAACAGGACCTGGAAAAACTAGTCCATGCATTCATCTTTAGTAGGCTTGATTACTGTAACAGCATCTTTACAGGTCTACCTAAAAAATCAGTCAGACAACTACAGCTCATTCAGAACTCTGCTGCTCGAGTCCTCACTAAGACCAAAAAAGTGGACCACATCAGTCCAGCTCTGAGGTCCTTACACTGGCTGCCTGTCCGTCAGAGGATAGACTTTAAAGTTCTGATGCTGGTCTATAAAGCTCTGAATGGTTTAGGACCAAAATACATCAATGACCTCCTGACCCAGTATGAACCATCCAGATCCCTCAGGTCATCTGGATCCGGTCTTTTATCAGTTCCCAGAGTCAGAACCAGACACGGAGAAGCTGCATTCAGCTTTTATGCTCCTTATATCTGGAACAAACTCCCAGAAAGCCTCAGATCAGCTGAAACACTCAGTTTATTTAAATCCAGGTTGAAGACTCACCTGTTCTCAGCTGCATTTGAATAAAGCACCAAATCCACACTTTAAGCTTAAATTTCAAAACTTACATTTAACTACTGATTTTATCTGTTTTGATTTTATATACTGTTGTTTGTTTGTTTGTTTGTTTGTTAATTAGTTAGTTAGTTTATTTGCTTGTTTTAATCAATTTTAAATCATGCTTTTTATTTGTTTTTGTTTCTAATGTCTCTGTAAAGCACTTTGAATCACCTTGTTGTTGAATTGTGCTATACAAATAAACTTGCCTTGCCTTTGTCGGGTCCCTCACCCAGGACCAATTTGCCATGGGAGACCCTACCAGGGGGCAAAAGCCCCCAGACAACATAGCCCCTGGGATCCCTGGGACACACAAACCCCTCCACCACGATAAGGTGGCGATTCAAGGAGGGGATAAAAAGTGTTTGTATCTGTAATAATCAGAAAAATGCATCATTTGTGGCCTACAGCATTTAAACACTGAACCAGCTAATGTGTGTCATATTGTGTAATGTGGTGGGACTGGTGGAAAACTTCAGTGAAGAGTAGCTGACCTCTGGCTCTGATGAAAACTCAGAACACACACACACACACAAGTAATTGTAAGAAGACAGGCCTAAAGTCACAGTCTGGCTTTGCTGCTGGGCATAAGAAATACATACGAATTTCAACTTTATTTATTTCTCTATAAAGATTATAAAGATAAGTAGTTTATGTCATTGTTGGTAAGATTTTTAATGATAAACCTGTGTGCAAAACAAATAAAGGAACATTAACAGTTTAAGTAGCTCCTGTCTTAAACATTTATTTATGTGTTTTGTTCTCTTCCACCCAGAGAGCTGACTGACAGGAGGAATGTCAGGATGGGTGTGTACTAATGGAAAATGTAAAGAGGAACGCGGAAACTTTCATCATCTCTGAAACACAAACACAGTAAACGTATCTGTTTGACTGGCATGCAGTTCAACAGCTTATTAGTGAGTTTGTTTCTCAGAAGCATCTCAGGGTGACGTCACATGATTTGGATTTCCTCAGCCAACGCTACCTATCAACCTATCCCAACTTTGATGTGTGAAAAGCAGGATACATCCTGGATAGGTCACAGGTCTGTTACAGGGTCAGCACACGTACACAGATATGCAGCCACTTTAGGAGTAACATGTGTGTCTTTGGACTGTAGGAGGAAGCTGGAGTGTCCAGAGAGAATTGTCAGGGAAAACATGACAACTCCACACTAAGTGTTAAATATAATGTCCAAGCCTAAATTCAGTGTTTAAATGTGAATGGGATTTGTTATTACATAAACATACAACAATTAGCAGTAACTCACATTTTATCTTTTTTATTTTATACAAGAAATGCATAATAACTGTAAGTTAAAAATCATATTTATAAAAACGAGAAAGGACCATTTTATCTCTTCAACAATTGCTTTTTAATTTTAGTGAACATGTTTTGTAACCAAGGCAGCACTGTGGTTAGCACTGTTGCTGCACAGCAAGAAGGTCCTGAGTTCAATTCCAACATCAGGCCGGGGTCTTTCTGTGTGGAGGTTGCATGTTTGCCGATGGGTCAGTGAGATGTCGTCTTTCTCACCCGATGACACGGTCATGGCTGAAAACTCACTGATTCTGATCCGTCGGCGGGTCCGCGCTTTGTGTTTACGCTCTTCTTGTGATTATGAAGCTGCAGGTTTGATCTCTCTCCAAACAATATTGACTGAACCAACAGCAAAAGAAGATCCAAACTACACTTCACATAAACATCGTCATGAATTCCCTTAGTTTCGCTGTTTTGCTTCCACCACGGTAAAAATCACTTCATGCACAGCTTTCTCTCTCTCTCTCTCTCTCTCTCTCTGTGTATACTCCAAGAACAGTTTCCCGTCTAAAAATCTGTTTTCTGCATTATTCACTTGCTTGTTACGCACAAGTTGTTTACAGCTCTGTCAGACACTGTTTTTTTTCCTTTTACTTACTTCCAAAAAAAGCCCCATTTCTGCTGTTCAATGGGCTTCTCAACAAATTTAAACTTTTTAAAATTATGCAAAATTGCAAACGCTCAGCTGTGTCTCTAATAAAACCTTTGTAACTTTGCTCTGCTTCACTTCAGCAGCATCAGGTAATGTTCATATGTTGATTAATGGTTTTCTTTCGTTTTTGATCTACTGCAGAATATTTTTACAAAATCCCAGGCCAGGAAAATCACCTTCATGTTTTTCTCTGTTTTATCCTCTTTGACACAAAGGCATCTGCTGTGATGCTTATACACCTTTGCTGAAGTCTTGCAAGTGTCAGATTTCTATTTATAGATATAAAAATATAGAAATGTACTGAATGTGTCTGAATTATAATATTTCTGACTGTCTGAGGCAAAATTTTCCTGATTCAAATCAAATCGAATTGAATTGAATCCTAGATTGAATCGATTCGGGAACTTGTGAATTGGAATTGAATCGATTCTAGAAATCAGTGACGAAACCCAGCCCTACTTAGGAACACCTTGCTGGTGCTGGCTTGCACCCAGTACAGAGGACAGGTCAGAGCTAAAGAGAAACGACATCCAGATTACCTCAAAGTTTGACATTTAACAAAACAATAGAGAAAAGCAGTAACTTCCAGGACACAGACTGATGGGGTTCAAGCAGAGAAAGGAGGAAACAGCTGTCTTGTTTACCTCCTACGCAAACCGGATGTTTGATATAGAGAAACAAGAGAGAGAGGACCATTACAGAGTTCCTATGAGCAGCCACAGCAGACATGATTTCTCCATCATGCTTCTTGTGTTCTTGATCCATTTCTTTTTTTGAACAGTTCAGTCACATCCAGTAAAAGCCCTCATCCTTCTTTCTCTGTGAGCGAGTGTTTTGATTGCCTCCACTGTTCTGCTTCTTATATTTCAATACATGAATAAATAATAAATAAAGCAATCAATTATACTGTAAATGATCATAATTATACTGTATATAAATTTTGTCTATAATTCGTAAAATCTGGATATTTTAGAAATCCCAGTAAGTGCCTTTAAACCTTTTATGGACTCCATCAAACTAACTGAACCTTCAGGGGAGAAAAGTCAATGCAGATAAAAACCTAAAACTGGATTTCAATAAAGATTTAACTTCTGGCAAAGCTGCTAAAGCAAATGAAAACCATCAACAAAACTTCATTGCTGATGAAAAGGAAACATTAAAGAATTGCTCGAAGGAAAACCATCAACTACAGCTGGTACAGTCCTGCACACTTACCAATGAGAGAGTCCGAACAGGTTGAATCTCCCGTGGTAATACTAGGTATGGACCGATCCGATATTACGTATTGGTATCGGTTCGATACTGACCTAAATTACTGGATCGGATATCGGAGAGAAATAAAAAATGTAATCCGATCCATTAAATATCCCATAGCGTAACTCAGCTCATAACCTTAGCAGTATGCCTCACGTGATAGAGCAGCTGTGGCGTGCGAGACCTGTCGGCAGTCGGGTTGAGCATTTGGAGCCTCGCTACCAAACCAATATTTCATCTCCCAGAAAGTTATCCCAAGAACTAAAGCAAGTTTGTCTAGCAAAGTTTTGCCAGGGGGGCAGGTGGGGCATCAACAGGGAAAGGGGGGCACAAAGAAATATCTTTCTTTCTTATTTTCATTTAAAATGTCTAGCTTTTAATAAATAGTTATCTGAATCTTACAACCAAAGTTTTAATCTGATGTAAAATGTATAGAAATCCATTACTGTATATAGTAACTATTAAGTCTAATATACCCTAGTAAGCTGTAGTACTTTTTCCTTTGGGAAGGTGCCATCTGTGCAGTCTGCAGTTCTGTTGTAGAAAGATTTTGAATCTATTTAATTATTGTAGGAATATAATCGATTTCGGTTCAATTTTTTATTGAACGACTGGCGACCTGTAGCCCTGACCCCCATCGTAAGCAAATGCTTCGAGAAGCTGGTCAGGGACTTCATCTGCTCTGCACTACCCGACTCACTGGACCCTCTACAGTTCGCATACCGCCACAACAGGTCCACTGATGATGCCATAGCCCTGACACTACACACTGCCCTGTCACACCTGGAGAAGAGAGACACGTATGTGAGGATGCTGTTTGTAGATTACAGCTCAGCATTCAATACCATCGTTCCCTCGAAGCTGGACAGGAAACTGCAGGATCTAGGACTGAGCAGCTCCCTCTGCAGCTGGATCCTTAGCTTCCTGTCTGACAGACGCCAGGTGGTCAGACTGGGCAGCATCACCTCATCCCCCATCACACTGAACACTGGTGCTCCACAGGGGTGTGTACTGAGCCCTCTCCTGTACTCACTCTACACCTACGACTGCACAGCCACTAACAGCTCCAACATCATTGTGAAGTTTGCGGACGACACTACAGTGGTGGGTCTTATCACCAACGGTGATGAGACGGCTTACAGGGAGGAGGTCAGCGCCCTGACCCACTGGTGTCAAGACAACCATCTCACCCTCAACGTCGCAAAGACAAAGGAGTTGATAGTGGACTTCCGGAGGTGCAGAGAAGTACACACCCCCATCACCATCAACGGCGCTGCTGTGGAGAGAGTGAGCAGCTTCCGGTTCCTTGGTGTACATCTGGCTGAGGATCTTACGTGGTCAGTACACACAAACAAAACAGTGAAGAAGGCGCAGCAGCGCCTCTTCTTTCTCAGGAGACTGAAAAGATTCGGCATGAGCCCCCGCATCCTCAGGACCTTCTATCACTGTGCCATTGAGAGCATCCTCACTGGATGCATCACCACCTGGTATGGCAACAGCACCGCCTACAACTGCAAAGCTCTCCAGCGAGTAGTGCGGTGCTCTGAACGGATAATTGGAGGTGAGCTTCCCTCCCTCCAAGACATCTACAGGAAGCGCTGCCTGAGGAAAGCGGGGAGGATCATCAAGGACTCCAGTCACCCCAGCCATAAACTGTTCAGACTGCTTCCATCAGGAAGGAGGTTCTGCAGCATCCGGTCCCGTACCAGCAGACTGAGAGACAGCTTCTTCCACCAGGCCATCAGACTGCTGAACACGTCATAGACACCTCAGCTTCACTACTGGAACTTCAACATTATGCACTCCACACTGTATATAAATGCCACTTGTTTTGCACATATTCAACTCTGTATATTTTATATATTTTATTATTATTATTATTATTATTATTTTATTTTATTTTTTTACTATTTAATTTGTAAAAATGTGTATACACACACACACACACACACACACACACACACGTAGGAAAATATTTAGTATACACATCCAGAAATGCATACACTATTATATATTGTACATATATTTATTAGTTTCAGGTTGGCCATTCTTGTATTTTGCTCGTTTGTGTTGTTGTGTTTGCACATCTCTGTTGCTTGTGGGGCTCGCACACAAGAATTTCACTCGCATGTGCTGTGCCAGTGTGCCTGCACATGTGATGTGACAATAAAAAGTGATTTGATTTGTGATTTGTGTTATACATGCATTAAATTAAAGTTGATTACGTTGATTGAGCAGGTTGCTGGTTCGAGTCCCGGCTCCAACAGTCTCGGTCGTTGTGTCGTTGGGCAAGACACTTCACCCGTTGCCTACTGGTGGTGGTCAGAGGGCCCGGTGGCACCAGTGTCCGGCAGCCTCGCCTTTGTCAGTGCGCCCCAGTGCGGCTGTGGCTACAATGTAGCTGCCATCACCAGTGTGTGAATGTGTGTGTGAATGGGTGGATGACAAAATGTAGTGTAAAACGCTTTGTGGTCCATAGTAAAGCGCTATACAAATACAGGCCATTTACCATTTTTTTATACAAAAAGCAGCAAGATTTTAAATAAACTGTTTTATTGATTGAAAAAACACTATATCGGATTCATATCGGTATCCAAATTTATGATATCAGTATCGTCTCGGACATGGTATCGTGCCATCTCTAGTTAGTACTGGAGGGTCGAATGACTGCAGAGTGGACCCAGATCTGTACCATAGAGAGTAAGTGACACATTAAGAAAAAAAAGTTTTATTTTTCTGATTCTCCTTTATAGATGTGCACTAGCTGTACAGGAGAAAAGGGGATGACAGTTGAGTCAGTGTCACAAACACACACAAAGTTGTGTATTTAAGGGAAATGTAAAGAGAAGCGCTGAAACATTCATCTTCTCTGACACACACAAATAACAAAAATGTCTCTGTTTCACTGGCATGCAGTTCAACAGTTTATGGTGAGTTGGTTTCTCACACACACCTGAAGATGAAGTTGAAGTTGATGAAGTCAAATGCATTGATGAGTGCAGCACTCTGACATCCCAAAAGCTGTACAAATGTGAGAAAATGAGCCACATCTTGTCCAGAGAGCACGACTGTGACTTCATGTTAGACCCTCCTCAGCACTCCCTGAAATAAAACAGAGACACAGACTTTATGATCAGTTTATTTGAACATTTGATCAGGGCCTCAGTCGCAACTGTGTACTTATGTAAACCTGTGATTGTATATTCTTACTCTTTTCTCATCAATGCTATGTTGTGTACGTGCTTGGCTCTCTCTCTGTGGATCTTATCATAAATAAGTATGTCTGTGTTTCATTGTGTGTTTTTTTTAAAGGAGGATATATATTTAGTTTCTTTTCTGTGAAAATGTGATAAAGGTTTGCAGCATTACCCATGATCACAGTAAGTTCACTGGAATCCTGCTCATCCAGTTTGTTTTGTTGTTGTTTGTTGATTGTAGCTGATGTTAGAAAAGCTTTAGAAAGGAGTTCCACCTCCACTACATGCTACATCAACACGTTCTCACTCCTAACTAGTCATATACACGTAAAATCTCTGTCTTGTTCCTGTTTCTTTCATTTAAGGAATATTTCTAAACTGCAACATATGGTCTCCTTAGCTGAACTGGAAAAAATTGTCCATGCATTTGTGTCATCGCGTTTAGATTATTATAATTCCCTGTTTACCAGCTTGGATAAATCATCACTTTCTCGCCTCCAAGCTATACAAAACGCAGCAGCCAGACTACTAACTTGCTCTAGCAAGCGAGCTCACATCACTCCTATTTTATGTTCTTTACATTGGCTCCCAATAGATTTTAGAATTCGTTTTAAAATTATTGTTTTAACGTACAGGGCACTAAATGGCCAAGCCCCAGATTATTTATCCAAGCTTCTCACAAAATACACTACTGCTCGCCGTCTCCGCTCACAGACTAAGAGTTTGTTTGTTTCTCCCAGAACACGTCTGAAGACGAAAGGGGTCTGTGGCACCAATGCTGTGGAAAAGTCTACCTCTACAACTACGTTTGGTTGACTCTGTGGAATCTTTTAAAAAGCAGTTAAAAACTTTACTGTTCAAACAAGCTTTCTGTTGACCAATGCTTTTTACATTTTTATATTTTTAATTTACATTTAAACTCTATATTGTGTATATTGTGCAGCTGATTGACTGAGCAATGTCATGACGTGTGTGTACTGATGGAAAATATAAAGAGGAACACGGAAACATTCATCATCTCTGACACAGTAGAAATATCTGTTTGACCGGCAGTTCAACAGCTTATTAGTAAGTTTGTTTCTCATTATTATTTGTAAAAATGTATACAAATGGTTGGTTTTTTGTACTGTTTTTATCAATAAATCTCAGCAACAAAGGACAAACACCCATGTGTGTTGATTTCTCCCTAAGACGGCAAACTGAAACACTCCAAGTTGGTGACTTTTGGAGATTTATTTCCCTGGATGATTGAGAATGCATCAAGATGAAACACAAAAGGAAGTTCACAGCTTTTAGCAGCTCCCCCACCCCCTCATCCACACACCCCCACTCCCCTCCCTCCTGAATTCCTTTTTAACTCCCTAATATACATATGAATGACTAGCCAATTTAGCTTCCACTTGGCTGAAGCTAAAGCTTAGCTAAAAGCCTACCAGCCATTTGGCTGGTGGCGGGTTTTATAGGTAGAAAGGTAGAAGCCTGGGACTCCTAGTGTTAAAAAATGCATTTCTAAATGGCCTGCTCCCACCAATCAGAGCACATGTAGAGAAACATTGGGTCACAATGAACACTGGCAACCTGCCGGATGCCCTGTTACATGCTGAACACGCCACAAAAGTGCACAAACAGAAAAATAAGGCTGACGTCTTCACCATAGATTCAGAGACAGGTTTCCTTGCATTTTCGGGAGGCTATCAGAGGCAGAGAGGGAAGCAAGGTAATCGGCAGCAAGGCCACAAACACCCAAACAGAAACAGCAGATATAACAAAGACAATGCCTGTTTTAACTGTGGAAGAGAAGGTCACTTTGCACGAGATTGCAGGAGTAAGCCACAGACACAAAATAATAGGAGAAACAATGACAGGCAAAACAGTGGCGAATCTATGGAGAACAGCGACATGTGACTAGAAAACACACAAGACATGAACATTGATGAGGGAGGGGAAGTTTTTAACATAGAACAACTGCTATTAGGATCAGAATACAAACCAATGCTGCTAATTCATGTGAACGGGCAACCAATCCAAATGTTATGTGACACCGGAGCATGTAAAACGGTTTTAAGGCAGCCGCCTAAAAACTTACAGTACTCAAAAGACACATTAGTTGTGAAGTCAGCCACAGGCCACACCACTGTACAACAACTAACTGCCCCGTTAGAACTAATGCATACCGAAAGTGGCCGCAGGTGCTTCATTAAGTGCATATATGACCCGTCATGCCCAGTAAACCTACTAGGAAGAGACGCTCTGACAGAACTCAAGATAGGCGTGGTACCGGAAGAGAATGGCATGATTGCTGAATGCATGCTAAATGACAACACACCAGAGCCAGATAGCATTAACACGACACACAGCAGCAACGTGTGTCTCTCTCAAGGCTACGGTGTCCCACATTATTACTGGACTCTCGAGTTGCCAGAGCTTACAAAACTACACAATGTGGCCCGCAAATATACACCCCCCACATCCTATTTCCAGAAACCCACTGACTATCACAACACGTTGAGATTTAAACAAACTCCAGGCCCAGACCCACTTTACGATCAGCAAGTGTGGAAGCTAGGACAACAGAGTCTGACTTTACAACACCTGTATGTCACAAAGTCGGGAAATGCAGTGTGCTCAGTAATCCAATCAGCAGCCGTGAAGGCTTTGAACCGCATGCCTAAGCCACACGTGTCTGTAGCGCATAACATTGACTCAGAGTGGAAGGATTTAGGAAATGTGTTAGCCAGGGTTGAAGCAGACACTTATGAAAAAACGGAAGACACTCATGAAGGCTGGCTGCAAGGCCGCCGGACGGGGTGTTTCCGATACACACTGGGTTGGTTGGTCACAGTCAGGCCCGCTGTACACCTAACCGATGTCGCTGAAACACACGCACAACTGACTGAATGACACCAGGCAGCACTAGCTCAGCTGCCTGAAACTCTCTGGTCTACAGGCCCTGCTGATGTAGGCCTTATAAAAAATGCAGATGAAGTAAGAGTAAAACCTCTCTCAAAACACAGACCACTGATATCTCAATACCCACTCACTACTGAGGCTAGACATGGCATTCGCCCAGTGATAGCAGACATGGAAAAGGCAGGAATTTTAATAAAAACAAAGTCAGCCACCTGTAACACTCCTATCTTTCCTGTTAAAAAAGCTATCACGGGTGCATACCGTCTAGTACATGACCTGAGAGCTATAAATGAAGTGACTGAACAAATCCCACCTGTGGTTGCTAATCCACACACTATTTTAAATCAGGTCACACCGAAAGAACAGTGGTTCTCAGTAATCGACCTCTCAAACGCCTTCTTCTCAGTTCCACTACATTCAGACTCACAGCCATTGTTTGGCTTCACCTTTGAGGGTCAGAGGTACACATACACTCGTTTGCCCCAGGGTTTTCAGAATAGCCCAACCCTCTATGCAGAAGCACTAAAGAAGTCAATGTCTAACTGTAAGCTCCCACAGTTAGGTCAATACTTGCTGTATGTAGATGACATTTTAATAACCGGTCACACACAGCAGGCGTGCAAAGACAACACACTTGCTGTGCTACAGCATTTGGCTGAACAGGGCCACAAAGTCTCACAACACAAACTGCAGCTGTGGAGTGATAACATTACCTATCTCGGACACACACTCACAGGCCAGGGCAAAACACTGCTGGGAACCAGAAAGCTGGCAGTGCAAAACACACCCAAACCTACAACAAAACAGCAGATGATGAGCTTTTTAGGCTTGTGTAATTTCTGTAGAGCTTGGATTCCAGAGTATGCACTAACAGTTCAGCCACTGCAAGACATGATTTATGGCAAAAACCTCGCTTTGCGCGACACAATAACGTGGACGGTAGAGGCAGACACAGCATTTACTAACCTAAAGGTGGCTTTACAAACAAATGTAGTCCTGGCCCTGCCTGATTATGACAAGCCTTTCGTGCTGCATGTTGATGGGGGGGCCGGCTACATGAAGGCAGTTCTGACACAGGCTTTTGGTGACAAACAGCGCCCTCTAGCATTCTACTCGTGTAAGTTAGACGCTGTAGTTTCGGGCCTGCCGACTTGCGTCCAAAGCTGTGCAGCAGCCACAGAAGCAGTAAAGAAGTCAGCAGACATTGTCTTAGGGCACAAATTAGTTGTCAAGGTCCCACATACTGTCACATCTATACTGCTGCAAGCCAATCTCTCTTACCTGACTCATGCCAGACAGCTATCGTATGTAGGCATTTTACTATCACAGTCTCACATCACACTGGAAAAATGTGGCACACTGAATCCAGGGACTCTAGTGAGCACACCAGGTGATGGAGATCTGCACAACTGCCATGCAGAATTAGACAAAGACACCAAACCCCGCCCTGACATCCATGCTGAGCCACAAGCTGGTTTTACTGATGTCTTTGTGGACGGATCAGCCTCTAAAGACAACACAGGCCGAAATTGTGTAGGTTACGCAGTAACCACAGACAGTAGAATAATAGAAGCAAAACCACTTTCTTCTTCATATTCTGCACAGAGCGCTGGGCTGATAGCTGTTATTCGTGCATGTGAAATCCACAAAGATAAACCAATAAACATTTATACAGACAGCCAGTATGTTTTCTCTGCTGTGCACCATTTCGCAAAGCTCTGGCATAACAGAGGAATGATTACATCAACCGGAAAACCAGTTCAGCATGCCAGCCTTTTACAACGTCTACTGACTGTAATAAATTTACCACAACAACTCGCATTGTGTAAATGTGCAGCACACAAAACTGATAGCTCTTTCATTACTACAGGCAACAATTTTGCTGACAGAGCAGCAAAACAGGCGGCACAAAAGACAAACATGACATTGATGGCAGTAAACACGCATCAGATTCCACTGGATGTGTTGCAAAGTGAACAAAAAGCAGCAAGCACAGCAGAGCAGGCAAAATGGCTAAAACACGGTGCAGTTCTGACAAACGATTTAATGATGTGTTATGGCAAGCCAGTGTTGCCAAAATCGCTCCACAAGATGGCGGCATTAGTGACTCATGGCTGTACGCATTTGTCATCGGGGGGAATAACCTGTATTGTCAACTCTCATTTCTACACTGTAAATTTTGAAACTTCAGCAAAACAATTTGTCAGAACGTGCATGACGTGTCAAAAATATAATGCTCAGGGTAACCTGCGACCAAAAAGAGGCCGTTTTCCAACTCCGCCTCATCCTTTTCACACAATTCATATGGATTTTATTGAGCTAAGCGAATGTCAAGGGTCGAAATACGCCCTAGTGGTTATAGATGTGTTCTCAAAGTGGCCGGAAATCTATCCAGTGAAAAAGGCAGATGCAATTTCAGTAGCAAAATGCCTGTGCAATCACTTCATACCCACATATGGCATTCCAGCTTTGATACGATCAGATAACGGCACTCATTTTGTAAATGATGTCAATACTAAGGTCTCTGAAGCACTCGGTTTCAGCATAAAACACCATTGTGCGTATCACCCTCAGAGTGCAGGCCTGGTAGAGAGAACTAACGGCACTATAAAGCAAAGGCTCAGGAAATGCATGGCAGAAACAGGAAGGCCGTGGCCTGAATGTTTGGGTTTAGTGAAGATGTGGATGCGCTTAACGCAAGGCTCCCATAAACTAACTCCATTCGAAATAATTCATGGTAGGCCGTTCCCACTGCCCATCACCAGTCAACCAATAGATCATGTGGAGATCAACCGATATGCTCTGCTACGACACATCAACTTGACTAAGACCCTGGGAACCGCCTTAGCAGGAGAACAGCAGGCCATCAGAACGATGGTGCTGCAGAACAGACTGACTCTAGACCTGCTAACAGCATCACAAGGAGGAGTTTGCAAGCTGATCGGGGAGACATGTTGCACTTTTATCCCTGATGGATACGAAGCTGGAGGAGCCATTTATGAAACTTTGCAGAATTTGACCGCTCTGCAAAAATATGTCACTGACCACACACCTGGAGCAGCTACAGCACAAGGCTGGCTGGACTGGCTGGACCGGCTGTTCAGCGGTTCATGGCTGGCTGCTGTAGCAAAGCCATTTGTCCTTCTAGGTCTCATCATGATAGCACTGCTCATATTAGTGTTGTGTGTGTTGCCATGTCTAAGAGTAATGATTTCAAAGATGATAACAACTACAATGACTGCTTATGTTGCCGTGCCTCAAGAAGAACAGCATCCCGTTGCAATTCTGTTAGAGGAGAACCTGTAATAGCTGCTAATAAATGACGTGGTGATTAAAAATGACTTGTCAAGTGATCATGCACTGATTAACACATTAGTAGTTTATGCAGGTACAACATAAAGTTTATATTCTTTTTCTTTTATTCTTTTATTTTTTGTAGTTTTAGTATTCCTCTTGTTATTTCATTTACTATGTTTTTCTTTGTTCTTTTTATTATTTTATTTGTTTTATTCTTTAGACCACATGATTTAAATTTCTGCTTTGCTGACATTTTGAAAATTAAAAGGTAGCTGTAGTTGCTAAAGATACTTAATAAATAATATTGCAGACAATTGTTGTACACATTTAAAATAAGTTAAAACAGGAGGGAATATGTTACAGGAAAAATGATTCTATGTTTCTTTACCTTCTTTTAAATGTACAAAGATGCCTTTTGTCTGCCCTCTGCCTGTGGTTAGATTAGTTTAGAATTATCCTTTTAGACTTTCCCAGCAAACACATCTTGTTTCTGGGACATATTGTTTTAGATTGTTTTATCTTCCCTAGCTCTCTGCTGACGAGACTAGCACCATATATGGAGTTGTTTTATTTTATCTGTTTATTATTTGTTATCCTGTTCTCACTGTCTCTGTGCTCTGTGCCTATAAAAATTACCAAGCCACTGTGCATGGTGTGAGTTGTTCTTAGCAGCTCACCCGTGTACACGTTTAGCAAAGAAAGTAACTTTGTCTCATTGTGTCTTTATTTCTCCTGGGTTTTTTACAGAGTTTTCCCCCAACAGTTATGAACCACAATTTTGAAAACACTCTGGCAATCCTCATATGTTTGTACACACTAAAACTGGTGCACCAAAATGTCCTACCAGGAGGTTCTTTAAATACATTTGATTGACCTTTATTAAAATTATGTATTTATTTTATTTTCGTTTTTTAAAGACGGGACAGACATGACTGGGGGACAGGACAGGGAGAAAGAATGAAAGAAAGAGAGAAAGAAAGAAAAATAGAGGAGGGGAGAAGAGACGGTGAGAAAGGGGGGAGGAAAAAAAAGAGAAACAAATAAGAAAGAGCAACATAATAAAAACAGCACCATCACAATAAACTAGCTCACAGTAGGTAACAGTAGTTACTAAATATTACATTTTATTGTGCAGCACGCAAGATCAACAGCGCACAATGTGCTTTGAGGCAGCAGCCAAGAAAGGTGTAGCTTGTGTCTGTGCACACCTGTGTGGATCAGCACGCTTGTATTCAAAAGGTTTCTCCATGTAATGATCTGCTAGGGAGTGTGGGGGGCTATAGCCCCGTCCCCCAGGGCATGAAGCAGGTATGGAGGAGATCCAGGCCCCAGAATATGAGGACCAAAGGAGGACCACCGGGGGGGGCAACCGTGCCACCCTCCTGGGGAGAGCTGAGGAGAGCCCCAAGGGAGAGGTCACCCAGCAGCTACGGAGCAGAGGCCAGAGGGGGTTGCAGTGGCGTGCCCGCGGGCTCTGCTGGCAGCCAGCTGTGCCAGAAAGGACCGGGCCTAGAGGCCGCAGGGCACCCCACCCCCCAGAAGGGGCCCAGCTGGGCCACAGGATCCAGGCCCCGCCAATCGACCACCAGGAGTGAGCCGGTACATACATGAGCGCCCAGACACCAAGAACCACCAACACACCAACGTCTGAGGGCATCAGCCACCAGCAGGGAGTGTGGTGAGGGGAGATAGACCTCCATACCTCGGAGAGCCTGAGATGTTCCCAGGGAGGCGGAGTCTAAGACCCAAGCTGACATATAGACACGGAAAAACAGGCGCACGCAGACACAGACGTGCACCTGCTGTCTTTGGCTGGAGGACAAGAGGAAAGTTACCCAGCAGCACGGGGCAGGGTTACTGGTCCCTATAAATTCAGGGACCAGAGGACACCCCTCCTTCTTTCTGTCCCTCTCTGTGTGGCTCTCTTCTCTGTGCTTAAGGCTGTACACCCCAGGGCTTTGCTTTTATGTGTTGCTGTTCTGTGTATGTACTTCTTGCTGTTCATTTGATTTGCTAGGGAGGTCTGGGCTTCTCTGCTCAGGCTGCTGCTGTGATGTGGAAATGGATAGATGGATGGAATACTTTGTGAAAATATATAATAAAGTCACAATCAGCTGCCTCTCCAGGCAGTTTGTCATCTCAAGGATCAACTCTGGGATCATAGTCAGCTTCCAAATATTCTGCCTCTAAATGGAAGCTGGTTCATGTTCTGGTTTCTATGGACTTTAGACAGATAAATGACATCTAAACCCCCCCAGACAGCAGATGGGAGGATGTCCACCCATCAATTCATGCCCTGAAACTCAAGACCAATTGGGTTATGCAGCAGGAGAACGATCCAAAACAAAATTCCCCAACTCTGATTGGCTAAAAAAATAAATAAAAAATAAATAAATATATAAACAAAACAAAAAAAAACCATGAAGCTTTTGGAGTGGCCGAGTTGAGATCCAGACTTAAATCAGACTGAGATGCTGCCCGAGTTAGAAACCCCAGCAGTGTGGCTGAATTACAGCAGTTCTGCAAAGATGAGTGCTGATCCATCGTAGTGTTCAGATTTTTTTATTCCCAGACCTGGATCATCAAGAAAAGCCCTGATAACACCATAAATGTTACATTAGGGTCAAACTACATGTTAAAACCACTTTGAATTAAACTATACCAACACATGAGCGTATGTAATTAAGAAGTACATCACATTTTATTGTACAGTGTTATTATTCAGTATTTGCTCACATTTATCTTAAATGTTCTCACCAGAAACTAATGTTGCATCATTTTTGCCTCCAGTGAACAAAAGCACAGTCCTGACAGTAACCAAGGAGAGCTGAATGCAAACAGGGACAAAGGGTGTGTCGGGGGAGAGGAAGACACCTGACGACAGAGACTAACGTCATCAAATCAAGACATTTATGAGCAGACAGGCTCAGTGTGAATCAGCAGTTTATGAGTATAATGAAATAAAAATACAGCAACGATTATGAGATAAGCTTGAGATGCAGAGTCTTTATCATTTAATGTTTTCCACTCACAGAAATAGACTAAAGGAAATTTAATGGCTTTTGAATTAAAATTTAAGCTTTTTTAGTTTTTCTCTTCGACACTTATGTTGTTCTAACTTTTGAATTTCTCACGTGTTGGATCAATAAAGTATCAATCTAATCTATCTTATCTATTTATATCTATCTAAGCTTTAATGGAGAGGAAAACTGCATAGCAGGCATCACTCCAAGTATTTTGCTTTCACAGTATAAATCTGGTCACCTTCAGATGTGCCAGATAAAAAATGTTCTGCTTGATATTTGAGGAGTTTCCAGACGTGTTTGTCTACGAGTGTCCTCATCATAACAAATGTAAGTACTGAGTGTATGTTTACCTCCATTATCTCTAAAGAATGAGTTGTTCAGCCTCTGCTACATGCCTTTGTTGCTTTGGTCTTGGCTAGCAGGTAGAACAGGGCCATGCATCAGATTGTGTTCTGGTACCTCTTGTTTTTTCAATCCTTCTACCAAAGCTCAGAAGGTTAGTGCCGACACAAACACACAGTGTCACCTTCTGGTGTAGCGTGGAATTACATCAGTTTCACCACAGTAAATCAAATCTTGCTGTTTTGTTTGAACCTAAATTTGTCTGTTATATGTTGCACCAACAGCTGTATTATGTCAACCACAGGGTAACATCATTGTGTTGAGTATTTGTGGGACTGTGGTATGAAAACACTCATTTTAGATCAACTCATTGCTTCGCCTGATCGAGATCTAAACCTGTTCAGATGATCAACATGAATCAAATGATGAAATCAAATGAACGTGTAAAACTTCAGCACTGGATTATTGGCCCTTCTTGCCCTCACGTCCTGACAGCCCCCACCACAGCTCTGAGGGAGAGGCTTTGTCAGGCGGCTGAGAGGCACAAAGTACGAAGAAAATGACAGTAAGTCTGGATGAATGTACTCTGCATCTCTGAAATATTATTATGCTGAAGGTACGACTCTTTTATGAAATCCTGCACACGGTGCACTTGAACATATAAAAGTGATGATCACCTCTTTCATTGGATTTTGAGTGTTTTACTCAACCTTGTTACATCATTTATAGGAAGTGATGTAATGAGTTAATGGGGCTGAACAACCCCTGAAAGACCCACTGAACTGAATTTGGTGATCAAAGTTTGTTATGCTACTAAAACTGGTGAATTATGATGGGAACACTAAAGTGGGATGAGGTTGCCCAGAATCGGACGGTTAAAGAAAGTGTAATGCCAGACATCATAACAGGGTTGGAAATGTGTGTTTTAGTCTCAGGACAATAAGACGTTATAAATCACCTCCATCTTAGCCACGAGCTAAGGTAACAAATGGAACTTCATATTTTATAAATAACCCTGCATTCTCTTGACTTGATGATCAGTGCAGTCCTTTAAGTGATGCCTGTGGAGCATATGTGACCAACAAATGTGACATAACTAACAGAAATATTGGTAAATGGCCTGTATTTATATAGTGCCTTACTAGTCCCTAAGGACCCCAAAGTGCTTTACACATGCAGCCATGCACACATTCACACCCTGGTGATGGCAGCTACATTGCAGCCACAGCCACCCTGGGCGCATTGACGGAGGCGAATATTCATTAATTCATATTAATCCCTACTGTCAGTTTACTGTATCAAAGCTGAAGTAAAGAAATTAAATTGCAACAAATTATTAAGAAATGAAACTCTGTCCTGCTTTGTCACACTTGTTCTGCAGATGTGTTAGCGACAGACCCAGCACCTGCTGCCCTCCCCTGGTCTCAGGTGGAGGAGGATCTGTAAGGAAACCTATGCAGCACAACTTTATTCTGTCGTCTCCAGAGAGCCCTTGTGTTTGTTGTAGATGATGTCACATGACTGATGGAGCTCTCTCCGAGTATTAGACTTATAGATGATTCTTTTACTTGAAGTCATTAAATCCTCTGAGGGCAGAGTAAACGACAACCTAACAAACATCCCTCACTGAACTTTAAATAACGTTCGAAATTTGAGAGGTTTACATTTATAACAGTCAGATTGTTCACTCTGACTTATGGACAATTCCTTCAGTCAATAATATTCATACGAAATTGGCTGCAGTTCATCTAGGGGGCGCTAATGAGACAGTCCTCAATGAATAGCAGTTAATGGGGCCAAACCATTATTTGTGTGTATGTGCAGCAGCAGGTGTGGTAACTGGAGGCGATGCTATGAGACTGCTCCACTGTGGAAATGCAGCACTTACAAACATGTCACTAAATCCACGGCCCCATCCTCCACTTGTGGTCGGCAGCTCCACACAGCTCCACCTTTCTGGAAAACATCACGACTCCCCCAATAAAACAGGAAATATGAAAATTCCTCTTTCCCCTCAGTTATGATTCAAATATCTCATTGCCCTCTTAATGCACAGCACAAGAATCATGCAGCTAAGAGCAGCTAAGAATCATGGGTAGTGTAGTCACAGAGAGACGTGTCAATCATTTCAACTGAACATAAACCTGATCACAGATCAGATCATCAAACTGAACTCTTTGTACAGCTGTGGGAAGCAGATGTCTGTCATGTCCTGTTTGCTGAATATGCCTCAAAGGACCAGGTACCTGCAGGTGTCCTACACCTGCACCAAGGCAGCAGTCATTTTAAACAGCAGCACAAATATTTGAATCTGTTTTGGTTGAAGTGGTTCTTCCTCCTCCTGATGCTCATCACGGTTCCTCTGCAGGTGAAAACAAAGCGGCCTATGAAGCCTGAATCGTCTCATGTGGTCAGAAAAATATTTTTGCGTCTTAGATTCAGGAACTGACCTGTAAAAGTTCTTGTGTGGATTTCTGAAACATTCAACAGTTTGAGCTCATTTACAGCAAAAAGACTTGAAATCAATAAAATAACTTTTCCTGCATCGTCGTTAATGTTGTGAAATGAATTTTGTTTATTGTAAATGTCACATGATCTCCTATGACAGACTTCTAATGCATGTTTATTATAGGTCATTAGTTAACTTCCTGTTTTTGGATCATTTTGCAGAAAGTAAAGTCAGAAGTAAAATTCAAACATGTAATCTCTCTGTCAGGTGACGGAAAATATATCAGCTGATTGCTGAACGAAAGGTCATGAGACAGAGGGTCATCTTTCTAAATGTTCAGCTTTCGCTTTCTGCAATTTCAAAACAAAACCCACCGCAATGTGCAGCTGTGTCCACCAGGGGGCGGTATTCGGATCTAACAGGTTTATAGAGAAAAACAAAATGTACTTGAAACAATACACGTAAGCTTCCCTTTACAACACATTTAAAATGATGAAACATAATTAAATCTAAAATGTTAGTTTACATTGAAACTGCTGATGCTCACTTTTAATTATGTCACCTCAAAAAATCATTTTTTAATTATTACTGTAGATTTTGTTTGTCTTTTAAAGCATGTTACACATTAACAGCGCTGATTATCAGGTTTATAATATTTACTCTGCATTTACAGCCTCGCTTCATTAAATGCGGTGTTTTCTGTGGTTTCTAGTATTTTATCCTCAAATGTATTCGTGCATTTCTTTACTGGGTTTTCTCTCTGCGTGTTTATGATTTCAAACATTACAAAAGGCCTTAAACAATATTTGAGTTTCATCCCAAAAGAGTAAAATGATTCTGAACGTAAGGAACGACTGGTTAAAGAAACGTGTTTGTACAGTTAAGTTTCGTGTGTCAGAATAAACAGTGAGTCAGGCTCCGGAGTTCTTGCTCTTTGTGAAGAAACGAAAGTGAAAGTAAAGTTTAGTTTGAGGTGTGTTCGGCTGTCAGTGTGTGTGTGTCCGTGTGTGTGAGTGGACGGCAGCATGGAGGGATCCGAGTGTCCGCCTGTGACCGTGGAGGGGGACTGGACTCCGGCTCAGACCAAAGCCCTGAAGAACAAACTGCACATTTACTTCCAGAGCAAGAAGAAGTCGAGCGGAGGAGACTGCCGGGTGGAGGCGGAGGAAGGAGCCCCGAGGGCGGCCGTTTACTTCAGCTCACCGGAGGGTGAGTGCGCTTCATCGTGGTTCAGATAGTAAAATAAACCATTTAATAATTAAAAACACCGACAGACGGAGACCTGCGAGTGTAATGATGGAACAAACAGGTCTGAGAGTCTCACTGTGACCGGACAGACTGCAGAGAAAGTTTGGCCACAAAGCTTTGAAGGATCTCAGAACTTCATGTTTTTAACCTTTCAGCTCAGAGAGGAAAGTTTCAGAGAGCAGCTGACTTACATCAGCTTTAAAATATGAAATTCTTCATATTGTCACATCTGTCCGGTTATTGAAGCTGGTTAATAAACACCCAGAGCCTCTGCGATGATTTCCCGGCATGCACTTCCCCCTCCAGTGCCACTCCTTCCTGTTGTTGAGGCACAGCTCCTCTGGTCTTCAGTGCGGAGCTCCTGGAGGGTTTTATTCCCATGCTTCGTGCGTGGAGCCTTCATCACTTTTAGAAACGTGTATTTAAATCATGAAAATGATTCCACACCAGGACTCTGTGTGGCTTTGATACTCAGCAGCTGTCACCAAAACATGACAGGAAGCAGGCTTTTATTCACAGGAAGTGGAAGCAGGGAGGGATTAGTTTCTTACTCTCTTACAAACAGCTGATCATTAAACGTGTGTGTGTGTGTGTGTGTGTGTGTGTGTGTGTGTGTGTGTGCTGTGATTTCAGTGAGAGAGCGAGTCCTCGCGAGGAAGAATCATGAGATCATCCTGGACAGTAAAACCATCCAGTTGCGGCTGAGCTCAGAAGCAGTAAGTCCAGTTTTAGATGTTTCATGTGGATGTTTTTCATCACTCAGAGCTTCCTGTTTGCTGCTCACTGTCACTGCTCTGGGTTCAGCTCTTTGGACCAAGCACCTTTAGGTTTTTATGACTAATCACTGAGCGCCTCCCTTTATACAAATATCACAGTTAGTTCTTTAAAAACAGAAAACTGTGATGTGTAAGCTGTGACATCAGTCTCGGTCCTCTGATTCTGAGCTGATCAGAGATCTGGAAACATCAGGTACTGACTGTAAAATAATCCACGCAGGAGTTTTATGGCTGCTGAGCTTCTTATCAGCTCAGGACACAAACAGATTCACAGCTCCAGAGTTTCATTTCACAGGAAAATAATAGTTTAACACAAACGTCCCGCAGAAAAGGACGAAGCAGTTATTAAAGGAAGGTGAATATTTCCACTGGTTCTCTGATCAGATTTATTTTAGGGTTAATTTAGGGGCAAAAATAGTTTCCCCTATTTTTGTAAGTGAAACTTCAGTTAACTATTTGGCAGATTTTTATTCCAGAAGCATCGATAATCATGGAGTCACTGAAGTGGTTTCATGTTTGTGATGCAGCGAGTGATTTATTAAAGAAACCTGGATTCCTGTTTCAGTGCTGATCAGTCCAAAGAGTCTTAATAACAGCACGGAGGACGGATCAGCTGTCCTTACGAGAGGGTGAGCTTCAGTCTGTGTGGCAGGTTGTAAAGGTGTTTTCTTCATGGGTGGAAATAAACTCCTGGCTGTGTGACGGCAGCAGGAGCCTGACTTCCACTTGCAGCTTCTCCTCCTCATTGCTGTTTGTGTGTTTTGCTGCTGTGTGATCGGGCGTGGCTCCTCTGAACTCCAGCAATAACCAGCCTGGCTGACATGGTGATGATACGTTCTCTTCACGTTTATAAGGCAGTGAAATCACAGCTTAACCTCCAAACCTCCCAGCTTGCACTTCTCACATCCGTTTGATCCCCGCCTGATATCCTTGGCCAGGGTGCTAACCTGACGTAGTTCTCCATCAGACTGTTAGTGTCAGAGAGAAAGCTCTGAAAGTATGAAAGGATAAACAAGGCGTGCTGTATAAAGCGCTGTTAGTGTTTGAGCACTAAAGTGTCATATAACAATCACTGTGGTGGGGTGTGGCTTGCGAGCTGCAGGGGAGGGGTGGAGCAGTGGCTTCAGGGTGTGGTGTCAGGGGAGTCTGACTCACACACCTGACCTCATCATCCAATCATATCTGACCTGTTAAAGCTGTTGCTGGGAGGGGAGGGCTGTGTGTGCAGAAGCAGCCGGAAAGTTAGAAAAGAAAAGACGTTTAAAAAGTTCAACGCTGCTGTCGTCGGGTCCTTCACTGCCACAGTGTCACCAAATATGACTAAAATATGTCAACACTGGACTCTTTAAAGAAAAATCACAGTTATGATGTAATATCCTTTCTTCTTTTCCTAAAATCACCTTCCTGGATTTTTGGAGAAACATGAGGTGAAGGAAAGCTGTCGTGGATTAAAAGAGAAGCACGATCTGCTGTGTTCAAAGTTTCCCAAATTTAAACCAGAGAGTCTCAGATACAGATGCAGGTTTTAAAGGTGGACAGCCTGGTGAAAAACACTGAAGCTGGGAATAAAAGAATGAAGTTTCACAGTCACACAGGTCAGATGGTCGTAATCAGACATGTTTCTGTCAGACATGTGGAATTATAGATGAATGAGGACCCAAATGCAGACACAGATGCAGGAGAACGTTTTGGACAGAAAGTGAGTTTTTACAGCCGATCAATACTGCAAACAGGTGGAACAGAGAAAACTAAGCAAACCTCCACCGAGGAAAGCTAAGCATAAACACAACCTGAGGGATGAGGAACCGGGAAACACAGGGAAAGCTGACGGAGGCGACGCTGAGGCAACACGGGGAAGACGTGCAGCGGTGACACAGACGGACCAGTCACGAGCAAAGAACACACAATATATAAGCAGTGTTGGGAAAGTTACTTTGAAAAAGTAAATAATTATAGCTACTAGTTACTTCTTCAAAAAATGTAATTGAGTTACTAACTGAGTTACAAGATTTTAAAAGTAATTAATTACTTGAAAAGTAACTATTGCGTTACTTTAAAATAAAAGTTTAACCCTCTGGGGTCCAGGGTATAGTCGGCCATTTTTGACTACTTTGATGTTTCCTCCACATTTCACCTTTAAAAACTGTTTATTTGTCTTGTTTGGTCTCATCAGCACAACCTCACGTGTCTGAATTTACAGTCATGTTTTCATTTTGACAAACTGTGCTCACACAACTGATCTAAAATCAGACAAAAAACATAAAATCAGAGTAGAAAAAGTCATATTTTTACTGTAACAACCACAAACATGTTTAATGATCATATTTCATAACTTTCAATGCAAATATAAATTTAAATAAATTTTAAAATCATATGCTCAAGTTTTGCAAACAACAAAGTTATTTGCAGCCATTTAACTTTTACCCTTTTTCTTTAATAACAATTTCAAACTATTTACAGAACAATCAGCTGTTCTGCATCTAATAAGATGCCACACAAATTATTTGTGTCCACTTTATAGGAGAACATCCCAGCCTGATACCTGGAGACAGCAGTCACCTCATTGTTCTGACACACAACATACAACTATCCACAACACTACACACTAAGTACACACTCAGAACACACTAAACCTCACAAATCTCTCACGTCTCAAAACACTCTCTCTCTCTTTCTGCTGTCTTGCTCGCTCTCTCTTCCTAAACAAACAAATGTCATTTTTGATTGGTCGACATGGTGCATTTTTCTACCAACACGAATAGCCTGTTTTTTTGTTTGTTTGTTGCTCATAAGCAGAGAGTGCTCGCTGCGCTGTCCTTAGACAGTAAACGTGACGAAACTATTGAGGGAAAAACACGCGTATAGTGGGTTTTCACGGCATCTCATCAAACCGGAAATCGCCATATTGGAGATACTGGAGTTAAACAAAGCACGGACATGCACGTGTTTTGGGCTGTACCAATCGGTCAGACTGTGAAAAACATTTGCAGTTTTATAGACTGCCAAAAGTTATTACAAATCAGGGAGAACAATGCAGGAAGTTATCAGAGGAAAGGACGCAGTTGAGGTTAGTGTGATGATAATATAATTCATATCAAGCTATTGACTTGAAAACCCTCCATATGTTGTTTATCATGACTCTGGTTTTACATGTCCTATCAGCACAGTTTATAAACTGGTATATGTCACCTTGTTGCTTTGTCATCTTGAAGTGGTCATGTGATTGGTTTACCACGACTACTTTATTCTTCCTCAGTCAAACAGCAGCACCGATTGTTTTGCCCCCTTAGCTCCAGATGTTGTGCCAGAAAGTGATCACCGTCCGCAGGAGCGCGCAGCTGCTTAAAGCTGTAGCGCCCAGATTACTTACAGCTACTGCCGTGCTGAGACACAGCCAGGACTGTGACAGAGTCTCAGCCGGTGATCCGCTAATGCTGTCACTTCCTGCTGAAGAGACAAAAACACTCATATTTCTTTTGTTCCTGCATCTCTCAGGTAAAATAATTTCACATCACAAAGTGTGTCACACAAAGACAGCGACTTCACAACACAAACTTCAGGTCTGTGGAGACGTTTCTCCTCTTATCCACAAAGCTTCTTCATTTCTAAATCAGCTGGTGGAGTGTAAATAACCCCTAGTGCGGGCTGTCTCCAGTGGAGATGGTCTGAGGGTCGTTAACACTCTCGATGTACCAACCCCACCTTTATATGACTTACTGGGATCACCTGAACAAATGTGTGAGTGTGGGGTTGGACTGCAGGTGGCTGATAGCTGGAGTCCTGATTCAGCAGCTCCATCCACAGTGGGCACAGACAGCTCCTCAAACCTTCTTCTCAGAGGCCTCTCGATGAGGGCGAAACATCTTTACAAGCCTAAAGAGGTCCAGTCCTACACAGATGCTTGATAAAAACTTTTGATTAAACTTTTGATCACAAAGTTGACGTCATTCTCATGCGAACCATCGGCAGGACTGATCGATGTTCTGACTTTGTGAGCCAGCAGGAGGTCAAACATTTGATTTGCAGTGCTTTGGTCAACTTTGTGTTGATTTTGGTTAATGTTGTTCTTTTCTTGACCAAAACTCTTTGAAATACTCATTAAACTGATTGCAGATTATTATTTTTTTAGATTAAATCTTATTTTTGTTTTTTCTCAGAGCCCAACAAGCAGCGACGATGTCTCAGGTAAATCCTCCTCCTCAGCTCCTCTCCTCAGTTTTTATCATCACAGTTTATTTAGTTTTTTTAGCTTCTTTGTGTAAAATGAGCTGCAGTGATTGTTTGTGGTACTGAAGGGAGATTTTACTGGACTTTATTTAAGTTGAAGCACATTCACATCATGATTCGTCATGATGTCAGATACGTTTGTTAAACATGTTCTGATTTGACTGATTATTCATCGTTTTTATGAAGAAAAACAATAAGATCAACTTTAAATCAGTTTGATGTGTTCAAGCTTCATCTGAGCTTTTCTCTGAGCGCCTGTGGTTCGATGTGTTCATGTTTGTTGATCATTACTCTAAACTGGACAAACTGGATCCTCTTGATTCTCAGACTCATCGACAGACTCAAAGAAGCCTCCGGCTGAACCTGGAAGTGGAGCTGCTGCTGCCAACAAAGAGGGTAAAAACAAACTGATGGAACAAATGTTGTGACAGTAACTTGTGAAAACTGTGCCACAGTGCCTCATCAAAGCTGGAGCTGGTTCAAATGTAATATTTCTGTATGTGACACTTTGTTTTAATTCCACTGGATTCCTCTGCTGTTAAAAGCTGTGGTCACACATGCACTGCAGTGAACATTAGCATGAGCTAAATGTCTGAGTGACACAGTAAATGTATTAAAACCAGTGTGAAGTCCAGTTGTGAGCACGTGTGAACAGAGCAGCAGCATGTGTGCCGATGTTCACAGTGTGGAGTAAATGTGCTGTGTGTGCAGATATAATAGTCGGGATAGAGAAATGCATCGAGACAGGGGGGTGACTTTGTTACTATATTATGTAATGTCAGTGTTCATGAGACTCTCAGGTCTTATTGATGAGTTCTTGTTCATGAAGATGTGGTCCTGATGGAGTGGATCCCCCTCTTCAGAGGTCGGCTCACTACTGCACACACTGGACCTGCACTGTACTCATGCAGCTCACCTGGTTGTCACAGACTCTCAGTGTCGCAGGTTGACGCCTGTAGTCGTTGTGTGAAAGAGGTTTACTCAGCAGTGTGAATGACTCACAATTAAAATATTTTTATTAGAAATAAATAATAAGCACTTACACCCTAGTGTTATGGAAACGGACACGTGATTTCAGTCTTAAGTGAACAAAGTCAGATCTGATTAGTCTCAAATTCTCTGAATCTATGAAGGAAAGTTTTAGGGAACACCAGCCTGGAATCAAGAATCATTTTCCTCCAACACTGATGGGCTGTTTCTGACTCGTGTTTCTCTCAGACTCAGAGTCGTCTCAGAGCTGTGCGGTGGTTTTGGAAAACGTCACAGACAACATGTCCACAGATCTGCTCTCCATGCTGGTGGAGAACATCTCCGGGTTGGATGAGAACGGCTACAGCATGGAGAACATCTGGGAATCCAACAGCACCGTGGTCACATTCAAAAGCCCTGCAGGTAGGACACACCTGGACTTTTCCTCCCACACACTACACTACAGGGCAGGCATCCCAGATCTACTTTGTTAAAACCTTTGATTCTGATTTTACATTTTAAAACTCTCTTTATGCAGCACTCAGATAAATTGTGCAGATTTGTCCATATTTACAGCAAATCAATAAAACTATAAAATAATAATTGAATAATTATTTTAATATATGTTTTTACAAAACTTGAAATATAAAAAACTGTTATCTTAATGTACGCTGTTTCAGGCACATGTGGGTTACTTTTTTCCTCTGTATAACCTTTCACTCCACGTCTGAGCTCAGTGTTCACGTTGGATTCAACCCCAGATCTCATTTCCCATGTTTTGGGGCGATCGTGGCTCAAGAGTTGGCAGTTTGTCTTGTAGTCGGAAGGTTGCCGGTTCGAGCCCCGGCTTGGACAGTCTCGGTCGTTGTGTCCTTGGGCAAGACACTTCACCCGTTGCCTACTGGTGGTGGTCAGAGGGCCCGGTGGCGCCAGTGTCCGGCAGCCTCGCCTCTGTCAGTGCGCCCCAGGGTGGCTGTGGCTACAATGTAGCTGCCATCACCAGTGTGTGAATGTGTGGATGACTGGATGTAGTGTAAAGCTCTTTGGGGTCCTTAAGGACTAGAAAAGCGCTATACAAATACAGGCCATTTACCATTTTGGAAATGTTGCTTTAAGATGTTTATATTTTCAAACCGTGTCTTTCAAATGTCCTTACAAACATTGTAGAGCTGATATCAGTGGACAGCTTATGCTGGCTCAGTCTTTGAGATTAAACATTGATTTTAACCTTGAAACAAGTTCTATTAGAAATAACACTAAAATAAATAAATCTGACATTTTATAGCCCAGCTCTGTCTCTCATCCTCTGATGAAACAGTTTAAGTCTGAAAGGATTAATCTGGATTATTTTGCAGATGTGGAGAGATTCCTCTCTGTAAGTCAGACCAGCTCAAAGATGAAGAAGCAAGGACTGACCGCTCGGCCTCTGGAGGCGGCAACGAACATCCGAGTGGAGAGTCTTCCTCCGACTGTGGTTGAAGGTACATATGCTCCTAAAAACCATAGACTGTATATAAAAGTCTAACTTCAATAATTACTTCCTCCAAACCATCAACGTGTCTTTTAGACCCCATTCCTACAAAACTGCTCAAAGAAGTCCTGCCATTAATTAATTCTTCAATCTTAAATATGATCAACCTATCTCTAATAATCAGCTATGTACCACAGGCCTTCAAGCTGGCTGTAGTTAAACCTTTACTCAAAAAGCATCTCTAGACCCAGCAGTCTTAGCTAATTATAGGCCAATCTCCAACCTTCCTTTCATATCAAACATCCTTGAAAGAGTAGTTGTCAAACAGCTAACAGATCATCTGCAGAGGCTTATTTGAAGAGTTTCAGTCAGGTTTCAGAGCTCATCACAGCACAGAAACAGCTTTAGTGAAGGTTACAAATGATCTTCTTATGGCCTCTGACAGTGGACTCATCTCTGTGCTTGTCCTGCTAGACCTCAGTGCAGCGTTCGATACTGTCGACCATAATATCCTATTAGAGCGATTAGAACATGCTGTAGGTATTACAGGTACTGCACTGCAGTGGTTTGTATCATATCTATCTAAGAGACTCCAGTTTGTGCATGTAAATGGAGAGTCCTCTTCACACACTGAGGTTAATTATGGAGTTCCACAGGGTTCAGTGCTAGGACCAATTCTGTTTACATTATACATGCTTCCCTTAGGCAGCATCATTAGAAGACATAGCATACATTTACACTGCTATGCTGATGACACCCAGCTCTATCTGTCCATGAAGCCAGATAACACACACCAATGAGTTAAACTGCAGGAATTCAGATCAAACTGAGGTTATTGCACTTGGCCCTGAAAATCTTAGAAATATGGTATCTAACCGGGCTGGACGACTATTCATTATTATCAGGAAGTCCTAAAAACTCCCTGAAAAGCCTTCAGCTGATCCAAAATGCTGCAGCAAGAGTCCTGACAGGGACTAGATTCATGTGAGTTTGCTGATTGTGTATTTGTGTGTATTTTGAAGCTTTGTTGCATATTTGTTGATGATTCCTTTTCTCCTGGTTTTCTTTTTTTGTTGTTACCATTTCACATTATCCGGGTTTTAAATTTCTTTAAACACACTGTAATATGTGTGTAATATAATAAAAAAACAGATCTGTTTTTTTCCTCTTTCGTGAGGTTCAGCACATATTACAGTGTGTTTTCAATATATGGGATGAATTATTAGAATTGTAGATCCTAGCATGTCTCAGGATTTCTTGCCAAAACTGTTTCAGAAAAACACCTGCAGTAAAAAAAAGATTCTCACACGTAGTAGATTCTATATTATTAGAGTTTTTTGTGATGTTTTGGAAAAGTTATATCTGTCAGTTTGAGCTGACTTTTATTTACGGCATAAATATGTGTTTTAAAACAAGAGTTATGTCATGTTATTTACAATGAATGCTGGATGTCCTGAGGGGGTTCTGCTGTTCCTGAGCTCATTCATCATTACACAAACCTCACGTTATTGTCAAATTTCATGGAGACGAACCTTTAGAAATTGAATTTATCCTTTAAGCAGCTGTAAAATTGTGTATTTCTGTCTTATTTCTAGACATGCTGGAGCTGTATTTTGAGAAGACCTGGACTCTGCCGGCCAAAATTGTCATGATCCCAACTGAACAGGCTGCCATCATCACTTTCAGCGACCCTAAAGGTTTATTTAGCACGGTGGCATGTTGGTTAGCACGGTGGTTAGCATGGTAGCCGCACAGCAAGAGGGTCCTGACCCTAACCCTATTCACACACTGGTGGAGGCAAGCTACAGTTGTAACCACAGCTGCCCTGGGGCAGACTGACGGATAGGTTAATTGATTAATCTAAATTGCCCATAGGTGTGAATCTGTGAGTGAATGTGAGTGCGAATCGTTGCCTGCGTCTATGTGTTAGTGTTCTGGCGACCTGTCCAGGGTGTACCCCGCCTCTCACCCTATGACAGCTGGGATAGGCTCCAGTGCCCCCCGCAACCCTGGAAAGGATAAGCGGAAGCGAATGGATGGATGGATGAAATAATTTGAATATGAAAGGAGTTATAGAAGAATGTTTTATGTCTGTGGGGTTATGTCAGATAAAAAAAAGGTTCAAAACCCCTTGTGACTTGGATAAATCTTTATAGAAACATTAAAAAAAATCCCCTTAACACCACTTACCTAACCTTTGCTTCTCTGCTCCTTGTTTGCTGCAGTTGTGGAAAAGATTTGTGTAAAGAAAGACCTCGAGATGAAATCTATCACAGTGAAGGTATATCCATACTATGAGTCACTGGGAACCGCCTTGTACAGCAAAGAACGCCCAACATGGAAGATGCCCGAGCCCTTCACAGAGCCTGTTCTCCACGTTATCTGGAAATTCCTTGTGGAGAAGAAACTATCAGAACACATCAATGATCAGATGCGTCCACACTTCTGCAGAGTGGATTTGAATGGCCCCGATGTGAAACTCAGCCCTGTGCCAGAGTTTTTGAGGCAGCAAGGTCTGACTGCAGAACATGTAGAAAACTGGATGAGTAAGGCCCAACATGCCTTCCGTCGCCTGATGTCTCAGTACATGGCATTCGAATGTCAAGCAAATACACCGGGATGGACAGCTGCAGAGAAAGATGTACGTTCAGTTGTGAAGGAAGATGCCATCCTGGTGCTGGATGCATCCAAAGGAGTTCTGACTGTTGCTGGCCGAGCTGATGATATAAAACGAATCAGGGCTCCTGTGGAGAACATTCTTCTGAAAGCCATGAGTCACATTGAACGACAGACAAACAGCATCTCTGAGGAAATGATTTTGTCCCCTGCATGGTTCTACATCCTGAAGCAGGAAGGGCTCCAGAAAGCTGCTCTGGACATTTCTCCTGAGATGAAACTCTCTTATGATGAAGGCACCCAGAAGTTAACCATTACAGGACTCACTGCAGAGGTCTACAAGACTAAGTCATGGATCTTGGAGAGGAATGTGAATATGAGTAAGAAACAACAGAATGTCCCCCCATGTCTTCTAGACTTTCTCAGAACATTGGATCCCATGGACTTATCCCAGGATCTGTTCACATCTCAAGGCATCAGTGCAATCTACACCATCGACAACAAAGGGCTTCTCCTGTTTGGGAGTTCTGACAGAATCCTTGCTGATGCAGAAAGTAAGATGAAGGCTGCTTTGGCTCATCAGATTGTAAATGTGGAAGATCCGGAAGTTCTAAAACTCCCTACCTGGGTGGACCTGAAACAAAACCTGCTAGATATCTTCAACTTATCGAAGAAAAAAACTGTGGCCATTCAGATGCACCCAGAGAGAAAAATAACAGTGGCTGGTTTTGTGAATCCAGTGAAAGAGGTCAGCCAGAGTCTGAGGGCATTTGTTGAGAACTACTCACGAGTTCAAGAAACCATTCGTGTCCAATCCTGTGCTGCTGTTCAGTTTATTGAAAAGAAAAGAACAGAGGAATGGTACAGTATTGCCAAAGATAATAATGTTTCAGTAAGTTTTCATGTACAGAGGCCAAGAATCAGCTTTGCTGGAGCTCGTCTTCATGTCCAGAAAACCAAATCCTGCTTTATGGAACTGGCCAGTGCTCTCTTCACTGACACCTTAACTGTGGACAAGCCCGGAGCAAAGAAATACTTCCAAACCCAAGGAAGCATTTTCCTGCCTACAATAATGAATGAGTTAAGATGTGTTATTCTCCTTCGTCCAGAGATTGAAGAGGAAGAAGAAGAGGAAGTAGAGAATTATGAAGAAGAAACTACCCTGTGCAGAGTGCAGACCAACAGTGGAGTACTGATTTCTGTCAGTAAGGTGGACATCTGCAGCTTTGGTGTGGACGCTGTGGTCAATGCAGCTAATGAGGACTTAGACCACATTGGTGGCCTGGCTTTGGCACTGCTAAAGGCTGCAGGACCACAGCTACAGAGAGAAAGCAGCGACTACGTCGCTAAAAATGGACGTCTACGTCCTGGTGACGCCATCATAACAGATGCCTACAACCTGCCTTGCAAACATGTTGTCCATGCAGTTGGTCCACGATTCTCTGACTTTGACAGGAAGACGTCAGTGTCACGCCTGAAGACTGCCGTTAGAGAAAGTCTGAGACAAGCAGAGATGGCCAACTGCTCCAGCATTGCACTGCCAGCGATCAGCTCAGGCATCTTTGGTTTCCCTGTTGACCTCTGTGCTGAGACCATAGCCCAGGCAGTTCGGGAGTACTGTGACAGCCCACAAGGTCTGAGATCATTAACTGAGATTCACCTGGTGGACAACAACGATACGACCGTCAGAGTCATGGCCACAGCTGTGAGCAAGGAGTTCTCTGACCTCGGACCTACAATGACCATCCCACAGCAAGCAGGCGGGAAACGAACAGGGGCTTCAGGGTAATGTTAAAGTTTTTTAATAATGAACTTTTACTGCATGCAACTCAACATTGATGCCCATCAACAATAAAACATAAAGCAAAAGCTGCAATGAGCAAGTAGTTAGATTAGATTAGCAAAAATGCTGGAATCAGGGCAAACAGCTAGCTTGGCTTGCAGCATTGGCTCACATGTAACAACATCCATGTGCTTTTTTCCAGTTCTTGTGCTAAACCTTTAGCTTTGCCATGCTACATAACTGACAGTGTGGTGGTAATCGCTCTCCCTAAAACAAATAAATACAATATAACTTTCTTTAAATCTTCACTCAGATTTACTGTTTTTGGTACCCAGCATCTCTGGTACCAAAGAGCTACAAAAAAGGAGGGAAGATTCAATTTTATCTGCTATAACATGAGGTCGTTATGTAAGTCCCGGGATGTGTGGCATCCACAGAAACCTCTGAATCTCAGCTAAAAGCTATAAACCATTTCTACAACCACCCAACACAGTAAACACAACAAACAATTAAAACAGCAGTAACATCATTTCGCAAAATGTCCATCAAAACAAGCAACCGAGCCCCATGTGCACGGAACCACAACTAACCAAGCGAACCATACATTTTCTAAAAGCTGAGCTCTCATAGATTCCAAAAAGTTACAGCCCCTCAGAGTTTAAAGGGACAAGGGGTATTTAAACTGACTGTGGCACAAGGCAAAACAGGCCCAATGTATGTGAGTGTGTGCGTAATTCACATGTTCACATGTTGATTACTGGTTTTCTGGAGTTTAATGTCTTCTGAAGCATATTTTCAAAGTGTGTGTGTGTGTATTGTGCTATTCTTACTTAGTGTATTGTCTGTCTTTGTTACCGTTTGTTTATACTGGAGCACTGTAACCAAAAATAATTTCCCCTAGGGATCAATAAAGTATTCTGATTCTGATGATTCTGATTCTGATATTTAAACGTCTGATGAAATCTCACAAGTGTTAGCTTTATTTTGATACCAAGATAGTTGACACAGGGTTTGTGCTTGCAAAGAAACTTACATGCAGCATGTAAGTTGAATGTCCACCATTTTATTAAAACAAAGTGAACTTAAATATTTTAAAATTGTTTCTCAGTGGATATCACCGAGGTCGAGGCGAACGAGGTCAGAGCCAGTCACATGGTGCCAGTTGGTCTGAAACAGGAGGAAGAGGAGGAGGACGAGGAGGAGGACGAGGAGAAAGAGGTGAATCTTGGGGAAATCATCAGGGTAACAGAGGAAGCCAAAGTCCCAAGCAACACACCAGCCATGGAGAGCACGGAGGGTAAGGTTCCTCATCTTCTTTTCTTTGGTTGTATAAAACTCTGCCATAGTGTGATGTCATCAGTGCTGTTATCTGATTGGGTGTAGGTTGGAGCAGACCACGGCTGAGGGATTAAAGATCATTCTGTGCAAGGGAAACATTGAGGACCAGACTGTGAGTACCTGTGGTGCTGTTTGGATCACGACTGAGAGGATTCTGTAAACTGCTGGTTTAGAGCTAATTACAACATGAGAACATAGAATTAGATCACATACACATAAAAACCAAGATTAAAGGTGAATTCTAGATTATTACAATTTGTAGAAAACCTTCATAGTTTTGTCCATTGTTGATCACTCTCTGTTGACCCCTATCTGACCACTCACATTCCTTTGCTTATCACACGTCTTTTTATTAGTCTTTACTTCTCAAACTTTGCAGATTACTAGGATAAACACAGTGCCTTGAAAATGTATTCACAACTCTTCACAACTTTTCCACATTTTGTCACATTTCAGCCCCAAACATAAACGTATTTTATTTCTATTTTTGTGAGATTGGTCAATCAAAGTAGCACATAATTGTGAAGTGTTTATACCTGGTGTTTTTACGAATAGAAATCTGAAAAGTGTGGCGTGCATTTATATTTACCTTTACTCTGATACCCATAAATAAAATATTCAGTACTATCTTTACGAGTTACTGATACAACAGCCAAAAAAAAAAGAGAGAGAGAGAATTATGACACTGAAAACACAGGATCAGCACATCTAACAGATCACTATTTACATTCACAGTTTGGTGTCAGCCCTCTGTGTGTCACAGTAACAGAGATTATGGTTTAGTTTCAGCCTAAATAACCCACGTGTGTTATTTAGGACCTTTGACACTGTTCTTAATACTCCGTTGAATGTCTGTTTGGAAGTTTCTCCTAATATTTCCAATAATTTTCTGAACTTTTTTATTGAAAAGGTTGTCACCACCAGGGCTCTTATCACAGCTCCTGACTCTGACCCTCTGTCTCTGCCCCTTGCACTGCTGTTTTCACTCAGTTTGAACTTGTGACGCTCTCCACTTTAGAGGATGTGGTTCGCCACATAAAGCCCACATGTTCCCCTCGGGATCCTTTTCCTCCACAAATTGTTTTTAGTCAGCTGAAAGATTTTCTAGTTTATAATGGCGTCTTTGAGGTTTTTCAGTCAGGTTTTAAAAGCCTTCATTGTCACGGTGGTGGAACGGACTCAGGCGCAGACTGAGGTAGCACGGTTCAACAACACTTTATTAATCACTCTGGTGCGCTATGTACACGTGAAGGGGGTGGGGGGGGAGACACCAGGGTCCCAGGTAGGGATGGGTACCGGTTCTGACATAAACGGTAGTAACCAGACCGAAAAGCAGCGCACATTTCGGTGCTTTATTTCGTTGTTTTTTATTCCTGAGCTGTCATACACTTTGAATTCTAGCCAATAATTTTACGTTTCCGAGGATAGTAGGCGGGTCCAGGTACGTACGTTCTGTTAGAGCAGAGCTACAGATTAAAAATGTCCAAGGCGAAGCGGTCAAAGTCTGGCTGTACTTCACAGCAAAATATGCAAACTCAGCAGCAACAAGTGCTTTAAGCTGATACTGTGATACTGTCAAAGGAGGTAACACCAAGAATCCGATGAAACACCTGGCGACGCATAGCGTTTTTTTTAAAAGCCCAGAAATGCGCCGTATTTGATAGCTTGCTGCGAGACCTCACACCGAGCACATCTACTGCGGGTGGGTTGCCTGTTATGCAACATCCCCCAAAAACCCGAAGAGGAGAGTCCTGGCCCCTAGCCCTGCCAGTGTAGCAGAAATGATGAGGATGATGATGCAGCAGCAGCCGTTCTTCTCTGCGTGAGGAGCTTAATGTTGTTCGTGTGTAATTTACGTTGAGTAGGCTAACCACGTTATTACATTAATGCATGTAAGGTGAACTAGCAAACATCATCATAGCTACATGCGGCTGTCTTCTTGTTTGATGGCAGATACTCCCTTCACCCTGGCCAAAAAGGCTAAAATGACCAAAGAAAAAGTGGAAAACAGCTAAACATGAGAGGTTTTTGGACAAAGTTTGTGTTCTCCATTCTTTAAGCACCGTTTGAGCACCGGCACCGTTTCAAAAGTACCGGTTTGGCACCGGTATCGGGTAAAACCTAAACGATACCCATCCCTAGTCCCGGGGGTCAATAGGGGGGAAACACACGTCTTCACACTTGCTCCGCTCCTTGTCCAAACACTCCTCACACCCACTCACACTCACGGGGTCCAGGAATCAAAATGGGCGGGTCCAGATAAACCTATAAACATAGACGAGGGTAAGACAGCAGCAAGTACGGGAACAACTAATTCACAAAGAAGCCAGGCAATACTGACGAGGGTCACTCAATATTCCAGCGACAAATAGCTCAGAGCCCCAGCCTTAAGAAGAGCCAGAGGTCGACTGCAATTCACTCGAGATCAGCTGCAGGTGCGTGGGCCAAGGGTGGAAGCCCAATCAGAACTCCGCCCAGGCAGACAGGTAGGAGAGAGAGAGAGAGAAAAAGAACAAACACTTGTGGCCACACTGGGCTGGCCGGGGAGGCACAGGGAGCATGACATTTATAGCACAGAATCTGCATTATTAAGGGTTTTTAATGACAACCTTCTGGCATGTGATTCTGGTAACCATGTTGTTCTTGTCTTGCTTGACCTAGCTGCTGCTTTTGACACCGTAGAACACAATATTCTAATTTCTCAATTACGTGATGTACAGTGGTTGCAAAAGTATTCGACCCCCTCGAACTTTCCCACATTTTGTCACATTACAGCCACAAACATGAATCAATTTTATTGGAATTCCACGTGAAAGATCAACACAAAGTGGTGCACACGTGAGAAGTGGAACGAAAATCATACATGATTCCAAAGGGGGCTGAATAATCACAAATAATCACGCACACTTTTCAGTTATTTATTTGTAAAAAATGTTTGGAATCATGAATGATTCTGGTTTTCTGGAGTTTAATGTCTTCTGAAGCATATTTTCAAAGTGGTTATAATGCAATAAAATCCAAAAATAATTTCCTTGTTATCATTTAATGTGAATTATCAAAGGAAAAACTTTTATTGTGGGGCTGAATATTTGGCTCAGGGTTGTTTTTGCTGTTTTAACGTTGGCATTTTACAAGAATCTAATCTGGCCAGCCTAAACAGACGCCTGCTTTGCTGTAAGCAGTGTGGTATCGTCTGCCACACTGTGCAGACATTTAGTTCCTCGGCCAATTTGTTTTAAAAATGAAAATCATAAAATATTTTTGTATTTTTGTGTGAACTGTTGATTGTTAAAGCTTAAACTTTGTGCCATTTTGCTTTTGTTCCACAGACTGACGTCATCGTCAACACCATCTCACAGGACTTGAACCTGAGCCAGGGAGCTGTGTCCAACGCCATCCTGTCAGCGGCTGGAGGGAGTCTGCAGGACGCCATCTACTCTGAAGCCAGAAGGGACACACTGTGGCACGGGGAAGTCATCATCACTGACAGCTACAACCTCACATGTCACAAAGTCTTTCATGCTGTTTGTCCATCCTGGGACAACGGAGGCGGCCAGGCAGAGAAGGTGAGGCTGTTTATGTATATATAAAATCACATATTAATAAATAGCTGAAAAAGAAACATGTAGCTGTAGCAGTAAACAGTGTGTTAAGTGGATGCGTTGTACAGGGAGCCACAGGCAGGAATGATTTCCTGTGTCGTTCAGTGGTGCATCATGGGTAATCTCAGTCTCTCACTGAACGAGCTCCTGTGACTGACCAACATGTCATGGAGTGGGTGGGAGGTGTTATCCAACATTGTCTTTATCTTGGACAGCATCCGCCTCTCCGACACCACCTTGAGGGAGTCCAGCTCCATCCCCACAACATTGCTGGCCTTACGGATCAGTTTATTAAGTCTGTTGGCATCTGCGACCCTCAGCCTGCTCCCCCAGCATGCAACAGCATAGAGGATCGCACTGGCCACAACAGACTCATAGAAAATCCTCAGCATTTTCTGGCAGATGTTGAAGGACCTCAGTCGCCTCAAAAAATAGAGACGACTCTGGCCCTTCCTGTAAAGTGCTGTGGTGTTTTTAGCCCAGTCCAGTTTATTGTCAATGTGTACTCCAAGGTATTTATAGTCCTCCACAATGTCAACACTGACCCCCTGGATTGAAACAGGGGTCAAGTGTTTCCTGGTCTTCCTGAAGTCCACGATCAGTTCCTTGGTCTTTGCCACGTTGAGCTGCAGATGATTCTGCTCACACCACGTGACAAAGGAGTCGACCACAGCCCGGTACTCTGTCTCATCATCCCTGCTGATGCATCCAACCACCGCAGAGTCATCAGAAAACTTCTGAAGATGGAGGTCTCTGTGCAGTGGCTGAAGTCTGTGGTGTAGAGGGTGAAGAGGAAGGGGGAGAGGACAGTCCCCTGTGGTGCCCCTGTGTTGCTAATCACCTTGTCAGACACACACTGTGGGAGACGTACATATTGTGGTCCAGATGGGTGTAGATACGATTAAGCAGGGAGATGATATTTAAAGGTGTTACGTTCCCCTAAAAGGGTCCAGGCGGTGAGGGGGAAGTAACAAAAAGTACTCTTTAATTTAAAAGTGTTAAATTAAAGAGTTTTATTAAAGTTTCTATTGATAGCTCAACTAAAAGAGACGGACAAGCTGCTATCACCATTTAAAGAAACAAAACAAAACTCAAGCATCGGTCAGTAAACTGAAAAGTAAGTCAAACAGACATTAGTAACCAAACACACTCTCCACTGAGCAGGAGCAAGCAATCACAACATACAGCTCACTAGCCGCATATAGTGATGTGTTCTGTGTGTCGAAGCTTCGAATCGTGTGTCGGTAATCTCGGGGGAGTTTTTGTGAAGTGCGTATCGAGGCTTGCTTTGATTACGTATGCAGTGACGTTCGAGGCCTCGCGGGCAGTCCGTACCATGTGACTGATTCAGGAACTGGCTCGCCGGTTTGCGCCAGATTCGAAATAAAATGGGCAGCAAAACACAGCTGATTTCGCCATCACTGTGTTGTGGAATTGGATTACGTACATGCTACGTAGCTACTTGAGCATTTCTTCTTCGATGGAACCAGCAAGGAAGAGATTTTTTTTATCTCATCTCTCCTAATAAAGCATGCACACAGTCATAAATGTCACGAATGATAAGCACCATGAGATAAATAAATAAACAACACTACAGATCCTATAATCTGATTTCTGTCTTTTAGTTTATTAAAAAGTGAAGCGTCACACACTAGTTTGTGTCATTATCCAGATGTACATAAGCATGATTACACAGTTACACAATCATGTCTGTCCTGATAGTTTCCACTTTCTCGTTTGTATCAGACATACTGAGACAATATTCGGGATAAATAACCATGAAAACAATTTACTTATTCAGTTTAGAGGTTTACACGTCACATCATTATAATCACAGAGCCTGTTTCACTTGAATCGTCCACTTGATGGCGCAGTAGAACAAAGGAATCACCACAATGCTTCGAACCATGAGTCGACCAGTTGGATGGAAAGCTTCAGTTCATCACGAGGCTTCATCTCACCATCACTAGCTGCAACCACCAACATGGCTCTCTGGCCCAGAGCTCACCTTTCCCTGGGCTTAAATACCTGTAATTGCTGATGCTGTACAAAAGAAAAAGGTGGCACCTAAGGCAGGAGAGCTGGTAGGACACGCCCACACAGGCAACTTCAGGAGGAGGCCCTGCTCTTTAAACAAAGAAAAGTCAAAGGAACCTCTGAACCGTGAGGCTCACTTACATGATTCAGAAGAAATATTTATTTTTAATTGAATATTAAAAAGATAAAGCCGGGACCTTTTTGGACAAATAACAAATATCGAGACAGAAAATAATCAGACAGAATACAGAGAAGCTGAACGGCAGAAGACAGTGGTCGTCTATACGAAGGCCTCATATCCCCACAGCACCACGATCCTCTTCTGCTCCACATTCATAGTGTCTGATACTATTTCTATGGTAATGCAGCATTAAGCTTGTTATGAAGCCACGTCCAAAGTTTTGCTTTAGTTAGCATTCTTCAGTTAAACACACTCAATTAGAGAAATTTTAGAGAATATGCAGCACTTTGATTAGAGCGTTTTAGATGCTTTAGCGGCACCTAGTGGCACCAAAAAGTAAATTCAGCCACGGTAGCATGTGATGGAAACATGTTCTCCAAGATCTTGAAGTGATTAAAATTCTTAAAAAAAAAAAACAACATATGCACTGTACTGTTTATAACCCGTCACTAAAGTCCAGCTTCACTTTGTCTTATCTCTGTTTGTCAGGAGTTAACGTCCATCATCAGATACTGTCTCGTGGAGGCTGAGAAACGTCAGATGACATCGTTGTCCTTCCCAGCCATCGGGACAGGACACCTGAGCTTCCCCAGAGCCCTGGTGTCCAAACTCCTGCTGAGGGAGATCCGCTCGTACAGCAGCAGCAGAAACCCTCGCTGTCTGAGAGAGGTGGTCATCGTCGTTCACCCCAGTGACAGCCAAACCGTGGATGTGAGTTTGTGACTCTGATAGGAGCTGTTTAAGTGCTTATCATGTTCTGACAGTGAGCACTAGAGACGAGCAAACCCACCCTGTTAGTGAGTGAAAGCACAGAGTAACACACAGTACATACTGTTTATCACATGAAACGGGTACGAGAAGGATGAAAAGGTTTAATTAACTCAGCCTGCAAATATAGCAACAGGAAGCAATAAGAACTAGAAACAGACAAAACCAGACTATATCAAATAGTTACTTTTAGAATTTTGTTGTCTTAAAATCTAATTACAACTGCTGTGAGGTTTAAAATGATGTAATGTGTGAACATAAGTCTAACTGTTAACTTATCAATTCATTGAGCTGCAGTTATAGCAGTAACATCTAAGTTATATTGTTGTTGGTCAGTGTTTCACCAGAGAGTTCACCGGTCAGAGGAACGTCCAGCGTGAACGGCATGATTTTAATGAGCCACCAGTTCAACAGCCTGTCAGCCAATCACAACACTCCTCAGGTAAGAAGTCCTTTTAAACTTTACAATGAGTGATTATTTAATATTAAACCACTATATGATGATTTAATAGAGTTTAGTTAGGTCATAGAAACATGATGGCAGTCACAGTTTTATAAGAACAGCCCTGATACGACCATCAGTAACAACTCGTGTCTTTATGATGTAAATAGACGATGGGTTAAGGTTGTGCAACAGGTGTCGCTTTTTAGCTTTATGTTAAAAACATTATGAGCCGGACTCAGATGGCCAGTGGTATGAGGCAGAAGAGAGAAAAATTATTTCTAACCACTAAACCCCATCAATTCTATTCAGTTGAAAATTCTTGTTTTAACACATTTAAGACAAATCAGCTGAGCTATTTAATTAGTGATCAGAAAAGGACTCGTTATTTACAGATAAAGATCTTAGTCACTGGTGTTATTTCGAGCCTCCAGATAAAATCGCAGGTCTAAAATCATCCGCTGAAAGTCTGCGTGTGCTTGTTTCAGCCACTTTTGGCCCAGTTTTGTCCACCTCCCTCGGTGTGTACCAGATGCAGATGGGTCAGCTCGCCTTAGAGGTGTCGTCAGGTGACATCACCAAAGAGACCTGTGATGTCATTGTCAACTCGTCCAATCAGACCTTTAACCTTAAAGCAGGTGAGTGTTTCTGAGTGCTAAAAACACAAAGACTGTATTTAACTGTAGAAAGTCAATGTGACGTCTGACTTACTGCTCTCCTCTTATCTTTTCTCAGGAGTGTCAAAGGCGATCTTGGACGGCGCTGGAATAACAGTTGAGCGAGAGTGTGCGCAGTTCGGTGTGTGCCTACAATTTTGTTGTACATGTACACTGATGATGAAGGGCTATTCTACTCTATTCTATTCTACATGGAACGGCACACTTGACTCCCTTTTCAGCATCACCAGGCAGTTAAAACTGAAAATTTATTAATTTCAAAACCCTGAAGTCTGTTTCAGTTTATTCAGAAATCAAACGTAAAGTAGTTATTTGTGAAATAGGTTCCCTGAAAACTGTCCAGAGCTCATAAACAGAATCCTAGATTTCAGATGATATACAGGAAATACATCATTCCCAACATACACTGTACGTACAATGCCAACCTAAATCACTAAATAAATAATACAAATCCAATGGATCTAGACAGTCGTACACGAAAATAGTTGTGTGAATTTAAGTATGAACTTTAATATTGCGCTATGTTTAAAGTTCAAAGCTATATTTACTATACAGGGTTCAGAATCAAACATATTTTAGTAGCAGTTTATCAAATTCCTGTTAAAGATAGTGGTTGATGACAGTGGTTAACATTTATAAAGTGTTTCGAAGCTCTTACTTGTCTTAACACAAACTCGTACATTTACGTTTGCATTTCTTTCCACTCAAAAATTATCTTTCCTTCGTGTTGTGAGTGAGTCTGCTGTTCAGTCTTAATGTCACGTTACACATAACACAGACATTATGAAAGTGTTACAGTTAACGTCAGAAGTTTGTAGGATCATCTTCTGTGGACTGTGTCATGGCTCGTATACCTGCTTTATGTAAAGTCTGTAATCTGTTGAGATAAGTAGGAGACGCTTTGTACCATATAAGATTACAATCATAAAAATAAGGCTCAAACAAAGACTGGTACAAGGTAAGTAGAGCTTCACATTAAAGGAATGGAAAAAATTAGCTAACATATTTAATGTCTTTATTAATTCTTAAAGGTCAGATATTTACCAATTTAAACCTTTAATAAATTATTGAATTTTACTTTCAACTTTCAATAACTGGACCATTTATCAGGATACAGACATGTTCAATACGTTTCCAATTTCAGCAAACATTACAAAATTCTAGAGGAATAGACACCGAATCACTGAAATATGAAAGGAAAAGACGTCGTCCTAATATTGACCACTTTGAGATCACAAATGTAATAGTTTTACTAATGTTGATTTTATAGCATTTATTTATAAATGTGCATATAACTTACAAACGAGTGCTGTCTCTCTGATGGATTTTGAAATTAATCGCATCAAATTCTTTTGCTAAGATTCCACCTCTGTGATCAGCATCTTTAATTTCTTTTTTCACAGATATCCAAGTTAAATAATTAACTTGTAAAAAATGAGAGAGAAAGGAGGGTAGGATGAAGAGCAGTTAGTGAATAAGGAAGTGCAGGCAATTAGTAAGGAAGTGATGCCAGCTATGAAGAGAATAAAGACTGGAAAGGTGATTGGTACAGATGGCAGGTATGGAGAGGTCTAGGACAGAGAGACATTTTTAGGAGACTGTTTGACATATGAGAGGACACCTGAAGAATGGAGAAGTTTACTGATATCATTAAGAAAATGATATGTGATGTTTGCAGACACTGTGCTCTGTAGTGAGAGTAGAGAGCAGGTAGAGGACCTCTAAAGGGAGCAGCTGAAAAAAGAGCATGGCCTTGTAAATGCAGTTTATATTGGCACTCGGGAGGAGTAATAGCCCAAGGAAGGTTGTCTCCTTTGGAGATAAACTGGTCAAAACTATTTGCAAGATTTTCATCATTTAATAAATTCTGGCACAATTTCTTGCTCAACTGTTTTTAGGTGTTAAATCCTCCCAATTCTTTCGATCTTTGGGCTGAAGGAAGGACACTACTCGGTGTATAAATGCTCAATCAACAATCTTTTATTCCATACAATTCAACACTTTATGAGCACAAACCATCCGGATGGGGAGCCATGCATGAAGAGGGTCACAGCAAGTCTCAAACTGGTGGAGGGTTACTCAAACTCTCCTAGCCTCTAGTGGCCCCCACCTAGTCGTAAAAACCTAAACATTCACATTCTCTCTAACTCCCAGCGAGCCTGACTTATGGCCTTGGCTCCCTATTTTGTCTGCCTGGGGTGGGGGTGATGTGCTCTCTGTCTCCTCCACTATCAGAAAAAGCAAAGTCAGCAAAGTCCTGACTCTCTGAAAACAGTATTTCCTATAACTCAGCAGTATAATGCATCATAAACAATATCATTCATTCAATCAGCAGTCTAATGTAATACAAATCAGTTTAATAACTGTAATAGTTTTCACCTTCTTCTAATTCAGGAGAATCCTGCAAACTAAAACTACATAATAGTTTCACAATCTTTAATTAGGGGTCTAACATGGCATTAGATAATATTATAATCCCACAGAGGAAGCACAGGTTTGTATGTTTCTATTGACTTACACTTAGTGTCACCTTATTTCTGTATTTTATATATAATTCTTTGTTTCCATCACTGAGTTTTAATATAACATTTATAAAGTATGTTCTTTTTTAAACTAAATTTTAATACCTGAGTAAGCCATTTTTTATTTATTTTTAAAATGACTTCAGGTATGGTGGAGTTTGTGCACAGTGGTTAGCACTGTTGCCTCACAGCAAGAAGGTCCTGAGTTCGATTCCACCATCAGGCCGAGTCTTGCTGTGTGGAGTTTGCATGTTCTCCCCGTGTTTGCGTGGGTTCCTCCTGGGTACTCCGGCCCCCTCCCACAGTCCAAAGGCATGCAGTTAGTGGGGTTAATTGATTCATCTAAATTGCCCATAGGCGTGAATGGTTGTCTGTCCCTGTGTGTTGGCCCTGCGACAGACTGGCGACCTGTCCAGGGTGTACCCGCCTCTCGCCCTATGACAGCTGGGATAGGCTCCAGCACCTTCCGCGCCCCTGAAAAGTATAAGCGGTAGAGGATGAAGTTTATTGAATGAGTTATTTAATCAATTAAAGCATTAAATTTTGCATCTGGTTCTTTGCAACTAAATACTGAAACTCATGATCGATATATGTTTTTTCAGTTTTCATCCTTGTCCCTTGTATACAGAGATTTATCTAGAGTCTCTGAATCTTTTGGTGATATTATGTACTGTAGATGATAAGACACTTAAACACTTTGCAATTTTGCATTTACTGAAACGTTTCCACAGTTTGCACAGCTACTCACACAGAAACATGTGCAAGTAGCCTGCAGGAGGTCATTTTGACAGTGCTCCTCTTCTTCCTCACACAAAGGCGCATATACCAGTCCTGTTACTGGGTTGATGCACTTCTACAGCCCTGTCCAGCTGTGTTTGGCCCATCGCTTAGACTAACAATCAATATCGATCAATATCTTTACTGTAAAGTCACTACCTTGCTGTTACTACCTTTTACCAAATTTCAGGTTCCGATGTGAAAAATAGAATTTCAAAGTTATGGATCAGATTGGAATACTTTTTAAAATATTTCAAACGTGTAACGCTTTGGACTGGAAAATACCAATTCTGCCACACTGTGTTATAAGCCTCATGTGCTTCCACTCTGCAGTGAGTTCCATGGCTCAGCCTCATGCAATGATCCTGACATCAGCCGGGCAGCTGCCCAGCAGGAACATCGTCCACATCATCGGCCAGAACGACCCTGCAAACATTAAAAACATGGTTTACTCAGTGCTGAAGTTCTGCGAGGAGAACAAGTTCAGCTCTGTGGCCTTCCCTGCCCTGGGAACAGGTCTGTACATATTATTTATGGTATTCACTGATTTGCTGTGCAGCAGTGTGCAGAGGTCATTACTGCATGAGGAACTGTGGCAAAGGTCCCATCAGAGTTTGTGTCACACCAAATTAATATTAAGCTGAAACACACCAACTAACCAGATCCCTTCTACAGAGTCTTTGAGATCTTAGATTACACCAAAACCATCAGTTTGTTGGTTTTGTCCAACTCTTTCATCTTCGAGCTGTAATGAATGTTGCAGCCAGATGTGAGATTGTTGCTCTGTTGAGTTTCACAAAGTGTACTCTTCATCCTGTTTCCATCCTTTCATCATCACCATCATCATCCTTGTCTGCCTGTCAGGTCAGGGAGGGGCCAGCCCTTCAGCGGTGGCTGATGCCATGGTGGATGCAGTGGTGGAGTTTGTGAGGAAGAAACAGCCGAGGTTTGTTCAGAGTGTGAAGATCCTGATCTTCCAGACGGCCATGCTGAACGATTTCCACATGAGCATGAAGAAGAGACAGGGAGAGACGGTGGAGGAGAAGAGTGTCTTTGGCAAATTCAAAGGTACGTCGCTGTTGTTTGGTAGGGAAACCCAACTGTAGATGGGAAATTGTTTACTTATCCATTTCATTTTGATCATGGTGGCTTAAAAAGTACCAGTAAATTTCTCCTAAAAGACAATGTTTGCTCTTTTATTGACCAAAATCAAAAAGGCATTTCAGAATAACTTGAACTATCTGAACATCTCTGTGGTTTGATCCTGAAGATGTAAGTCTCTCTTGATGTGTTTTTAACATGTTTTTTAATTTCCCTCCTGGTCATTGTGGTGAAGGCAATGGTGCATTTGATAGGCAGTGTTCTTTTAAAAAAGCAGTAATAATGTTAATGAAACTGTAAAATGTCTTTGTGTAAGGATCTGTTTTCTATGTTTTTTGTAATTGGGGTTTTAGTACGGGCAGAACTTGAATTTGAATGCTTTTTAAAACTGAATTTGAATGAGCCCAAGTTAAAATTCAGTGTATTGGTTTGAAAATGATCATCACTAAATTGAAAGAAAGAAATCATTTAAAGGCCAGAATTACCCTGACATTCATGCTCACAATGAGTGTTTGGAAACTTCTGATCATAACATAAAATGTTGTCAGATGGATTCACGTTGGATATTATTATTGTTTCAGCAACAGTCCGCCAGTTCATGTCAGGTCTGGTATCCGGGTCGGCTCAGTCCAGCTCTGTTGACTTAGTTCTGGAGAGGGAAGAGTTTGAGCCCACAGTGTTTCAGCTGTGTGCCGACGACAACAAGGTACGCATTTATTCATTTATTTTTTATTCCAACAATATTTAATTTTTTGCACACACATGGATGGATGGAAAACAAGCAAACAATCAAACATATCCTGCCTATTGTAGCAAGGCAATCTGGATCGAGCAACGTGCCCAAAGTCAAACTGCAAATCTTTGTGCTAATCAGAGAACAAAACAAATCAAAGCCTGTGTGGTCTAAAACAGAAGATGGCTCCCCTCAGCTGTAGCTCCCACAAGCTTTGGTGAAAAAATAAACCTAAGAAAATGTTAAATGTTTCAGGCATAACCTTCCCTTTAAGTAGGTAACCTGATGGGTAATGTATTCTGTGCCAACGGTTGAATGTTGTGGTGAAGACAGGGACCGCCTCTCTCTCTGCAGTGTGTGTGCGAGTGAGAGTAACATCTGCAGTACGAAGTTTACAGCGAGTGAGAAGAAGAAAAGTATGCTTATAGTAGCAGCTGCTGCAGCCAAAAGAGAGTCGAACAGGCCCAGCTGTGAGCGAAATGTTAGGATTCAGCTGATCACTGTGTTTACCGCCTCCAGAGGAATAATGTTCTGCTGGTGCAACTTTCCGATGCCTCTCTCCACTTTGCTATAAGTTGACCCAGACCAGACAGCTGGTTAGCAGCTACAAGCCAAACTCAACATGATCTGTGCATAACAGGTGATTCGTCCACACACACTTAAAGTTTTGTGAGTGAGCGAGAGAGGTGTTATGTGTAGTTTTAGACATGTGTCAAGCTGAACTTAAATAAATAAATTCTCTCTCCAGACTGGAACGATATTGCTCACAGACAAATCTGGCTGCTGTCAGAGAGCCTGTGTAGAATTACTGGACAGACTGATGCACATTAAATGGTTCCAGAACACTGAATAAATCTATTTCTGTGAGTTTAAGAAAATGTATCGATACCTGTAACTAAAATGTACCACGATTTCTCCAACCCTGCAGGCTTTGAGTGAGGCCAAGAAAAGGATTAATGACCTGATTGTTGCTGAGCAGGCACAGAAAACCATCTCTGACCCATTCATTAGTCAGATGTCACAGGCTGACATGGAGGAGCTGAAGGCTCTGCAGAGGAAACTGACGGTCAGCATCCGTCTGGACAAAGGAGCAGAGGACCAGGACCCCGAGATCCACCTGGAGGGTCTGACCAGAGACGTGTTCACTGCTGAGTCTGCACTTAGGTCAGCAAACAGAGACGTAAATGTTTTTCAAGAATGTTCAGTGCAAGGTCCTAACTGCTTTTTCTATTTGATGACCATCAGGGACATCATCCGGAAAGTGGAGAGGGCGGAGAACTCAAAGAGACAGGCTTTGTTAGTGAGCAGCCTGGTAGAGTGGCAGTATCCAGACCGCAGTGGTTCAATGGTGCCGTTTGATATTTACACCAACCTCAAACTGGAGGAGGCGCTAGAGAAGAAACAAAAGGTGAAGATCAAGATCAACAATGAAACGTACACCGCTGATCCAGGACTTAGAAAAGCAGTTACAGCAAAGAGGCACCCTATGGAGCTCTTTCGGAAAGAGGTGAAGGGTGAGTCATCTAGGCACTTTGTCTTTTATGGAGGTTTTACCTCAGAAAAAATAAGCTGAAAACAGAAGAGGTGATCAGTCTGTAGCCACCGCATTTTACATCTTCCACTGAAACTCTAATCACAGCATGTTGTATATATGCACTGTTAGTTTGAACTGAGCTCTTCCAATGATTTTTACAGATGACACTGCTCTGCCTCTGCCTTCTTGTTGGGAGGACATGAAAGGAGACCTTGTGAAGTTGTTTGCTCTGACTCGAGGATCTCAGGAATACAACGACGTGGAGCAGGAACTGACAAAGAATCGACTTCATGTTAACATCATCAGTGTATGTTCAGTCACAAATACACGGAGCAGACTGTATGACTGTGACGGTTAAAAAAATTGACTAGTAAAAGTCTCCATAGTAAACGAATGTTTTACATATGCTGTACATAAAAGATGGATGAAGTCACCATGGAATCACCCACTGGTGTGAGGTTAAAGCTTTGGTTTTAGCTTCACCATTTATAACTGGATTAATAACAAGTATGATTCAGTGCAGAGAGGTCTGTTAACACATGTTGAGTGAGAAAGATGACTGGAAAGGAAAAACTCAATGCATCATGGGAATCATTGAGTCCACAGTGAAATCCTATAATTTCACTGTGGCCCAAAACTGGAGCTCTGTTAGAATAATTAACAGAACTTCAGCCATATTATTTGTGAGATAATAGGACAATGCTCCAAAAGGCTCCAACAGCACACACATAAATCAAACAAGTAAGTTATATAAAAGTTCCTCCTCATCCCCAAAGTTGGTATGAAGGCAGTGATTATCTATAGAGACCAAAACACAACCATAACGTATGTATTTCTGCTATAAAGTTTGGACATTTAAAATGGGAGTCTATGGGGACTGAAACTGCTGGAGCCAGCCTCAGCACACCTCTTTCATATGGATGAAATCTTTCAAAGTTCATCTATGTACAAAGAGAGCCAGGTGGAGGTTTCTGCTAGTAAAAAGGAGTAAGGAAGAAATGTTTTCATGATTGAGCAAAAAAGATAAATATCCATATACACACATCATTAGACAAAATAAGCAGAGGTAAGAAGGTAAGAACTATGAGAAGTAATAATGTGTTTGGATTGTGTTGGCAGATTGAACGGGTCCAAAATCCAACACTGTGGCAGAACTACCAGATCCTGAAGAAGCAAATGGAGGCAAAGAATAAACATAAAAACAACGAAAAGCTTCTTTTTCATGGCACCAGGGCTACATCTGTCGATCTCATCAACAACAAAGGCTTCAACCGCAGCTACGCAGGAACAAACGGTATCTGAACACTCATACACGGCACATTTATAGAACAGTAATATCAATTAGCAGACGCCATAATATCCTTACCAAATATGTAACAAATAATGTGTGCAAAGAGAAACAATAATATAAAATGTAAACTTTTCATTCATTCAGTTTGTTATTGCAGAAAATTCTGCTGTTAATGTGTGAAATGATGGAATATTGACACTACTGACAACATGATTGGGAGATATCAAAGATATCAAAGATATCAAAGTCCATATATTCAGTATTACATGTAATTACATGTTATTATTGTGAACATAAAATCAGCAAATCTTTCATAAGATTTCGTTAGATTGGTAGATGGTTGCTAGGTAACATGAAGACGTCATATCTATTACTAGTAGATTAATATTGACTGCTAACTTTGAACACCTGCTTGTGTAGGAGAAAAACAGAAAACAAAAAAACAGAGGTTTGTGTGTTGCAGTAAAATATAAGGAGGCCTATAAGGTCAAACACTGCAAGTAAAAACAAAACAAAACACAACAGCAGTTGAATTAAACACAAATGAATTTTAATAGAACAAAGTGAAAGTAGAAAAGAAATCAACTCTTAATTGACAGAGGAAGTGTTTTTGGGGTGGCAATAATGTGACGGACCAGCTGCAGAAGTGACAGAACCCAATACGTGAGAATCACTGAAGGCTCTGCCTCCCATTCTACTTTTAAATACTCGAGGAACAACAAGTAGGCCTGCAGAGCGAGAGCGAAGTGCTCTAATAGGGTGATATGGTACTACAAGGTCATTAAGATAAGATGGGGCCTGATTATTTAAGACCTTGTATGTGAGGAGCAGGATTTTAATTCTGGATTTAACAGGAAGCCAAAACAGGAGAAATCTGCTCTCTCTTTCTAGTCCCTGTCAGGACTCTTGCTGCAGCATTTTGGATTAGCTGAAGGCTTTTCAGGGAGTTTTTAGGACTTCCTGATAATAATGAATTACAGTCGTCCAGCCTGGAAGTAATAAATGCATGAACTAGTTTTTCAGCGTCACTCTGAGACAGGATATTTCAAATTTTAGAGATGTTGCACAAATGGAAGAACGCAGTCTTACATATTTGTTTAATATGTGCGTTGAAGGACATGTCCTGGTCAAAAATGACTCCAAGGTTCTTCACAGTGTTACTGGAGGCCAAGGTAATGCCATCCAGAGTAAGAATCTGCTTAGATACCATATTTCTAAGACTTTCAGGGCCGAGTACAATAACCTCAGTTTGATCTGAATTAAGAAGCAGAAAGTTAGCGGCCATCCAGGTCTTTATGTCTTTAAGACATTCCTGCAGTTTAACTCATTGGTGTGTGTTATCTGGCTTCATGGACAGATAGAGCTGGGTGTCATCAGCATAGCAGTGTAAATGTATGCTATGTCTTCTAATGATACTGCCTAAGGGAAGCATGTATAATGTAAACAGAATTGGTCCTAGCACTGAACCCTGTGGAACTCCATAATTAACCTCAGTGTGTGAAGAGGACTCTCCATTTACATGCACAAACTGGAGTCTATTAGATAGATATGATACAAACCACTGCAGCACAGTACCTGTAATACCTACAGCATGTTCTAATCGCTCTAATAGGATATTATGATCAACAGTATCGAACGCTGCACTGAGGTCTAGCAGGACAAGCACAGAGATGAGTCCACTGTCAGAGGCCATAAGAAGATCATTTGTAACCTTCACTAAAGCTGTTTCTGTGCTGTGATGAGCTCTGAAACCTGACTGAAACTCTTCAAATAAGCCATTCCTCTGCAGATGATCTGTTAGCTGTTTGACAACTACTCTTTCAAGGATGTTTGATGTAAAGGAAGGTTGGAGATTGGCCTATAATTAGCTAAGACTGCTGGGTCTAGAGAAGCTTTTTGAGTAAAGGTTTAACTACAGCCAGCTTGAAGGCCTGTGGTACATAGCCGATTATTAGAGATAGGTTGATCATATTTAAGATCAAAGAATTAATTAATGGCAGGACTTCTTTGAGCAGTTTTGTAGGAATGGGGTCTAAAAGACACGTTGATGGTTTGGAGGAAGTAATTATTGAAGTTAACTCAGAAAGATCAATTAGAGAAAAAGAGTCTAAGTGAATATTAAGTTATTAAATGAAGTCATTACCAGTTAACGTTAAAGGGATGGTTGGCTCAACAGAGCTCTGACTGTTTGTCAGCCTGGCTACAGAGCTGAAGAGAAACCTGGGGTTGTTCTTATTTTCTTCAATCAGTGATGAATAGTAAGATGTTCTTGCTTTCCGGAGGGCTTTCTTATAAAGCAGCAAACTATTTCTCCAGGCTAAATGATGATTTGATAAATTCGTGACATGCCATGAATCATATTTCTGGAGATGCATGTTTGCTATTAGCCGTTTACTGTTTCCTTGTCACTTCAACAACTCTTCCATTATGTTAAACAAAAACACTCGCGTTGTATTTCTGTTTCTGTTTTTTTTCCTTGTCTTTTCTTCCACTGCTGCTCAGGTATAGCTTGAGTCAGTGAGAGACATTTTCTGCTGTCTTGTCTTTTGCTGGCTCAACCCTGTAGGCCAGACAGATGTTCCTCAGCAGTTATTATGCTGATTTCCATGTTTTATTTTTTGGCATGTTTTATTTAGATTATTTACAGTCAGTAGTTTATTAATCAATGGATGACACTTTCACTGGTTGTTGGAGAAATAAAACATCCCGTGTTTCACGACAGATTTTCAAATTGCTCAGTCGGATCTATCTACATATTCTTTAGAAGAACAGGCACAAACCTTTTTTTTTACCAACATTTAGGGCGGATGTTCCCGGCTACACCTGGGCTACCAGAAACAAGCCACAGCTTTTTTTTACCCTCCACCTACAAACTGATAGTTAAACACTCTAATGACATACATGATACATATCTGACAGAGACCACAGCTGTGGAGCAGCGTTCACTTAAAAAAAACTTTTGTCGACCATCTTTGACTAAATCTTTTTATTTATTCACTCTGTCAGTAGGTGCAGCAATCGGCAAAGGTTCTTACTTTGCTGTGAACCCAAACTATTCAGCACAAGGCTACGCCAGCCCTGACGCCAAAGGACACAAGCGCATGTACCAGGCCAAGGTTCTTGTTGGAGAATACACTCAAGGAAACAGTGGCATGATCACCCCTCCAGCCAAATCTGGGAGCGCTTCAGACCTGTATGACAGCGTCACAGATAACATGTCGAATCCAACCATGTTTGTGGTCTTCAATGATATCCAGGCTTACCCAGAATACCTTATAACATTTACATGAGCTGCCACCACTGTGCAACATTTCTGAGAAAAAAATAATAACCTTTCCTCTTATGTTTGTTCTGACTGTTCATTCTTTAAAATTACAAATTATATAAAATATTGTTTGTCTGTTTTCATTTGCTGTTGTCACATTATTTTTAAATATTTTGAAGCACATTTTAAAGGAAGATTAAACTAACGCTGAAATAAATTCCAGTGATTCTCTTCTCTGTTATTTCTTTAATGTGAACAATAATCGGAGAATCGTAAAAGTAAACTCCAGTTTAAATTGTCTCCTGCTGCCATTCCCATTCCCTTCAGGTCACCCAGGGTGTCGCTATGATTAGTCACATATCTAGAAAACTTTGGTGTAGCTGTAACTCACGTCACTTGGTAAACTTACTCACTCAATCACTTCTGGTTGTCACGGGGAATGAGGGACCCGGGTGTGGAGCTTCTGAAGGAACAGACAGTGCTTTTATTTACAGTGAAAAAGGAAGGGTGACAAAGAGTCCAATGTTCAAGTAGTCCTCCATGTGAGTGAGTTTCCCGTTTCCCAATTGTGTGTGGTACTGTGTCTTCTCCCCTAGTGAGCCAGCATTCAATTCCTCTCCAGCTGAGCCTCCCGTCTCTATCCTAGGAGAAATTAATACAAAAAGTTAAGTCTTCTCTTCAGCAGGTTAGTCTCTACTTAGCTCGATGCCAGCAATTACTACCAGGCTCGGTACAATACTCCCACGCTGACTGTCGCCCAGCACCGCCATTAAATAGGCCATACAATATGGAGGATGATTAGGAACAGCTGGGCACGGAAAAGGGCTTTTCGGCCCTTTTGCTCTCCCTTTTTGTCACTGATGTGTTGGCTGCCTTAGTCTGTGATCGCCTAACGCTCCTATCTATTCGATCCTCTATGATGGGTCTGGATACCTCATCCTCCTGCGACGGTATTTTCCATCCTCCGCTGCCGGTGTCAGGATCTTCGTCAGGCGTCACCAGTGGTACCTTTCTGGATCTACACAAATCACGGAGGAGGAGAGGAAAAAGAGCAGGTGTCCAGGTGAAGCTTAGACTGTTCTGGAAGCGGAGACTAGCTGGTAAGGGGCGGCAAGCATTTCTGGTCCCCTGTGCTCAGACAGTTTCTATGAAGGGGAACTTTTCTTCCATGTCCTTGCTTGAATGTAACGGGCCTGGACCTATGAGACTGTTCATCCAGACTCCCCGGTTGCTTGACCTTCAATCCCCTTGGTGAGTGGAATTAATGAGCATCGCAGATCAAACCCCTTAGTTTCTACATCCCCTAAATTGTGCCACTTCTCTTTGGGTGTTAAAGGTTGCTGACCCCTGTTCTAAATGTTGTTGGCGCATTTCAGGAGCACGCTGTTAATAAAGTTACACAATTGCATAGTGAATTCACGATTATTATTATTATATTTACAAAATACGACAGTTTTTTTTTCTTGGTCGTATCATTTTATTTTGTTGTATTTATCCACAACACCTTAAAGGCCGGTCCGTGAAAATATTGTCTGACATTAAACTGGTCCGTGGCACAAAAAAGGGTTAGGGAACGCTGATCTAATAGATTCCAATTTGTTCATGTAAATGGAGAGTCCTCTTCAAACACTAAGGCTAATTGTGGAGTTCCACAGGGTTCAGTGCTAGGACCAATTCTGTTTACATTACACATGCTTCCCTTAGGCCAGGGTTCTGCAACCTTTAACACCCAAAGAGCCACTTGGACCTGGTTTCCATGCAAAAGAAACCACTGGGAGCCGCAAATACTTTTTGACATCTAAAATGAAGATAACACTGTATATATTGTTTTTACCTTTATGCTACTAAGGTGTGTTGCTTATGAAATCCATGAAGTGCTACAGAGAAAATTACGTTTTATTTATTTAATTAACACATTTTGAACTCTTAAAGAAATATAACAAAAGGAAAGACACCCAGCTGAACTAAAAGGATCCAGCAAACAAAAACTGCTGTGAGCCGCCAGCCTCGAATCGCCTTTGTGCTTTTAGAGCCTTGAACTGACTTTTAAAAAATAATTGGAAAAAAAGCTCTATGCTGCTGAAAAAAATAGATATTTGCACAATTCTGCCTAAATATGTATTTTACCTGGTTAATGTGTGCAGCGCCGCTGCATGTCAAAAAAGAGCATGTCAGACCTGCAGGTATCAGGCTGTGATGTTCTCCTTTATGGTGGACAGAAATTATGTTTTTAGAGTGGCACAAATAATTTGTTTGATTCATTAAACATGTTTGTGGTTGTTACAGTAAAAAATATAATGAAAAGATAACTGTAAATTCAGACATGTGAGGTTGTGCTGATGATACCAAACAAGACAAAGTAAATAGTTTTTAAAGGTGAAATGTGGAGGAAACATCAAAAGTAGTTAAAATGGCCGATTATACCCTGGACCCCAGAGGGTTAAACATTTTTTTTAAAGTAACGCAATGGTTACTTTTCAAGTAATTAATTACTTTTAGAATCTTGTAACTCAGTTAGTAACTCAGTTACTTTTTTCAAGAAAGTAACTATAATAAATTACTTTTTGAAAGTAACTTGCCCCAAACTGCTCTTTTGTTTCCTCTTTTAAAATTTGTTTCAAATGTTTGCAAGACTTGTAGAAGGTTACTTTTATTCAGAGACAGCAGTGTGTAGTTAATGGACAATTCAGCTTATTTGTATGTGTAGCATCTTTGTGTTCAAGTGTGTCTTGTATATGTTGTAAATTTTAGCACAGTCTGGATGACAAATGACATTTTACAGTTATTGAAATGATTCATGGTAAACTCTTTTTTTTAAGAGAACTCAATCAATATCCATGTTATATCTGTGCAATACCTGCAAATAAATTATCAGACCACATTTAGCTGGTAAATGTGTGATCTACTCATGTAAAGGGAAGATGACCTTTACAAGAGCTACACTGCTTATGGAATGAAATCATGTTTGTCTGGTTTCTGGTTGCTTACAAAGGAGGAGGCCACTTAAAACCAAAAGTGGAATTTGGTTCAGGAGAGATTGTCTCAGTACATCATCACTCTTACACTAATTTCTATGAGTATAAATAGTATAAATTTTCTCTGCCTGTGAATTAGTGATGGTAAATTTGATTCTTTTTACTGAATCGAGTTTTAATGAGTCACTCACCAAAGTGAATCGGTTTTTTGAGTCATTTGATTCACTGAGTCAGTTGACCAGAGAGTGCAAAAAATGTACATTTTCACTCAAACCTAATTTGTTTCTCTTTTCATGTAAATCCTACTGCTAAGATGAATGATTCTAAAAGAAATCAACTATTTTATAGAGCAAAAACATTTCTAAAATTAAGCAATTTCCTATCAAAATTGCTTAATAAACATTTATTTTATTTTATTTTAATATATTTGTATTTTTTATTTTATTAGTATTTTCCTTAAATGTGTTAAATATATATTTTTTCATCTAAATGTCCACTGAGCTGTGAGCCAGGGGGCGGTAATGCGCCTTAACATTGGTTGCCAACCAAGAAGAAGAAGAAGCTGTGAGCCAGGACGGAGGGGGTGAGTAGCTCAAATGTGCTGTTAGCATGTTAGCAGAGCGATGTTACTGTGAACCGAGGAGCTATTTTCTTGATGTGAGCTTCTACTCAGGGTTTTTTCTTCCAGTTCAGAGCAGAAATTTTTTGTTACAATACTGGATGTTGTGTTTTTCTCCACAATTTTAATTATAAGCTAGATACATTGCTGCTAACAGCAACAGGGATGAGTCAGTTGGGCTTGTGAATCATGATTCATGAGTCAGTAAAGTGATTCTCGAGTATTGAACAATTCATTCATGATTCGCGCATCACTACTGTGAATGCTTTGACTAATCCATCTTTTTGTTGGTTGGGGAACAATTCTTTGAAATAAAGTTTGTCTGACCTGGTGTTTGGCTGAAGTGAAAATGCAAAAGCACTGAAAACTGTACCAACCAGGTACAGGTTGGTACAGTTTTGATACAAAACAGGTCAGGCAGGTCTCTCTTTACAGAACTAAACATGCATAACAGACGCCGTGTGAGCTTTTAGGATTGAGAAACATTTAGTGATCTCATATGGGCGATACATTTGTGGCGACAAACAAATTGTGCTTGCTGTAACTCTGGCCTAGTGAGTTACAATGAGTAAATGAAAGAAGAACAGTTTCTTCCAGGTGTTTTTATTTCTTGCTTTCTTCTTTCCAAGATATTTAATTCTTGTAGACTTTAAACCCTGTAATATGTCTGGGGTGGCTGTAGCTCAGGTGGTAGAGCAAGTCACCTACTCAACCGAAATGTTGGGGTTTTGATTCCAGGCTGCTTTAGTCTTCTTGCCAAACATCCTTGGGTAAAATGTCTTGATGCTCAGGCTCAGTCATCCAGGTAAGTAAATCCCAAAAAGTTGATTGTGTTCATCTGGATGTTTTCAGTGGGAGAAACGTTTCGTCACTCAGTGACTTCTTCAGTCTCAGCTGACTGCAGGTTTCCTCGACCTTATAAACTGTACATTTGCATAATAACCAACCAAACTAGCACCATTGAATTAACAATGGAACCATTACTGATCAAAGCCCATTGACTCAAAACACCACATCTCAGTAGCTTTTACTCCCCAAAACTCACTAATTTCTTTGTTTCAGTGTATTGATTGTTGCAAAACATTTTTTGATGACTTCTTCACGTTTTTTACAAAGAGGACTTTAACCATTAGGGGGAAAAACATTATCAGAGCACAGATATGGTGGGATTTAACATCTTGATGTCTGAGTCCATGTTTCTCAACTGAAAAACAAGCTAGTGTTACCTGACACATTTTTTTCCAAACCACACCCAGTCCACATATTTCACAGGCAGAACTGGAGTTTTATTTACTTTCACTTTAGCCATCTTGGTGTGAGGACACAACTGACTTCAGCAGGTAAGTAATACCTAGATACCTAAATGCTTCACCGAAAGAAAACAAGGGAAACTACTGACGTAAATACAATTTTCAATGTGAGGGAATAAGTGGTGATTTTTGTTTTGTTTGATCTCAGCTGACACTTCAGATTACTTCTAGCAATTTATATAAGCATTTTTGTGAAATTCTTATATGATTACATACTTTTATAGAGAACATGTCATTCCACCTCCAGAACCAGATGCTTCATGACATTCAGTCACTACTGGTTACAACAGGTAACCTTCTGTGTAATCATAAATTATATACTTGTGAGTTTTCAGTTATTTTGTTTGTATTTATTGTCCTGGTCCTGGGTCTGTGACCCAGTGAGTTGCACTGTTTATTATTTATTTCCCTCATGTTATTGCTGTCTGTATTTCTAGGTCCTAGTTTTGATCCCTTTGCTCCTCGTGTTATTCTGTGCTCCCTCTGTTCTGTGTCTACTCATCTCTGCCTGTGTTCCAGTGTAGTCAGGTCTCTGTGTAAAGCTTGTGTCTCTGAGTCTGTGTGTGTTGAGTTTCCTGTTTTATTGTGAAGGTCTGTGTCTCATGTATTCTGTTTTACTTCCTTGTCTCGTCTTGCCCAATTAGTTCCAGCTGTGTTGCCACCTGTTCCTCATTCCTTCGTGTTTCTGCTTGTGTATTTGTAGTGCAGTCAGCTCGTTCTCATCGCTGGTCCGTCTGCGATGTCTCCTGGAGTCTCCCTGTGTTTCCTCTGTTTAAGTTCCCCTTAGTTTCTGTGTATGCCATTCTCCGCTCCTGCTGTATCCTGCGCACCTTAAATAAAGCTCACTTGCATCATAAGCCGTGCTTCCATTTTGGGTCCTCGATCATAACTCCACACGTCTGCCGCCGCAGCCGTGACATTTGTATATATTTTTTCTTAAATAGTTTGAATTTTGAATACGTTTCGTAAAATATGTTCAGCAATTGGTAAATATGCAATGGAAATGTGTTTCAAACATAGAAAACAGCTGTAAACACTTTGATCTTTGTAGCACTCACAGTTTGTATTAAAACTTTACATTTGGAGAAATATCGCCATGTGAAACACTTTTATCTTATTTTATTAATCCAGGCACAGCTCTACTTTAATTCATACCTCTTGAACTGTCAAGTTAATCTTGGTGTAAGGAGACATTGGAGACATCAGCAGGTGAGTGAACTAGAATGAAAGTAAATTCTTCCAAATTAAATGTAAATGAAGATTGTCGATAATGTATTTAGAAAGTAAATCACTGATCTCACCCAAAACTGTCAAATTAATTATTATATCAAAATTTTAGATGAAATAATAGTACAAAGTAATACTAAGGGGCAATGCGTAGGTGATATTTTTTAAACACCAAATCACAGTTATCAGCCATATGAACATCTTCAAGCAACTTAAAACCCTTCTTAGGCCATGGGACCATTTTTGGTCCCTTTAGTTTTTCAGTTACAAGCCATTTGCACTGTGTTGAATGGAATATAGCCAAATTCTCTAAAAAAAAGTTTGGCATAATTTCATTTCAAAATTCAAGTCTGACTTCCTTAAATTAGCTTCAGTGGCTAAGCTAACAATACACATCCTCTTAGAGCCCTAGGGACCATTTTTGGCCCATTGACTTCCATTATAAACGCTATTTTTCACTGCAGAATTATTACCGTTAATGTCTTGGTGATTACTTATCTTTCCGTTTCGTTTTGGTCTTTGGGCCTTAGAGTTGTAATTTTTTTATTTGTCCACCGGGTGGCGCCATTGCTCCACATTTGATCCCTGCTGGAAAACAGCGGGCTGCTTGGACAGACCTGCGGGAAACGAAGCCTCATTTCCGGCGTGCAGCAGCGGCTTCGCCCGCTGATCGGGCGGGACCATTTTCGGTCCCTAGGACCGTGAGAGGGTGCATTTTTTTTTTTAGTCAACAGGAAATGACGTATTTGTTGTCACGTGGTATCGGACATGTGTGCTGGAAAAATGAGTCCCCGGTGATCGTGCCCCGGTCATCGTCGCGACTTACCCCGGGAAGATGCACTTTTTTCGGCCTAGAGGAGCAGCATTTGCCGCCTGGAGACCATTTTCTGGTCCTGAAAAAAAAAATAAAAGGCGATCGAAATGAATGTTGGTGCCAATCTTTAGTCCATCTAAAGGCCTAATTATAATAACAATTGAATATTACCTCAAATGGTTTTTTTGGAAAATATTCAAGTTTTATGTTTTTTGGGGCAAAAAAAGCAGTGCGCTCATGTGACGAAACCGGGATATAAAGGGTTAAAATCCGCGAAATGTAATTCAAACTTGACATGAATATTTCAAGGAGAAGTAGGTCTAAAAGATTGGCTAATTTAAAGTGGAATAAAATATTAATATATAAAATTTTTATAGCACTTTTTTGGGCGTGGTCGATTAGGACCGATAGTGTGTGCATTTTATGAAATGCGCTCCTGCAAAAAAAATAAAAGTGGATCGAAATGAATGTTGGTGCCAATCTTTGGTCCATCTAAAGGCCTAATTATAATAACAAACAAATATTACTTCAAATGTTTTTTTTGGAAAATATTTAGTTTTTTGTTTTTTGGGGCTAAAAAAACAGGGCTCTCATGTAATAAAACTGGGATTTAAAGGGTTAAAACAACGAAAATATAATTAAAACTTTATATGAATATTTCAGGGAGAAGTAGTTTTAAAAGACTGACCAATTTAAAGTGGAAAAAAATATGAATATATAAAGTTTTTATAGCACTTTTGGGGCGGGACCATTTTTGGTCCCCAGGGCTTTAAAAGGATGCATTTTTAAGGGCCATCCAGGGGAGAAGTCCAGACGCTTTTCTTTCCAAGCTCCTTAGACTACGATGACCTGGATGACTGAGAACCTCTTAACTCTGAACTTTTAATATTATGTTAATATTAATGATGATTATGCATAAATTACATGCTTCTGCTTCTTCCATACCTATCACTTAATTTAAATACTAATAATTAAAAATGGCATCATAGTTAAGGTTAAAGATTCTTTTTGGTTAGAAGGATTAATTTTCTACAGTCGCCTTGCTTTTGGAGTGTGTATTTGTCAGTGTTGTGTTTATAGCATCAAGCACTTTCCCCTCTACAGGTCAACCAGTCTATGGTGTTTTCAGCAGAGTGACATCATGGCCTTTTCAAAATCTGGTGAGTCCAGTTATCTTCACTGAGATAACACACTGCACTGACACTTTGCAAATATTTCACAAGCACTTAGACAAAAAGAGTTTAAATATCAACATCTTTACGGGCTTGTGCACGAGTAATCACACAAGCTGGGTACAGCTTCAGGGTCAACGAAATGTCTGGGGCCTTGTGACTGAGGGAATTATCTAGAACAGTGGTTCTTAACCTGAGTTCGATCGAACCCTAGGGGTTTGGTGAGTCGTCTCAGGGGTTCGGCAGAGGCTCCGCCATGACATGCACGGCTCATTTTGTGCACCAGTAAAATCTGTGTCTTGAATTTGAAAAAAAAAAATCATATTTTATTTTTCACTAAAGAGGGGTTCAGTGAATGCGCATAGGAAACTGGTGGGGTTCGGTACCTCCAACAAGGTTAAGAACCACTGATCTAGAACCTCCAGACTAGGACGCACTAACCCACCCCAACAACACGCAAGGTTAGCAAGGTTGGGCATACTGCGATGGGAAAAACTCCCGCAACAAGTTCTGATTTTATATAAACCCATTGAACTGGTCTCAGAGCCATCTTTATTCCACGCAGTACAACATTAAAACCACATGCAGTCTGCTGAGAAAGGCAAAACACTAGAAAGAATTAATCTGAGCACCTCTAGCGTCTCTCAATATGCGCACTGGTTTCAGGTCAGTTTTTCTATTACTTAGTGAGACCAAACCATCAAAGATGAACGGCACCTTACCGCCACAGCCAAGCAACTCAGGATTGGATGCTACTTTCACAAAGGCAATACCTTTAGTTTGCTGAGAATTTAATGCTTCAGGTCCAAACAGTTCACAATGACATGTCCCGGTTTATAACAACACGAAATTCATGACTCTTTTGAACCTAAAGTTTTAGCCATGCCTGCCTGCTGCACGGCACTGAGCCATGACTTCTCATTAACTGTGAAAAAGGATTTATGGGTGAGCACATACTCATCAGCAAGAACAGCTGCAGTTGCTAAAGTGTTTACTTTCTGCTCATTCAAGTGTAAAACTACACTCTCTGGAAGGCCCTTTTTAAAGTCTTCCAGTGACATCAATTCACGCAGTGATTAATAATCATTGGCTTTTAACGCAGAGTACTACTTGTGTCAAAAAGGATCCCTTTTTCCCTGGTAAACTCCCCATATGTTTGGGAGGGAAGTTTCCTGTTGCCGAAATTTCTGCCTGTATGCTTCAGGGACCAATTCATAGGCCTGAAAAACAGCCGATTTTACACTGGAATAATTCAAACTGTCCTGTAAAGGAAGTGTGGCCACCACCTTCTGGGTTTTGCCAGTCAGTTTACACTGCAATAAAAGGGGCCATATATCACTCGGCCACTGCAAAGTCGGGGTAGAACCTGGAAGAACAGCAGAGACAGATGAGGCTTGTGGCTGAGACTCCAGCTTACGCAGCCTCATTCCTTTATCTGCTTCTGTCTCCAAGCAATGGATCTCAAGCTCTAGCTGAGCTCACCTGACCTGGGCCTTCTCCTCAGCCTCCAAATGGAGCCGTACCAGTCGCACCTTTAACCGGGCCCCAATCCATGCTTCTGAACTTCCAGAGGAGAGGTGATCATAGCCAGGGAGCGTGCGCGGTGTCTTCGCCCGCTCATCTCCCACACCATCCATACTAGAACCATCTTTATGGTCGCTCTCAAACAAGGAAGTTCGTCTTAGCTCACCAGAGCCTTCAGGCAGGTAAGAGGCTTGGATCAAACCAGCCTCCACCAACTTGTCTGCTACTAGTTATTTCAGCTTACTCTTACAAAGTGTTTTAAGGACACGAAGCTTAAGGTGACCTGCAATCCGCAGCAATTCACACTTGTGGCAGCTATCAAGGAGCTCAACAGATGGAGCAGCTAAGAACCAATCCAAACAAAATGCAGCCAACATGGTGCTCAACCAGGGAGGAGGGCAGAGGGGAAATAAAGGTAGCAAAACACAGGTTCTCACTTTTTCACAAATGGAATTCTCTCCTGATGGGGGAAAAGGAGCCCCGGACGAGCCCCTGCTTATGTTGTGACACCCTCTGCTAGGGAACTTGGAGGAGTAACATACATAACCCCTCACACAGGAAACTAAATGAAGAAAATATTTTATTGCAGAGGCACCGTAGGGGTCTGGTGCAGTGTGTCGGGCAGCAGCCAGGAACAAGGCCCTAGCGGACTAATCCCCTGCTACCAAGACAAGAAATTGGGACATGGAATGTTCCTCTCTGGTGAGAAGTTAGTTAGTGTGTGAGGTTGAAAAGGCACTGAATAGATATAACTGGCCTCAACACACAGCTTGGGCTCTGGAACCAGTCTCCTGGAGAATGGATGGACTCTGTCTCCAGCTGGAGATGCCCTTGGTGGGAGGTAGCAGGCCGAGGTGGGTATTCTATCCCCTCAGGTTGCTGCCTATATGTTGGGTTTTTTTCCCGTGGACTAGAGGGTTTGTTCCCTGCGCCTTCGGGTCGGGGAATGGGTCCTGACTGTCATCTGCACATATGCGCTGAATGATGAGTACCCAGCCTTCTTGGAGTCCTTGGGTAAGGTGCTCCACCTGTTGTCCTACTGGGAGACTTCAATAGTCATGTGGGCAACGACAATGAGACCTGGAGGGGCGTGATTGGGTAGAGCAGCCTCCCGGATCAAAAGCCGAGTGGTGTTTTTTTTGTTTGTTTTTTCTTTCTTTCTTTTTTTAAAAACCTTTATTTAAATGGTAAATGGCCTGTATTTGTATAGTGCTTTACTTAGCCCCTATGCACCCCAAAGTGCTTTACACTACATTCAGTCATCCACACATTTAACCAGGAAGATCCATTGAGATTAAAAACCTCTTATTCAAGGACGACCTGGCCAAGACAGGCAGCAGGAAGAGTCTCACAGTTACAAAAGTTACTCAATTAAACACAGCCAGCAGCAACAACACACATGCAAAAATAAATAAAAAATAAAAAAATAAAAATATAATTAAACAAAAATTCCAAATTCTGTTAAAATGACAATCAGTCTAATGGAAACAGTTTCATGGATTCTTAGTTTACATTTAAAAGCACTTAATGAAAAGAATTCAGTCATTTTCCAGTCGTTCTGCAGGTTGTTCCAAGCACAGGGTTCTAAATTCAGTTCGGGCAAATGGAACAGAAAGCAACAAATAACCTTGTGGATGAAGAGGATAGCGACCAGCATGCTTCATTGCAAGCTGGGAACATATATAAGAAGGCAGCAATCCCAGTATTGCCATATAAATAAAACTGCATAAGTGAGAGTTCCTCCGACTTGCCAAAGCAGACCATCCTACCTGAGAATAGAACTCACAGTGGTGAGTCTGAAATGTACGGTTAGTGATGAACATCAGATCAACCATTTGAAGAAATTGAGCAGCAGAAGCATTCATATATAGAATATCCCCATAATCCAGCACAGGTAAAAATGTTGCAGCAACAAGCTGCTTCTTTGTATTAAAAGAAAAACCCAGATATTTCTACGTGTGAACAAACTCTATTATATTACCCTGAAGAGTGGTTACTGATGGAATTGTTTGGGTCCATTTCCTTGATTTAGAAAACAACACTAGCTTTGTTTTGCCTGAATTGAGAACAGTTGTTGAACAACAGTTGAGTTGCTCGTTTGGCTCTCGGCGAAGGCGGTCACACTTTTCTCCTCTCCTCTCCCTTATCTTCCCTGCTTAGCTTCTTATGTCCTTGTCTTGTCTCGTGTTTTTATTTCTCCCTGGAACACTCTCTCACAGTCTGTTTCTAAAACCTAAAAGAGAATTATGGATTTGATCAACTGGTCTCTGAATGCAATTGACACACTCTTCTCAACGAGAAGCCCCGGGTCAGGAGAGCCCGAGTGCCCTGGAAGGACTTTCCCTGCCGGACACACGATGGACGGGTGGCATAACTGGAGGGTTGTGTGCCTGGTGGGACTGTTGATCGAGGACGCTGAAGATATCTACCTATTCGGAACCATGATAACAGGGTTCTTACTGATCGGAGCTGGCTTGGCCCTGACTTATCGGAGAATTAAGAAAGCAGAACCGGCTATTCAAACCCCCCCAAGGCTGCCCGCTGGGATTGAAATGTTGGGACAAGGTGCAACTTCTCAGAATGGGCTCCCTGAGTGCAGCATGGTTAAGATCTTGGAGAAGCTTACGGCTGCCATGAACACTCAGAATAAGACCTCTGAGCGAAAGTTGGACCACATCGTGGAGCAGCTCACTGCAGTCGTGAGTTCTCAGAATCTGCTCTCTGAGCACAAGAATGACAAGACCACGGAGAGCAAGTTTGATAACATCATGGAGAAGCTCGCGGCTCTCCAACGGGAGATTGAGAGACCAATGTCGGTGTCGGAGTGTTAAAGTACAACTTTGAAATTCTCATGAGTTGTTTGTATAAAAGAAAAAAATACCATCTAATTGCGGCTATCCCTTCGGCGCCAGCTGTGGGCTCAAGGCTGGAGCCGTACAACAACACCCTGATAACGACTGTGTTTAGACTGTTCTTCCCATTCCATGCAAGGCCACCTGGGTTGGCTGGTAGTCTGTTTACTTAGCCTGATAGTGCGAAGGACACTGTCTCAGCTGAACTATGGACACACACACACACATACACTTACACTGATAAGCACTCACTCTCCCCCCTCCCCTTCCAACGCCTTCGATGCTTGACTCCTCTTGGGGAACACGAGGCGGGTCGGGGAACACGAGGCAGGTCTGGGCCCGCGCTGGAGAGACGGCGCAGTGGCAGGATGGCTGCTGTGTTGCCTGGGATTACTCCTCACCCCCTACCCAACCCTGTTGCTGGTCACGTGCTCCATATTTTTGTGCTGTGGACATTTATGTGCTTTTCTGTGCGGAGGAGTTTTTTTGTTTCCTGTTCTCATGCTGTCCTCCTATAGCACAGCATGAGCAGAGGTCTCTTTTTTTTCCTCTTGTACTTTCCCATTGTAGTGTACATTTCAGTGTTTTTCTGTAATGCAACCGTTCTCTGACTTGTATCCCCATGTGATGTCTGTGTTGTGTGTGTATGGTCGGGGGGCGGGTTCATTCCACTGCAGGGCACCCTGCCACTGCATGTGGCGAATAAAAGCTTTAGTTTAAGCTAAAGTAATGAGTACTGGACAGGAGAAAATGTTTTCTGCAAGAAGTCAATGGCTTGGACAAGAGTTGAACCACAGCTGTAAATAACTGTGTCATCAGCATAGAAGTGCAATGTTGCATCTAGCACATTTAGACCAAGATTGTTTATGTAAATGATAAATAGAAGCGGACCTAATACAGAGCCCTGTGACACTCCGTTTATTTCTCGGACTTATGGGCAAATCCCATTTTGTCCATAACGAGTACCATGTTCGAACATAGGGGTTTCCATAAGTGCACATGGCACCAGGATGCCCTAGGTCACAGGTCGATGATGGATTTTGTAAATGTATCACTGGACCTGTAGCCATATGTTCTGGACACTCTGGTAAAGAGTTGGGCTGAGATATCAGCTGATCACCACCTGGTGGTGAGTCGAATCACACGGACAGACCAAGCACACCTAAAAGTACAGTGAAGGTGCGCTGCGAATGCCAGGCAGAGGCTCCAGTCCACGAGATCTTCAACTCACAGCTGTGGCATGTGGAACGTTGAGGCAATAAGTCAGACTCCTGGTGGGAAATGGCCTCCAGTTTGCCTGTAACAGGCCGTGGCCTAGTGTGAGCAGTGGGGATGAGAATCAACATTTTCAAATTTCCACCATGTTCCTCAGTCGGAAAAGTTTGAAGAGCCCACTCTGGGTCATGGATGAGATCCTGTCCCAAGTGGAGGATTTTAGGTATTTTTAGGTGTTGTTCACAAGTGACGGGAGAAGGAAGCAGGATATTGAGAGACGGATTGGTGCTGCGGCTGAAGTGATACGGATGCTGTACCAGTCCATCGTGTTGCAGAGACAGCTGAGTGTAAAAGGAAACTACCCACACCTAACTGTAACTGGGGACTGCATTTAGTAAATACGGTCCATAGTTTCACACACACACACACACACACTGCGACAACATGGTGAGAGATGGATGGATCAGTCGACAGTGAGATAATATTCAAATTTGATGGCAGTTGTTAGGTGTCACTTGAGTCTGTAACATTAAGTTTTCTGTCTGTGCTGATCCACCTGTAACCAACTAAAAGATATAGTCAGAAATATTTTAAAGAACATTTTTCTGGTCTATTTAGTTATTGAAAACTACATAATGAAATGTGGTAAATAGGAGTGTGATGGAAATATGTGTGTTCTCATTATGAAATTTTTTTTTTCAGCACATGAACTCAGAATAATGCTGTTTGGAAAAAATGATGACAAGAAATCAGCCCTGGAAAACATCATCACTGGAAAGAAAAGATCCATTGTGTCTAAAGTCCTTGGAGGAAGGCAATGTCACGCTGCCTCTGGAGAGTGGAACGGGAAACCGTTAACAGTAGTCAAAACTCCCGACATCTTCAGTCTGTCTGTTGATAAATTGTTAGAAGTGATGAAGAGCTGTGTGAGTCTCTGTCCTCCTGGACCAAATGTTCTGCTGCTGTTAGTGAAACCTTCTGATTTCTCTGAAGAGGACAGAAAAAATCTGAACTTGGTCCTCAGTGTGTTTGGTCAAGATGCATTTAAGCACTCCATGGTCATCCTGACACATAATGAGAGAAAGAGTTCCTCAGTGGAAAGACTCATCAAACACTGTGATCACAGGCAGGAATATATCAGTTTTGACAAAAAAGACATTCCCATATCTTACTCAAAGTTTATGGAAAAAATGAATCAAATAGTGAGTAAAAACTGGGGAAAATATCTCATGTTAAAAGAAGAGGCTAAACCCACGAGAGTGAAGTCCAGTCTGAACCTGGTTCTGTGTGGGAGGAGAGGAGCAGTGAAGACGTCAGCAGCCAAGGCCATTTTAGGTCAGACTGAGCTTCATTCAGCCTCCAACTCATCAGAGTGTGTTAAACATCAGGGAGAGGTGTGTGGACGTTGGGTTTCCCTGGTGGAGCTGCCTGCCTTGTATGGAAAACCTCAGGAGGCAGTGATGGAGGAATCATTCAAGTGTATCTCCCTCTGTCAGGCAATCCATGCCTTCATCCTGGTCCTACCTGTGGCTCCCCTCACTGATGAAGACAAGGGAGAGTTAGAGACCATCCAGGAAACATTCAGCTCTCGGGTCAATGACTTCACCATGATTCTGTTCACCGTGGACTCAGATCCTACAGATCCAGCTGTTCTTAACTTTTTCAAGGAAAACCAGGACATCCAGAAGCTCCTTCAGACTTTTAGACAAAGACATGTGGTTCTCAATATCAAGGCTAAACAGCAGAGGGATAGTTTGGAGACCATGCTTCAGACTGTGGATAAAATGAGCCTGTCTGAAAAGAGCATGGGCAAACCACACTGTTATACAGCTATAACCTTGCTACATGCACAAATGGAGAAAGTCTTACAACAAGAGAAAATCATTAAGAGGCAACAAGATGAAGCTAAGAAATTGAAGATGAACATGATCACAGGTAAGAACAAATATTTTTCTTAGTCTGATGTCCTACAGTCTTGATATAACAACCTACAACAATGAATATAAAACTTTATGTTTATGTTTTAGGTGGTGAAGTTGGAGAACAGGACTCAGACTGTCTCAGGATTGTGCTGATTGGGAAGACCGGCTGTGGAAAGAGCTCTACAGGAAACACCATTTTAGGAAGAGATGAGTTTACAGCTGCATCAAGTCAAATATCAGTTACACAACGATGTCAGAAAGTACACGGTGAGGTGGACGGTCGTCCTGTTGTTGTGGTCGACACTCCTGGTCTGTTTGACACAAGTTTGTCCAATGAAGAAATTCAAGAGGAGATGGTGAAATGTGTCAGTCTCCTGGCTCCAGGACCGCATGTCTTCTTGGTGGTGATACAGGTCGGCAGATTCACAGCAGAAGAGAAGGAGACACTGAAGCTCATCAAGAAATTCTTTAGGAAGGATTCAGAAAAGTTCATCATTGTTCTTTTAACCAGAGGTGATGAACTGGAGCGTCAGGGAGAGTCTGTTGATGATTACATCAAGAACAAATGTCATGATTCCTTTAAGAAGCTGATCTCTGACTGTGGAGGAAGATACCATGTGTTCAATAACTCTGAGAAACAAAACCGCACACAAGTCAGTGAGCTGATAACAAAGATTGACACCATGGTGAAGGACAATGGAGGAAGCTTCTACACCAATCAGATGCTGCAAGAGGCTGAAGTAGCGATACAGATGAAAATGGAGAGCATTCTAAAGAAGAAGGAAGAAGAGATTCAGAGAAAATACAACCAAGAAATGGAAACCATTAAGGAAACAATGGAAAAAGAGAGAAAACAAATGGAACAGGAGAGACAAGAAAAAGCCAAAGAACTTCAGGAAATGGAGGAGAAAATTAGGTTCGAACAAGAGAGGAGAAGAAAAGAAGAACAAATTAGAAATGAAGAAGAAATCAATAAGAAAAAGGAAGTAGAAAGATATCGAGAGAATTTTAACAAACAGATTGAAATTGTGGATAAACAAATTCAGTCAGAAAAAGAGGAAAAGACAAATGTCGACAGAAAGCTGGAAGAAAGCCGAGAACAGCTGAGAAAACAACAAGAAGAGTGGGAGAAAGAACAGAAAGAATGGTGGGAGAAACAACGACAAGAAGAAGAGACGAGACGAGAGGAAGAGCAAAAAATCAAAGAGCTTGAAGAAAAGTACAAACAAGAAAAGCAAATATATGAAAACAAACTTAAGGAGGATCACCTCAGAAGAGAACAGGAGGAAAAAGAAAAAAAAGAGCTGGAGGAGAAACATAAGAAAACCCTGGAGGAGATGAAGAAAAAACATGAAGAAGAAGCCAGAAAGCAAGCTGAAAATGCCAATGAATCCCAAAAGAAACTTGTGGAGGAATTAGCTTATCAGAAGAAAGAATATCAGAAGGAAATGAATGAGTTACTGAAACATGTCATCAAAAGGAATTCTAGTTATTACAGGATCAAGAGATTACTGGAAAAACAGGAAAATGAAATGAAGAAAGTGAAGGATGAGGATAAAAAAGAGGAACTCCAGGAAACACATGAAAAAGAATTAGTGACGCTTATGCAAGAAATCTTATCAGAAAAGATCAATGACGCATCAGCCTGCAGCGTTATGTGATAAGAAACGAACAGTTTCAGATGCTTCATTTTATGTCAGTAAAAACAAACAAAAATGAATCAGTACTTCTTTAAAGTTCTGTATACTTCCCCAGTCTTGTGACATTCATTATTTTCTAAAGCTAAATACATGTATTCATTTCCAATGAATACACAAAAAACAATCTAACAATATAAGGGTATGTTACAGAACTCCATTTGTTAGCTTACAAAAACACTAAAGACAAGTTATTATACAAGCACTTCTTCACATAATTATGTAATTTATTTCTGTCACCAATTACAATGAACAATCACAGCAGAATTTATTAGTTCAACACAAATCTCTGACGTCAGATGCAGCCAGGCCACAAAATGATCCGAAAAGGGGAAAAATGAATTATAATAGTAAAAACAGTCAATAAAAAAATTACAGTGGATCGACATGTTATTTGATTATTACAGTAAACAATATGGCAGAAAGCTGTAATACAGTTTTGTGTGATCATAATATACTTCGACTGCTAGTTAATAGAGACTTAATAATGAGACATGTAACTATAGTTGTGTCTAAATATGAAAAGACAGTGGTATAATACAGCTGTTATCACAACACAGTATATGTGTATCAAGTAAGACTGTACTCAGACTGGCTAATATTATCCATCCATCCATCCATTCGCTACCGCTTCTCCTTTTCAGGGTCGCGGGGGGTGCTGGAGCCTATCCCAGCTGTCATAGGGCGAAAGGCGGGGTACACCCTGGACAGGTCGCCAGTCTGTCGCAGGGCCAACACACAAGGACAGACAACCATTCATACTCACATTCACTCGCACATTCACACCTAGTGGCAATTTGGATTATCCAATTAACCTATCCCCACAAACTGCTGTTTTGTGGCTAATATTATATACTGTATTATTAAAGCCGAACGTGTGGATTCCCTGAGTTTTATGTCCCTGAGTTGTTAAGTAACAATATGTTCATTTATAACCATTACTATTTTCATAAATATATGTTTGATTAGTAAAGAAGGCAATTTATCATAAATGTATGAATAAATAGGTGAGAGGAAAACGTCTTTAGTTTTGGTCATTAGAGACAGTTTGGTTTTCTTTCAGTAAAAAAAAAAAAGATTTTTATGACTTGAATGAAATTGAATGTTTACATATAAGTCATTCTATTTTCTCTGTGACCTTTAAATTACAAATATTACAGCATTAACTTAATTTTTTATATATATTAATATCGATTAAATCAATAGCATATTGTAATAAAATGCCTTTAATGTTTTGATTTTTTTCTTTGATTATTGATTCTCCAATATGTTTTTGTTTCATAATTAATGACATAACTGAGACTGATTTTAATGATATGTCGTTTGCTTGTTTCATATGGATTATTTGATTTTACTACAGTTCTTGTCTGTGGTTCAGTGTGGACTGTTGTTAAATGGTGAAGTCCAAAACCTTTTTACAGTAACTTCATGTCTTTCTTGATGTTTCATCAAAGTAAACATTGAATTAATATCTCCACTTATACTGATGTATGTTTTCCATTTTAACTCCCAGATTAGTGATGATTGGTTTAACAAACTGTGTCAAAGAACCAAGATCCATAGTCGTGGTCTCAGAAAAGCCACCAAAAACCGTCACTTCTGTTTTCTGTTCATTAAAATGCAAAAAGCCCAAAGCCATCCAGGCCTTTAATTTATCAAGACACCTGAGCAGGGAGTCTGCTGATAAACCATTTATCTTTTTAATGAATCCTCGAGTCATCGGCAGAATAATGGAAGACAATTCCATGTTTCCCGTGTGGTGGCAGATTTCTTTATCCTGTGTATTGTTCACATATTTTAATCATATCACATTAGTAACAGTAATATCACTTTCTCACTTAGTTGTATGCATGTGAACTACAAATGGGCCTTATGCTCTACCACACACACTTGCCACAGTGAGGCCATTGTAAGTTCATGGGAGACGTTAAACAGAGACTCCTGTTTTAGATGATGGACAAGCAGAAAACAAGGTCATAATTCTCTCTGTGAGGGAGGAGGTTTTAAGGATGGGGGCTATGGGATAGTATGTATGCGCATTACTGAATATGTATAGTAAATATGTATATCTAAGTGTGTGTGTGTATATATACATATATATAAAATTAAATTAAATTAAATCTACAGAGGTCGGCAGTTGGAAATGTGCAAAACGAGTGGCATTTATATACAGTGTGGAGTGCATAATGTTGAAGTTCTGGTAAGTGAAGCTGAGATGTCTATGAAGTGTTCAGCAGTCTGATGGCCTGATGGAAGAAGCTGTCTCTCAGTCTGCTGGTTTGGGACCCGATGCTGCAGAACCTCCTTCCCGATGGAAGTAGTCTGAACAGTTTATGGCTGGGGTGACTGGAGTCCTTGATGATCCTCCCCGCTTTCCTCAGGCAGCGCTTCCTGTAGATGTCCTGGAGGGAGGGAAGCTCACCTCCAGTTATCCTTTCCCCACACCGCGCTACTCTCTGGAGAGCTTTGCGGTTGTTAGTGCTGCTGTTGCCGTACCAGGTGGTGATGCATCCAGTGAGGATGCTCTCAATCAGTGTTGGTCAAGTTACTTGAAAAAAGTAATCAGTAACTAATTACTGATTACTTCCCCAAAAAAGTAATCCCGTTACTTTACTGATTACTTATTTTCAAAAGTAATTAATTACTTAGTTACTTAGTTACTTTTTAAAAACACGATTTACAACCTGAAGAGGTGATAAAGCGATAGATCTTTCAGCCCAATTCTACTTTTTCTACATAATCCATCATACAAAATGTAATCAAATGGAAAAGTCTCTTTTTTTAACTTGTTTTATCATTTTTAATCTTTTAACTTTATGCATCAAGCAAAAATTTAATTATATGCAACATTCTCTGAGTTGAATAAATGAGTTTAACATTTAAACCTATTTTCTGCACATTCCAGCACATAAAATAAAATAATTTTTTGTGTTTACACTCACTCTTTCAAATAGATGCAAGTAAAACACAGCAGAACATAAATAAAGTCAAAGACTCAGCGGTCCTGTTGCTCTATTTTCACCTGTAAAGCAGGAGTGGGGCAGGCGGAGGTTTACCCTGGTGCAGGTGTGCCGCGGTCAGTGGAAGAATCCGCGAGTTTCTCTGTGAGTTTCCCATTACGTCGTAGCTACTCGGTGCTTGCTCGGAAGTTTAGGGGTTTTTTCGCTGTAAAAAGAAGTTTTCTTCCCACGCACAGCGGACACTAATGTTTTTGTCACTTTTTATGGAATCAAACTCAAAGTAAGGTCAGTACTTCCACGCTTTAAACGCTGCACGCTCATACTCTCTCTGCACTCGATATATGATCCATTGTTGATCTGCACACAGCTGTTGTCACTAACGGCGCACTCGCTTACGTCACTGTCATGAGACATTCTCGCAAAAAATCACGGTTTTAGTAACGCAGTAACGCAGCGTTCCTACGGGAAAGTAACGGTAATCTAATTACCGATTTTGCAATAGTAATCCCTTACTTTACTCGTTACTCGAAAAAAGTAATCAGATTACAGTAACGCGTTACAAGTAACGCGTTACTGCCCATCTCTGCTCTCAATGGCACAGCAATAGAAGGTCCTGAGGATGCGGGGGCTCATGCCGAATCTTTTTAGTCTCCTGAGAAAGAAGAGGCGCTGCTGCGCCTTCTTCACTGTTTTGTGTCATGGTCCTGGGTCGAGCGACCCAGTGTTTGAGTTTATGTATCTTTTGTATTGATTTGTGCCTTAGCTTAGTTCACCTAGTTAATTTCTAGATTGCTGTTTAGTCTTGTTGTCTCCCCCTGTACTAAGTCTCCCTGGTTCATGCGTCATGTCTGCGTGGTTATGTTTAGTTCATGTCATGTCTAATCTCCATGTTTCCTGTTTTACTTTGAAAGTCTGTATTCAATGTCAGTGTATTTAGTTTCACCTCTCCTGTCCTGTCGTTAGGTTCATGTGTGTCAGCTGTGCTCCCATGTGTGGCCACTTCCCCTGATCATCCCTCTTGTGTATTTAGTCTCTGTGTTTCATGTAGTCTGTGTCGCGTTGTCTGTGTTCCCACCCTCCATGTCCTCCCGGTCAGTCTGTACATCAGGCTCGCTTTTTACTCCGGTCTACTCTCTTGTGTTCGCACCTGGGTCCACCACACACACCCCCGCACGGTCTGTCCCCTCAGATCGTGATAGTACGACGCGACCATGCCGGACCCAGCGACACAAGAGCAGGAGATCATTTGGACAGTGGAGTCGCTATGCGGCAAGTGGCTGCAGTGTTCCAGAGAGGAGGAACGGGAAGAGTTAGTCCGCCAAGTAGGGGTATGCGTGTCCATGTTCCCCTGGTTATGGGAGGCGCTGCATCCCCTCATCATTGACTTTCTCGTCTCCACTCTCCAAAAACAAACATAAATATGATTTTTAATGCTGTTATATCAAAGGTATTTTTTTTAAGATTTCCCTTCAGTATCCTGTAAACGTTCCTTTTAAATTTTCCCAGAATTTCCTCTTTATTTATACAAATAAATCTAACTGAGACACTAGGACTCATTTTCAAAAGTGACCTGTTTAAAATATTCATACAAAAGTATATCATGTTAAAACACACTATAATGATTACAATTCATATAATCAATTAACTGGAAAAATACAAAAAAAAATAAAATACAATAACAAGCATTAGGAACTGATGCTTTCTGCATTGTCCTTAGAATAAGTTTAAAACCCTTCAGTTTAGTTAAGCTGCACAGCTTCAGGTCCTGCTGTCATTTGTTCCAAGAATAAGAAGCATTGTAAGAAAATGTCTTTTTCCCAATACAAATATAAATATAATATCAAATATTTAAAAAAGGACATGAGTCATGAAGTCAGCTACAGACCGTAAATGTCTGTAGCTGTAGATTTATTGTGCTGCAGTGAACATCAGTTACTGCAGAGCTGAAGTTTTACAACATCCAACATTTTAGTGAAACCGGACGTTTATGAGTGCTGGAGTCTGAGGAGACATTTCAGAGCTGGAGGTTTTTTTGGAGATGATGCTGAAGAACAAACTGCCATTTGAACCAGTTTATGTTTAAAGATCTTTCAGACAGTTCAGAGCTCGCTGCTTTATCTCTGTGAAATGTTGGGTTGTTTTTATGAATTATTACAATAAATCAATGATCAAAGTCTTTGTGTTCAACTAAAACTAATCAACAGCTTTGATTACACTCTGGTTTGTTCCTGAATGGCTTCAGGGCCCTGTGGTGAGGTGGGGGGGGGGGGGGGGGGGGGGGGGGTTCACTTGAACAATGGAGACCTGGACCTGTAGGTCCTGTTCTGTCTCATCCAATCAGCACGCAGCTCTCATGATATAAATCAGCCTAAAGGGCAGAGTCCCACAGTTCACACTGAGAACATCACCCAGACCACGATGGATGGAAGCAGGACCACAGAGCACAGATCCAGCATCCAGACTCCATCCAGTCCCAACAACAAGACTCCGACCTCCAGGACACCTCCTGTCCTCTCCTCATGTACGGTCAGCCAGACACGCTTCTACTTCGCTCCGATGGACTTCAGGCTTCAGATTTAATCAATACCAGTTATTGATTACATCATTAACTGGCTGTTTAACAAGTTTCATGCAGAAGAATAAATTTGAGCCATTCAGTAAAACAAAGATGCAATCATCTTTGTTTTACTGAATGGCTCAAATCAACCTTGTTGGATTCATATTCAAAGCGATCAGTCAGATCATCTTTACTTTGGTACAGTTTTCTTCTGGATGTGCTGCATATGGAATGATCTTTAGTCCCATGGGGGGAAAAACATAATTAGAGCAAATAATTTCATTTCACCGGTGTAAATCCAACAATCACGTGGGCAGAACTCAGCAGCTATGCACACAAAGAAACCACTGCGCCTGCAAGAGTTTCTCTTTTGCTCATGCGCTTTATCCGTGCGCTTAAACTAAGAAACACACATCAGTCCTAAGAATCAGATCAAACTGTTTCTTTGTCTACTGAGTAAACCTCAATTTATAATTATATATATTATATTATTGTGTCCAGCCTGTTTAATCATCAAGCACCAATTCTGTTTACATTATACATGCTTCCCTTAGGCAGCATCATTAGAAGACATAGCATACATTTACACTGCTATGCAGATGACACCCAGCTCTATCTGTCCATGAAGCCAGATAACACACACCAATGAGTTAAACTGCAGGAATGTCTTAAAGACATAAAGACCTGGATGGCCGCTAACTTTCTGCTTCTTAATTCAGATCAAACTGAGGTTATTGTACTCGGCCCTGAAAAGCTTAGAAATATGGTATCTAACCAGATTCTTACTCTGGATGGCATTACCTTGGCCTCCAGTAACGCTGTGAGGAACCTTGGAGTCATTTTTGCTCATTTTGCTTTGGCTCTTGACAGAGGCAGTCACATCTCTCTCCCTCTCCTCCCTTAGCTTTCCTGCTTGGCTTCTCATGTCCTTTTCTAGACTCGTCTAACTCTAACCTTCAGAGAGTCTCTCAGTTTTGTTCTCGAAGCCTAAAGAATTGCATGTCACGTCCTTTTTAAATGGTGGAAGATGTAAAGAGGGAAGGATGTAAAGGGTGCAGGTAACTGTATGTGCAACACGCAACATGTACGTGTAACTTACTAAGATTGATTGATTGATTTTTGACCAGGATATGTCCTTCATTGTGCATATTAAACAAATATTTTCTTCCATTTGTACAACATCTCTAAACTACTAGTACCATATCACCCTATTAGAGCACTTCGCTCTCACACTGCAGGCTTACTTGTTGTTCCTAGACCTTTCAAACTACAGACCGATCTCTAACCTCTCATTATTATCCAAGATCCTGGAGAGACTAGTTCTCTCCCAGCTCCAGGCGTACTTGGACACGAACAATATTGCTGAGAAATTTCAATCTGCTTTTAAGCCACTGCATAGCACTGAAACAGCGTTGGTTAGAGTTCTTAATGATATTCTTGTAATTACTGATACTGGACGCTCTATGGTCCTAGTTTTACTGGACCTCTCTTCGGCTTTTGATATGGTGGACCATAACATCTTATTATTAAGACTTGAACACACTGTGGGTATTAGAGGCACTGCCCTCCACTGGTTTAAATCATACCTCGCTGACAGGTCCTTTTCGGTTAACTTGGGCACCTTCTCCTCTTCCTCTGCACCAGTCTGTTGTGGTGTGCCTCAAGGATCATTTTTAGGCCCTATTCTTTTCTCATTGCACCTAGAGGGAGCAAATACAATCTTTGAAAAATACAATATCGCCTTCCACTGTTACGCCGACGACAGATCTATTTTGAACTTACTGATGACCTTACTGTGTCCCTGCACTACTTTCCAGAATGCATGCGTGAGGTCAAAGAATGGTTCCTGAGTAATTCCCTCGACTGAGACTGTGGTGTTCAACAGTAAAATCCCTCGTGCCCAACTCTGTGCTGCCCTGGGTCCCTTTGCTAGCTTTTCTTGTGACTATGTCAGTAACTTGGGTGCACTGCTGGATAGCTCGTTCAAAGTCGATAAGCAAGTGTCTGCTGTAGTGAGATCTAGCTTCCACCAACTGCGCCTTATCTCTAAGGCTAGGCATTATGTTCCGCATGAGGACCTGGAGAAGCTTATTCACGCTTTTGTGACCTCCAGGTTGGATTATTGTAACTCCTTGTACTACAGTCTTCCCTCTTCTCTTCTTCTTAGACTGCAAACAGTCCAAAATGTAGCAGCCCGCCTCTTGACTGGTGCCAGGAAATTTTGCCCTATTACTCCTGTCCTAGCTAGCCTGCATTGGCTGCCCATAAAGTACCGTATTCAATTTAAAATATTACTCCTTACATTCAAAACTATTAATAAATTAGCACTGAGTTATCTTAGTGAACTTCTCAAACCACATACTCCTGCTAGAACACTCAGATCTGCCACTCAACTACTTCTTACGCAACCCAGATCTCGGCTGAAGTCTCGGGGTGACCGTGCGTTTGCTCCGGCTGCCCCGGGACTGTGGAATAACCTTCCTCTCGACCTCCGCGCATCTGATTCTATTGCACTGTTTAAAACACGACTAAAAACCCACTTATTCAATCTTGCCTTTCCCTCTAGTTAACATTTCTTTTATGATTTTATATCATGCACTTTTATGCTCATTTAATTCCTTGTTTGTTCTGTATCTGTTGCTTTCCTATGTATCAGTGACAGTTATCTGCTTGCATACCTAGTACTTGCTTTGGTCCTATTTCTGTTATCTTCCTTTTATTCTCTATGTTACTTGGCATACCCTTGGTTTTAAGTGTGCTTTATAAATAAAGTTCGTTATTATTATTATTATTATTCTCATTATTATTTAAAAGTAGAATGGGAGGCAGAGCCTTCAGTTTTCAGGCCCCTCTTCTGTGGAACCAGCTTCCAGTTTGGATTCAGGAGACAGACACCATCTCTACTTTTAAGATCAGGCTTCAAACTTTCCTTTTTGCTAAAGCATATAGTTAGGGCTGGACCAGGTGACCCTGGATCCTCAATAGGCATATGCTGCTGGGGGATTCCCATGATGCATTGGGTGTTTCTCCTTCACTCAACTTTTTTGTTTGTTTTTACCTCTCTGCATTTATTTGTTAGTTATAATTAACTTCTGTTCCTGCCCTCACCTGAACCCGTCGCAGCAGATGATTTTAGTGATATTTGTAATAATCTGATAAACAATTTTTCTGTGTTTTAATGAATTATCGCTCATCAACAGCTCCTGTTAGAACCAGTGAGGAACAAAAGTTGCTCCATGCAGGAAAGCTGTGTGTTAAGCTGTGTGCAGCAGATCACACATTTTCTAAATGTTCACCATTGGTCAGGCATTGCTATCAGCGTAAGAAGGAGACAGAAGAAAATACAAAGTTTATAAATTCTTCTTTTACTCGAGCAAACCAAATAGAAACAGAGAGCATGTTTCTCTCATAGTTAGGAGCTTGAAAGAAGTGACTGAATGGGTGGAGAGTCTCAGGTATTTAAACCCTAGTGGGGGTCGTCCCTTAAGAGGTGGTTCTTAACCCACTATTAACCATGTGTGCCGTCACATGAGTCAGGCGTAGGTCATTACCTGTTTCCTGCCTTCTCTGTATAACTGTAGAGCCTACAAAATTAAGCACTTTGAGGCACCTGTTGTTGTGATTTTCTGAAAATGAATAAAGCTGAGTTGAATCCAATTCAATTAAGTACACGTGTGTACTACATGTACATGTGATGTTTTATATACTGTACCAGCCATGATAGAAAGAAATAAGATGTTGGTACATATTTAACATAATTGGACTTGATGTGTAAAGCGCTTTCGGTGTTATGTGACGGCTGTGTGCAGGCAGGAAAAGGACCCAAGGTGCAGACTCCGGAGGCAAAACTTGAACTCAAAACAGCTTTAATGCTGAACTCAAACAGGGTAACAAAACTGAGACTACAAAAGAACCTTACACAGAACACACACACCGCAAGATAAGGGTAGATCACAACCATGACAAACTGAAACACAGGGCTTAAATACATAGAGGGAGCAATCAGGGAATGGACAACAGGAGGGAAACACAGCTGGGACAAATCAGAACTGACGAGACAAGGAAGCGTAAACTGAACACACTGAGATAAGACAGAGACCTTCAAAGTAAAACAGGAAACACATAACACAGACTCACATGCAGACTCACATGCAGGCACTACAGAGGGAACAGAGACGTGGGACCAGGGCAGACACAGACACTGACTGGACACGGGGATATAGCGGACAGGGGAGACAGCAACTAAGGATAACACAGAGACAAACCATAAGACATAACTCTAACAAAAACCCAAAGACTAGAAATTATAAATAATATAATAAACTCAAAAACCCTGGGTCAACGACCCAGGCATCCTAACATTCGGGTCCTTAGGGACTAGTAAGGTGCTATACAAATACAGGCCATAATTATCCCTAAAGTTTCCATTTCTTTGTATTTTCTCTCTCGTCTAACTTTTGCCAGTCTCTCTCCATGAATTTGCTTTTATTCGTTCATTTTTATATTTGTGAGTTCCTGTATTGACTGTTGTTATTTTCTGACTGCCAATTTGAAAACTTTGGTGAAAGAAATATGTAGAAATGCAGGAGGAGGAATCAGCAGTGATCTGATCACAATAGTTATTGAATGCATCCACAACACTGTAGTTAGATTTCCAGGGAGATTCAGTTCAATTTTATTTATACAGCACCAACTCACAACAACAGCTGCTGTATATTGTAAGGTAGACGCTACAATAATATGGTGGCATGTCAGGTTACATCGTAGTGTTCAGACGAGTTATTATTATAGGATTATTTATAATGTTTCACTACAACACTATAGTGTTTATAGTGGAAGGTACAGGTTTGCTGCTGAAGCATAAATACACAGTTAGCCTTCAATCCGATGGATGTCATCACATGAGGCCAAAAGCTGAAGTATTAATAAAATTACATTTTTGACTGGTTTGGCCTTTTTGTTTGTTTTCAGGATTCTTCACTCAGTTTTGCACAGGTCTGGATGAAAATGTGATCCATGAGGTTTGGCTCAACTTTGAACTTGGAAGGATTATTTAGCAATGTGGGATTCCACATTCTGACTTATATCAGAATCTAGTCAAGAACAGCTCTAGTTCTTAGTTACTTTGAAATTATTTTAAGGTTTGAGAAGACTGAGCAATAAACAATAATTTAGACGTATATTTACTTCACAGTAGTGCTCAGTGGAACTCTGAAAATGATCACTGTGGACATCCTCAGTCCTCTGATGAAGGGGAATGCTCTTCCATGACCAAAGCAGCATCTGAACTCATTATTATTAAATGTATCCAGTCAAAGCTCAAGTGACTAATTCAGAACAGGATCTGTAAACTCAAACATAACATTATCAACATGAAGCGTGTATGAAATAACCAACAAGAGACTCACTGATTGTTGTATTGTTACTTTAATGCTCCTTCAAACTGCCTCTGATTAGATTTAAAGTACAAAGTGACACCAGCAGCAAGAAAAATGAAAGCAACAGCGCCCCCTTCAAAGACGTACAGTATTTTATTTTATCTGACAGAGTTGATAGACTGAAGTTAAATTAAAACACCCGACTCCCAGACATGTTGCACAGTAGGAGCATGGCTCTTTATGTAAATGTGATGAGGTATTCTGGGTAGGCCTGGATATCATTGAAGACCACAAACATGGTTGGATTAGCAGCGTCATCTGTGACGCTGTCATACAGGTCTGAGGCACTCCCAGATTTGGGAGGAGGGGTGATCATGCCTTTTTGTCCTTGGGTGTAGTCTCCAACTAGAACTCTGGCCTGGTACATGCGCTTGTGTCCGCTGGTGTCGGGCGTGGCGTAGTTTCCTGCTGAATAGCAAGGGTCCGCAGCAAAGTAAGAGCCGTTGCCGTACATCGCAGCTGTAGACAGAGTGAACAAATTAATTGAATAACTAATTAACAAACTAGTGTTAAAATATTCTACCCTTGTATGTGTGTACTGTGTGTGATGGCTTTACCATTTTTTCCTGCGTAGCTGCGGTTGAAGCCTTGTTTGTTGATCAGATGGATGGAGGTGTGAGTGGTGCCGTGAAACAGAAGCAGTTCATTGTTTGTGTGTTTATTCTTCACCTCCATTTGTTTCTTCATGATCTGGTAGTTCTGCCACAGTGACGGATTTTGGACTCGTTCGATCTGCCGACGTAATCCAAACACATCATGTTGGTGATTTTCATTGAAGTACAATAACTGTCCTTACCTCTGTGTCTGCTCTCTAATGATTGTTGACAAAGTATTTATAATTTATTCAACATTCAAATTCTGCTGGCTTGAAATGATCCAAGGTGGCAAAGTCAAGGCTTCAAACTGGGAATGGGTGATGTCACATGTTTAGGTCCAACACTACAGTTTATGCCAAACCAACTGAAGTTAAAGCTGAGACTTGGGAACTAATTTACTCTCCTTTTGTTTTCAATTATATAAAAAATATAGAATACTTCTGTGTACATCATACAGCCTGGTCTGTGTATTTATGACTGAACATACACTGATGATGTTGAGGTTGAGTCCGGTCTTCGTCAGTTCTTTCTCCACATCGTTGTATTCATTAGATGCTGGAGCCACAGGAAACAGCTTCAGCAGGTCGTCCTTCATATCCTCCCAACATGAAGGCAAAGGCAGAGCGCTGGTACCTGCAGAACAAAAAGTAAAAACTCACCAGTGAAACTTTTCAAGCTTTTCTTGGTCCAATGCAAAACGTTGGACACATTGTTCTGTGTTCTTCCAGCAGGTTAAATGAGGACTACGTGCACATTACTGACTCACCTTTCAGGTCTTTTCGATGGAGCTCCACATCATTACGTCCGTTTGCTGAAACTGCTTTTTCACGCGCTGGGTCGGCGGTGTACGCGTCATTGTTGATCTTGATCTTTGCTTTTTGTTTGGTCTTGAAAGCTTCCTCGAGGGTGAGGTTGGTGTTCATGTCAAAGGCCACCATTGACCCATTATGGTCCTTAAATCGCCATTCCACCAGTTCACTCATCTCCAAGGCCTTTTTCATCAAGGCCTCCGCCCGCTCCACCTTACGGATGATGTCCCTGATGGTCATCAAATAAAAAGGTAAAGCAATACTTTAACATGTAACATGTTAAACCTAAGAATTATTGCATATCAATGGTTTATGTGGCTTTCCTGTTTTCTGACCTGACTGCAGACTCAGCAGTGTAGACATCCCTGGTCAGACCCTCCAGGTGGATCTCCGGGTCCTGGTCCTCTGCTCCTTTGTCCAGACGGATGCTGACCGTCAGTTCTCTCTGCAGAGCCTTCAGCTTTTCCATGTCAGCCTGTGACAGCTGACTAATGCAGGGGTCAGAGATGGTTTTCTGTGCCTGCTCAGCCAGAATCAGGTCATTAATCCTTTTCTTGGCCTGACTCGCTGCCTGCAGCATCAGACAAATGTGTGTTAATGACAGAGATTTAAAGACAATCATTTTATTTTAATTCTACTGAGTGTACTGGAACTATATCCTCGTGAGCAACACGTATACAGACCAGCAGTTACTTCAACTCAGTGTCTCTGAATATAGTTTTGGTTGCTCAGTTAGAAGCAGAGATTTTTCCTTTGATCTATATTTACGATGGTAGTGAACCTCACTGTGATGAAAGACTTGATGAAGCTGAACTCTGAAGGAACTGTGGATTCATTCTCTAACAATGTTTTCTGAACTTTTGACCAAACAAGGAAATCTGTTTCTCTGCTGCTTTGTTATTTATGCTAAACTAGCCTCGAGCTCTGCATTACACATGTAGGAAGATCTGAGATCAATATTAATAAAAGAAAGAGACAGTGTGTAATAATATATTTATGCTTGACTATTAAAGTAAAAAGACTATTTAAAGAAAGGGTTCGTCCTAAAATGCACTGACCTCTGTCTAGAAAGCAGACTTCCTGTAAAATAAATAAATAAGAATGGAAACATAACATGAATGAATTTGTACCTTGTGGTCATCGGCACACAGGTGAAACACTGCGGGCTTAAACTCCTCCCTCTCCAGGACTAAGTCAGCAGCGATTGGCTGCTCTGCTCCGAGCCCAAAAAACAAAGTTAGTCTAAAACAGCTCAAAAAAATGTTGTATTATAGCAAAGAGATCTGTGAATGTCACATAGAGTCCAATCTCCATAAAACAATGTGCGAAAAATCCACAAAAACACTATAATTAAAAAAAAACATATAAACAATATTTTAATTGAGAATAGTAAAATATAATATATTTAAGACAGCAGTTTCTATTCTTAGATCTTCATCACTGACAGAGTTGTTCAAAGAAGAGCTGATGTAAAAAAGTGCATCAGCCCGAATGTGATTTATTGTTCACAGATTAAAAAACAATGTAATACCTTCAGTTTTGCTAACGACACTCTTCTCCTGCACCCTCTCTTCCTGTCTCTTCTTCATGCTCATGTGGAAATGTTTCAGCATGGCCGTCTGGAAGATCAGGATCTTCACACTCTGAACAAACCTCGGCTGTTTCCTCTTCACAAACTGCACCACTGCATCCACCATGGCCTCAGCCACCTCTGAAGGGCTGGCCCCTCCCTGACCTGATGGGCAGACAAGGACCAAGCAATGATGATGATGATGATGATGAAAGGACGACAGCTTGTTAGATTCAGAATATGAGTTCCATTTCAATACAGTGCCAAGAAAAAGAGCTGGACAAATGAAACATACTGACTGAAAAACAGAAATAAATCAGTTAGAACGCGGAGCACCAACAGTCCACCTCAGAGTCGTTTGTACTGTTGGAAAAAGCACTAATGTGACTGAGATGAGCGAGCATGGAGGAGCAGCAGAGATGGAAACTACCTCGCAGCAGTGAATCCACCGGACAGTTAGCTGCTCTAATCACACATCGCTGTAATCTGACACACAGAGCTGTGTTTCAACTTTGTATTAAAGACATTTTAGTGGCACAAACTCAGGTTTGTAAGAGTGGGGTGAAGTAAGGATGCTGCGCATTGCTGCACAGTGAACCGAGTTGTGATGGAGGTGTAGCCTGTGGCTCTGCTGCAGGGGAGGGGTGGTGCAGGGAGGCTGGCAGGGCAACTGAGTCCACTCGACTAGTCATGCTCTCACTATTTGCTGAGAGGGGAGAGAGCGCAGATGGCAACATCTGGAAAGCTGCTGCAAAGCCCAGCTGTGTGCATCATGTACAGACCTGTTCCCAGGGCTGGGAAGGCGACAGAGCTGAACTTTTTCTTCTCGCAGACCTTCAGCACCGAGTAAATTGTGTTTTTAATGTTTGCAGGGTCGTTCTGGCCGACGACGTGGACGATGTTCCTGCTGGGCAGCTGCCCGGCTGATGTCAGGATCATTGCAGGAGGCTGAGCCGTGGAACTCACTGCAGGGAGGAAACATCATTATGAGAAGTGTGAAGCATAGTGAGTCTAAAAAGGAAGTGAAAAGGCTGGAGCTTCATGTACACACCGAGCTGAGCGCACTCCTGCTCAACTGTTACTCCAGCACCGTCTAAGATCGCCTTGGACACTCCTGAGCAGCAATAAGAGGAGAGCAGCAGGTGCAGTTAGTCAGATTTTGTTACACAGAAAAAACATGTTTATTTTCACAGAGTTAAATTTCACAGTTACCTCTGTCTCGTTCTCTTTATATGTGCATATTTTAAAAATAATAATTCTCTACCCGCCCTGCAGGCGATTTTTGGTTTGTTCCTAGGACTGCGCTGCTCTGGAATCTGCTGGAGCCTCCAGCCCAGTGTCGGGCGCTGCCCTCAGTGCTCTAAAGCACCAGACAGCAGAGGTGGACAAGCAGACGAAGACAGCTGTAGGAATGTAGCTACACCGAGTGACAGCACCATCAGGAAGAATGAGAAGCTGCAGAAGTACCAAGGGCTCAGAGAAGAGCTCGAGAAGATGTGGAGGGTGAAGGTAACAGTGGTCCCAGTGGTAAATGGAGCACTCGGTGCGGCGACTATCAACCTGGGCGAGTGGCTCCAGCAGATCCCAAGAACAACATCTCAGATCAGTCTTAGGAACGGCATAGATACTGCACAGCACCCTGAAGGAAGGTCCTACTCAGTGTCTTAACTGTTGTAGCCACAAATATAAAGTCAACACTCACCTGCTTTAAGGTTAAAGCTCTGATTGGAGGAATTGACAATGACATCACTGGCTTCCTTGGTAATGTCACCTGATGATGCCTCAAAGGTGAGTTGATCGATCTGCATCTGGTACACATCGAGGGAGGTGGACAAGACTGGGACAGAGAAATGTACACACACACACACACACACACACACGCACGCACGCACGCACGCACGCACGCACGCACGCACACACACACACACACACACACACAGTCTCTTTTATAACACTCACTTTTTCACACTCACACCTATTTAAAAATCCACAGTTGACCAACTCTTCCATATAATTAAACAGGAACAGGCAGAGCTGCAGGTCTGAACTCAGGACCTGTAAAGTTAATGTGCCAATGAGCAAAGCGCGACGTCGCCTCCTACAGGTTTATTTCTAAAACTATACTAAAGGCATTAAAATAAGACCTTTTAATAACTGTCCACCCACCAACATTCACACAGTGTTTACTCTCTTCTGTCCAATGTGTTTAACATAAAGCTCAACAGCAACACCTGCTGGTTAAACTAGGCTCGCATACATCTTTAACGAATATGAATTGTCACTGATGGTCACATCAGGCCACTTAGTGAAACTAAAACATCCTCAGTTTGTCCTGCTACATTAAGACTAAATAACCCGTGAACATCAGGTTAAACAGGATTCTGCTCTTTGTAGCTCTGATGGTTCTTACCTGAGGAGTGCTGTGATTGGTCGACAGCCTGTTGAGCTGGTACCTCATGAAAACCACGTGCTTCATGTTGGACGTTCCTCTGACCGGTGAACTCTCTGGTGAAACACTGATAATATATTTCATGTGTTACGTTCATGCTGGTGATTTTTTGTTTTCACAGCACTGATGAAGCTGCTGTAACTGCAGCTCAGTGCAGAGAAAAAATAATAATGTATTATTATTAATAATAATAATTGTAATAAAATGTAAAATGTAATAATTAATTATTACATTAATGTAATAATGTAGTCTGATTTAATCTTTGTTGTATTTGATTTTTCAGTTTTTATTGTTTTTTGTTGCTAAGTTTACATCATAGGTTTGTTCCTCCTGAAGCAGCATCAAATATATTCTCATACAGCTCTAATGAAATCAGCTGCTTGTATGCTTGACACTGCTGACAAAACATGATTCTGCTAATGTCATTACCTAAGAAATAAAAAGCATTGACTGCTTAATGGTGTACTTAAGAAAGTACAGCTGTCACCGAGCAGAAACGGGAGCTGGAAGCATGTAAATATAATAATAACCACTGCAGCCAAACAGAGAGCCTGACGAGCCCAGCTGTGAGTAAGCTGTTAAGACTCGACTGTACGCTGTGTTCCTGTTTTCCTCTGAAACAATAAGCTCCGTTGGAGCCTTTCAACGCCTCTCTCTGTCTCTCGCTAACAAAGTCGACCCAGACAACAGAGTAAAGCTAGTTTTCAGCTACGAGCCGACACGAACCCGACGTATCAGCCAGAGGTCCCTTTACTACGGTTCGGAGCCGCGGACCTGTTTTATATACGCGAGGAATAGTTTTCTACACGAGATCGCTGCAAAAAGTGCAGCCTTACCTAATGTCCACCTACTGTTACTCATTATATTAAGATTTAAACATCTAGCTGGTGTTGGTGTGGAGAGTAACCTTCAGTAATAGTAATAAATCACACAGCAATAGGACATTCATGTAGTTGTGATACCATATTAAGTAATCCAAGGTATTCAGAATACGTTACTCTCACTGAGTAACGTAACACAATACGTTACAAAAGACATTGTTCGGCATGTATTCTGTAATCTGCAGTGGAATACATTTTAAAAGTAACCTTCCCAACACTGAGAGTACAGCACTTCAGAGTCACACTGCTGTAAATTTGACAAGCCGAACACATTCTGTACTGCACAGGAGACACTGACAATGGTCTACAGCAGATAAGGATGCGCAACACAATGCGCTGTAAAAAAAAAAAAAAAAAACCCAAAAAACAGGAAACATGCAAAATTGCACACAAAGAAAATCCACGGGCGGCTTAAGGTGAAGCGCGTTATAGCGAGGGACCACTGTACTAACAGTGTGTATCACCACTCAGTGTGGTTTTTGCTACCTGTAGCCACAAGCAGCTTCACCAGTTTGTGTGCTAAGCTAGGTGACGGTGTGACTGATCAGTGTCTGCCTGCACATTATGTGTCCATCTGTTTGTTGTGGGTTTGCTCGTCTCTAGTGCTCACTGTCAGAACATGATAAGCACTTAAACAGCTCCTATCAGAGTCACAAACTCACATCCACGGTTTGGCTGTCACTGGGGTGAACGACGATGACCACCTCTCTCAGACAGCGAGGATTTCTGCTGCCGCTGTACGAGCGGATCTCTCTCAGCAGGAGTTTGGACACCAGGGCTCTGGGGAAGCTCAGGTTTCCTGTCCCGATGGCTGGGAAGGACAACGATGCCATCTGACGTTTCTCAGCCTCCACCAGACAGTATCTGATGATGGACGTTAACTCCTGACAAACAGAGATAAGACATAAAGTGAAGCTGGACTTCAGTGACTGGGCAAGATACACAGTATGGTATGTGAACGACCAGGAACAAAAGTGGAGTTTTCAGTGGTGGTGAGGGGCGCAGAGTTTCTCCTGATGCATCCCTCAGTGGACGAGTGCATGAATGATGGTAAAAAAGCGTTTGGGGATAGAAAACAGTGATCGGATGAATGTGCGAGGCTTGTAGAAAGAATCTGGAATTCTCAGAGTAGAGAAGTGCTATGTTAGTATCTCACACATGCTGGGGCTTATAAGAATAACAGAGTTTAAGAAAAGAAAAGAGAATAGAAACGGCTTTCTGTAGAAGAAATGCAGATGTCTGTGGGACACACTTTAAGTGTTTGTGCTGGGGTGTGGTCTGCAGTTCCTCTGCAGAGGTGGGGTGGTGCAGTGGGCTCAGGGGCAGTACTCGGTAGGCTGACGGGGCAGCTGAGCCTAACAGACTAATCATGCTCCTTAGTTCAGTGACAACAGCATCTGGAGTTGCTATGTGACCAGCGGGAGAACCTGCAATGAGTCACAAATGAACACGTTTCACTGCCCAAAATGTGTGTCCTGGTTCTTTCACGTTTGCACTGGTACAAAACCTAGTTGGGCATGTCGGACCCACAACCCACACAACTGGCCAGATGATGGTTTAGCTTGCTGTGATGCACAAGAAGCAGGTGGCGTTGCATCAAGTTCGGCTGGAGAAGCTGCAGGATAAACCTGCACCGGATGGAGCCAGGCAATGACTCCCAGGCATTCCTGAAAATGTTCCAGGGGAAGCTCAGACGGCTGCCCTGAACTTGCCCTGAACCCCCCTCCTTTCGGAGGAGTTAAGTAGCCAGCAATTCCAAAAGCACCTTTGCGCCCGAGACCATTAATGGAGGTCCTGTTTGAGCGCATTGGCATGGACCTCATCAGGCCATTTAATAATAATGGATTGCATTTAAATAGACCCCTCAAAGCGCTTTATAATTCCACTATTCATTCACTCTCACGTTCACACACTGGTGGAGGCAGCTACAGGTGTAGCCACAGCTGCCCTGGGGTAGACTGACAGAAGCGAGGCTGCCATATCGCACCATCGGCCCTTCTGGCCAACACCAGTAGGCGGCAGGTGAAGTGTCTTGCCCAAGGACACAACGACCGAGACTGTCCGAGCCGGGGCTCGAACCGGCAACCTTCTGATTACAAGACGAACACCCAACTCTTCAGCCACGATCGCCCCGTTTCACTGGCATGCATGCGGATATTGCTTTGTAATAATTCTGGTAGATTATGCAGTGTGATATCCCAAAGCTGTGCCGCTGTGCACCAGTTCTGCACAGAACGTGGTGTTTCTGGTCATCTCACAAGCATCTCAGACAAAATTCGAAAGAGATACTGACTGACCAGGACACGTCATTCATGTCTCACACACTCAAAGAGCTTTAGAAATTATTGGGCATTAAGTCTGTTTGGATGGCATCTGTTGCCTTCAGATTGGTGGGCTGTTGCAGCTCAATAAGACTTAAAGTCCATGATTCATACGTTCATTCACGAGGATGAATGCAATTGGGATTGCTGGTTGGACCTTCTGTTGTTTGCAGGGCGTGAGGTGCACTGCAAACAACAGACAATCCTGAGACCCCCACAGGATCGTCTCCCTTTGAGTTACTGTTTGGCATAAAGCCGCGGGGGTGTTGGACCTGATTAAAGGAAACTGGAAGGAAGGTCGGCGCCCAGCTATAATTGAAATTCAATATGTTCTGGACCTGAGAGCAAAACTGCACACATTGGGAAGGTTATCACAGCAAAATTTGTCCCAGGTCCAGCAATGTCAACAGCACCTGCACAACAGAGGGGCTAGACTCATTTTCCCTGGACATAAAGTGCTTGTATTACTCCCGTCTTCTAGCTCAAAATTACTTGCCAACTGGCAAGGACCCTTTGTGGTCACACGGTAGGTGGGGGACGTAGACTATGAGGTGGTATGGTCAGACAGGGGAGGAACTTGTATATCACCTCAACCCCCTCAAAGCATGGAGAGAGGCTTCTCTGGTGAGCCTGGTGAAGAAGAGAGATGAGTTGGAGGTGCAAAATTCCACCATTCCCACCTCCTGGACTTGTTAGGCACTGCAAGTTTTAAAAAAAAAACCAAACCCTGGATTTAACCAAGGGCTGCTGGCAGATGCCCTTGTCTGCGGAGTCTAAGGAAAAACTGTCCTTCTCCACTCCATACAGTTTGCACCAATTGGTTACACTTCTGTTCGGCTTGTTCGGAGCGCTGGTCTCACACCTCATGGACCAGGTGCTGCTTATGCCTGCTGCCTACTTGGATGACGCTATCATTCAGAGTGACACCTGGGCAGAGCATGTGCAGCGGGTGGCCACAGTCCTGGAGTCCCTGAGCCAGGTGGGGCTCATGGCCAACCCAAAGAAGTGTGTGGTTTGAGGGAGAGAGGTAGAGTATATCGGGTACCACTTGGGAGGTGGACAGATGCGCCCCTTAGATGGTGGTTCTTGGAACTGGCTGGTTATTAAGACCGTCTTGTTCCAAACTTTGCAAACCTGACCAGCCCCTTGACCAAAATGGTGCCCCAGATCTGGTCCAGTGGATGGAGCTTTTGTGTGGTTTAAAAAGGTTCTTTGTGGGAGCCCCTGTCTCACACATGTAACTTCTACTTCCCTTTCGTTCTGTAGATGGATGTCTCAAACAGAGGGCTGGGGGCAGTTTTGTCACAGCAGGTAAGGCGGGTTGACTGCCCTGTAGTCTACATCAGTCGGAGGCTGTCGGAGAGGGAGGCCAGGTACAGCATGGTGGAGAAAGAGTGTCTGGCAATCCAGTGGGCAGTCAGCTCTCTTTGTTATTGCATCCTGGGACACTTATTCACCCTCTGCTCAGACCACGCCCAGCTGCAATGGCTCCACCACATGAAAGATGCCAACGCCCAGATAACGCAGTGGTATTTGTCCACAGTCATTTAAGTTCATGGTGATCCAAAGGGGTGATAGGCTGGGAGAGGGTAGGGTGGTGCAGTGGGCTCAGGGGGCAGTGACCGGCAGGCTGACAGGGCAGCTGAGCCTAATAGACTATTCACGCTCTCCTTTTTCAGTGGCATCAGGACCCAGAGCTGGTGTGTGTGCGACCAGCAGCTGGAAAGCTAAACTGTGTATCCTGGGTCCTTCATGTTTACAGTGTCCAACCTTTATTAGGCCTCACCTCCTCTGCCTGGCCGCCTCCTTTGTCCCAGAAAGGACAAACAGCGTGAAAGACTTTCTGGCACGTGAGGTTGTAGCCGTCAGTGACGACAACATCACCGTATCGCAGCGTGTTCCTTCTGGCTTCAGAGTAGATGGCGTCCTGCAGACTCCTTCCAGCTGTTGACAGGATGGCTTTGGACACAGCTCCCTGGTTCAGTTTCATGTCCTCTGAGATGGTGTTGACGATGACGTCAGTCTGTGGAACAAAAGTAAAATCACAAAAAGCTTGGTAAATGAAAGCCAGTTTTAAGTAAAAAATCAAAAATATCTCATTATTTTTGCATTAAAAAGGCCGAGACACTAAATGTCTGCAAACTACAGTATATAAAATACACAAACTGTACAGTCTTCCATAAAAATATTGCAGTATAAATTCTTAATTATGTGATCAGATTTGTATGTGCCTTCGTTGTTCCTGCTGATAAAGGTGTGTAGCTTTGTTCTTAATTAATATCTTATTTCTGGCTGATGGTTTTGCCCACCTGATATAGAAAGACCAGGAAATGTATCCAGGCATTTTGACATGTTAATCAAATTATAGTTAAATGAGCAAAGTTTGAGTCGTGTTTGAAACATGTGACACCTTCACACGAGTCAATTAAAAACATAAAGCAGCTTTCAAATTGGAATCAGTGGATGTTTGAATGTGCTGTATTTATCAATGCACTAATGTACAAAAGTCTTTGATGAGCATTCCTTTGTAAACACAGGGCCAAATGAATTTATGTAGTAAGCTCATTTGGCCCTGTGGTGAACACTGTTGTGGTGTTCAGCAGAACTGAAACTCCACAAAAACATGAAAAGACAGCGACAGATTGAAAAAATACTGCATAAACCAGAATTTACTTTTAATCCTGGTTTAAAGATGCATGTAAGCCAAATCTATCCCTTCATGTTGTAATTACATGACCATTTACAGAATCCTCTAAACTATGATCCAAATGACAGCACAGGTACTCACAGTCTGGTCCTGAATGCTTCCCTTACATAAAATGATCTTCAGCCCCTCAGCTGTGGTCTGCTCCAACCTACATCCAATCAGATAACAGACTGATGATATCAAAGAGGCCTCATGGACATGAGGTCATCAAGAGTGTGACAAAACCAAAGAAATAGAAGGGGAACCACCTTACCCTCCATGCTCTCTATGGCTGATTTGTTGCTTGGGGCTCAGGCCTCCCCTGTTACCGTGATGATTTCCTCCTCTTCCACCTCCTCTTCCACCGCCTCTTCCACCACCTCTTCCTTCTTCTCGCTTTTCATTACACCAGTTGGCATCATGTGATTGGTTCTGACCTCTGCCTCTGCCTCGACCCCGCTTATGTCCACTAGGAAGTAATGACAATTTTAAATACTTTCCAAATGACTCCAATTTGACTGAATACTTAAGCAGCCATTTAAAGTTAATAATAGCTGCTCAGCCATCTTTGTGGATTAGGAAGCCATAAACCATAAATCTGACCAATAAATTGATATAATCTTTCTCAACTAGCTCAGCATCAACAAAGTTTACTGAAAAGATTTAAAGAAATAGTTTTATTTTGGGGGATTGTGGATATAGATTACCTCCATGCTGTCAGGTATACAGAAGTGCTTATACAGTTATACAGCAGACAAAATCCAAATAAGGACGTTACATGGAGCTGGATATTGTTACCTGTGATCATGAGCTTGATGAGTATCAATGTTAAGATTAGAGATGGCACGATACCACTTTTTTATGTCCGATACCGATACCGATATCATAAATTTGGATATCTGCCGATACCGATATGAATCCGATATAGTGTTTTTTAATCAACAAAACTGTTTTTTAAAATATCTTGCTGCATTTTGTATAAGTTCATACTCAAGTTTAAAACAACAACTACACTAAAGCTATTCTGTTATACCTGTATGCAAAAGAAAATATTTCATAGTTCAGCAATACTGATCAATAGGGCTGCTCGATTATGGCAAAAATGATAATCACGATTATTTTCACTGAAATTGAGATCACGATTATTTGACGATATTTATTTAACCCTTTAAGACCTACTATAGAACCAAGTCCACCAGAGCTTATATTATTTTTATTTATTTATTTTACATGCTGTAGTGCCATTTGTGGGAGCATTTCAAGTTGCTATACATCAATACAACCATTATAGCCCAGATTTTAATAATATGTATGCATTAAGTCCATAGTAATTACATAAATTGCAAAAAAGTGCAATAAACTACAAAAAAAATTGAAAATCACTTTTGTTTTGTTTACATATATTTCTACTTGGAGAAGTTTAAGAGGTTTATCCCTCAAAACTTTAAATACAATAAAGTTGCAAAAAATAGTTTACAACAACAGGAAATTTATTTTGAGTGTCTTCATAGTTTTATTTTGGAGATACAGCAATTTTTATATACTGCAGGAAAAACAAAAAACAATCCTATGATGCAAATTTGCAAAGAAAACAGCAGGTGCATCATTTCACTGTGGGAAGTGTTACGAACAGCTGATAGTAACGGCAAAGCGTGTTTCTGGAATATTATGTTTTTGTTCCTGCAAGCGCTTTTTATGCAATTTTTGCAAAGCTATATGTGGAACGAAACCGTGACTGAGGACAAGCTGATGGCATCAGATGTAAGTACAACTCCTCCGGTTTCATATGCAAAACAAATTATTGCGCTAGCTTACACGGTTCAGGTTCTACGGGGATTTAAAAATAGTTACACAAAACAGAGCGTGCTGCTCTGACCGGCTTTAAAGGGTTAACAATGACTTTAAAAAATAATATAAAATAGTGTGCAACACCACTGAAGTTTTTTTTTTTTTTAAACTCTCTTTTCAACCAACGGCAGTCACTCTCCAAATAACTTCTGCTTAGCTTTCCGAGCTTCCCTCGGGTCCTCTTAATCAGTGGTCTCCAACCTTTTTTGCGCCACGGACCGGTTTATGCCCGACAATATTTTCACGGACCGGCCTTTAAGGTGTCGCGGATAAATGAGGGAGGGGCTAATAATCGGCTCAGTCATTTTTAATGATTGTTGAAAGCCCAGATCGTAATCGTGATTAAAATTCGATTAATTGAGCAGCCCTACTGATCAATCTAATAAACTTAGACCTACACCATCCTCCCTATTCTGGTATTTTAAAGAGTACTTAGCAGAAATATTAAGCAACCTAACTAATAGGGTTCCAACTCCCAGCAACAACAAAAATAAATAAATAAAAAATAGGGAACCACCCCTCACGCTCCACCTCATGATGCTTAATCGACATAATCAACCTTAATTTGATGCAGTGTGAAAAAAAAATGCACAGAAATCAATTATTTTTCAAGAAATATTAAATAGATTCAACATCTTTCTTCAACAGAATTGCAGACTGCACAGATGGTACCTTCCCAAAGGAAAAAGTACTATAGCTTACTAGGGTATATATATTAGACTTAATAGTTACTATATACAGTAATTGACTTCTATTCATTTTACATCAAATTAAAACTTTGGGTGTCAGATAATTATTTATTAAAAGCTCGACATTTTAAATGAGAATAAGAAAGAAAAGTATGTCTTTGTGCCCCCTTTTCCCTGTTAATGCCCTATCGGCCCCCTGGCTAAACTTTGCTAGATCCGCCCCTGCACAGTTACCAGCGTCAGCTGCGTAGAAAAAGATCCTGGTGTAGAAAGTAATATTAAATAAATTCTAACAACAGCTGATCAAGGTTAAACGTGCTGCTGTTGTTCAGCCGCTGGTTTCCTCTTTCTGGTGCAAAGTGGGCCAAAAACAAACAAGAGAGACAGACTCGCGACAGAAAAGCCGATCAGCTGATCGTTAAGCAGTTTCATGATTGAAGTAGCAGCAGGAGAGGCAGTCGCTCCTTAAGCTTAACGCAGGAATGCTTTACAAACATTCAGAGATGGACTTACACACTTGCTTTACTTCTCTCGGGATAACTTTGTCGGAGATGAAATGCCAGGTTGCTAGCGAAGCTCCACATGCTATCCAGACCACCGACAGGTCCCGCATGCCACAGCCGCTCTATCACGTGATGCATACTGCTCCGACGTGCTAACGTTCTGAGGTGAGTTACGGCGTGTTGCAAGTTTTGTGAGGTGCTTTCGTGATATTTAATGGATCGGATTACATTTTTTATTTTTCTCCGATATCCGATCCAGTAATTTAGGTCAGTATCGGACCGATACCGATACGTAATATCGGATCGGTCCATCTCTAGTTAAGATGTTTACAGTAAAAGTTCATTATTAAAAAAGGTTTAAAAAAATTACCCTGAAGCCCCTGTTCGTTTCCCGCCTGCTTGCTGTGAGATGGTCATTGTAGGTCTGAGGTCAGAGAACTCCTTGCTCACAGCTGTGGCCATGACTCTGACGGTCGTATCGTTGTTGTCCACCAGGTGAATCTCAGTTAATGATCTCAGACCTTGTGGGCTGTCACAGTGCTCCCGAACTGCCTGGGCTATGGTCTCAGCACAGAGGTCAACAGGGAAACCAAAGATGCCCGAGCTGATCGCTGGCAGTGCAATGCTGGAGCAGTTGGCCATCTCTGCTTGTCTCAGACTTTCTCTAACGGCAGTCTTCAGGCGTGACACTGACGTCTTCCTGTCAAAGTCAGAGAATCGTGGACCAACTGCATGGACAACATGTTTGCAAGGCAGGTTATATGCATCTGTTATGATGGCGTCACCAGGACGTAGACGTCCATTTTTAGCGACGTAGTCGCTGCTTTCTCTCTGCAGCTGTGGTCCTGCAGCCTTTAGCAGTGCCAAAGCCAGGCCACCAATGTGGTCTAAGTCCTCATTAGCTGCATTGACCACAGCATCCACACCAAAGCTGCAGATGTCCACCTTACTGACAGAAATCAGAACTCCACTGATGGTCTGCACTTCACAATAACAAAGGGTAGTTTCTTCTTCATAATTCGCAGCTTCTTCTTCTTCTTCAATCTCTGGACGAAGGAAGACCGCACATCTTACCTCATTCATTAATGTAGACAGTAACATTTTTCCTTGGTTTTGGAAGTATTTCTTTGCTCCTGGCTTGTCCACAGTTAAGGTGTCAGTGAAGAGAGCACTGGCCAGTTCCCTAAAGCAGGATTTGGCTTTCTGGACATGAAGACGAGCGCCAAGGATGCTGATGCCCTGCTTCTGTACATAAAACCTTACTGATACATGATTATCTTTAACAATACTGGACCACTCCTTTGATTTTTTCCTTTTAATAAACAAAACAACAGCACAGGATTGGAGACGAAGGATTTCTTGGACTTGTGAATGGCTTGCAATAAACTCCCTCAGACTCTGGCTGACCTCTTTCACTGGATTCACAAAACCAGCCACTGTTATTTTGTTTCTTCTTTCTGGATGCATCTCAATGGCAACCGTTTTTTTCTTGGATAGGTTGTAGGTATCCAGCAGCTTTTGCTTCAGGTGGCCCCAGGTGGGAAGTTTTAGAACTTTTTGGTCTTCCACTTCTACAATCTGATGAGCCAAAGCAGCCTTCATCTTACTTTCTGCATCAACAAGGGCTCTGTCAGAACTCCCCAACAGGAGAAGCCCTTTGCTTTCAATGGTGTAGATTGCACTGATGCCTTGAGATGTGAACAGATCCTGGGACATGTCCATGGGATCCAATGTTCTGAGAAAGTCTAGAAGACATGGGGGGACATTCTGTTGTTTCTTACTCATATTCATTATCTTCTCAGAGATCCATGACTTGGTCTTGTAGAACTCTGCAGTGAGTCCTGTAATGGTTAACTTCTGGGTGCCTTCATCATAAGAGAGTTTCATCTCAGGAGAAAAGTCCAGAGCAGCTTTGTGGAGCCCTTCCTGCTTCAGGATGTAGAACATCGCAGGGGACAAAATCATTTCCTCAGAGATGCTGTTTGTCTGTCGTTCAATGTGACTCATGGCTTTCAGAAGAATCTTCTCCACAGGAGCCCTGATTCGTTTTATATCATCAGCTCGGCCAGCAACAGTCAGAACCCCTTGTGATGCATCCAGCACCAGGATGGCATCTTCCTTCACAACTGAACGGACATCTTTCTGTGCAGCTCTCCATCCCAGTGCATTTACGTGACATATGAATGCTGTGTACTGAGACATCAGGCGATGGAAGGCATGTTGGGCCTTACTCATCCAGTTTTCTACATGTTCTGCAGTCAGACCTTGCTGCCTCAAAAACTCTGGCACAGGGCTGAGTTTCACTTCAGGGTCATTCAAATCCACTCTGCAGAAATGTGGACGCATCTGATCATTGATGTGTTCTGATAGTTTCTTCTCCACAAGGAATTTCCAGATAATGTGGTGAACACGCTCTGTGAAGGGCTCGGGCATCTTCCATGTTGGGCGTTCTTTGGCGTACAAGGCGGTTCCCAGTGACTCGTAGTATGGATATACCTTCACTGTGATAGATTTCATCTCGAGGTCTTTTTTAACGCAAATCTTTTCCACAACTGCAGCAAACAAGAAGCAGAGAAGCAAAGGTTAGATAAGTGGTTACTCTGCGGTTCTGAACTTTCTTTATCTGACAAATATCATTTTTCTACAACACTTTTCATCTTCAAATTACTTCAGTTAAACACATTTCAGATTGGATCTAGACTTTTTACAGTTTCTCAGTCACTGTTAGCTAACCGTTTCAGTCATTGTACACTACTTCTAAGTACAACAGGCATTAATCTAAAGCATTTTTTATTTTATTTTATTAACTTTAGTAATAACTGATTTCTTTGCCTCTAAGTTCAGGTTCACTTTAAAAAACTGGAAAAGCTGACCTAATATTTCCTATGTGAAGCTAGCTGCCTCAGACGTACCTCGTCCTTGGGAATGAAAGCACTATATAACCAAAGTACAGGAGTGATGCGTTCTAACGTTTGGGTTTGTTTTTTGTTGTTTTCATCTCGGCTGCTAGCTCCAGTAAGGACAACTATTAGTCGTACAGAATCCATTCTGAAAGCTTAAACACTAAAATGTTTCCAAAGTTTGCTGAACCAGTTTCTGTTTAAAGACGTGAAAGAACTTGGTGGGCAAAGCCCTCACATTAATCACCACTACTACAGCAAGCTGGTGCCTGCATACGTTCAGCATAGGTTTACATCAACAACAAAAAAGACCTTTAGGATCACTGAAAGTGATGATGGCAGCCTTTTCTTTTGGGATCATGATGATGTTTTTGGGATGAGTCCAAGTCTTCTCAAAATACAACTCCAGTATGTCTAGAAAAAAGCCAGAAATGCACAGCTTTACAGATTTCAACCAGAGGAGTCGACCCCTGCGTTTATTAAAAATAATGTATTAATTATCCAAAGGCTTTTACATACAGTCTATGGTTTTTAGGAGCACATGTACCTTTGACCACAGTCGGAGGAAGACTCTCCACTCGGATGTTCGTTGCTGCCTCCAGAGGCCGAGCGGTCAGTCCATGCTTCTTCATCTTTGTGCTGGTCTGGCTTACAGAGAGGAATCTCTCCACATCTGCAAAATAATCCAGATTAATCCTTTCAGACTGAAACAGGGGCTGCAACATATTATCTAGAAATGTTCTTATGAATGAATGAAGGCTTCCTCTTTATTTTTTAAATGTAGAGTCAATAAAGATTTATTTTCTATATTTAATAATCCTGCTTTATTGGAGACAGATCTGCTGTCATTTTATGCTGTTATGTAGACGACATTATGTTGTATGTAAAGCAACAAAGACGTTGGGATCAGTGGCAGCAAACAGAATGGTGATAAAGGAAAGCAGTGATAGGTTCCTCTGCTCAAAGAGTCTGTAGAGGTATTTGGATCTTTTCATTCTTTTTGTCATGGTCCTGGGTCGTGTGACCCAGTGTGTTATGCTTGACCTATTTTGATGTTTATTGTTTGCTTAGGTTCTTTAAGGTAGTCCAGCCCTTTTTTGTAATTATGTTACCCTTGCATTACGTCTCCCTTGCCCTTCGTGTGTTTATGTCTGTGTGTCTTGTACTGTCAAGTTCATGCTGTCAGTTATGTCACCTCCCCCTGTACTACGTCTCCCCGGTTCATGTCTCATGTTTCCTGTTTTACTTTGAAGGCCTGCATTCACTGTCTGTGTATTCAGCTCACTCCTCCTGTCCTGTCGTTAAGTTCATGTATGTCAGCTGCGTTCCCATGTGTGGCCACTTCCCCTGATCATCCCTCATGTGTATTTAGTCTCTGTGTTTCTTACAGTCTGTGTCGCGTCGTCTGTGTTATCTCCCCTACCCCTTGTCATAGTTTCCCAGCCTTAACTAGTCCTAGTTTGTACTTTGTTTAGCCATAGTTTTCCCAGTCTATGTTCAGGTTTTCCCTCAGTTGCTTTGCTGCCTTGTTCCTTAAGTTTTCGGCCCTAAATAAAGGCTCGCCTTCTGTTAAGTCCGGTTTTGTGTCCTCACCTCTGTTTGCTCTTGGGTCCTTCACTCACTCCACACGGTCTGCCCCGGCGGTCCGTGACACTTTTACTTTACTGATACCAATTTATTTATGATTACTGATATCAAAGTAAAAATTGTTTAACATGTGCTTCACTTGTTTGTGTATGATGTAAAGTCAAGCAGGTTATCCTCACTGCAGGGCCGCTGAGCGTGACCGAGATCAGGCCCCGTCTGATCCTAAAGACCTCGTAGTGCCATATGACCCCAATAGATCACCAGTTATCTACTTTTTGTTTCTATTACAAATGTTCTTAAAATAGCACGATTTAAATCCAGCATCGAGCTTTATCTTTCTGAATCCTGAGACAGACACTATCTCTACTTTCAAGATGAGGCTGCTCGAATGGAACGTTTACTCTGCTCGAATGGAACGTTTATCATGGGCTTTGCTGAATATGAATTGACTATAATGAAGTGTCAATTGATAAGACTCCATAAACAAAATCATAGGAGTTTAATCTTTGCTGAGTCTGGGTTATTGATTTTGGAGAAGTAGTTGGTTTTGGACTGATGGCATGAGGTCAAGGCAAAACAAAAAACAACAACAAAAAAAACAAAAACAAAACAAACACAAAAAAACCCCCAGCAAGTGGAAAAAGTCTAGCTTTCGTCTGTCCCAATTACACTATTGTTTGAAGCAAAGGCCTAACAGCAAAACCATGTTCACTGTGTGGGCCACGTGTCACTCCACAGTAACCTGAAATCTATTGAATGGCTGTAACTGGGTTGAGCTCTGTTTCACTAGGGAGACACACATCACCATCAATAATATCACATAAATCATTTGTGCCCTTCTGCTAACTCCAGACAACAAACTCACCACTGATGCTCAAAGAATGAATAATAGAAATACATTTTTTTTTTAAAGAAACATATTCTGCCAATCAGTTGCTAGATATCTGCTGCAAATTAATTCGTGTTTTTATTATCTTGACCTCTTGATCCGCTGAGAATGGGCTAGAAACATAAATCTCATTAATAAAAATGAAGCTAAATTACAGTTTTGAAAAAGACAAAAATTTGTTGAATTTTACAAAGAGCCCAAACAGTATAAACTAAATGATTGGTAGGATCTGTCAAAACACAGTTGTTGCTAGGCAGGTGTACCCTGATAAAATGAAAACTGCCCATATCAGCTCTCAAAGTATTCAATTTTCATTAAGTCAAAAATTGCAGAATTTAGTGCTTATGAGAGTTGAAAGATTTAATTGCACAGATAAGTGAACAGACCTCTTTTACTACCCACCACATAAGCATGTAATGTTAAGTGTCACAGGGTTAACTGTATTAAATATGGTGTATGTGGACATCAATAGTACCACTGCAAAATAATCATAGTCTCCAGCTAAAAGTTAAAATCATAATTATAAATTTACTGTTAACAAACAGCCATTCAGGCATACCATAGTTCTGTAATTAGACTACAGGCAGTTAAGCACGAAGAAGTGCATTTACCGTGCCGTCGTCATAATGTGTGCCTTTGACAGCCCTCACCCCCCCAGAAAGCTCATTTTCTTCAGTTTTATCAAAGGTAACCAAATGTTACCAGAATGGATACTGTCTGTCTCCACTCGTATTTATGTATTTATTTTGATTAATTATATCCAGTTCCAGGGTTTCTGCAATTGACTGAATGCAATTTCCAAATTAATCTATGAAAATACTCCAGCTCTCTAAAACCAGACAAGTCACAGCCAAAGGCCAAATCAGTTAATTGCCTTGTGTTAATTCCCTATTCTCTGAGCTAATGCAATTACTTGTGAAAAGAAAACCAACTATCACACTTGAGGACACAAAAAGTCATTTTGGTTCCCTTCCCTCCATCTGTTTTTCAGATGTTACACCCAGTTTAAACTATTGAATTTATTCATAAAGCATCTTAAATAGAAAGGTTTTTTGTTTTTTTTTTGTTTTTAAAAAGCATTTATCTCATAATCCTGTGCTCGGGATATTTCTGTTCTATTTATATCACTTCCAAATATGTTTATTGCAGGAGAAAAAGTGCCAATTCAGGTCATAAAATATGAAAGGAAGATGGTAACTTTGAAAAGTAATTTGATAGTGATGAAACATGTAAATACTTGTTTTGAAAAAAGTCAAAATAAGGCTTAGGCATGTACTTATTATGTACACAGGCTTAAGAAGTTGAACTGAAAACAGAAGCTTGATCTGTTTCTGTTGTGGCTGTTGGAGCCGGTTAGGTCAGCGACGCAAGGCAGGTCATCAGTTACAGAAGAACAGAGCCTGTTTTCCCAGCACACTAATCAGATAAAACACATCTGCACCTCAGCTGGGGTGTCTGTCTGAATGAGACTGCTAGACCCATTAAGGTCTGATATTATGAAGCTGGGATTTGGTTTCATATATATGCATGCTGACCAATCTAAGATCCAGCTAGCCAGCCAGACCCAGTGGGAGATAGACAACAAATGTGTTAGTGGGTCTTTGTAGCGAGAGGAGCTGTTGCATACTGCATTAAGCACATAACTACCGGCAAAACCAGAAAACGGCAGGGTTGGTACAGACTAAAACGCTGGCTTCTACTGGGAAGAGATGGGGGAGGGGGTCTTGTTGTTGATATGGACTGTGGTGGACAGACGGTGTGGGGCAGAGAGAAAGGATAGAATGGAGGGGGAGGCAGAGATAGAAAAAAAAAAAGGCAGATGTCACGTGGGCCCAGATTCGCGATAGAAGTGATGCATAGCATGGCACACAGGCAGTGGTTTAGGTGAAAAAGGCTTCCCTTTGTGATGCAGATGACAACGCAATCAGCCCCGCTTTGTCTCGGCCAATGGGCTCTGCTCCCAGGGACATTGAGAGACAGACACTAATCCGGTGGGTTTGTGTTCTCCAGCCACACTCATAAAAGCAGTGTCACAGTACCTGGGGTGTGTGTGGATGGGGGTCTCTGAAACGAGGTCTGACCTCTCTCAGGGTACTCTCCCTCCGCCTTTGCTTTCTTCTGTCTTTCTACTCTCATCCTAGCTCAGTAGTTGGCTTTGCTGGGGTGAAAAAAAATTTAAGTGCCGAATTGTTAACGTGCATGACTCCATGTTCGCGTTAGGGATGTGACATAAACAGAGGTTGCATTGATTAATTCTATTCTTGCTTTGAAGAAAATTCTGTTATAAACGGCGATTTCACTGCTTGGATAAAATGAGGAATTATAGAGTGACAAAGACACAAAATTCACTGATTCCACATAATAGCTGAGACTTGTGTAAAAAATGAAAATTAGGTCTACATGTTGCAGAGCCATTTTGATTGTGAGTGCTTACACGGTTCATATTATGAATAATGTCTGGAAACACATTTCACTGTCCCTTAATGATTTCCATTCCCAAAGGGTTGGGATGAATCAGGTGCTCCCTAATAAATATGACTTACCAAGAGACTGCGCATTGCCAATTAACATGTGCTAATTAAGATAGCAGCCTATAAGAACATCCTTGATCTAGATTCCTGTGTGAAATATCAGAAAGGTTACAGAGAGGTAAAGCAAGTTTCTTCCACAACTATCCAAAAAAAGTCTCTTCCAGTTAAGCAATAAAATACTATATGGAGTCTTTGTCGCACGGTCTGAAGCATGCCCACAAATGACTCATTTAATAAAGAGTTAGAGTTGCTAAATTAATTTATGGCATGTGTCTGCAAACTTGATTAGGGAATATACATGACAGATGTACGATATGCACACACACAGACACTTGCTGTTAACAAACAGCTGTCTGTATTTCATGCATTTATGTTCTATTAATGTTAAGGATCATTTGATAATGCTTACTGCAACCTAAATGCGTCAAGTACTCAAATGTTCTTCTACTGATTACAGCAAGATATTAAACCAGATCAATCCAAATTTCTAGTTCAAGGTCCAGCATCTATTTATAATATATTTTCAAGCACACACATATTCTGTAGACATAGACATATATACATGAAAACTTGATGATTTTTAAGTTTTGTTTTTTCTCTTGTTATTTCAGTTATATTTGCATGTTCGCAATAAAAATTCTATCTAATAATAAATGTATAACACCACAATGTATGCACAAACAGATGAACTTCCTCACAGCAAATAAATAATTGTTAATCTAAGAGTTATGGGCATTTTAAATCATAAAAGTGTCTGTAAATATGAACTCACTGATGTGGAATTTGTTGGTACCTTTTCATTTTTCCTGTGATTGTCTAACGGCTAAAGAGAAATGCGTGCGAAATATTCAGTTTTAAATGAATTCCCTCCAGTTGTTGAGCACTGGCCGCGCTGGGTAGCACACTGAAAAACTAGAAACACCTGTTGACTCTGAAAATATTTCCATTATCAGATACCATCAAAAAGCAGTAATATCTGTTCTTCTCAAACTAGTCTGACCTGATTTAGAACAAAGTGATATCTGTTCCTTTTCAAAATATATGAAAAGTGTAACGGACCTGATAGTTTTGGATACAGAGCCTGTTAAACAGCAGGTTCATAAAAATTATTGACTTACCTAAGGAGTACCTCAAGCATACCATTTACACCTCTGCGGTAAGTAAAGTCACTCGGTGCAGTATGTGGAATTTGTGCAGCGAGACTCAGAACACTTTTGTGCTCGGCTAGTGAGGGTTTTCTTAAGTAGGTCATATTGTGTTTTTAATGTATAATGTAGTACTACCCAGTATGTTAAAGGAAGAAGACTTCCACTATTAACTCTGCAGTGCTTTCATGTGCATTTCCCCACACATAGATTTTTCAGGGATGCTACCTAGTTTTTTTTTTTTGTTTTTTTTGTTTTTTTTAAATCTGTCAAAGAGTACAACGACAATACCCTTTTTTTTTATTTTGAATGCTAGATCCACTCCTTCCCACAGTCCTCAGTATCCCCAGACAGGATCTTGTCATGCAGTCAGAGGTACTTCACCATCTTGGACTGCAGTTGGCAATGGTGTAGAACTGCTTTATGTGCTGCTTTGCCGAGTTCACCGAGCCTGAAGAGCAGAACAAACGCTACCAGTGCTAGCTACAGTCCATAACAGGAGAATTGGACCTTGTCCACAGGATAAGAGACTCATTGTATAAGCAGCTGATATATAGATATCTCTATATATCTCTCTCTCTCTCTCTCTCTCTATATATATATATATATATATATATATATATATATATATATATAGAGAGAGAGAGAGAGAGAGAGAGAGAGAGAGAGAGATATATAGATATCTCTATATATCTCTCTCTCTCTCTCTCTCTCTCTCTCTCTATATATATATATATATATATATATATATATATATATATATATATATATATATATATATATATATATATATATATATATATGTAAAGAAGGAAAAAAAAGAGAAGAAAGAAAAAAGAAAAAAAAAGAAAAAAGAAAAAAAAAAAAGATGAGGCTTCAAACTTTCCTTTTTGCTAAAGCATATAGTTAGGGCTGGACCAGGTGACCCTGAATCCTCCCTTAGTTATGCTGCAATAGACGTAGGCTGCCGGGGGATTCCCATGATGCATTGAGTTTTTCCTTTCCAGTCACCTTTCTCACTCACTATGTATTAACAGACCTCTCTGCATTGAATCATATCTGTTATTAACCTCTGTCTCTCTTCCACAGCATGTCTTTATCCTGTCTTCCTTCTCTCACCCCAACCAATCACAGCAGATGGCCCCGCCCCTCCCTGAGCCTGGTTCTGCTGGAGGTTTCTTCCTGTTAAAAGGGAGTTTTTCCTTCCCACTGTCGCCAAAGTGCTGCCCATAGGTGGCTATCGGATTCTTGAGTTTCCTCTGCATTATTATTTTACAGTCTTAATGCTATATACAGTAAATGGAATGCAATGTTTGTGTAGTTTAAAGTAATATTTATATGAAAATGATTCATTATTCAAATCATATCACGTGGTTTGTGCTTCTCTACACTTTTCCAGATCAGATATGTGATTTTTTATAAAGTCAGGTTTAAAATTAGACTCAAAGGTTAATCTAAAGGGGATTTTGGATGTTTGTCCTTGTACTGGCTCGTTGTGTTTATGTATGTGGAAACGTCCAGCTGTCTGCTTCCTACCTGCAGGGCTGCTGAAGGTGACCACAGCTTTGTTGGATTCCAGGATCCTCTCCATGCTGTAGCCGTTCTCATCCAACCTGCAGATGTTCTCCACCAGCATGGAGAGCAGATCTGTGGACATGTTGTCTGTGACGTTTTCCAAAACCACCGCACAGCTCTGAGACGACTCTGAGTCTGAGAGAAACACACAAACCTGATCAAAGAAAGTGTCTGTGAGCAGTGAGGGAAGGAGGCTTTTGTACACCTGTTGTTCCTAAAACTTTACTGTCAGCAGCATTTCTTTTCTGTAAAGTGCAGGGCCTCCTCCAGGGGTGAGGGCGGCAGATTCTGGGCTGTTTGCTTGAACTAGCAGCAGAGTTTTAGTGCTATTTGATTAAGTAACAGTGAACATCAGTCAGCACACACCCACGTTTGAGTTATTTGTTTCTCAACACAGTAGGAAGTTTATTCAGCTATAACTGAGAAAAAGTGATCAAATGACAGAATTATGACACTTATTGTTTTGTTTGTGCAGCTGCTTTTATAGGTGTTATAATTCTATTTTGCAGCTATTCATCCAGCGCTGGGCCCTGACCCGCCGTCCGACTCGGCCTCGGAGGTAAGTGTACGAGGGCGTTTGGATCGAAGAGTCTAAACACAGTTTGTTATCAGGGGAGAGATTATTTGTTATGTTCAGCTCCACCCTTGAGACCGCAGCTGGCGCTGATATGGTAGCCGCATGAAATAACGGTGGTGTTCTTTCTTTAGTGCGAACCGCTGCATGTCAATTTTACAGTCATCTAATGTCCATCACTGGTGTCTCACCGTTCCCGCTGGAGAGCCGTGAGCCTCTCCACGATGTTATCCAGCTACACCGAGAAGTTATCCAGTTTGCTCACAGAGCACGAGTGCAGCCGTCAGCCTCTCCAAGATGTTGTCAGATGTTGTCAGAGTCTCAGTACTGACAGCAGCCGCAAGCTTCTCCAATATGTCCTCCGTGCTGCGTCTAATGAGCCCATTCTGAGAAGCCACGGCTCGCTCCATCGTTCCAATCAACACAGCGGGCAGCCTTGTGGGGATCTGAACAGCCGTTTCTGCTTACTTTATTCTTCGATAAGCCAGGGCCAAGCCAGCGCTGATCAGTTATCATGGTTCCGAAAAGATAGACGTCTTCAATCGGCTCTCCTGAACCCAGGCTTCTCATCGAGAAGAGGGTGTCAAATCCATAATTCCTCTTTTAGGTTTTAGAGAACAGACTGTGAGACTTCCAGGGCAAAGGGAGAGAAGTAGACAAGACTAGACAGAGACATGAGAAAGCCAAGCAGGAAAGATAAGGGAGGGGAGGGGAGAGGGAGAAAGTGCGACCGCCTTCGTCAAGAGCCAAAAGAGAATAAGTGCAGCATGTACTGCTTTCTGTGTGTACCTTTGACCACAGGCGGAGGAAGACTCTCCACTCGGATGTTTGTTGCTACCTTTCGGGGCCGAGCGGTCAGTCCATGCTTCTTCATCTTTGTGCTGGTCTGACTTACAGACAGGAATCTCTCCACATCTGCAAAATAATCCAGGTTAATCCTTTCACACTGAAACGGGTGAGAGGGTGAGAGAGAAGAGCTGGATTACACAGTGTTATCTATATAATGATGTCAGGCTTTGTCCTTGTTTCAAATATAAAGGCAATCTTTGTTGGATCTACTTTATATATTTAATAATCCTCGTTTATTGCAGACAGATGTGTTAATATTTTGTGCTGTTAGTGTGTCGACTGTTGCAGGACCCAAATGTGTACTCAGGCTGTCAGAGGTGAGCTTAAAGCGAGTCACTTATCGAAGGTTAAAAAGCTGTGGATGAACCGAACGAGCCTTTATCCTGGTTTCAATAGCTATGCTAACCTAAGCTGCTGGCTGCACTTAATTAATGGGCGCCTGGCCTTTAAAGTGGCGAGTGACCCAGCTGTCCTAGCTAATTACAGGCCAATCTCCAACTTCCTTTTCTCAAAAAAGTTCTTGAACCAGTGGAGTGTAAATCCAGAACCAAGTTTAAAATCCTTCATTATTTTAAATAAATAATATTTTTTTAATTATTATTTTATTTTGAATGTAAATTCTTCCTGTTAAAAGGGAGTTGTTCCTTCCTGCTGTCACCTAATCAGGTGGTAGCTGTTTGCTTCCTACCTGCAGGGCTGCTGAAGGTGACCACAGCTTTGTTGGATTCCAGGATCCTCTCCATGCTGTAGCCGTTCTCATCCAACCTGCAGATGTTCTCCACCAGCATTGAGAGCAGGTCTGTGGACATGTTGTCTGTGACGTTTTCCAAAACCACCGCACAGCTCTGAGACGACTCTGAGTCTGAGAGAAACACACAAACCTGATCAAAGAAAGTGTCTGTGAGCAGTGAGGGAAGGAGGCTTTTGTTCACCTGTTGTTCCTAAAACTTTGCTGACATTTCTCTTTCTTTACTTGAAGCACCGTCAAGCGGCAAAATCAAAATACTTTATCCAAAATAAAACCAGTGAAGAAAAATGGCTCCAGAAACACTGGACTAAGAAGAAGAACCACATATGTTTTGATTTATTTGTTTAGTTGAGACGAACGCTGGTGTGTGCCCTTAACACTAGTAAGTATTTATTTATAATAGTTTATGAAGGAAAAACTGTTGTTCTTGAATTTCACCTCACAGAATGAAGCTCTTCTCACACATGCACTGCAGGCGTGAACTTTCATGATGTGAATATATGATCAAATAAATCTGAAAGGTTTCCCGTGTGTGATGACGAGCTGTCACAGTCCAGTGTGGATCAGGGTGGATGTTGTGGATGCAGAAAACACACAGCATCATTATTTAAAGAAAGCTTCTCCCATTGTGTCGAATGAACTCAGTTTTCCTCTCTGACAGGAGGATGGAGGTCCCGTCCATCTGCAGCTCGTCTGATCACTGAGGTCTAAGACCTGACGGACGGCAGTGTTACCCGCCTCTCTGTCTCTGTGCGTTACATGAACAGATGTTTTCCTCTGGCTGTTTCATCCACACAAAACCCCTTTAATTAGTGTTGCGAACACTGGAACACTCCACAGTTATATTTTGTCCGTCCACTCACAGCAGTGCAAAGAAAATCAATGATGAGACCATTTAATGTCAGACACTGTGTGACTCTGTAAGTTCATGTCAAAGTTCACTGCTGTGGAAATGTGAAAGAAGCATGACTGCAGAGTAACTCAGTGGAATTCATTTTAAGTTTCACATTTTAACATATTTTTCATATTTCTCATTAACAAAAAATAGCTGGACTATGATAAATATATATTTATATAAAATATATATAAGCGTCAATTTTCATCAAGAAAAACAAAACAGTGCGATTTTAAACTGGTTACATTTTCCCACAAATTCTTTTGAAATTGTTTGTGTCAAACAATTAAATGTCGATGTATCAAATGCCAAGTTAATGCAACTTTGTATAAAGTATAAATACAAACTTCCTGTAGTTTTGTTCTCTGTTCTCTTTATTCTTCATCACTTTGTTTTTACCCTCTTTGCTGGCAGCAGCAGCTCCAGGTTCAGCCTGAGGCGTCTCTGAGTCTGACGATGAGCCTGACATGAACACAGTGAAACACAGAGAGGTCAGAGCACTAAGATCTGATATATGGTTATTAAAAATAAGCCCACGTGGAACTTCTTATATTTTACTGGTTTAAATTGATTTGAGTCTTTTACTCCAGACGAGCAGGAATCATCATTTAACCAGGAACATATTTGGATTCATCTGAGATTAAAATCACCAGAGAGCAATCTGACCTGAATGTGCTTCAGCTTGAATAAAGTCTGGTAAAATATTCCTTCATTGCCACAAACACACACTTATTTCACATGAAGAAGATGCTGAAACAAATGAACAGAATTCAGTGATGATAGAAACCGAGGAGGAGGATTTACCTGAGACACGGTCGCTGCTTGTTGGGCTCTGAGAACAAAAAAAAAGGTTTAAAGCAACAGAAGAAAAAAAAGAGGAAAATATGTCGACAGTTACGTTTAAAAGAACATTCAAACTGACGGGGTTTTTCAGTTTTGCACTTTGGAAAAATATTTATAGCAAAAGCAACTTCATTACAAGGTTAATATGTATAAATACATGAATATGATACAAATATGTAATATTACATATCTGCAAATATTACAAAAATATCTTTCTTATACTTTAACTTTCAAATAAATTTGAGTTTTATACCAATGTTATTACACTTTTTCTGTTGCTGCAAACAAACTGAACTTCGGTTCAGTTCAGTGTTATAACATTAATATGGCATCAAACAGTCGCCTCAGAGTGCTCTTCATAGTACGGCAAAGACCTACAGACACAACAGAAACAATCATATGAACCTCTCTGAGGAGGCCTGGTTATTACAGAGCTTGTATGTGAGGAGCAGGTGTTTCAATTCTGAATCTAACAGGGAGCCGATATTCATGAACGGCCAGCAGAGTTCAGCCTCACTGAACTGAAGCACTTTTCTTTCTGTGTTTGGAGAACAAAAGACGAGTAAAGGAAACAGTTTAAATTGTGTGCAACACACAGATGGTGCTTACCTGACGCAGAACCGACTATCTGACAAGTATGAGTGAATTATTTAAGGATGTACCTTTAATGCCCACACACAGCTCGAGAAGTGACAGAAAATCTGATCTATAAGAAATCTGTGTTAAATGTTGTTGAGTGGGAGATCAGAGCACACAGCACAGGACTGTTGAAGTTTATGACAAATGTCTGCAAACTTGGATAACGGGTAAGACACTGGAAACTGGATTTGAACAGTCACTGGCGTCTTAGCGCTGCCAGCAGGGTAAGGGGAGCAGAAAACTAACAGGCAGGAAGAAGTACTAAGAACAGGGCGGAGTCACCAGCACCACGCCAAGTCTGTGTCAGGAACGTAAAATCCAGTTCGTTGAAAGCAAAGAGTTCCTTCAGCAGAAAAGTCTTGTTTGTTAGTGATGCAGCATTACTGAGAGCCAAACAATCACCCTCCTTGTCCTCCTTTGTCAGAGCATCTGTCTTCCCACTCCGTCTCCCAGTTTAGGTCTTCTGGAACTTGATACTTCCCTGTTATCATTCTGCGCTCCTTGTTTAGCCTTTTGGAGTATCAACGATCAGCCTAAAGGATCACTTCCTTTTTCTCAATTCATTCCTACCTGCCTGTGTCATCCTGTATTTGGGTCCTCGTCTCCACTACTCTACACAGCACTGATGAGTTAGGTAGGCCTGGACGAACAGACAGGCTGGTTCCACACAAGCTCCAGCGATCGCACCGCCATAAAATACACCCAAATCATCAGGAAAGGTAGAAGGCTTGAGGTTATCCAGATCGCGCTCTAAGTTTTGTGGGTGATCAGATATCAAAGAGAGCATAGATATCATACACCAGAAGAGCAGAAACACCGTGGCAACAAACACTGAATAAACATTGATCCAAGCAGGCCTGGCAGACGGCGAGCTGCACTCGCCGCCGCCATCACGACCTGCAACGACCTGTTCAGCCTCAGTGGTTCTCACCTCCTTCGTTTAGAGACTGCATGTTGTGTTTACTTGTGTCGTCTTTGTTACATTTGTTTGCTGATCTGAAACATTTAAGTGTGACAAAAGTGTGACATCAGGAAGAGGATGAACACTTTCTGTCCTCATGGGTGATTTCACTGCCTGACAAACCTGAAGACCATGTGACATCAGGTTGGTTATTGTTGGCACGATTACAGTGCACGGGCAAACATATGAAAATATCAGCTCAAAGTCCAACCTGCTTCTGCTGCTTCACACACCCAGGGACTGATTTATAACCACAAGGAAAACCTGCCATGCAGGCTGGAGTCACCCTGGTCATAACAGCATGTTTATGATTCAAACACTGAGGAGACACGTCAGACTGTTGGTTCATACGTCACAGTTATTCAGTTTTCTGTTTTTAAAGAACTAACTGTGATATTTGTATAAAGGGAGGCGCTCAGTGATTAGTCATAAAAACCTAAAGGTGCTTGGTCCAAAGAGCTGAACCCAGAGCAGTGACAGCGAGCAGCAAACAGGAAGCTCTGAGTGATGAAAAACATCCACATGAAACATCTAAAACTGGACTTACTGCTTCTGAGCTCAGCCGCAACTGGATGGTTTTACTGTCCAGGATGATCTCATGATTCTTCCTCGCGAGGACTCGCTCTCTCACTGACATCACAGCACACACACACACACACACACACACACACACACACACACACACACACACACAGTTTTATGATCAGCTGTTTGAATTACGTGTTTCATTCTGTGTCACAGTGAGACTCTCAGACCTGTTTGTTCCATCATTACACTCGCAGGTCTCCGTCTGTCGGTGTTTTTAATTATTAAATGATTTATTTTCCTATCTGAACCACGATGAAGCGCACTCACCCTCCGGTGAGATGAAGTAAACGGCCGCCCTCGGGGCTCCTTCCTCCGCCTCCACCCGGCAGTCTCCTCCGCTCGACTTCTTCTTGCTCTGGAAGTAAATGTGCAGTTTGTTCTTCAGGGCTTTGGTCTGAGCCGGAGTCCAGTCCCCCTCCACGGTCACAGGCGGACACTCGGATCCCTCCATCTTGCTTCACACACACACTGTTACACACTGTTACACACTGACACACACAGACACTGACCGCCGAACGAGACTTCAGGCTAAACTTTACTTTCACTTTCGTTTCGTCACAAACGTCCAGAAAACTGAAACCGCGCCTCACAGGTTACTCACAGGTCACAAGGTCTGGTTACGTGTTACTTGTATCTAATGACACTTTTACTGGTTTATTGGTTTGCGATATTTTCTGGCACGCGACTGATTTGAGTTAAAGAAGTTCGTGTTTTTAATGCTGCTGCCTTGATTTGTTACAGGTAGGCACACATTTTAAATAAATGAATAAATGATGGATTTATCGTTTTTATTTTGCCGGGTACTGTGTAGATCAGGTGGGTGTTTTCATATCTATAGCCGGTTTCCTCTACTGCGGTCAAGTGAGCCCTCACTTACGAAGTCACAGTCAAGCTAGCCGCTCCGCCAGCCGCACCGAAAATGTACTGCGGTAAAGTGAGCCGTCATTTGTGAGCCGCGGTCAAGCCAGCCGCCTCCTATCCGCCGCATAAATTTCCTTGCGCTTTTACACCAGTCTTTACGGTAGCGCCTTTTCGCTTTATGTGCCGATTGAAAGCCTATACCCGCGCACACGTGCACGCGCGCGCACAAATTACAATGTAACGGCCCGATACAGTCAATACAATTATGGAAATGTCAGAAATTCATTAAAAATCATCCTGAGTAGTTGATGTACAACTTTCAACACATCCCCCCTCTGGGACACCTACTGTACCTGTGTGCCAGGTTTCATCCAGATTTACTGTAGAATTCCTCAGAAATTAAAGGGTACTTTATTCAATTCAATACAGTCAATACAATAGAATTATGTCAATTTTCAAAAATTCATGAAAAATCATCCTGGGTAGTTGATGTCCAACTTTCAACACATCCCCCCTCTGGGACACCTACTGTACCTGTGTGCCAGGTTTCATCCAGATTTACTGTAGAATTCCTCAGAAATTAAAGGGTACTTTATTCAATTCAATACAGTCAATACAATAGAATTATGTCAATTTTCAAAAATTCATGAAAAATCATCCTGGGTAGTTGATGTCCAACTTTCAACACATCCCCCCTCTGGGACACCTACTGTACCTGTGTGCCAAGTTTCATCCAGATTTACTGTAGAATTCCTCAGAAATTAAAGGGTACTTTATTCAATTCAATACAGTCAATACAATAGAATTATGTCAATTTTCAAAAATTCATGAAAAATCATCCTGAGTAGTTGATGTACAACTTTCAACACATCCCCCCTCTGGGACACCTACTGTACCTGTGTGCCAGGTTTCAGCCAGATTTACTGTAGAATTCCTCAGAAATTAATGGAAACTTATATTCAATTCAATACAGTCAATACAATAGAATTATGTCAATTTTCAAAAATTCATTAAAAATCATCCTGAGTAGTTGAGGTCCAACTTTCAACACATCCCTCCTCCGGGAAACCTGCTGTACGTCTGGGCCAAGTTTCAGCCAGATTTACTGTAATATTCTTCAGAAATTGCAGGGAACTTATTTTCAGTGCAAGAAAGGCTGAAAGACGACCACCACTGAACAAGACACACAAGCTGAAACGTCAAGACTGGGCCAAGAAATATCTCAAGACTGGTTTTTCTAAGGTTTTATGGACTGATGAAATGAGAGTGAGTCTTGATGGGCCAGATGGATGGGCCCGTGGCTGGATTGGTAAAGGGCAGAGAGCTCCAGTCCCACTCAGACGCCAGCAAGGTGGAGGTGGAGTACTGGTTTGGGCTGGTATCATCAAAGATGAGCTTGTGGGGCCTTTTCGGGTTGAGGATGGAGTCAAGCTCAACTCCCAGTCCTACTGCCAGTTTCTGGAAGACACCTTCTTCAAGCAGTGGTACAGGAAGAAGTCTGCATCCTTCAAGAAAAACATGATTTTCATGCAGGACAATGCTCCATCACACGCGTCCAAGTACTCCACAGCGTGGCTGGCAAGAAAGGGTATAAAAGAAGAAAAACTAATGACATGGCCTCCTTGTTCACCTGATCTGAACCCCATTGAGAACCTGTGGTCCATCATCAAATGTGAGATTTACAAGGAGGGAAAACAGTACACCTCTCTGAACAGTGTCTGGGAGGCTGTGGTTGCTGCTGCACGCAATGTTGATGGTGAACAGATCAAAACACTGACAGAATCCATGGATGGCAGGCTTTTGAGTGTCCTTGCAAAGAAAGGTGGCTATATTGGTCGCTGATTTGTTTTTGCTTTGTTTTTGAATGTCGGCGAGGATTCCGCACGGCACTCCCCTCCATTCACCTCGCGAATCTCCGCTCTCTTCCAAACAAAGTCGACGAATTACTGCTCTTAAACCGGACTAACAAGGACTTTGCACGCTCTGCTGCCCTGTGCTTCACTGAAACTTGGCTCAGTGAGCGAGTCCCAGACGCTGTCTTAAATCTGCCGGGCTTCCAACTTCACCGGGCGGACCGCGAAACAGAGCTCTCAGGGAAAACAAAGGGTGGTGGAGTCTGCTTCTACATTAATGAAGGTTGGTGTACTGATGTCACAGTGTTACAGAAACACTGCAGCCCACACTTGGAAAGTTTTCTCATCAACTGTAAACCTTTTTATTCACCGCGGGAGTTTTCTTCCTTCATGCTGGTCGGAGTTTACATCCCTCCACAGGCCAACGCGAACAACGCACTGTGCGAGCTGGCTGACCAGATTACTACCCTGGAGAGGAAATTCCCGGATTCCTTTACAATTATTCTTGGGGATTTTAACAGAGCAAACCTAAACTACGAACTCCCTAAATACAGACAGCATATAGACTGCCCCACCAGGGACAACATCATACTGGATCACTGCTACACTCTAAAAGATGCCTATCACTCTGTGCCCCAGCTTTGGGACATTCTGATCAATGCATGGTCCATCTTATTCCAGTTTATAGGCAAAAACTCAAACGTGCCAAGCCTGTAGTCAAAACTGTGAAGAAGTGGACTAACGCAGCAAAGCAGGAACTGCAGGACTGTTTTGACTCCACTGATTGGACTGTTTTTGAAGCTGCATCTGAGAACCTAGATGAGCTCACGGACACTGTGACATCATACATCAGTTTCTGTGAAGACGTGTGTGTGCCAACAAAGACCTTTTGCACATACAACAACAATAAACCATGGTTCACTCCTAAACTCCAACATCTTCGCAAGGCAAAGGAGGACGCTTACAGAAGTGGTGACAGGGCCCTGTACAAGTAAGCCAGGAACACACTGACCAAGGAGATCAAAGCAGCTAAAAGGATCTACTCCCAGAAGCTGGAAGAACGGCTCTCAGCCAACGACCCTGCGTCAGTGTGGAGGGGCCTGCAGGAAATCACCAGCTACAGACGCCCCCCACCCACTATTGAAGCAAACAAAGACCTGGCCAACGAGTTAAACACTTTCTATTGCAGGTTTGAGACGGACAGACTCCCATGCCCCACCCTCCCCTCCCCAGGGACATTGCTTCAGACATTGACCCCCAACACACCTTCCACCTCTCCCCCCTTCACTCTGCCCCTCCCCAATCAAGACTCAACGACCACCCCCACCCTCCCCAATCCAGACTCAACGACCACCACCACCCTCTCCAACCCAGACTCAACGAACTCCACCACACCTCTCACCCCCCTTTCCTCCTCCCTGAAACTAAGAATACACACTCAGGATGTGAGCCGACTATTCCAGAAACAGAAGCCCAGGAAAGCCCCCGGACCAGATGGCGTCTCACCCTCCTGCCTCAAAACCTGTGCTGAACAGCTGGCTCCCATCTTTACTCGCATCTTCAACAGATCCCTGGAGCTGTGTGAAGTTCCCTCCTGCTTCAAACGCTCCACCATCATCCCTGTTCCCAAGAAACCCACCATCACAGGACTGAATGACTACAGACCTGTCGCCTTGACGTCTGTGGTCATGAAATCCTTCGAACAACTGGTGTTAGCCCATCTGAAAGACATTACAGGCCACCAGCTGGACCCTCTGCAGTTTGCCTACCGGGCAAACAGGTCGGTGGATGATGCAGTGAACATGGGGCTGCATTACATCCTGCAACACCTTGACTGCCCGGGAACTTATGCCAGGGTCCTGTTTGTGGACTTTAGTTCGGCTTTTAACACCATTGTGCCTGAACTTCTTTCCTCCAAACTCTCCCAGCTCAGCGTGTCACCAGCTACCTGTCAGTGGATCACCAGCTTCCTGACAGACAGAAAGCAACAAGTGAGGCTGGGGGAGATCACCTCTGAAACCCAGTCCCTCAGTATTGGTGCCCTCAAGGATGTGTCCTCTCACCACTACTGTTCTCCCTCTACACTAACGACTGCACCTCCAATAACTCTGCTGTCAAACTCCTAAAGTTTGCAGATGACACCACTGTCATTGGCCTCATTCAAGATGGTGATGAGTCTGCATACCGGCAGGAAGTTGAGCGGCTGGTACTCTGGTGCAGTCAGCACAATCTGGAGCTGAACATGCTTAAGACTGTAGAGATGACAGTGGACTTCAGGAGACATCCCTCAACTCTGCTCCCCCTCACCATATCAGACAGCCCTGTGTCGACTGTGAAGATCTTCAAGTTCCTGGGTACCACCATCTCCCAGGACCTGAAGTGGGAGACCAACATCAACTCCATCCTCAAAAAGACCCAGCAGAGGATGTACTTCCTGAGACAACTGGGGAAGTACAGTCTCCCACAGGAGCTGCTGATCCAGTTCTACACTGCGGTCATTGAGTCTGTCCTGTGCTCCTCCATCACAGTCTGGTATGGAGCAGCCACTAAACAGGACAGGAGCAGACTGCAGCGGACTGTACGGGCAGCAGAAAGGATCATCAGCGCCCCCCCGCCCTCCATCCAGGATCTGTACCTCTCAAGAACCAGGAAACGGGCAGGGAAAATCATCGCAGACCCCTCACACCCTGCACACAGACTTTTTGATCTGCTGCCCTCTGGCAGACGGTACAGAAGCCTGCAGACCAGGACCACCCGACACAGGAACAGTTTCTTTCCCCTCGCCATCTCCCTTCTTAACAGTTGACCTGTCACACTGCTCCCACTGCCAGACTGCAGCTGCACCTTATGTACATTCTGTAGTATTCATTCCACCTCATTCATTTCTGTATTTTATGTATATAAGTTTAGATTCGTTATTTATAGTTGGTTTACACAGCTTTGTGTATGTATGTGTAATGTGTATATATAGACACGTGTGTGTGTGTGTGTGTGTGTGTGTGTGTGTGTGTGTGTGTGTGTGTGTGTGTGTGTGTGTGTGTGTGTGTGTGAGATTTACATTGCTGTGCTTGAGAGCCACCATCTACCGGAACCAAATTCCCTGTATGTGTCTGCACATATACAGTGGGGCAAAAAAGTATTTAGTCAGCCACCGATTGTGCAAGTTCCCCCACTTAAAATGATGATGGTCAGTAATTTGCACCAGAGGTACACTTCAACTGTGAGAGACAGAATGTGAAAAAAAAATCCATGAATCCACATGGTAGGATTTGTAAAGAATTTATTCGTAAATCAGGGTGGAAAATAAGTATTTGGTCACCTCAAACAAGGAAAATCTCTGGCTCTCACAGACCTGTAACGTCTTCTGTAAGAAGCTTTTCTGTCCCCCACTCATTACCTGTATGAATGGCACCTGTTTGAACTCATCATCTGTATAAAAGACACCTGTCCACAGCCTCAAACAGTCAGACTCCAAACTCCGCCATGGCCAAGACCAAAGAGCTTTGGAAGGACACCAGGAAAAGTATTGTAGACCTGCACCAGACTGGGAAGAGTGAATCTACAATAGGCAAGCAGCTTGGTGTGAAAAAATCAACTGTGGGAGCAATCATCAGAAAATGGAAGACATACAAGACCACTGATAATCTCCCTCGATCTGGGGCTCCACGCAAGATCTCATCCCGTGGGGTCAAAATGATCATGAGAACGGTGAGCAAAGATCCCAGAACCACACGGGGGGACCTGGTGAATGACCTGCAGAGAGCTGGGACCAAAGTAACAAAGGTCACCATCAGTAACACACTACAACGGCAGGGAATCAAATCCCGCAGTGCCAGACGTGTTCCGCTGCTGAAGCCAGTGCATGTCCAGGCCCGTCTGAAGTTTGCCAGAGAGCACATGGATGATACAGCAGAGGATTGGGAGAATGTCATGTGGTCAGATGAAACCAAAGTAGAACTTTTTGGTATAAACTCAACTCGTCGTGTTTGGAGGAAGAAGAATACTGAGTTGCATCCCAAGAACACCATACCTACTGTGAAGCATGGGGGTGGAAACATCATGCTATGGGGCTGTTTTTCTGCCAAGGGGACAGGACGACTGATCCGTGTTAAGGACAGAATGAATGGGGCCATGTATCGTGAGATTTTGAGCCAAAACCTCCTTCCATCAGTGAGAACTTTGAAGATGAAACGAGGCTGGGTCTTCCAACATGACAATGATCCAAAACACACCGCCCAGGCAACAAAGGCGTGGCTCCGTAAGAAGCATTTGAAAGTCCTGGAGTGGCCTAGCCAGTCTCCAGACCTCAACCCCATAGAAAATCTGTGGCGGGAGTTGAAAGTCCGTGTTGCTCGGCGACAGCCCCAAAACATCACTGCTCTCGAGAAGATCTGCATGGAGGAATGGGCCAAAATACCAGCTACTGTGTGTGCAAACCTGGTAAAGACCTATAGTAAACGTTTGACCTCTGTTATTGCCAACAAAGGTTATGTTACAAAGTATTGAGTTGTATTTTTGTTATTGACCAAATACTTATTTTCCACCCTGATTTACGAAAAAATTCTTTACAAATCCTACCATGTGGATTCATGGATTTTTTTTTCACATTCTCACAGTTGAAGTGTACCTCTGGTGCAAATTACTGACCTCTGTCATCATTTTAGGTGGGGGAACTTGCACAATCGGTGGCTGACTAAATACTTTTTTGCCCCACTGTACTTGGCCAATAAACACGATTCTGATTCTGATTCTGATTCTGAGATGTATATTTGTGAATGTGGAGATGTTATATTGGTTTCACTGGTAAAAATAAATAATTGAAATGGGTATATATTTGTTTTTTGTGAAGTTGCCTAATAATTATGCACAGTAATAGTCACCTGCACACACAGATATCCCCCTAAAATAACTAAAAAAAAAAAAAAACTACTTCCAAAAACATTCAGCTTTGATATTAATGAGTCTTTTGGGTTCATTGAGAACATGGTTGTTGTTCAATAATAAAATTATTCCTCAAAAATACAACTTGCCTAATAATTCTGCACTCCCTGTAGGTCTGTTGACAGAGCTCTGTACAGGTCTGCTCGAGCTGACCTGAAAAGGGGTCCCACCTGTCCAGCAACAACACATGGCATGGAATAATAGACATCATAAACCACAGAGGCAGAACTGTGAAAACAGAAAACCTGAGTGTGCAGCTAGCAGAGGACATAAACAGCTTCTTTGCCCGCTTTGAAACACCACAACAGCAGCATTCATCTGCCTCAGCCCTGCTCCCATCCTCATCCTCACCTGGTTCCTGCACCGCTCCATTCACTGTAACGGAGCACGATGTCAGATGAGTGTTCCTAGCAGTGAACCCCAGGAAGGCGTCCAGACGGAATACGTGGTAAAGTGCTAAGACCATGTGCCCACCAGCTCACCCTCATCTCCACCAGAATCTTCAACCTCTCACTGGATGAAGCAGCCATCCCATCCTGTCTAAAATCAGCCACAATCATCCCAGTACCAAAGAAGTCTCCCATCACCAGCCTGAACTATTATTGCCCTGTGGCCCTCACACCGGTAATCATGAAACTAGTCCTTCAGCACACCAAGGATTACCTCCCCCCAGAATTCGACCCCCACCAGTTTGCATACCGTGCAAACAGATTCACAGAAGATGCCATCACCCTCCACTCGGTGCTGAGTCACCTAGAACAGCGGCAGAGCTACGCCAGAATGCTCTTTGTGGACTACAGCTCACCCTTCCACCACTCGCCCATTGAGAGCCTACTAACTTACTGCATCACAGTATGGTACAGCAGCTGCACTAAGGTGGATAGAGCCACCCTCCCAGCATGTTTGCAATGAGTAGGAGATGCTCTGTATCTCACTGTACAACTGTATAGTGACAAAGGTATTGGGTTCTTTTCTAAAAATTGCTATAAACAGAGGAACCCAAACTGATGAAAAGTGGCGAATATTTTTTTTCAAATGACTATTTTTAGTGGATTTTTGATATAGAAGCAGAATGACAGAATGTTAAAAGAAGTTACTTTTAGTCATTCTAAGCTGGGCATTGCGTTCTCTGGCTGTTCAAAGCCATGGAACTTTAGACTTTCCAAGCAAATAATGATGGCCATACTGATGTTCTTTTCAGTACATTTTACTTTATGTTCATTTTCATTTTTATGATGTTTCTATTTTTACATAATTCCTCCCACATAGCAAAATTGGTATGGCCTGGATCTGTCCCACACAATGTGCTTACACATGGCCTGCGTACCGCAAAGAATGACGGCCCTATGGTGGCCCAGATCTGGTTTACCAGAGGTGGCCCACACATGAGCCAGCACAAGGCCAGTTGCAGACACACTGCTGGCCCTGTGCTGGCCCAGAACAGTTTCAGCTCTGGCCCCAGATGTCAGCCTAATGTGTACCTTAGCCATGTAAGCCATGTAATAACAACATGTGCTGGAACATAATAGTGCAAAAGTAACATGACGAAACTCTGTTCAGACAGTGAATGGACTGATTCTTATACAGCACTTTTTTACTCACCCATATTACTCAAAGTGCTCTATACAACATGTCACATTCACCCAATCAGGCCAAATGTGGCATGCCATCACATAAACAGTGCCATCTTACCATGCCAGAAGTCAGCCAGCAGTGCCGGCTTGACACCAGATCCAGGCAAGACCCGTCTGCTATGTGGGATGACTTGTTCTTTTGGCATTTTAGTTGTGGATTGTGTTTGGACTGTGTCTCTTGCCCTTTCAGTATTGTTTCCTTGTGCTTCTAAGTGTCCCTTTGTTTCGTTTTAGGTTATGTAGTATGGGTTAGAGATATTTTGTATGTTGTTTTCGTTTAATAAATCCGCCTTTTGGATTATTCCCTGATGTGCCTGAGTTCTGTTATTTAGTGTCACTTTGAAAGGACACACATCCAGCATTGACATATAATTGTTCTTTCAATTTTTGATAAAGATTACAGTGAATTGAGATGTAACTTGGCCCAGAGGTACGGTAGGACGCCCAGAGTAAGAAAGTGTTGAAAGTTGGACCTCAACTATTATGGATGATTTTTAATGAATTTTTGAAATTTCCATAATTGTAGTGTATTGACTGTATTGAATTGAATAAATGTTTCCATTCATTTCTGAGGAGTTCTACAGTAAATCTGGATGAAACTTGGCACACAGGTACAGTAGGTGTCCCAGAGGGGGGATGTGTTGAAAGTTGTACATCAACTACTCAGGATGATTTTTAATGAATTTTTGAAAATTGACATAATTCTACTGTATTGGCCGACTGCATTGGATACAAGTACCCATTAATTTCTGAGGAATTCTACAGTAAATCGGGCTGAAACCTGGCACACAGGTACAGTAGGTGTCCCAGAGGGGGGATGTGTTGAAAGTTGTACATCAACTACTCAGGATGACTTTTAATGAATTTTTGAAAATTGACATAATTCTATTGTATTGACTGTATTGAATTGAATATAAGTTTCCTTTAATTTCTGAGGAATTCTACAGTAAATCTGGATGAAAATTGGCACACAGGTACAGTAGGTGTCCCAGAGGAGGGATGTGTTGAAAGTTGGACCTCAACTATTCAGGATGACTTTTAATGAATTTTTGAAATAAACATAATTGTAGTGCATTGACTGTATTGCACTGAATATGAGTTTACTGTGATTTCTGAGTAATATTACAGTAAATCTGGGTAAAAACTGGCCCAGAGGTAAAGTAGGTGTCCGAGAAGAGGATTGTGTTGAAAGCTTGGCATCAACTTTTAAGAATGATTTTTAATGAATTTTTGAATATGCAACCAGACTGTCACGATGGCTGTATTGGGCTGTTCCATTGTAATTTGTGTGCGCGCGTGCGTGTGACTGTTCACGCGCGTGCGTGTGTGCGCGAGTCTAGGCTTTCAATCAGGATATAAAGCGAAAAGGCGCTACCGTAAAGACTGGTGTAAAAGCGCAAGGAAATTTATGCGGCGGATAGGAGGCGGCTGGCTTGACCGCGGCTCACAAATGACGGCTCACTTTACCGCGGTGAAAAACTGGTTGCACTACTCTTACGTATATTACGGTATAGGTGAAGACTTCATGAACACATAACTCCAATTTTAGCCAAATTACATTGGCTCCCTGTTAAATATCGTATAGATTTTAAAATTCTTTTGTTCACTTTTAATATTTTGAATAATTTAGCGCCCAGTTATCTTTCTGATTTAATCCATTCATACAATCCCAACAGGGCACTTAGATCATCCAACCATAGGCTCCTAGCACAACCTAGGACTCGAATGAAGTCGAGAGGCGACCGGGCCTTTGCATCCGTGGCACCCAGACTCTGGAATAACCTCCCCGTTCATATTCGCACTGCCGAGTCTATCCAGTCTTTTAAATCACGTCTTAAAACTTATTTTTTTACTTTGGCTTTTGATTCTGTCTAGTTGGCTGTTTTAGCTTGTTGCGTTGTTACCTATTGTTTGTTGTCCTCTTCTATTGTTTGTTTTAACTGTCTCATGTTTTTATTTTATTTATGACGGGTGATCGTGGCTCAAGAGTTGGGAGTTCGCCTTGTAATCGGAAGGTTGCCGGTTCGAACCCCGGCTTGGACAGTCTCGGTCGTTGTGTCCTTGGGCAAGACACTTCACCCGTTGCCTACTGGTGGTGGTCAGAGGGCCCGGTGGCGCCAGTGTCCGGCAGCCTCGCCTCTGTCAGTGCGCCCCAGGGTGGCTGTGGCTACAATGTAGCTGCCATCACCAGTGTGTGAATGGGTGTGTGAATGGGTGGATTACTGGATATGTAAAGCGCTTTGGGGTCCTTAGGGACTAGTAAAGCGCTATATAAATACAGGCCATTTACCATTTATTGACTGTGAAGCACTATGGTCAACACTGTTGTTTTTAATATGTGCTCTATAAATAAATTTTGATTTGATTTGATTTGAAGACTGGCTTAGAAACGCAGTGTTTTCTGTCCTGACACTATTTTACTTCACAATCCACTCCCAGTTTTAGTGTATCTCCACTTTCCCCCCTGTGATCCACAGCCCAAATTACTGTATGATTCAGAGAAAATTAACAATAAAATTTACCCAATTTACTCTACTGTACTTTTAATCTCCTCGTCTTTGACCTCAGATTACAGGAAAACTGTAAGAGGTGACGCAGATATTTCACTGGATTATGCCTCTGGGTGACCCCCACTCTGCACCCTGTCATCCACAGCAAAAATTACTGTACGGTTTTTGAGAAAATTGATAGTAAAATCTTCCTATTTTCCTTTACTGTACTCTACATATTGACATCTTTGAGCTCCGATTACAGGAAAACTGTAAGAGGTGACGCAGATATCTCACTGGATTCGGACTCTAGGCCGTTGCCACTCTTCACCCTGTGATCCACAGCCAAAATCACTGTACGGATTTCCAGAAAATTGATAGTAAACTTAACACAATTTACTGTACTATACTCTATATATTCTCAATTTTAACCTCAGATTACAGGAAAACTGTAAGAGGTGACACAGATATTTCACTGGATTATGACTCTGGGTGACCCCCACTCTGCACCCTGTCATCCACAGCAACAATTACTGTACGGTTTCTGAGATTGCTGTGTTGACAGAGTATGATAAAGGCTAAGAAAATATACTGCCTAAAATAATATCAAATTTATACAACAAATTACAAAGTTGCCACATCTGCTGTTATTGCCATGTGTTAGAGCATTATTTAGTCATAGAAAATACATATCATTGAAATATCATCAGTAAAAGAAATACTCCCACTATGTAAGACATGTTTTTAAATTCAGTTAATAAATATTGTATCAAGTCCATACAGATGTTTAAAGACATAATGCAAAGCATGTTTGTTTCTTATTGCTTACAAATGTGTTTGCCTTTAACATAATTTACATTTCATTTATACAGTTTCACAGATGAAACAATAAAAGAGGTTTCCTGAACTGTTCTTCATGGCCCAAATTTTGAATCCTTTTGAGGGTGATGCATTATCCAAGAAAGTGGGAAATTTGTTCATTGATCTCTGACCCTCGCTGACTATGACGCCTCCTAATTCTGCTTCCAGCCTTGTTGATTAATTTGTTCTTCCTTTTGGCATCCCTGTCACTGATGCTGTCACCAGTTGTACACAGCATCTCTGTTTGTCCACCAGTCTAATCTGTAATTCAGGTGAACCCAGAATTACATGTATTTTTGTAATGTTTCAAAAAATATACACTATATGTTGATGGGCATTGTCACACTTTTCTTTCCTTTATAAGTAAGAATCTCTATGGTTTTAATGACAATTCATATACAGATTGTGGAGGACATTTAATTCAACATTCAAAAAAGTTCCTCATCAGCAGACTGTAGTACAATTTCAGCCCACCGTTAATAAACCCATCCAATGCAGGGTTATCAGAGAAATTATGCAAATGTTATGTTTTCATGTACTGGTAATCTATTTATCATTTATCATGATTCCTGCTCTGATGATTACTTTCTTCTACTTCTGTAATTTTAATAGATAAAGGATGTTGAACATTAAGCTCCAAACAGGATGAGTGAGGAAGACCACAGAGGAGAATCATGGCTGTAGTAAAAGAATACATGCAGCTGGGTTTTTTTCATGGTGGAGGAGCAACTTCTGATACTATCTTAAAGAAAAAACACATCAAATTGAAGAGTAAAAATAATGACAACAATATGTCTACATTTTTTTCTATTAATTCCTTAAAGTAAATGCAGTCTTGTCATGGTCAGAGTTGCCCACTCATATTTAACTAATTCAAATACAATTACTGCATATCAATGCTTATGTTCTAATAAAAGGCATTGTTTAATACTTCTTCCATGACAACCCAAATAAATCAATGAGAGGGAAACGGGAAGATTAGTAATCAGGCAAGGTTTACTGTTCATTTACCATGCCCTGATAACAGTAAGCTTAACAAAAGAAAAATGTTGGGGACGAGAACCGGGCGGCTGAGCCAGATCAAAGACATTACTAAAACAAAAAGACGCCAACAGCTTCCCTAAAGTGGAAATAAAATAATATGCAAAACAAAAGGCCTGTGTACCTGCTTGTCACATACAGTGGGGCTTATTTTCCACCCTGATTTACGAATAAATTCTTTACAAATCCTACCATGTGGATTCATGGATTTTTTTTTCACATTCTGTCTCTCACAGTTGAAGTGTACCTCTGGTGCAAATTACTGACCTCTGTCATCATTTTAGGTGGGGGAACTTGCACAATCGGTGGCTGACTAAATACTTTTTTGAGTTAGATTTAAAACCGTTGTAATTGATTACAATGAATGTTCTCATAAGAAGAATTATTTGAATTTAGTTACTATTGTCTTGTTGAAACACAGGTCGCATATTTGTGGAAACAACAGGAAACGGAAGTTGTTGTTTCTGTGGTCCCATCTCAGATTAGAGGTAACAACTTTGTCATACGTCACAGTGAGTTCCTGACCCTTAGACCACACAGCTGGCTTGTTGGAGAGGTATGTAAACTAGTTATTTAAAAAAAAAATGTACTGCATAAGGTTAACGTTAAAGCTGGGGCAGGACATTAGTTTTTCCCTACACATTCAGTAAGTACTGCTTTAGATCGACATTCCAGGCATATCCTCATGACTGAATACTGAGTATACGTAAGTAAAAAAAATCTTTATTAAAGATTGTATTCCAAAACTTTATCATGTTTACAAAGTAATAAAAGGTTATTTATTAAACTCCTCAGGTCATTGAAAGTCTCCTGCACCACTGGGCCATGCGGCTAAATCAGGGGAATAATATCTACATTATGAACCACTACACGAGCGGTGTGATCCTCTATGGAGAGAGAGAACTAATCAGGAGACAAAGCTTGTCCAAGGTAAAAAAAATTTTTTATATATTCTAGAATTAATTTTTTAAAAGTTAATTAATGTCTCGAAATGGAAAAAGTATTGTTGCAAATTTGTAATTAATTCCTAATATGTCAGGTGAATTTTGACAACTACAGAGCCGTTTTATCCTTTGTTGGAAATATACACTGGAAGTTTCTGGTTAGTATGAGCAGCATTTCTGTGAAAACAGTTTGTTTCAATAACACATTATTCATAATTTATGTACTTTTTAAATTTATATATCTATCGCAGTACATAAATGCAGATGACAGCTGTCTGTATTTGGTCGATCCTTCAAGAAACTCTTTGGAGCAGGAAGAGTCTGACCGTGCAGCCAAAAGATTCCGGTAATTATGCGTTATTACATGTATATAATAACATGAAATATTAGAAAAGTGACAGGAGGACTTAGGAGGTCTTTTTCTAAAGGTGAACGTATGGTTGTAGATTAAAGTTTAATAAAATCTGTGGTTATCAGTTCTTTAAAGAATTTAAAAAAATAATTCAAAATTACTCACATATGTAATTTTAAATAATAAAACAACCACTGACAGTGTTTAAGCAGTGATACATTTGAGACAGTTAACATTTGTAGATTTAAAAGAACATGTTAATAATTTTGATACTTCATCTAACATAATGTAGAGCACAGGGCTTTCTGACACACCATTAAAAACAGTGATATGTACTATATGTGCCTTTTTCTGTGTGACTTTTATCTTTCATTTGTATATAAATGTGATATATGTTATGTTCACAAAGTGAATACTTCAAAATGAGGACATGCTACAACAAAACAGACTGGGTGAATGTGAGACTTCGAGGAGGAGTACTGACACATCCATTTCAACGGGATGGTTCTAGCTGCGGAGTAATGGTCATCATGGTATGGCACCACATTGATGCAATAATATTGTTCTGTGAAATTAGATAAGAAGATGGGGTGGGGGAAGTTAAAATAATCTTAAAAGGTTAAATTGTGTAAACAGGAAGTGTAACATTTGCAGATGTTTTCAATTAATTGTTTTTGGGGTTTTTTATTTCAGATGGTCAAAGTAGTAATGGAAGCATTCCCAAATAAACCAGAAATGACATTTTTGACGACAAAAAAAGAGATGGCCCAGGCACGAAGGACATTTGCACAGACAATACTTGAGGCCTCTGGTGTGTAATATCTTCTTCAAATGGACATATTTATTTGTGTCAAACTGTCAAATACTAATATATATATATATATATATATATATATATATATATATATATATATATATATAGATATATATATATATAGATATATATATATATATATATATATATATATATATATATATATATATATATATATATATATATATATATATATATATATATATATATTTTAGTATTTGACAGTTACAACAACTGTGCCATGTGTGCAACGGTGAAACCACCTAATCCAGGACCCTCCATCACTGACTGGGTATAGTATTTTTAAAAATTGTTTTATGTTATCTACAACAAAGTATTTGACTCTGTGTCTTAAAGATTGTAATTGATTAAAACATAGAATTATTTACTTAATGTGTTTATGAAAGTTCATTTGTTTTTGTTTACAGATCCAATGTGATAACCGCTGGTTCCATTCTGAATGCCTGGACATGACAAATGAACAGCTCAGCAGTGCTCAGAAGACAGAGTGGAAGTGTGTGCTTTGTGTAACCTAATTCCACACTCAGTGAAAGCTACTTGAATAATCTGCTTATAGTTGTTATTGGTGTTTTGAGGAACACATGTGTAAAACACAATGTGTATAACATTCTTGCTTTGTGCACGTACTTCAAGTATTTCCTTTTTGATTTTTTTGGGTTGATTTGTGTGATGACAGATAATGAATAACAATATATCTAAACTGTGTAGTAGTAATATGAGAAATCAGTAATCTGAGAAATGTAATTTCTCACCCTGACCGGTTGAGGCAGATGGCCCCGCCCCTCCCTGAGCCTGGTTCTGCCGGTGGTTTCTTCCTGTTAAAAGGGAGTTTTTCCTTCCCACTGTTGCTCATAGGGGCTCATATGATTGTTGGGTTTTTCTCTGTATGTATTATTGTAAGGTTTAACTTATTATGTAAGTGCCTTAAGGTGACTATTGTTGTGATTAAGCACTGAATAAATAATGTCTAAAACTAAAGTTGCTACTTGAGGTGGTGTGTGAATGACATTTTGAAAAATTTAAATTGTGTGTGGAAAGAAATTTCTTGTAGTTAAGCAAATACTTCAATGAACTCATTTTGTTTGGTAATGGAATAGGATTTAATTTTATCAGAAATCCATACAGTAATTGTTGCTGTGGATGACAGGGTGCAGAGTGGGGGTCACCCAGAGTCATAATCCAGTGAGATATCTGTGTCACCTCTTATAGTTTTCCTGTAATCTGAGGTTAAAGATGAGAATATATAGAGTACAGTAGAGTAAATTGGGTAAATTCTGCTATCAATTTCCTCAAAAACTGTGCAGTAATTTTTGCTGTGGATGACAGGGTGCAGAGTGGAGATGGCCCAGAGTCAGAATCCAGTGAGATATCTGCGTCACCTCTTACAGTTTTCCTGTAATATTAGGTTAAAGTTGAGAATATATAGAGTAGAGTAAATTGTGCAAAGTTTACTATCAATTTTCTGGGAATCCGTACAGTAATTTTGGCTGTGGATCACAGGGTGCAGAGTGGAGATGGCCCAGAGTCAGAATCCAGTGAGATATCTGCGTCACCTCTTACAGTTTTCCTGTAATCTGAGCTCAAAGATGTCAATATGTAGAGTACAGTAAAGCAAAATGGGAAGATTTTACTATCAATTTTCTCAAAAACCGTACAGTAATTTGGGCTGTGGATCACAGGGGGGAAAGTGGAGATACACTAAAACTGGGAGTGGATTGTGAAGTAAAATAGTGTCAGGACAGAAAACACTGCGTTTCTAAGCCAGTCTTCACCTATACCGTAATATACGTAAGAGTAGTGCAACCACATTTTCGGGGCGGCTAGCTTGACTGTGACTTCGTAAGTGAGGGCTCACTTGACCGCAGTGTTTCCTCTGGACCGAATCAGCTGGTGCGTTTCTAAACTTACAGTTTTTGGTTTATGTGCGTCACAACAAACCACGTCATTCATTGGCCAGGTGTGTGGGGGGCGGGCGCAACAAAAGTAAACACAGGAAGAAGGAGCAGACTGGACAGTTTGGTTCATTTCATGGCGAGCTGCTAGTTCACCTGTGCACGTGTATAGTACCGTCATGCTTTACGAACACAAAGCACACCTGGCTATTTACGTCACCAACACCTGGTAGTCGGTTCGGATCGCGTTCACGTCATAAACGAGCCGCTCCAAGGATTTGGGATTTTATTGTTTTTGACAATAAAGCCTTACTTTGATGAGTTGATGTTCGAGCTCACAAAGTCCCAGGGTGAACAAAAGAGAACCACCTGAGAGGAAGCTGACCCACAACAAAGTCTGAGATTTGGATCACAGCCCCAACAACCAGTCCAGAGTCAGTGACGCTGTCATAAAGCAGGACGCGTCACTGCATCTCTGACGCGTAAACAAAGTTCAAGGTGTTGACGGGATTAGAAGAGTGAGTCATGCTGAGCCCGAGTGCTTTAAACCGCTCATGTTTGATGGAATTATGTCAATGACAGGACTCACTGAGGATCACAGAGCAGTGAGAAAACTGAGACACTGAGAAGCAGTTAGGTCAGTGATTGAGCAGCACCCATACAGCTTACAGTAGAAGCGTCCTGGGTTTGAGTCTCCGGGCCAGACTACATATGCATATGTGTGTGTATCTATATCTATATCTATATATATATCTCTATATATAGATATATATAATTTAATCTTTACTTGTTACAAGAGTAAAGATTAAATAATATACGAGGTCAGCAGGTACAGTACAGGTGTTCTGTTTTAGCGTCAGTAACGTTTACTGAACAATAAAAATATTGACAAATTGTTTGCTGCCAACAGAAAGAAAATGCAGGAATAAAGCTGTCTAATAATCTTTATTTATTATTGATGCTCACAGGGAGACACGAAGACTTTAGACTCTCCTGCTGAGGTCTGATTGGTCAGTAGGCAGTGATGTCATACCTGATGATCTCTAACCTGACCTGTTAATCAGTGTGTAATCTGAACCGTAGGTGTTGATCATAACTAACTTTATAAATGGGGTCTGGTTCCTGCTACCTGAAGATTAATCCTGAGAAAATGCTTCGCTGCTGTGACCTCCACAGCGAGTTTACTGCGGCGGATCTCGAACAACCCAAATACAAAAGCCAAAGATCTCCACTTTCCACAGAAGATGGAATCAACACTGAAACATTCAGGAGGCTGAAAGTGTTTCTGTTTCTATTAAAAATATGTGTCTCGGATTATTTGCAGAAGCTTGATGATTAAATCAGAGAATGGAGTCAGAACTAATATGGTTTGTCTATAAGAGCACTATTAAACACAATTATACATTTCACGTGAGAATTAAAGCTTTTAGAGCTGTATGTAATTAATAGATAATAAAGGTTTTCCAAAGTGACCAGATTAAAACATCTCCAGCTAATGTTGAAGGTATAAATTCTAAATGGCTACATTCCTCGACTGTGACTTCGTAAGTGAGGGCTCACTTGACCGCAGTGTTTCCTCAGTCTAAGTGGCTACATTCTGGGGTTTGAAGGACATATGCAGCTGAATAGCGTCTGCATAACAATGGTACGAGATGTACTCAAAGCTATTCAGGATATGTGGGAGCATATATAGAACACTTTTGAAATAAAAGGCAGCTTGTTTAAAATATGTAGGGACACAGACGGAGGTCAGAGAATTATTAATTACCTTAAGAACAAACGGTCCAATGGTGTTGAAGACCCTTTTGAAGAGTGTGCTGGTTTCATTTTGTCAACCAAACTGATGACAGCGTTCAGAGAGCTTGGTCCAAAGCTCTTTAAGAGTGGTGGCCTGTTAAAGCGTGGAGTCAGAGAGAAAGGAGGAGGACTGATGTTTGCTCCGGAAATATTAGACTTATTAATAAAGAAAGAAAGTTTTCACACTCTTCATTTGAGTGACCAGTTAGAGCAGGAGGTGCAATGTTTCTGAACTTTCGAAAAGTTCCTTTTATATGTTTAATAAAATTTGTTTCATCTGCTAAAAAGACAAAATCTGTTAAATTGTTTCTATATCATTAACATAAACATATAATAAAAATGACTTCATCACTGTCAGAGATGATTCAATGATAATGAATAATCACTAAAAATGATCAAAGTCTTTGTGCTCAACTAAAACTAATCAACTGCTTTGATTACACTCTGGTTTGTTCCTGAATGGCTTCAGCCTGTGGTGAGGTGGGGGTGGGGGTGGGGGGGGGGGGGTCACTTGAACAATGGAGACCTGGACCTGTAGGTCCTGTTCTGTCTCATCCAATCAGCACGCAGCTCTCACGATATAAAGCAGCCTAAAGGGCAGAGTCCCACAGTTCACACTGATAACATCACCCAGACCACGATGGATGGAAGCAGGACCACAGAGCACAGATCCAGCAGCCAGACTCCATCCAGTCCCAACAACAAGACTCTGACCTCCAGGACACCTCCTGTCCTCTCCTCATGTACCGTCAGCCAGACACGCTTCTACTTCTCTCCGATGGACATCTCTGACTGCCGGGACAAACTGGAGACGCTGAGCCGTGGTCAGGACTTCCAGGAGTTGGCTCGGGAGCTGGCTCTGCACTTTGACCAGCACGTGTGCGCTCACTGCCTGGCTGTGGATGGTCTGCAGGAGGCCAGTGATGTCGAGGAAACAGACCTGTGAAAGTCTTCCACCACGTCCACAGCAGCTCCACGCCAGCTGGATGTTCACCCCACAAACCAAACGGTCCTTTTAAAGACCAAACACCCACAACTAAGAGCTCTCCAACAACAGCACTCTCATTTCTATCACTGCTGTCTGGACACGTCTGATCTTCATGTTCCTTTATGCTTCAGATTTAATCAATACCAGTTATTGATTACATCATTAACTGGCTGTTTGACAAGTTTCATGCAGAAGAATAAATTTGAGCCATTCAGTAAAACAAAGATGATTAAATCAACCTTGTTGGATTCATATTCAGAGCGATCAGTCAGATCATCTTTACTTTGCATAACCCTTACCCTGCATTTTTGTTTTTTATTCATCTCAAACTAAACGATATTTCTACAAAGTGTGAGCAACGACAGAAAGCACCATAAAACATCCTCATCGCTCACACGAAGAGTCGTTTTCCAGGCTGTTTAAACCTCCAAATAGGATCAGATATGAAATGTGTTCATTTAGTTCTGTTTTTAAAAAGATTCATTTGTTGTAGTTAATAAAAAATGTTTGAAAAGTCCTGATCAGCATTTTCTAAATGACAGAGTGAAACCAAGCTTCTCTCCACACTTCAGTTCAGAAAGGGAGCAGATGGGATAACTCTGCCTGAGTTTGCAGCAGATCCATTCAGACAGATCAGCGTCACATGTTTGTCCCCACAGTGAGAGACGTCCATCAGAGGCAGAGTGAAGCAGAGGCGTGTCTGGCTGACGGTGGACGAGGAGAGAATATAACTGCTGTGATTATATTGCATTCTCTGACATACTGAAAATCTGCAGCATCAGCAGGAACTGAATCTGCATCAACATTTAGTTCAGATTGTTTTTTGTGCTCATTTGAATAATCCTATAGATGCTTGTGAAGAAAATGCACAGTGTTAGATGATGCATATGATGCAGGTTAATTAACTACTATTTAACTGGTACATGAGCAATGATGCCGAAATCCAAAAACATTTTTATGTTTTTATTAATTAAAGCTGATTAAAAATAGGTAAGAAAGTAACCAATGGGATATTTTTGAGTCCATCTCTCACACTCCGCTGTCGGTCTTTAAAAGGACTTGTGTCTCCTTTCATTGCTCATTGGCCAAAAAACATCTGGATGATCCCCGAGACGTCTGGGAAAACTTTCTGTGGGCTGACGAGACAAAAGCTGAACTGTGATTCTCGTTACATCTGGATCAAACTAACAGCAGCTCATAAAAAGATCACAACAACAGTCAGACATGGTGATGGTAGTGTGATGGGCTGGGCTGCTGCTGAATTCTGCTCCTGAATGTCTCCACCAGAAAAACCTGAAGGAGCTTCGACCATCACTTCCTGCTCTGCAGCTAAAGAGCACTTGGGTAATGCAGCAGGACGATGATCCAAAACCAGCAAATTCTCCTTAAAAAAGTTTTTGAGTGTCTGAGTCCGGACTTAAATCAGATTAAGAAAAAAACCAAATGTTTTTTGACCACTCAGGGATCCTGCATTTACCTGCAACGATGCTGAGAATGAAAAGGCACCAAAAACACAAACCCACCTTTGTTTTTATTAGCAACAGTTTCTTTATCAGGACTTTGTTGTGCACATTACAATCACTAATTACCATAATACAGGTTATACACATTTTACCTTATAGACAAAAACTTATGCAAATCAAATATGTCAGCATAGGTGGAGCAGTTCATGTAATTTTGCAAGTTCAGTAATTTAAAAACACATAAATTCAGAGCTGAATGAAGATGTTTGACTTCATCATTTAACAACAATCAGAGCTGATTACAGAGAAAAACTGTTTACATTAATAATTAAAGAAAACACGGATACGATCTTAGTTCTGCCATAAAACTGGTGTAAATGATATGCAGATATGTTTTTATAATGAATAACTGCTGTGATATTTGGAGAGAACAGGTTAAATTATAACAAAATTTAAAAAATTATTTATTCATCATAAGTGAAAGAAAAATAATCATTAAGTTTTCTTTCACTTGTTTATTTATTCATCTTGTGTTTATTATTAATGACACATTTATGCAAAAAAAGCAAAAACAAAAAACAATCATAATCAAACCACAAATATTGACAACAGAACAATATATGAAAGAACATCAAGATTCCTTTTAACAACAATCTAATATTAAAAAAGCAAAAAAACATTTTGGTCAAATGGTGATTTTGACCAAACCAAAGAAAATCATCCACATGAGTAATTTTGCTTACATAGTGCAGATTAACGTGTAAATCAAAATGATTATTATTGGTTGTGAGTGGAGTTAGTGGGCGGATGGCCACGCCCCTCCCTGAACCTGGTTCTGCTGGAAGTTTCTTCCTGTGAAAGGGAGTTTTTCCTTCCCACTGTCACCAAAGTGTTTGATCATCTGATTGTAGGGTTTCTCTGTATTGTTGTAGCGTCTTTTCGTTACCATATAAAGCCCCTTGAGGCGACTGTTGTTGTGATTTGGTGCTATATATATATAAATAAAACTGAACTGAACTATTTGAGATGATATCCAATCAGCAGCTTTTTCTGTGGTCGTGATGAACAATCATGTGTAAAACATGCAGAACAACAAGTCTGCACATGTTGTTTGTTTCTGTCCTCTAACAGTTAAAGAACAGCTGTAAAAGTGGATTTCTCTTTATAAAATGCTGCAGGTCGACGCGTCCTTGATCTCTTCATTCAAAATTTCTTGCATTAACTTATTTAGTTGTTCTTCGTGTTCTTCCTGGAGGTTTTCTTTCCCCTCTTCATTTGTCACAGATCTCATTTCTTTTTCATGTTTTTGCATTAAATTCTTGATCCTATTCGAATAGTCAGTCTTTTTGGTCACACGTCTCACCAAGTCGTAAATTTCCTTCTTATGTTCTTCCTTCTGAGCTGCTAAATCATCCACGTGTTTCTTCTGGGCTTGGTTGAACTCTTCAGCTTTCTTTCTGGCTTCCTGTTCATGTTTCTTCTTTAGATCATCCAGAGTTTTCTTATGAATTTCCTCCAGTTCTTTTATTTCCTCTTCTCTTCTTCTTTGATCCTCTTCTTTATTGGTTTTTTCACATTCCAGCTTTTCGTTATAATCGTCCTGTAGTTTTTCCATTTTTTCTTTCTCTTCCTCTCGTCTTTTGTCTTCGTCTTGTTGTTGTTTGTCCCACCATTCTTTCTGTTCTTTCTCCCACTCCTCTTGTTTTCTTCTCATCTCTTCTCTGGCTTCTTCCAGTTTTCTGTCCACATTTTCTTTTGCCTCTTTTTCTGACTGAATTTGTTTGTCCAGCTTTTCAAGTTCTGTTTCAAATTCTTGTCGGCGTCTTTCTTCTTCAGCTTCCTTTTCCCTTTTCTCCTTTTCCCTGATTTCCTGTTCCTGCTTTCTCTTCTCTTCTTCTTCTCTAATTTTATTTCTCATTTTTTCGAGTTCTTTTCCTCTCTGTATTCTCTCCTTTTCTCTTTCTTCATCCATTCTTTTCTTCATAGCCTCCATTTCTTCCTTATGTTTTCTTTCAAATTCTGCCTTTTGTTCCTGAATCTCTTCTTCCTTCTTCTTTAAAATCCTCAGCATCTCCTTCCTTATCGCAGTTTCAGCCTCTTGCAGCATCTCGTTGGTGTAGAAGCTTCCTCCATTGTCCTTCACCATGGTGTCAATCTTTGTTATCAGCTCACTGACTTGTGTGCGGTTTTGTTTGTCAGAGTTATTGAACACATGGTATCTTCCTCCACAGTCAGAGATCAGCTTCTTAAAGGAACTGTGACATTTCTTCTTGATGTAATCATCAACAGACTCTCCCTGACGCTCCAGTTCATCACCTCTGGTTAAAAGAACGATGGTGAACTTTTCAGAATTCTTCCCAAAAAATTTCTTGATGAGTTTCAGTGTCTCCTTCTCTTCTGCTGTGAATCTGCCGATCTCTACCACCAGCAGGAAGACATGTGGTCCTGGAGCCAGGAGACTGACACATTTCACCAGCTCCTCTTGAATTTCTTCATTGGACAAACTTGTGTCAAACAGACCTGGAGTGTCGACCACAACAACAGGACGACCGTTCACCTCACTATTTGCTTTCTGACAGCATTGTGTGACCGACATTTGACTTGATGCAGCTTCAAACTCGTCTCTTCCTAAAATGGTGTTTCCTGTAGAGCTCTTTCCACAGCCGGTCTTCCCAATCAGCACAATCCTGAGACAGTCTGAGTCCTGTTCTCCAACTTCACCACCTAAAACATGAAAACAGTTGCATTTAACTTAGAGTTAGATCAGGACTCAGTGGGTCATTGGAAATAGAAAATCTAAATTACTTACCAGTGACAAGTTTTAAGACTTTCTCCATTTGTGCGTGTAAAAATGTTGCAGTTGTATAACAGCACAGTTGTCCTGTAGGCTGACTAATTTTGTCCACAATCTCAAACATCTCTGGGATCTGCTGTTTTTTCTTGATGTTGAGAACAACTGATCTTCCTCCACAGCTCTGGAGGAGCTTCTGGATGTTCTTATTTTCCTTTAAAAAGTTACCAACAGCTGGATCTGTAGGATCTGAGTCCACGGTGAACAGAATCATGGTGAAGTCATTGACTCGAGAGCCGAATGCATCCTGGATGGTCTCTAACTCTCCCTTGTCTTCATCAGTGAGGGGAGCCACAGGTAGGACCAGGATGAAGGCATGGACACCCTCAGGATCACAGAGGGAGATACACTTGAATGATTCCTCCATCACTGCCTCCTGAGGTTTTCCATACAAGGCAGGCAGCTCCACCAGGGAAACCCAACGTCCACACACCTCTCCCTGATGTTTAACACACTCTGATGAGTTGGAGGCTGAATGAAGCTCAGTCTGACCTAAAATGGCCTTGGCTGCTGACGTCTTCCCTGCTCCTCTCCTCCCAAACAGAACCAGGTTCACACTGGACTTCAGATTGGGTTTAGCCTCTTCTTTTAACATGAGATATTTCCCCCAGTTTTCACTCACTATCTCATTCATTTCTTCCATCAACTCTGAATAATCTGTAGCAGAACAATTTTTTTCAAACCAGTTCTGCCTTTGGTTGCAGTCTTCAATGAGTTTTTCCACTGAGTTATTGCCTTTCTCCTCTTTCTGTGTTATAATGACCATTGAGTGTTTAAGGGCATCTTGACCAAACAAGCTCAGGACCAAATTCAGAGTTTTTCTGTCCTCTTCGGTGAAATCAGAAGGTTTGACTAACAGCAGCAGAACGTTTGGTCCAGGAGGACAGAGACTCACACAGCTCTTCATCACTTCGAACAGAGTTTTCACAGACAGACTGAAGATGTCGGGGGTTTTGACTACTGTTAACGGTTTCCCTTTCCACTCTCCAGAGGCAGCGCGACATTGCTTTCCTCCAAGGACTTTAGGCATATTAAACTCTTTCTTTCTAATGATGATCTTTTCGAGGGATGATTTTTTGTTCTCACTTTTTCCAAAAAGCATTATCCTGAGTTCATGTGCTGAAAAACAAAGATAAAACTTGTAAATTACCTTTAAAATTGTGACACACAGACTTTTGTCACCACAGTTTTACTACATTCTGTTACAGGGTTTGAAACATTAATAAGATCACCTGATTGGTTAAATACCACCACCATTTACTTATTTTTCCTAAAACAGTTAGCTGATGATTGCTCACGATAACAAGAAAACTGCAGATGCACTCTCTATTCACAGCGCACAACCAGTATCACCTTTTAATATCATCTGCCCCTCTGTGAATCGCTGCCTTATCGTGGTTGAGGGGCTTGTGTGTTCCAGGGATCCCAGGTGCTATGCTGTTGGGGGGCTTTTGCCACCTGGTTGTGTGTCCCATTACAAGTTGGCCCTGAGTGAGGGACCAGACACTAAGCCATTTAGAAGACCCTTATAAGACCCTTACCAGACCAAGGGAACAGTTTACCCTGTCAGGCATCCGGTTACCTGGGCACCATTTTGGAGCTAGGACATGGGAGGTGACCCGAGGGAGAGCATCTGGTGACTTGCCTTAGCCCATGGGGCCTGGCCGGGTGCAACCTGAAGAAGGAACATAGGCCCATCCTCCTTTAGGTAACCCACCTTAAGACGCCATAGAGGTCGGGTGCAATGTGTGTACTAAGAACGTTGACACTGGCAGACTGATCCCTGCTACAGAGACTGGTGACTTGGACATGGACTCTCACCTCTCTGGTGGGGAAGGAGCCTGAGCTAGTGCATGAGGCCTGGGAATGCTTTGGTATTCCACCGGATAAGCTAGAGGAGTTGGCTAGAAAGAGGAAGGTGTGAGGTTCTCTGCTTAGGCTGCTGCCTCCAGAAACCAAAGTCTGGGGACAACAGGGACAAAGTCATCCCTCACCATAGGTGAGGACACAGAGGCAGTTATACAACTCGTTGGTGGCAGAGCCCCTGGGGTGGATGAGGTTTGCCCTGAGTTCCTGAAGGCTCTGGATGTTGTAGAGCTGTCTTGGTTCACACACCTCTACAGGATCTCATTGAGAGCCTTTAGATTGGTAAGCCAGGGTGGGGGTTCTTATCCTCAACAAGGTGGACATAAGGGGGTGCTCCAACTACAGTGGCTTGCAAAAGTATTCGACCCCCTTGAACTTTTCCACATTTTGTCACATTACAGCCACAAACATGAATCAGTTTTATTGGAATTCCAGGTGAAAGACCAACACAAAGTGGTGCACACGTGAGAAGTGGAACGAAAATCAGACATGATTCCAAACATTTTTACAAATAAATAACTGCAAAGTGGGGTGTGCGTAATTATTCAGCCCCCTTTGGTCTGAGTGCAGTCAGTTGCACATAGACGTTGCCTGATGAGTGCTAATGACTAAACAGAGTGCACCTGTGTGTAATCTAATGTCAGTACAAATACAGCTGCTCTGTGACGGCCTCAGAGGTTGTCTAAGAGAATATTGGGAGCAACAGCACCATGAAGTCCAAAGAACACACCAGACAGGTCAGGGATAAAGTTATTGAGAAATTTAAAGCAGGCTTAGGCTACAAAAAGGTTTCCCAAGCCTTGAACATCCCACAGAGCACTGTTCAAGCCATCACTCAGAAATGGAAGGAGTATGGCACAACTGTAAACCTACCAAGACAAGGACGTCCACATAAACTCACAGGCCGAACAAGGAGAGCGCTGATCAGAAATGCAACGTGGAATTCCAATAAAATTGATTCATGTTTGTGGCTGTAATGTGACAAAATGTGGGAAAGTTCAAGGGGGTCGAATACTTTTGCAAGCCACTGTATATGGAGATCACATTCCTCAACCTCTCCAGGAAAGTCTATTCCAGGATGATGGAAAGGAAGGTCCATGCTTTAGTCAAAACTCGGATACAGAAGGAACAATGTGGTTGTAGTCCCAATCATGGAACACTGGACCAGCTCTTAACCTCGCAGAGATATCTGAGGGTGCATGGAAGTTTGCCCTACTCGTCTACATGCGTTTAGTGGACTTGGAGAACGCCTTTGACCGTGTCCCTCAGAGCATTCTGTGAGAAGTTCTTCAGGGGTATGGAGTGTTTTGCCTGTTGCAGCAAGCCATTTGATTCTTCTACAACCATTGCTAGAGCTGGGTCCACACTGCTGGCAACAAGTCAGACTCCTGGTGGGTGTTGGACTCCAGCAGGACTGCCCTTTGTCACCAATCCAGTTCATTATTTTTATGGACAGAATTTCTAGGTGCAGTCCAGTGGTGGAAGGCACAAATTCGTCTCTGCTTATTTTTTCAGATTATGTGTTTCTCATCAGTTTGGCTCATCAGGTGGTGTCCTCCAGCTCGCATTGCAACAGTTCACAGCCAAGTGTGACGTGGCGAGAATGAGAATCAGCACCTCTAAATCAAAGGCCATGGTCCACAGTTGGAAGAGGTTCTCCACCTTCTATCAAACTGGAATCGTTCAAACCTGAACTGAAGTTGGAAAGTTCACAGCTAGACGCAGATGATCTCACCTCTCCATAATCCATGACTTTCTAAAATAGTTTCCTAGAACTGTTATCAAGCTAAACACCTTTCTTACCAACAGTACCTTAGGCTACGTCCACACGTACACGGGTGTTTTTGAAAATACGGTATTTTCTATGCATTTGGGCCTTTCATCTACACATTAACAGCATTCTGGGTCACTGACAGCTGAGATTTTAAAAAACTCCTGCCAGGGTGGAGATTTTCAATTTACTCACGCAACATCAAAGGTGTGCGCCGTTTTTGACGTCACGCTGTGCGCCACGTTATTGTTTACATGAGATGAATTTCAATAATGGCGGATAAAGACAAAATACTGTCTATCTGCTGTTAATCTTACTATCTGCAGTTTTCACAGGCTTACATACACACACACAGTTACTGTCCCTCCGTTAAGAAAGACAGAGGCGTCAGAGTGAACTTCGGACGTGGTTTCTACATTCAACACAGACGTTGTCACAACCCAAATCCTGACGTCCGTTTTGAATAAATGTAATATTTTTTCAGTTACATTTCTGTATGCTCTATGCATGTGGTTCATTCCCAACGTGTGAGTCTACACAACAGCCAAAATACTGTCTTTAGTTATTAACATTTGAAATAATGAAAGCACTTGAAAATGGCACTTGCAAAGTAACACAAAATTAGCTGCCTTTCAGAAAAACAATAACATTTCAGAAGTACTGAAGGTTTTGTCAGGATACAAAGGCCTGTTTACTCTTTCCCTTCTATACTTCCGATTGGCCAACATTTCATTTTTAGCGTTTACATGTGGACGGGATTATATTTAAGAGTTGGATCATTTAAAAAAAAAGTCATCTCCAGGATTTCTTTCAGAAAGGTAGTGAGCCAGCAGTTGTCACGAGTTTCCAGACAGTTTTACAAACCTGACCATCACATTATACTGTACAGAAAACACAGTTTTAGACTCACCGCCCCTAATAGGATCCACGTTGGCAGGGACTTTTTCTTCCTCATCTTGACTGGGTGAAACCGATGTTTCCTCACTGGAAACTTCCTCCCTCGTGCTCTTCTTCACCACTGTATCTATGGCTGCTAACAGCTGCTCTTGTTCCAGGTTCTTCTGCCACAACAATTTTTCTCTACATTTCTTGATAATCTCTCCTAACTGTGGATGCTGCTGATACTTTTCAATGGAACTTGAACTCTTGTCTTTGGGCATTATCAGAACCAGTGAACGATCAAATGATGGATCACCAAAGAGTTCAAGGACTCTTTGTAGCCTCTGTCTGTGATCCTCAGTGAAGTCTGCAGGCTGGAGGACCAGCAGAAACACATGAGGTCCAGGAGCAGAGAGTCTCACACAGTCCTCAACTTGTTTCGTCAGATCTTCTGGGGAGATTTTAGTTGACAGCAGATCTGGAGTGTTGATGAGATCGATTTCTTTCCCCTTCAGCTCCCTTTTGACTCTCAGACAGAGGTCTGCTTTATCCTCAGAGCTGAACACAGTCACTCCCAGTATGAAGTTGCCCACTGAGCTCCTCTTAGACCAGCTGTTCCCCAGCAGAACGACCCTCAGCTCAGACACTGAAAAATAAGTTCAGTTTCTGAAACACTGAGTTTATTTTAAACACACGTTTTTAAATTATTCATTGATTTTTTTGTAGAAACTATAATATTCATGCCTCATTCTGTGATGTTTTAACCACATTTTCTTCTCCTTTTGTAAAAGAAATGAAACGATTATGCTCTTCAGTCTAAAACAGTTTAAACATGTAGGAGACGAAAGTTAGCCTGTTAATGTCTAATATTTTATCCATGTTGTAAGATGTACATATTGGTAATAATTTAGATTCCAATGGTTATAGATAAGGAAACACTTAAATAAATGAGGAAATTAATTTTACTTTAAAATCACATTTTAGCATCATTTTCATGGTTATTTAGTGTTTTTCTACTTTTTTAGTTGCTGTTGCTTTAATCCGCTGTAATAACGCCCATGCTGGGCAGTCGCACCTCTGCACTGTGGAGGCTGTAACCAGTGTTGGGGAGTAACGGAATACATGTACCGCCGTTACGTATTTAAAATACAAAATATGAGTAACTGTATTCCGTTACAGTTACCGTTTAAAAAGGTGGTATTCAGAATACAGTTACTTTGTTGAAATAAATGGATTACACTGCGGGATTTTCCTGTGTCATAAGGCTCTGTCCTCTCTATATTTGGTAATATTTTTGGTGAGTGCGAGGGAGGGAGAAAAAGGAAAAGTACAACTTGTCACGGAGCAGAAACGGGAGCTGGAAGCATGTAAATATAATAACAACCACTGCAGCCTGACGAGCCCAGCTGTGAGTAAGCTATGAAGACTCGACTGTACGCTGTGTTCCTGTTTCCTCTGAAACAATAAGCTCCGTTGGAGTCTTTCAACGCCTCTCTCTGTCTCTCGCTAGCAAAGTGACCCAGACAACAAAGTAAAGCTAGTTTTCAGCTACGAGCCCGACACGAACCCGACGTATCAGCCAGAGGTCCCTTTGCTACGGTTCGGAGCCGCGGACCTGTTTTATATACGCGAGGAATAGTTTTCTATACGAGATCACTGCAAAAAGTGCAGCCTTACCTAATGTCCACCTGCTGTTACTCATTTACATCAAGATTTAAACATGTAGCTGGTGTTGGTGTGGAGAGTAACCTGCAGTAATAGTAATAAATCACACAGCAATAGTTCATTCACTATCATGCTTTTTACAAAGTAATCCAAAGTATTCAGAATACGTTAGGAAATACATTTTGGGACATGTAATCTGTAATCTGTAATCTGTAGTGGAATACGTTTTAAAAGTAACCTTCCCAACACTGACTGTGGCTAGCTCTGGAGTCAAACAGTTTAAATAATTTTGTCGTGCAGCGTACAGCGACATTCATGTGAGTTCAAGTTTGTGGAAATTAATATTTGTGCGTTTGTTTTCAGCTACAAAGCAACTTTTGTGGATTATTTCAACTGCACAAGGACACATGTACGGCTTCACTGCCAGCTGGTGATTTCCACGGTCACTGAGCATTTTTACTCAATTTCTTCAAAAATATTAACAGTATGAACAAAACAGAAATATACTTATACATATTTAATCAATTTAATTTCCCATTCAATGCATTCAAGATTTTGACCTGTAACTACTGGACTCACAAATAAGCAGGAAATCAGGCTGCAGGATTTAATAGATGCTTCGTTCTCTCTTTAAATAAGAAAGCTCCTGGCAGAACATTTCATTCCTCTAATCCACCAGCTTCTCTTATTTTATTCATGATATGAAATGTTGTTAGTTTGACTTACAGTCCTCAGACTCTGAGCTGCTGTGTTCTGGTTTGTTAAAATCATCATCTGCAAAAATACAGAAACATGAATCAGTGCTCCAATTTACAATTTCAGGCTGAAAACACGAGAATCTACAAATGCTACGGGAATAAAGTTTTTAAAAAAATTTCAGTTTAGCAAAAGTAAGTTTAGTTTGTTAACTGCTCTGGCATCACCTTTACACAGACACTTTCAACACATACAGATCAATATTTAATCCAAGCTGTCAGAGCTCACAGCTCACATCAGTACAAAATGAAAATGATCAAAATTAAATCATCAATCATCATAATTCAATTAGCTCATTAAATGTTATTTCCTCCTAAAATCATTTATGTTCAGCGAAGATAAGTAAATAAACACTCTCTGTGTGTGTGTGTGTGTGTGTGTGTGTGTGTGTGTACATAATCATATACTGTGCATCCCAAAAGTCCCCGTTCATTTCCTTCTTTCGTTGCTTGGGCATCAGTGAAAGCTTTACAGTTCTTGTAAGACGATCACTCGCCTGGCTCGCCAACACCAAAGCTGTTGCTTAGCAGGTTTTTCAGTCCCTGACTGCAATTCAATGTGAGTTTGAGAAACTTTATGGACGTCACATTAGTGCATTAGTGTAACACATAACACAACTTGTGCAATCCATAGCAAGTTTCTTGAAACGCCTCCTTGAGCAGGCGTTCATGCAAAGCCAACAAAGGTTCATCAAAGGGCTGCACTCTAACTCAGCATCACAGCTCGATTCAGCGGCTGCTTCAGAGAGGATAAAGCTCTGCCTGTACCAGCTTCAGGTTATTCAGAAATTTAAAGCAGCAAATTATAATGCTGAGTGTAAATGTGTGAATCACTCCTGCAACCTCCGTCCTGGAAAAGTTCAGTGACGAGTCTCTTCTCTCTGGTTGAAGCTGGTGGTTTAGTGTGCAGAGTCTCAAGTTTCATTTGGAGCTGATTTATGTGCTGAACATAAATGTTTTTATGTTTGTTTTTAAGAGAAAACTAATTCAACAAAAAGTGGAAAAAAAACTCATCATATTTCTTTTTCTGTTTACAAAACAGAGAATTATTATTATTATCATGATGTGGGTTTTTTTTTCTTCCAACAGGTGAACAGGTGTGTTGCATGGTCAGAATCACAGTAAGTTACCAAAGGCCAACAGTGCCAACCAATTTTCACACTCCTGTCAGTATAAAGAATGAATCTGATCTCAGCAGGCTGCAGGTCTCACCTGCAGTCTGTCTGGACTCACCAGGTGCTGCTGCCATCATGTCACTGCTGAAAGTCCACCGACTGACTGACCTGAGAGAGGAAAAGATGCTTTTAGGCTCTCTTGTGCTAAACTTGCTTATACAGACACATGCAGTATCATACAGTAAGTCTTTGGATGAGCAGTGAATACTAAATACTTTACACTGTGTCCCCAGAACTCCAGAAAAACAATGGTCTGCACAGCTCAGATGCCAGAAACACAGTAAGCTGTTGTGCATCAATTATTGAATTATTATTTTGTAACTTTGATGTGTTTCTCTGGTCTGTTGTTCAGAATGACGCAGACAGTTAGCAGCTACGTCAAATCTCCAAGCAAAGCCTTACAGTCCACATCAAGACCTTGAAAAGCTCATCCATGCCTTCATTACTTCGAGACTAGACTATTGCAATTCTCTGTTCATGGACCTCCAATTCTCTCTCCTCCAGCGTTTAGTTCAAAACACCTCTTAACTGGCACCAGAGGGCATGATGACATCACTACTGTTCTAGCCAAGCTAAACTGGCATGTCCGATGTCCGCATGTCAGATTCCAGTCAATCGTTTAAATCGCGCTTAAAAACTCACCTGTTCCATTTGAAGCAAATGAGTTTGGACTTCCTCCCGGTCTGCAGTTGTGCTGTGTAACTGTAACTGTAACTGGTTTTAATTGTTTTTAACTGTTTTTGTTGCTTTTGTTGTTTCTGTTTTGCTACCTTGTGTGAAGCACTTTGATGGACACTGTCCTTTTTAAATGTGCTATAGAAATAAAACATTGATTGAGTTAGCAAACTAAAGTTTTTCTTCACAAGCACTGAAAACATTCATGCCAAGCTTCTAAGCAGTCATCGTGTATTATACGTTTCCTGTCATTTGTTTCATTCTTGAGTATCTGAACTTTTCTTCTGCTTTTCTTTGTGTGAACATGAACAAGAAATTTGATGTGAGTAGTTTCACAGTCTGTTAAGACGATGAACTAAAACGACCTGGTCCAAAACTTTAGAGGTGGAAAAACTACATATCAGAAATCACTGAAAGTGAAGATAAATGTGGAAGTGCAGCAAGACAGCAAGAGCAAAGTAACTCTGACGTGGACGATCTGATTTTGGACAAACGAGGTTTAAAAGATAAATGTTTGTGTTTTAAGTGGATTCAGAAGGTTAGTAACACCATTTAGAGAGGACTCAGCCTCAGAATTATCACGAAAATTGATTTTATGAGCTAAAAATGAAAAGTCGACTGACTCAAACACGTGTTAAAAACATGTTAATACTAAACAATATTGGCGTTTTCTTAAAAATAAAAAGTGGACAGCATTATTTTAGCTCACTGAAACGCTCTTCTGGACTCAAACTAAGACCCTTGTTAATATCACAGATTACAGTACCAGCGTACATGTAACATGTAACATGTAACATGTAACATGTCAATTTAAGGATCTTTTCATAGGAAAGAGATTCTTCATCCACTTCAAAAGTGCACTTCTTAGTTTGTTTTCATGTTGCCACTCATTAAGTCAGTCATTCCATAAAATACACAAAATGTTAAAGGACAGTTTCAGGTTTAGCAGCAGAGGGAACCAATAAGGACAGCTGCAAAAACATCTGTACACTCAAAAACGGATTAGTATCCCTCACAAACATGAAGCAATAATTCTGAGTAAAATGCAGCTGAAATATGTAAAATCAAAGGTTTATTGATTTAATAAAATTATATTACTAAGGACAATAATCCTGGTATATACTGAATGTATATCAATCAACTACATTTCACCAGATTAAACATTTTATATTGTTCTTATGTAACAAATTTACAATGATTAATTACCCAAAGTCAGAGTTTTGAACATAAATATTATTTTTGAGTGTGTCCACATCTCTCAGCCAGTCAGGAAAAATGCAAATGAGGTGGAAAACCTGATTTAATTAAAATGAAGAAATGACCGAAACAAATTTCATGTCAAAAATGTTTTAGTTTAGCCAAAAAGGAGGAAGCGAAAGAGTCGCAGCAGAAACACTAAAAAAGGCAAATAATTTAGATTCTATGAGAATAAAGACGATGAAAATCTGACTGATCTGTTATAGTTTGAGTGATTGATTCCTTTTAACAGCAGGTGTGTGTGTGTGTGTGTGTGTGTGTGCGTGTGTGCGTGTGTGTGTGCGTGTGTGTGCGTGTGTGTGTGTGTGTGTGTGTGTGTGTGTGTGTGTGTGTGTGTGTGTGTTACCTGTTTGCCTCGATCCGACTTCACAGCTGAACACCTCTGCACGCTCTGAGACACAGCAGTGCTTCTTCTTCTGTGTGATTGTGTGTCTGATCACATGGTGTGCGTGCGGTGGGGGGTAGTGATGGTGATCATGTTTTCTGTACTTTTGCCAAAATAAAAATCTTTTTTGTTTGTATATGTTTGTAATCATTAATCATAAAAACAACTTATTTCAAAGAAGAATGATCCACACTTGAGACCTGATTTTAAAATATATTTGTACATGTACGTATGAAAGCAGGTAGCATTGCGCGAGTGTTTTCCTTTAAGAAATCAAATCATTATTTTTAAAGTGTACTCTGGTTTGACTCTCGTCGTCTCTTTCCGATATTTTATTTGTCCAAGTGTGACAAACGTCACAAATCACGATGTATTAAATGCTTTTCACAGCACATCCATCCTCTGGGTTTCAGGCGCAGCAGCAGTCTGATCACCGCCTCCTCTGAAGAACTCGCCTGACATTTGTGATGGAAAATCTCTGAATGATCATCAGCAAATCAAAGTTGTCCTTTTGTTATTTATTGAAAGCAAACAAATCAAAGTCACTGATATATAAAAGTGCATCATATCAGACTCAACCAAGGCTGAAGCAGAAACAGTGCTACAGTACTTCTGTCACCCCCACATCTGGATACGTCTCACTTCCTCCTGTTGACAGATGACACACCGTATGTGGTGAACAGTCCGCTAACTTTTCACCAAATAATAGAAGTGGTGTCTTTCTTACCGTAATGTTTCCACCTACAACTTCCTGTTTACCACAGAACACAACTACATCAAACCTAATAAAAAACAACATCACGGAGAAACTTTATTAATCGTGGAGGAAAATGTAGTTGTCATAAAATCATAAATACGACTCACAACAAAGCGAATTTATGAAATGAAGCATAGAAAGAGAAACATGTAGCCTCCACCTTCATCCCCAACACTCAGCAGGCTGAATCGTCTTAAAGGATCTTGACAAGTCAAAGATCAATTTACAAACTGTGGTGTTGGGTCAATGTTCTGAGCTTCTCAACTATCTGAGTGGCTGTGCTGGCGGGTCTGACTAACTGGGGGCGTGGTGGTGTCTGGGGCTGTGATGCAGGGTGGCATGGAGGGGGATGGAGGTCAGAGTGATGGGGGTTTGCTGGAGGTGTCAGAGGAGCACAGATCGTGTGATGTGATGATGTTTGAGCAGGAGCAGGCGGAGTTAAACCTGTTGTTTTAACTCCTTTGCTCTATGCACATCAGAGTTTCACCCCCACCTTCAGCGATTTTTCTCTGCCCTCTCCTCACGTCCCTGTTATCGCTGCTCCAGCTTCCTTCAGTAGATCACGATCAAGTATCAAGTCTTTGTAAAACCAGGTTTTCTAAAATCTTCAAAAACTAAGAAAGCAGAGAAACTGCTCTGTAATTGAATACATTTTATTTCCATATTTGTAGATAATTTTTCTGTCTTATTTATATACTGTTATTTACTTATGGTCTATATTATTCTTATAAATATGCCTGTGTTTGAAGAACTGACTGCAGACTCTTATGTTATTTAACCATGTCATGTATTTCATTTTTATCAACTTCCTCTAATTAAAGGGGAACGATGGCCCGTGATTTATACCCTCCTTCCTTGTTCTTTGCACCCCCAGCTGGTCGCAGCAGATGCCCGCCCCTCTCACAGCCTGGTTCTGCCAGAGGTTTCCTCCTCCTAAAGGTGAGGTTTTCCTTCCCACTGTCACCAAGTGTTTGCTCAAATGTGATCATCTGATTCTTGGGTTTTCTCTTAGAGTATAAAGCACCGTGGGGTGACTGTTGCTGTGAACTGGAGCTTTATAGATTAAATTAATTGAATTTCTCTTTGGGAGCACAATGATTAAAAACAAAGGAAAAGCAGTGCACATCCCACTCTAAGTGCATCTTATCAAAGCCAGACTACTTCCTTCACACACCCATCCCACATGTGGCTATGGCTCACGTCCTCGTGATGACAGCGTGCACCTTTTCACCACACAACAGAAGTGGTTTCTTTCCTACAGTAATGTTTTCACCCACAGCTTCCTGTTTACCACAGGTATGAAATGTCACATGTTTTGTGTGCATGTTTAGTCTACAACACAATACAAAAGACATAAAACCTATTGTTTCTACTGTGCAGCAACAACAGTGCATAAACGTCTGTGAGCTGAGGAGAGCAGCAGCTCAACTTCTGGGAGAGGAATGCTGTCCCATCTTTGTCTAATGCAGTTTAGCATCATCCTGCTGAAACATGAAGGCCTTCCCTTAAAAATACTTTTCTAGATGGGAGCATATACTGCTCTAAAAGCTGTAGATACCTTTCAGTATTGACGGTGACTTTCCAGACGTGTACGCTGCCAATCCCATAGATGCTGATGCCCCCTCATACCATCAGAGATGCAGGCTTTGAAATGAGCGCTGATAAAACGCTCTGATCCTTGATTCTCTTTAGTCCAGAGAATGCAGTGTTCATGCTTTCCAACAAAAAATTTAAATCTAGATTAGTCTGAGCTCAGAACAGCTTCCACTTTGCCTCAAACCATTTTAAATGAGCTTTGGTCCAGGAAGGATAGTCATGTTCATATGTGGCTTCCTCTTTGCATAATGGAGCTTTAACCTGCATGTTCAATTCACTTCACTTCAATTTTATTTATACTGCGCAAAATCACAAAAACAGTCGCCTCAAGGTGCTTTATATTGTAGGCCCTACAATAATAAAACAAACACTGACAAAACCCAGCAATCATATTACTGCCTATGAAAAAGCACTTTGGCGACAGTGGGAAGGAAAAACTCCCTTTTTACAGGAAGAAACCTCCTGCAGAACCAGGCTCAGGGAGGGGCGGGGCATCTGCTGTGACCAGTTGGGCTGAGAGAAGGAGGACAGGATAACAGGCAGTGTTGGGGAGTAATGGAATACATGTAACGTCGTTACGTATTTAAAATACAAAATATAAGTAAGTGTTTCCCGTTACAGTTACCGTTTAAAAAGGTGGTATTTAGAATACAGGTATTCCCCACCCACCTCACTTCGGAGGTGGGGTGCCCCCGGCCTCTCGGCCTGGGGCTCGGTCACTCAGGCGCAGCTGGCTGCCGGCGGAGCTCACGGGCGCGTCACTGCAACTCCCCCTGGCTTCTGCTCCGCGGCTGCTGAGTGAGCCCTCATCTGGGACTCTCCTCAGCTCTTACTGGAACAGTGGCGCGGCTGCCCCTCTGTTGGTCTTCCATGGTTTCTTGTGTTCTGGGGGCCTCTGGATGTCTGGAGTTTTGATCTCCTCCATACCTGCTTCATACCATAGAGGACGGGGCTGTGGCCCCCCCACACTCCCTAGCAGATCGTTACATGGAGAAACCTTTGGAATGCAAGCATGCTGATCCACACAGGTATGCACACAGGTGTACACACGGGTATTCACAGACGCGGACTAAAGCTTTCTTGGCTGCTGCCTCAAAGCACACTGTGCGCTGTCTATCTTGCGTGCTGCACAATATCGTTTATTATTTAGTAACTATTGATATCTATGACTAGCTAGTTTATTGTGATGGTGCTTTTTTTTTCTTATTATGTTGCTCTTTGTTGTTTGCTTTCTCCTCTGTTTGTTTCTCCATACAGGTGACCCAGGAGTTTTGGTTTGTTTTTCTCTCTTCCCCTCCTTCTCACTGTCTCTTCTCCCCTTTGGTTTTCTTTCTCTCCCTCTCTTTCATTCTTTCCCCCTGTCCTATTCCACAGTCATGTCTGTCCCGTTTGCAACTGAAAATAAAATAAATTCATAATTATAATAAAGGTCAATCAAATGGACCAATATGGCAAGGCCATGATGATTCACTTGGTAAAATAAATCCGCTTGGCATCTTTCTTGGCCTCAAGACACCAATTCTGATGGCTAAAGATCCAAACGGGACACAGAAAAAAGATTTTAACATCTAGTTGGTATTGGTATGGTGAGTAGCCTTCAGTAATAGTAATAAATCACACAGCAATAGTACAGTAGTTGTAAAAGGCATGGTAATATATTAAGTAATCCAAAGTATTCAGAATACATTACTTTCATTGAATAATGTAATGAAATACATTACAAAATACATTTTGGGGCATGTAATCTGTAGTGGAATACATTTTAAAAGTAACCTTCCTAACAATGGTTACAGACATGCTGTGGAAGAGAGACAGAGGTTAATAACAGATATGATTCAATGCAGAGAGGTCTGTTAATACATAGTGAGTGAAGAAGAAACACCCAGTGCATCATGGGAATCCCCCGGCAGCCTACGTCTATTGCAGCATAACTAAGGGAGGATTCAGGGTCACCTGGTCCAGCCCTAACTATATGCTTTAGCAAAAAGGAAAGTTTGAAGCCTAATCTTGAAAGTAGAGATAGTGTCTGTCTCCTGAAACAACAAGGAACAACAAGTAGGCCTGCAGAGCGAGAGCGAAGCGCTCTAATAGGGTGATATGGTACTACAAGGTCATTAAGATAAGATGGGGCCTGATTATTTAAGACCTTGTATGTGAGGAGCAGGATTTTGAATTCTGGATTTAACAAGAAGCCAGTATTGACTGAAACTCTTCAAATAAACCATTCCTCTGCAGATGATCTGTTAGCTGTTTGACAACTACTCTTTCAAGGATGTTTGATATAAAGGAAGGTTGGAGATTGGCCTATAATTAGCTAAGACTGCTGGGTCTAGAGATGCTTTTTAAGTAACAGTTTAACTACAGCCAGCTTGAAGGCCTGTGGTACATAGCCGATTATTAGAGATAGGTTGATCATATTTATATTGTTTATATTTAAGCCAGCTAAGTCCATGTGGTGTGACTGAAACACGGCGGAACCACAGATTCTGTGTTAGAGCCATTTTGTTTATTCTGGCTGCAGCTCTTGTCTGTCAGCCTCACGTCACACCACAAAAACTAACTCACAACAACCCCAATTCCTCTTGTGTAGGTCAGCGAAGGTAATTGCAGATGACGCGCAGGTGTGTCCGCCCTCCCTGCAAAGCACCACAGACCACGCCCACCACAGTCCAATAGTAAGTTGAACGCTGTGTTGAAGGTGTCATTTTACACACTATAACAGGGAGCCGTCTGCACCGGGAGCCGGTCACAGACCACAGCCTCCGGGCTGGGCACACAGCAGGAGGGAGGCCAAGGAGCCCCCCAGCCAGGCTGAGAGGACCCCCAGAGACCCAGCAGCCACGGTCAATCACAGCCCCGGTGCAGAGAGCGCCCTCCGAGGAAACACTGGAGATAAGACACAATAGGCTATATACAGGGTAAAATGATAAAATAAATAAGAACAGGATACAATATAAATATAAATATAAATAGAGTAAGAAGATTAAAAAATGAATAAGAATAAAATCAATAAATATTAGGTAAAACCTAAATTAATAATAGAATAACAGGATAGAATAAATAAGCATAAAATAAATAAACGCTAAGTAAAAGCTAAATTAAAAAGGTGGGTCTTGAGCCTGTTCTTAAAAACATGTACGTTCTCTGCGGCCCTGAGCTCCTCCGGCAGGCTGTTCCACAGACGAGGACCATACCACTGAAAAGCTGCCTCTCCGTGAGTATGTGTCCTGACTTTAGGGACAATCAAAAGGCCAGTACCAGAGGACCTCAGGGTCCGCGAGGGTTCGTATGGTAAAAGCAGATCTGAGAGATAAGAAGGCCCGAGACCATTAAGACATTTAAAAACCAATAAAAGAACTTTAAAATCGATCCTGAAACACACGGGGAGCCAGTGCAGCGATTCTAACACCGCTGTGTTAGTCATTGTTAATGTTTAACACTAAGATACAGTTAAAAATATAACACTGTCTAAAGTGTAAATTTAACAGTCAGAAGACTGGACACATATAGACACTTTTCTAGTGTCGATTTAACACTACTGATTTTGTAGTGCAGATTTGATTTTCACCCATACCTGAACCAATGGCTTGGTGGTGTTCCAGGGTAGGATAGCAAAGCCCTCTTTTCCACTTTTTCCACGTACAAGCTGGCCACAGTGGGTGAAACTGGGGAGCCCACGGCACACCCATGTTTCTGCCTGTAGTACTGACCCTTGTATGTGAAATAGGTGGAATTAAGACACAGTTCCAAACGCAAACACACTCGGTCGATGCTGAGAGTGGTCCTGTTGCTGATTTCATTTATTGTGCAAATTTACTGTTTATAAGGTTGGGTTACCAAAAACGCCCAATGTATCAAATGCAATAAATAACATATGTAATAAACAACATGATATCACAAGGAAAATGTGGATTTTGTTAGAAGGGTTAATAAACATAAATCAGCTCCAAAGAACGGAATTTTCTGGCTATTTTTCATGGGTTGGGTCTTACAGGGTGAGGAAGCAACCTCTTATTAACAAGTATAACAGCATTTACTCAATTTTTATTATTTAAACCAATCATATATTGTAAAAAAAATGCTTTAAAGCTTTTATTTACTCTTTGTTCATTAATTGTACAAGAAGAATTTTTGTTTTATAATTAATGGCATAACTAAGGTTGATTTTACTTGTAGTGTGGCTGTTGTTAAATGAAATAAACCATGTTAGTCCACATTTGAATTTATGTGTTTCTTCATGTTACTAGGAGACACTGTCAAAGTGTAGCTTAGAATAATAACTCCATCTACACTGATGTATGTTTTCCTCTCCAGTAACATTACACAAAAACTTCAGTCAAGTTTCACAGAGCCTAGTGAAGAGCTCAGATATTCAAATAAGAAGACTACAGTCCATTATCAGTAGTATTGTAGTCTCTCTCTTTAAAATCTGGAGTCAGAGCTCAGGTCTTGTTGGAAGATGTGTTCTTTGAGTGCCCTTCTGTTTTAACTAATGCAGCTCAATATATTTTACATTTCAACAAATCTATTTTGTCTGAAAATACTTTAAAAACTTTGTAGCCTGATGCTCTCAGTAATTTCTAATGTAATGGTTCAGGTCAGTACTATAACAGTGAACAGCTTTAGTGAGCATTAATGTGCCACTTTCCTGTACAGAAGCAGAACGACCAGGTTATCTTCCTTACCCGGCTCCACTTACCGTAACATTGGCAATCACACAAAGGTTATTGCAACATAAAGGCTTTGTGCTGTAAAAGCATGTCACAGGGTGTTTCTAACCACCAGGGGGCGGTGTAGGAATATTGATATATAAACACCGACACTGAGTCCACCATTATCAATATGATATTCTCAAGGTCTAAAGTCCTTCTAGCAGCAAGTCCTGGCAGTCAGGTCCATCCCAAAAACCTCTGAGCACTTATTTTATGTAAATTGTGTTAAATTTCAATGATCATCATCTCCAGTTTCCTCTGTATGTTTAATGGTTATTTCAGCAACCTTAGCTCATTTATTTCAAGTAATTGTTATTTCTGTTAGTATCCAGCAGCAGGATTTTTGGTAAAATGTTCTTCTTTTATCCTCTCTCTTCTTTACTTCTCTGTCCTTCTGAATTATTTTGGTAGCCTTTTGTCTTTTGTGCTTTGTATTATATATTTTGTCTCAACTGCCATCATTAATTTCAGATGTGTCCCCCACCTGTTTCCTGCATTACCGCTTGTATCTATTGTCTCGGTCCCTTCTCGTCCTTCTAGCTCCAAGTTCCCCTGTGTTTGTAGTCTTTGTGTTTATCATTCTAAGCATTTACCTGAACTCCCTGTTTTCTGTCACTGGTTTTATATCACCTGGAAAATCAATATTAAAGCTTGCTTTGCATTCTACTCCTGTGTTTGTGCCCATAGGGCAATAAGACGATCTATACAGCTCACGGTGGTTATCTTGGCTAATGAAGAATTAACAATAGGTAGAGGGCTTTCAATGTCACGGTCCTGGGTCTGTGACCCAGTGTTTTCTGTTTTGTATTGTTAATCTTTGATTTCATGATGTATCTTTGTTTATTCTTGCGTTTTGGGCCTGTTATATTGTACCTCTAAGTTCAGTCTATGTATTGGGGTGTCTCGTGATGTCTGATTACTCCCAGCTGTGCTCTCCTTCTGTGTCTCATTTCCTCATTATCCCTCTTTGTATTTAAGCCTTGTGTTTTCCTCTGTTAGTTGCTGGTTTGTCTGCGTTATGGCTCTCCGGCATCTGTGGTCATTCCCTGCTTCATTCTGTGTCAACAGCCCACGTCTCCCTGCTTTGCCATTTCAGGTCTGTGTTTTGTTAGCTTTCTCCAGTTTAGGTTTTGATTAGTGTCCGTCTACTCCTTTCCCATTTCCGTTTGTATTCCACTTCATGAATAAACTCACTCGCATCTCAGCTGCCTGCATCTTGGGTCCCAATTCTCCAACCCCAAACGTCTGCCTCAGCGGACGTGACATTGAAAGTGTACAGAGAATTGTTTCGAACTGTTTCAGTAAGACTCACCATTTTAAAAAGTAGATGCTAATTTTGGAGTGTTTTGGAAATATGAAATAAATTGATGTGCGCACAAAAAAGTTGTCTTTGTAGGTTCATTTTCAAAGGGGTCAAACAACAATACAGAGCACAGCAGCAGCCGTTTGGCATTTTACTTAGACAAATAACAAGCATAAAATCATTTATAGAGACAAGTTATCTACCTGCTATGGCCACAAAATTATGGCGTTATTTTTGTGCCACTATTCTGAGCGCACGTAAAAAAACATTTGCAGGTGCAAGTGTGAAGAAAGTGAAAAGAAATTTATTTTGAGCCAAGAAAAGCTAACACACCACAGACCTGTGATAGCACTATCCCCCTGCTGAACGAGCTGAACACTTTCTTTGCTCGCTTTGAAGTCCAAAACAGCACCACTGCACAGAAGACCCCACCCCCTCCTGGTGACCAGGTGATGACTCTGTCACCGGACAGCGTGAGGAGATCCCTCAGCAGGATCAATGCACGTAAAGCTCCGGGTCCTGACAACATTCCTGGTCGTGTACTGAGAGACTGTGCAGTGGAACTCACTGATGTCTTCACAGACATCTTCAACATATCACTCATCCAGGCTGTCGTCCCCACATGTTTTAAAGCCACCACAATCATTCCGGTTCCAAAAAAGTCATCTCCCTCCTGCTTTAATGACTACCGTCCTGTTGCACTTACTCCCATCCTGATGAAGTGCTTCGAACGACTAGTCATGAAACACATCAAGACTGTCCTGCCCCCCTCCCTGGATCCCTTCCAGTTTGCCTATCGGCCCAACCGCTCAACCGATGATGCCATCTCCACTGCACTCCACTCGGCACTCACACACCTGGACAAAAATGACTCATATGTTCGAATGCTGTTCATAGATTTCAGTTCAGCATTCAACACCATAATCCCCCAACAGCTCATTCAAAAACTGGTCCAGCTGGGGCTCAACACCTCACTGTGCAACTGGCTGTTGGATTTCCTCACCGGAAGACCTCAAGCAGTACGGGTTGGCAGTAATACATCCAGCACCATCATTTTAAACACGGGGGCCCCGCAGGGATGTGTGCTGAGCCCCCTCCTCTTCACTCTGCTGACCCATGACTGCACTCCATCATACAGCTCCAACCTCTTCATCAAGTTTGCGGACGACACAACGGTGGTGGGTCTCATTAGCAACAGGGATGAGACCGACTACAGAAGTGAGGTGAGACGCCTGGCCACGTGGTGTGCTGACAACAATCTCTCTCTGAATGTGGAGAAGACGAAGGAGATTGTTGTGGACTTCAGGAGAATGCACACCCAACATGCTCCTCTGACCATTGACGGAGCGTCTGTGGAGAGAGTGAGCAGCACCAAGTTCTTGGGTGTGCACATCACAGAGGATCTCTCCTGGACGTACAACACCACAGCACTGGCCAAGAAATCACAGCAGCGTCTCTTCTTTCTCCGCAAACTAAGAAGAGCAGGAGCACCAGCCCCCATCATGTACACTTTCTACAGAGGCACCATCGAGAGCATCCTGTCGAGCTGCATCACTGTGTGGTTTGGAGCCTGCAATGCGTCCTGTCATAGAACCCTCCAACGCATAGTGAGAGCTGCAGAGAGGATCATTGGTGTCTCTCTCCCCTCCCTCCAGGACATTTACAGCACCCGTCTCACTAAAAAAGCCCTTTGCATAGCGGCTGATCCCACACACCCAATGCAAAGCTTCTTCAAGCTGCTGCCGTCGGGGAGGAGACTGCGGAGTCTCCAGGCCAGGACCAGCAGGCTGAAGGACAGCTTCATCCATCAGGCTGTCAGGAAGCTTAACTCCCTCCCGATTCTGCCCCCTCTCCCCTCTCTCCTCCACGGTCTCACTGAACTCTGTCACACACACACAAACACACACACTCTCTGACTCACTCACTGGCCTGCACCAGTTACCAGTCACTTTGTGGAGCATTGGACTGCCATTACCTCATAAGACTTTGTTGTTACACTTTCTCTTACCGTACACTACTAAATCTCCATTTGCACTATTTGCCTATTTGCACTACTCTGCCTGGTTTACACTCAATGTCACTTACCCATTATATTGTATATTATATAGCTTTCTTGTTATATGTAAAATTGTATTTATTTAAATTTTTACTTTTTAATTATTTTACTTGCATTTTTTAATCACTTTTATATTTAAATATATTTAAATGTTCATTTGCTATTTATCTAGGGATTGAAGAGTAACGCAATTTCTATTCTCCGTATGTCCTGTACATGTGGCAGAATCGACAAATAAAGTTGACTTTGACTTTGACTTTGACTTTGAAATTTGAGTGAACAAAATTCATTGCTGCATGCAAAAAATGTATTTCAGTGTTTGCTGTTATCCACACACACACACACACACACACACACACACACACACACACACACACACACACACACACACACACACTCGCTCAGTTCTTGCATTTGCGCTCTCTATGTGTTGCTTGCGCTCTCAACATTTCTGCCTCTTTCTGTACACCGTTATATTATTTATATCAACTCCCGTCAGAGTGATCGCAGTGTGGTGGATTTCCCCGACAAAACGTGTTGGCCTGAAAATGCGCTGCAGGTGGGTTCCTTCAAGCATTAAATGATCAGGTTAAAGAACAACTGGTATCACGGGATGAGCCAGCTTCCTTCGAAGAACTGATCTCCCTCGCTTTTCATATACTGACACACAGATGGGAGAGAGGGAGGCAGAGAAAAGTTATAAATATCCCAAACCTTCTGCCAGAACAGATTCTGTCTCCCTGCCAACCCATGCTTCCCCCTCCACTGCCTCTGGCTTTGATGCCTCACACTCAAGGTGATAAAGACATACTCCAGAGCAGAGAGAGAGTGGGGTGTTTTTACAGCGGTCGCTCAGGGCATTTCCTCACTACCTGCCAGGTGTCATTTTCCTGTGTCATTCAGTGGTGCATTTTGGTAATCTCAGTCTCTCACTGAGTGTTTGCCTGTGACTCGCAAGCATGTCATGGAGTGGGTGTGAGCTATTATCCACCATGATTCTTATCTTCAACCACATTTGCCTTTCTGACACCACCTTAAGAGAGTCCAGCTCCATCCCCACAACATCACTAGCCTTCTAGATCAGTTTATTGAGTCTGTTAGCATCTGCGACCCTCAGCCTGCTGCCCCAGCATGCATCAGCATAGAGGATAGCACTGACCACAACAGACTCTTAGATGGATGGATGTCACATCTCCGCATTTCAGCCATCCAATCAAGTCGCTGACATTTAATTATCCCATGTCCACCGGCACCTCATCTCTCCCTACCTGACTTACACTGTAAAAAATGTTTGTGAAATTAACAGTAAAATTTGGTGAAATCTTGTAATCAAAAAAGTGTAAATAGAAAAACAAACCAATGTCTAATTTACATCAACATTTTCTAAATAATACATATTCGACTGTAAAGTACTGAACCAAAAAAAGATGTTAATTTTACAGGTTTGTATTTGCACGTTTTTTCAGATAGCTTGGTGTTAGGGTGGAATGTTAACTGTTAATATTCAGTTATACACAAATGTTTGAACACGTGTAAATCTTCATCTGTAGATAACGCAACTGACATTTATCAAAATTTTACAACTAAAACGAACCTGCCAATACTGACACATGCACACTTAACAGTCACCACCTCCTCTGGAGAGCTCAGCTCACAGTTGTGATGGTAAATCTTTCTGAGTGAGAAGAAATAATAAATATTCATTAAAAGAATGAAAGCTATCTTTGTGTTAGTTACTGAAAGGAAAAGAAAACAGACTTCATCTTGAAAAGGCGATGCACATCACACTGCAGGAGCATCAAAGACAGAAAACAGTCTGTCTCGTTTCCTGCCAGGCAGCATACCCTGCAACTGGCACCTTTTCAGCATCTTTCTCACAGTAATCTTTCCACCCACAGTTTCCTGTTTACCACAGGTATGCAGCTTCAGCTGTTCTCTGTTAAATCTGGGTCAGGCCATTCAAGAACAGTATAGAAAAAACATAAAACAAAGAAAACACAACATAAGAAATATTAGAAATTGAATATTGAAAACCAAGTATTCAAAAAACAAATTTGTCACCACAATCACTGTGATTACTGTTACTCCCATCACAGTCTTAGAACAGAAAATAAAGATCTCATGAGCTCAGATTACTCAGTTTTTATTTGGTTTTGTAGTTTGTGTTGTTTTGGAGTCCTTTGTGTAACCCAGTTCCTAAAATCATCTCAAACAGAAAGAGAAGAAAAATTAAAACATTTAATGTTCATTGTTCTGTTCTTACTGTCCCGGTTAATGAAAGTGAAATGAGATCAAAATAATTATTTAAACATAGAAGGGATGCAGATTATATATGATATGCTCTGGTCAAACAAGGGTTAAGTTTCTCAGAGGGTTGATGAGCTCTGATGAGAGCCTATTGTTTTACTCCACTCCTCACATGTCAGCCAATCGGTGAAGCTCTAGGCAGCTCTTGTCCCTCCTTAGTACCAGCTCCCAAGTTTTCAGTCTCTTGCTTCTACAGCCGAACAGAGCAGACGGACTAAAACTTTTGTTATCGGTAAGCTGGCGAAATTAACCTCTAACGAGTTAAAAGAAATACCATCTAAACTGATATTTTTCACAAATTATGTATTTGCACTTGTTGTTGTCAAGGGCAGAGCGAAACCGGAGGGTTTACTGAGCTGTGGCTCCATGTAAATGCTGAGCATCCACTCGACGGCGGTAAGCTAAATGTGGCTAATCAGACACGTGATGTGCGGAGTGTGGGTACAGTTGTTCGATGTCTCTGAAACGCTGTTGTTATGCTAGTTAGATCGTTAACTAGGTCATTAACATGTGAAAAGCTGTAAATGGTTAAAGCAGCTAAAAATAACTTTATGAGAGATAATTGTAATCAGACTTTATCCTGCTTCCTGTTTAAATTTTGATGTCAATCAGTTGTTTTACAATACTCAGTATTGAACACTTGGAGGTAATTTTTAGTGTATTTCCACTTGTACTGGTAGGCCTATGGTACAAGCGGGATTAAGCACGTCTATTTTAATACTCCTATTTGTGGACTGAGTCCTTGTGTTTACGTGTTATTGAAATTGATTATTTGCACTTTGTTCAATTTCTGATAAGCATTTGCATATTATTCCATTTCTTAAAAGGGGTAATATACTTATTTATTTGTGATTAGATATATATGTACAGTGAGTTTATTTTGATCGATGTAATTAATGTTTACAATGAAAGTGAATTATATGGTGACTATAATTCCTGAATGTTTAAAACCTTGTAGATAATCTTTAATGTTACTGCAGGTTACAAATAATTGAACCTTGATACTGTGAAATTTTGGATATTGATACTTTGACCTTTGAAACTTGATATTTTAATGTTGTACAACATGACTGAACTGATGATGATTGAATTGATGATAGCTGATCTGAATAGTAGTTACTGCACTGTGACACTACTTTAGTTTAATTTGTGAGAGTTATCCTTAAAGGGCACGTGACATATATTTGGCCATTGTTTATAGGTCAGGTTTTTATATGGGACGAATCCAAAGACCAGGTCAGCGATTCCAGAACCCAGAGTGTTCCAGTGTTCACTGGATGGCGAGCCAACCCAAGATCCTAGGAGACGATATACATGTACACGCACACTCATTTGCACATTGATGGACTACAGTCCTCTACTGTACAAGTAGTACGGTAGGACAGACAATCACACACACACTCCTTGTCAGATGAATTCTATGGGCCCCACCGGTACCATTTGGACTTAAAAAAGACTAATTCTTTTACTTGTGCACAATTTTATTTAATTCTATTTTTTTTTGCTACTTTGGGGGAAATTTTTATACTTGACATTCTGTTAAAACCTGTTGTAATACTGTGTTGTTTACAAATTTCTTTTACAAGGCTTAACATCACTAAAGTACTTTTAAAGCCACATAACTGTGTTTGTCTGGTTTCTCTGCCATTCGTGTACCAGAGCTCTAAGAGTCGTTCTCAGTCTTCTGACACTAGCCCAAATTGCTTATTACTTTGGTAATTATCCATCGGTACTTTATGTAACTCCACGTAAGTGCTACAAAAGTGGCGAGCCAGCCAGGAGCTCTTTGGTGCATGAATATCAGCAGTGAAACCTCCTTAAAGTGTGTATTGTCATTGAAACATCTTTTGCTATTGCCACAAGATGGATTTTGTATTGAGCTCAGGTATCAAAGTCCCCAATGCAGTAATTGTTAGTGGTACACTCAATTCATCGGATGATGAAGGGGTTCTTGACTTTTTGAAGCAGTATGGTACCTTTAGAGCCGTCCCAGTTGTAGATCCAAACTCAGAATTTTTCAAAAACCTGATCGTCGAGCACCGAAGTGGTAACGCCATTGATGCCTTAACTGATCTTTTGCCATACACATATGAAGTTGAAGGGAAGCCCGGTGTAAAATACCATGTAAGAGCTCTCTCCAGCGTTTACACTGCCAAGGTGGGTGGCAGTGCTACTAAGTCCTACTTAGATGAAATAAAGCAGGTGGCAAAACTGAGTGGCAAAAGTTTTGAAGAGGTACTGAAGTCGATGATGACAGAGATCAGTGAAATCATTGGGAGTTCAGAGACCGATGATGAATGTATGCTCTCCTCCATGCAAGTTGATGATCCAGACAGGGAGAACCAGCTTCACCCCTCTCTTGAAACTTCTGAGATTGCACGCCAGCAGTTTTCTGAAGATCCACCCCAGGTAGGATTGATTCAAGGTGGTGCGGAGCCACACCTACCTGTTGATTTCAAAAAGAGCCCATTTAGTGCGGCAAACAGTTTCAACCCACCTGAAATTCAGAAAGTCATTGTGGAACACATCGTGAAGAAAGATGACTTGATTGCACATTCATATTCTCCAATGAGACTCCGGTCATTCTCTGGCAGGATCCCCAGACCCAGCGGTGAGACAGATTATGACACATGGCGTTCACATGTCGAACTTCTCAGGAAAGACCCTGCCATGTCTGAACTTCAAAAATCTAGAAAGATCTTTGAGAGCTTGTTGTCCCCTGCAGCTGACATTGTCAACAGACTGAGCCCAGAAGCTACACCTGAGACTTACCTTCAGTTGTTGGATGCAGCTTTTGGAACAGTGGAAGATGGAGAGGAGCTTTTCGCCCAATTCATGAACACTCTTCAGGATCCTGGTGAAAAGGCCTCTGCGTACCTCTGCCGTCTTCAGGGCGCATTGAACCTTACTCTGAAGAGGGGAGGAGTCTCTGCTGGGGATGCCGATAAACACATTCTCAAGCAGTTTTGTCGTGGATGTTGGGACCACACCTTGCTCTCAGATCTTAATCTTGAAAACAAGAAAAGCCAACCCCCAACATTCTCAGAACTTCTATTAATGCTCCGGACAGAAGAAGATAGACTGGCAGCTAAAGCTACACGGATGAAGAAACACCTTGGCTCAACCCGGCAGCGGGTTGTGGCGCACTGTCAAAAGACTTGCACCTGTAGTGAGCTACAGGCAGTGACTCAATCTGATTCTGACCCGTTGACAGATCTGAGGAAGCAAGTTGCATCCCTACAGAGTCAGCTTACTAATTTGATGGCAAAGAAACAGAAGAAAAGCTCGAAGCCTAAGGACAAGGCCGAGTGTGATTTACGTGAGATGGTTATGGCAACACCTAGCGTCAAGGTCACAAGTGCGAAGCCTGCCAACTTGCGGCGGAGTACCCAGCCTAAACCATGGTACTGCTTCAAGTGTGGTCAGGATGGCCACATCTCAGCAAGTTGCAGTAATGACCCAGATCCCACTCTTGTCGCTGATAAGAGGAAGCAATTGAGAGAGAAGCGTCGCATTTGGGAGATGCAAAACACTTCATCTGCTGACCAGGATTTTTAGACGCAGTCTCAGTTGTGGGGCAAACTGGGACTGAAGCAGGTCAACATCGTCCCGCTAAATCTGGAAGTCAAGCTAAACCAAGAGCACAGGCCACTTTGAGGCAATCCCATGTTGGAGAACAACCTTTCAGACTACCTAAGAGGCTCATAGGCACAAAGAGTACAGGTCAAGTCACGATCAAAGGTAAGGTGTGCAGTTGTCTCCTTGACACAGGTTCTCAAGTGACCACTGTCACCAAGTCCTACTATGACCAGTATTTGTCTGAGCAACAGATAGAGCCACTACATGACCTTCTGGAGGTTGAAGGGGCCAATGGGCAGCTTGTACCTTACCTGGGTTATGTTGAGATTGGAATCACCTTTCCTAAAGACTTTCTTGGTGCTGAACTAGAAGTCAAAACGCTAGCTCTAGTAGTCCCAGACACCGGGACATTAACGAAGTCTTGTGTATTGATAGGAACAAACACTCTTGATGTAGTGTATGAAATGTACAGAGAGGCAAACCCAGAGGGCTACCATCCCATTCCTCATGGGTACAGAACCGTACTCAAAGTACTGGAGTTGCGGCAAAAGCAAGGTTCAGATGAAAACGTTGGATTAGTGAGGATGCGTGGCAAGGATGAAGTGAACGTCCCAGCTGGGAAAACAGTCGTTCTTGAGGGGACAGTATCAATCAAGGAATTTTACACTGAGAGATCTGCCCTGTTGGAATATCCTTCAGTATCTTCCCTGCCTGGGGGGCTTTTGGTGCAAACCTGTCTCCTTGACTTGCCAAATAACCAGTTGTGCAAGCTACCTGTAGTAGTTTCCAATGAGTCAGAGCATAACATTACCATCCCAGCAAAGAGTGTGATTGCAGAACTCAGTGCAATACAGACTGTCCTATCTCACAAACAAATTGTGAGTGAGCCATCAGAGTGTGAACCATCCAGGACCTCTAGTGTGACATTTGACTTTGCCGACTCTCCCATCCCTTCTGACTGGAAAGACCGCATTACTCAAAAGCTGAGCAGTATGCCAGAGGTCTTCGCCCAGACTGATCTGGATTTTGGAAGGACGGACAAGGTCAAACACCACATTAAGCTATCAGATGAGACACCATTCAAACACAGAGCCCGACCGATTCACCCGCACGACATAGAGGCTGTTCGAAAGCATTTGCAAGAGCTTCTCGCAACTGGAGTAATCCGCGAGAGCGAGTCCCCATTCTCTTCGCCAATTGTTGTGGTCAGGAAGAAGAACGGTCAGGTACGTCTGTGTGTTGACTACCGTAAGTTAAACTTACAAACAGTGAAAGATGCATACGCCCTCCCAAGACTGGATGACACCTTCACCGCACTCTCAGGTTCCAAGTGGTTCAGTACACTCGATCTTAAATCCGGCTATTATCAGATCGAAGTTGCAGAGAGTGACAAGCCCAAGACTGCCTTTGTCTGTCCACTAGGTTTCTGGGAGTTCAACCGTATGCCACAGGGAGTGACAAACGTGCCAAGTACTTTTCAGAGGCTTATGGAGAGATGCATGGGAGACATAAATCTGAAGGAAGTTGTTGTTTTCCTGGATGATCTCATAGTTTTCTCGAAAACCCTTGAGGAGCATGAAGCCAGACTCATGAAAGTCCTGGAACGCTTAAAGGAGTATGACTTAAAGCTGTCCCCCGAGAAGTGCAAGTTCTTCCAGTCCTCAGTTCGGTACTTGGGGCATGTTGTTTCTCAACACGGAGTAGAAACTGACCCAGAAAAGACAGCCACACTTAAAACTTGGCCAGTCCCTCAGAACCTTAAGGAGCTGAGATCCTTCCTTGGGTTCTGTGGATATTACAGACGGTTTGTTAAAGGCTACTCAAGTATTGTGAAACCGCTGAACGATCTAACGTCCGGTTATCCACCACTGAGGAAGCATTGTAAATCAAAAGGGAGGAGTAATCAGTATCATGATCCAAAGGAGCCGTTTTATGGACGGTGGACCCCTGCATGCCAGAAAGCATTTGAGACTATCATTGACAAGCTAACGTCGCCTCCAGTCCTGGCCTTTGCTGACCCAAAGCTGCCTTACATCCTTCATACGGATGCGAGCACTACGGGCCTTGGAGCAGCCTTATACCAGGAGCAGGAGGGACAGCTGCGGGTTATCGCCTATGCGAGTAGAGGTTTGTCAAGTAGTGAGTCCCGCTATCCAGCACATAAGCTCGAGTTTTTGGCTTTAAAGTGGGCTGTAACAGAGAAGCTGAGTGACTACCTCTATGGCAATCAGTTCACCGTTGTCACAGACTCAAACCCTCTGACCTACATCCTCACCTCAGCAAAACTCGATGCAACCAGTTACAGGTGGTTGGCGTCCCTCTCTACCTTCAATTTCAGACTCCAGTATCGTTCTGGAAAACAAAATGGAGATGCCGATGGACTCTCGCGTCGTCCTCATGGCAGGCTACCTGATGACCTTACATCTCAAAAAGAGAGAGACCGGATATGCCAGTTCGCAAAACAACATCTGTCAGATCCAGACAATATTGACTCAGTCGATCAGGACGTTGTTCATGCTATCTGTGAGAGACAGTTTGTTTATCATTCAACCACCTCTGAAGCTTTGGGTGATGATGCAGGTATAACCCTTGTCGAAAGTCTTGCCATTTCTGGAGATGCTATACCTGACAGCTTTGAGCAGGAAGAAACATTGGGAGGCTTACACATCATTCCCCACCTGTCACCGGCAGATCTCAGAGACAGCCAGAGATCTGATCGGTGCATCAGACATGTTATTACCCAGATGGAGAGTGGGGAGAAACCCCCTCCCACATTGAGGAAAGAACTTCCAGACGTAGTCCTGTTGCTGAGAGAGTTGAACAGGTTCGAGCTGTGCAATGACATTCTCTACAGAACACGAAGAGAAGGCGGTAATAAACATTACCAGTTGGTCTTACCTGAAGACCTGCGAGAGTCTGTGTTGACAAGCCTACATGACAATATGGGTCATATGGGAATAGAGCGCACACTCGATCTGGTCAGAGCCAGGTTCTATTGGTCAAGAATGTCCTCAGATGTGGAGAAAAAGATAAAGACCTGCCACAGGTGTGTGCGCAGGAAAACGTTACCTGAGAAGGCTGCACCTTTGGTGAATATCATGACGACAAGACCCCTCGAGCTAGTCTGCATGGATTTCCTATCCATTGAACCAGACAGCAGTAATGTGAAAGATGTTCTTGTCATCACAGATCATTTTACTAAATATGCAGTCGCTATCCCAACATCAAACCAAAAAGCTCGGACTGTCGCAAAGTGTCTGTGGGACCATTTCATAGTACACTATGGCATTCCTGAAAAATTACACAGCGATCAAGGGCCTGATTTTGAGTCTCAGTTGATCAAGGGGCTGTGTGAAGTAGCAGGCATACAGAAGATTCGGACTACGCCGTACCACCCCAGGGGCAACCCGGTGGAGCGTTTTAACCGAACACTCTTAAGTATGCTTGGAACTCTGGAGAACAAAGACAAGTCACATTGGAAGGATTTTGTAAAGCCTTTAGTTCATGCGTACAACTGTACCAAGAACGAGGTAACTGGATTCACACCGTATGAGCTGATGTTTGGGCGTCAGCCACGGTTGCCTGTCGATTTGGCTTTCGGTTTACCTGTGAGAGAACAACAAAACAAGTCACACTCCCAATATGTTAAGGACCTCAAATCCCATCTTGAGGAGAGCTATAGAATAGCTACACGGAGTGCTGCAAAGGTAGCCGAAAGGAACAAAACCAGATTTGACAAACATGTGACCACATCTACCTTGGAAATCGGGGACCGAGTGCTGGTCAGGAACATACGCATTCGAGGAAAACACAAACTCGCCGATAAATGGGAGCAGACCGTCCATGTGGTGGTGAAACGAGCTGGAGACCTCCCTGTCTACACCGTTAAACCAGAGGGCGGGGATGGCCCCATACGCACCCTACACAGAGACCTCTTACTCCCTTGTGGGTTCCTCTCTGCAGCCAAGGAAGTGAAACCTGAACAACCAGAACCCAAGAAAAGGCCCAGAACGCGACGGACCACTCAGAAAGACAATGAAAGAGCAGATCACCCCTCGGACGAGGATGATATTGTTTCAGTCCACTGGTTTGCAGATAGATCAGTGCCAAATGACTCGGCGTACATTGTCAAGTGAGATCTTCTGCTGACCCATAAATCAAGTCTTGGTCAAGATGATGTGACTGCAGATCAAGACAAGTTGGCTGGTAATGCTCCAGCTTGTGCAGACACCATCTCCGATGTTGTTCCAGCCAGTCATGCTGACCATAACCAACCTTATGACAATCAGATTGCGAGTTATGGAGAAGCCTTGTATGGGGAAGACTTACCCGGAAATGACGAACCTGAAAAGGAAAGAGACTTACCCGGAAATGACGAACCTGAAAAGGAAAGAGACTTACCTGGAAATGACGAACCTGAAAAGGAAAGAGACTTACCTTCTACGGATCGCCCTGACATGAGGGATGAACAAATCCTACTTCTTTCGGACATGTTAGGGAGTGATGAGGAAGGAGAGGACTTGATATTTGACAGGGAAACAGTAAACAAAGAGAGAGATGAACAAACAAGCAAAGAAATTCCTGTTCGAAGATCAGAAAGAAGTCGCCAGCCACCAAAAAGGCTAGACTATGCTGAATTGGGAAATCCCCTTGTCACTGTGGTCAAATCATTATTTCAGGGTTTAACCACAGCTTTCATTGACTCTTTAAATTCTAAAGCTGAATTATTGTTCTTAGATGATGCAGTTCACAGTAGACATGCAAAGGGACTTGCATGAATTCAAGAGGGGAGGGTGTAACCCAGTTCCTAAAATCATCTCAAACAGAAAGAGAAGAAAAATTAAAACATTTAATGTTCATTGTTCTGTTCTTACTGTCCCGGTTAATGAAAGTGAAATGAGATCAAAATAATTATTTAAACATAGAAGGGATGCAGATTATATATGATATGCTCTGGTCAAACAAGGGTTAAGTTTCTCAGAGGGTTGATGAGCTCTGATGAGAGCCTATTGTTTTACTCCACTCCTCACATGTCAGCCAATCGGTGAAGCTCTAGGCAGCTCTTGTCCCTCCTTAGTACCAGCTCCCAAGTTTTCAGTCTCTTGCTTCTACAGCCGAACAGAGCAGACGGACTAAAACTTTTGTTATCGGTAAGCTGGCGAAATTAACCTCTAACGAGTTAAAAGAAATACCATCTAAACTGATATTTTTCACAAATTATGTATTTGCACTTGTTGTTGTCAAGGGCAGAGCGAAACCGGAGGGTTTACTGAGCTGTGGCTCCATGTAAATGCTGAGCATCCACTCGACGGCGGTAAGCTAAATGTGGCTAATCAGACACGTGATGTGCGGAGTGTGGGTACAGTTGTTCGATGTCTCTGAAACGCTGTTGTTATGCTAGTTAGATCGTTAACTAGGTCATTAACATGTGAAAAGCTGTAAATGGTTAAAGCAGCTAAAAATAACTTTATGAGAGATAATTGTAATCAGACTTTATCCTGCTTCCTGTTTAAATTTTGATGTCAATCAGTTGTTTTACAATACTCAGTATTGAACACTTGGAGGTAATTTTTAGTGTATTTCCACTTGTACTGGTAGGCCTATGGTACAAGCGGGATTAAGCACGTCTATTTTAATACTCCTATTTGTGGACTGAGTCCTTGTGTTTACGTGTTATTGAAATTGATTATTTGCACTTTGTTCAATTTCTGATAAGCATTTGCATATTATTCCATTTCTTAAAAGGGGTAATATACTTATTTATTTGTGATTAGATATATATGTACAGTGAGTTTATTTTGATCGATGTAATTAATGTTTACAATGAAAGTGAATTATATGGTGACTATAATTCCTGAATGTTTAAAACCTTGTAGATAATCTTTAATGTTACTGCAGGTTACAAATAATTGAACCTTGATACTGTGAAATTTTGGATATTGATACTTTGACCTTTGAAACTTGATATTTTAATGTTGTACAACATGACTGAACTGATGATGATTGAATTGATGATAGCTGATCTGAATAGTAGTTACTGCACTGTGACACTACTTTAGTTTAATTTGTGAGAGTTATCCTTAAAGGGCACGTGACATATATTTGGCCATTGTTTATAGGTCAGGTTTTTATATGGGACGAATCCAAAGACCAGGTCAGCGATTCCAGAACCCAGAGTGTTCCAGTGTTCACTGGATGGCGAGCCAACCCAAGATCCTAGGAGACGATATACATGTACACGCACACTCATTTGCACATTGATGGACTACAGTCCTCTACTGTACAAGTAGTACGGTAGGACAGACAATCACACACACACTCCTTGTCAGATGAATTCTATGGGCCCCACCGGTACCATTTGGACTTAAAAAAGACTAATTCTTTTACTTGTGCACAATTTTATTTAATTCTATTTTTTTTTGCTACTTTGGGGGAAATTTTTATACTTGACATTCTGTTAAAACCTGTTGTAATACTGTGTTGTTTACAAATTTCTTTTACAAGGCTTAACATCACTAAAGTACTTTTAAAGCCACATAACTGTGTTTGTCTGGTTTCTCTGCCATTCGTGTACCAGAGCTCTAAGAGTCGTTCTCAGTCTTCTGACACTAGCCCAAATTGCTTATTACTTTGGTAATTATCCATCGGTACTTTATGTAACTCCACGTAAGTGCTACATTTGGTTTGATTGGTATTTTGTTTTTTATCACCCAGGTCTCGTGACCATTGATTCACGGTAATGTACACAAACAGAATGTTTTCCAGGTTTCCATAGCAAAACTTTGCATTTGGTGCATTTGTCCTAACTCTATAATTTCCCTCCTGATTAATAGATTAAAAACAGAACCAGTTCAGATCTGTTCTTAGACGGTAGCAGCCTTACTTTTTTTTTTTTTTTTGTCCCGTTTGGATCTTTAGCCGTCAGAATTGTTGTCTTAAGGCCAAGAAAGATGCCAAGTGGATTTATTTTACCAAGTGGATCATCATGGCCTTGCCATATTGGTCCATTTGATTGACCTTTATTATAATTATGAATTTATTTTATTTTCAGTTGCTACAAATGGGACAGACATGACTGGGGGATAGGACAGGGAGAGAGAATGAAAGAAAGAGAGGGAGAGAAAGAAAACCAAAGGGGAGAAGAGACGGTGAGAAGGGGGGGAAGAGAGAAAAAACCCAAAAACACCTGGGTCACCTGTATGGAGAAAAAAAAACAGAAGAGAAAGCAAACAACAGCCTTACCGAGCACGCACCAGCATCAAGCCTCCTTCACTGTTGGCAGGAAGTCAAAACAGGGTTTTGTGGTTTTGAAAGAACGACGTCACAGGTAGAAGAAGCAGAAATGATCTTCCTCTGAGAAGTGTCTGTTCTCCCCAAAGCTTTGAATAAACTTTATTAAGTTGACATGTCTGGTAATTGGTGCCTGTGATGAAGATGATGTCCTTTGATTTATGTTTGTGGAAGCAGAATTTCCTTTTTCCCCCCATAGTTTCTATCATCTTTCTCCACGTCCTCTCATTCAGCTGTCTTGTTCTGTGCGATGTCTTGATGTGCTGTTTGAAACCTCTCCATGTTGGCTTGAAAATTTAAGTTGAAAAATGAATAACTTGTTCACTTGAACAGTTTCAGATTTTGTGAGAAGCTCAGAATGTGACGTCTAAAATATATAACATTGAATGTGCATGTTAGGCAATAGTGTGCAATAAAAGGAAATACCAAGACCTATTCTGCTCTGCAGTGTGACAGCTACAGATAAAGTTTTGATATAATAGGTCTGTTGACTGACTCAGTGGATGTTTTTGTTTCCTGACTTCTTCCTGACTTTGAACAGGCCAAACTCTATTAATATTGTAGCTGTTTTTCAGTGTCACTGCCCATTTAAAGCTTTGAAGCATTTAAAGCTCACACTTTGATATAGTACTTTTAATACTAAACTACTGTACAAAGTAGAGATGGCACGATGCCACTTTTTTATGTCCGATACCGATACCATAAATTTGGATATCTGCCGATACCGATATGAATCCGATATAGTGTTTTTTAATCAACAAAACTGTTTTTTAAATATCTTGCTGCATTTTGTATAAGTTCATACTCAAGTTTAAAACAACAACTACACTAAAGCTATTCTGTTATACCTGTATGCAAAAAAAAATATTTCATAGTTCAGCAATACTGATCAATCTAATAAACTTAAACCTACACCATCCTCCCTATTCTGGTATTTTAAAGAGTACTTAGCATAAATATTAAGCAACCTAACTAATAGGGTTCCAACTCCCAGCAACAACAAAAATAAATAAATAAAATGGGGAACCACCCCTCACGCGCCACCTCATGATGCTTAATCGACGTAATCAACCTTAATTTGATGCAGTGTGAAAAAAAATGCACAGAAATCAATTATTTTACAAGAAATATTAAATAGATTCAACATCTTTCTTCAACAAAATTGCAGACTGCACAGATGGTACCTTCCCAAAGGAAAAAGTACTATAGCTTACTAGGGTATATATATTAGACTTAATAGTTACTATATACAGTAATTGACTTCTATTCATTTTACATCAAATTAAAACTTTGGGTGTCAGATAATTATTTATTAAAAGCTAGACATTTTAAATGAGAATAAGAAAGAAAAGTATGTCTTTGTGCCCCCTTTTCCCTGTTCATGCCCTATCGGCCCCCCTGGCTAAACTTTGCTAGATCCGCCCCTGCACAGTTACAGCCGTCAGCTACGTAGAAAAAGATCCTGGTGTAGAAAGTAATATTAAATACATTCTAACAACAGCTTATCAAGCTTAAACGTGCTGCTGTTGTTCAGCCGCTGGTTTCCTCTTTCTGGTGCAAAGTGGGCCAAAAACAAACAAGAGAGACGATCAGCTGATCATTAAGCAGTTTCATGATTGAAGTAGCAGCAGGAGAGGCAGTCGCTCCATATATCGTTTGTTAAGCTTAATGCAGGAATGCTTTACAAACATTCAGAGATGGACTTACACACTTGCTTTACTTCTCTCGGGGATAACTTTGTCGGAGATGAAATGCCGGGTTGCTAGCGAAGCTCCAAATGCTATCCAGACCACCGACAGGTCCCGCATGCCACAGCCGCTCTATCACGTGATGCATACTGCTCCGACGTGCTAACGTTCTGAGGTGAGTTACGGCGTGCTGCAAGTTTTGTGAGGTGCTTTCGTGATATTTAATGGATCGGATTACATTTTTTATTTTTCTCCGATATCCGATCCAGTAATTTAGGTCAGTATCGGACCGATACCGATACGTAATATCGGATCGGTCCATCTCTAGTACAAAGCTTTTCCTCTCACACTGCTGATATATCTGCTGGAGCTGTGTTACTTTCATTCTTCATGTATGTGTGTAATCTCCTTATATTTTTCAGGAAAGATGTTGCTTCGTAGTACAAGGTGTCACGGGCTGTGGAGGCAGACTGTGTGTGGTTCAATGAGGACCCAGGTGCAGAAACAGGCGAGTAGACCAAAACTAACTTGAACAAAAAATGAGCCTTTATTAGGTGGCAAAAACAAAGCAGTAAGGACAGAGGCAAAGTTAAACTGGAACCTAAACTGAGAAAACTGAGTCTTAACTATGACAACTAGGAAGACAATGACAAGGAGACTGTGACAACTATGAACAGGACTTTGTGCAAGAACTATGAACCATATACATGATCAAGCAACACGAACTTGACCTGCACAGAGTCCTGAAGTACATAACCTGACGTGACATAAGGGAAGGTACACAGATGATGTGACACTGAACAAAAGAAGACGGAGGTCTTAAATACACATGAGGTGATCAGGGGAAGGGGACACACACGAGGAAACAGCTGACTAGAATGAACCTAATGACGCCACAGAGGAAGTGTAAACTAATCGCATAGATCATGGAAACAAGACTTTGAAAATAAACAGGGAACCTGATGGGGAACAAAAATGACCCGAACTTGACAACATGAACCATACAGAGAAAAAATAGGTAAGAGACACTAAGCAACAAGGAAGACTTAACACAGAGGAAAATCGCACAATCAATCTAAATGAACAAAGAACTATAACTAGGAAACCTAGGAGCTAAAGAAGACTAAATGAACCAAAACATAAACAATGAATATCAAAATGCAATGAAACACTAAAACACTGTGTCACACAACAATAATCCTGACACAAGGCCCAGTTCGGTGTATTTATAGTCCCATTTTCTCCTTGTTGAAGCTCCTCTGTATGTTTTCTGGTTTGTTCCCTGGAATTGGTTTGTTGGTTACTTATTTATTGTGAATCACTTGTACTTTTGACCTTTTGCATTCTCTTAAATACATTAAATAAGTATGTTTTCAGTCACGTCTGCGTGACTCCTGCATTTGTGTCCTGCAAAGTATATCAGGTGTTCTCTCTAAAGACTTGTCATATGTGAGTGCACTAACTCGGGTGAAGGTTTGGCTAAAAGAAAATTAGAGCTGTTAGTAATTCATTTTAAATTATGTATGTAATTATTGTGTTTTTGTTTAAGTTTTAAATCTTTAGTGTTGCGGTTTAGGGATAAACACTTTTCCAACTTGTCACTGAGCCACTAAGCACTGCTGTGTTAGAATGAAAATTGAACTGAACTAAATAAAAAGATATAGAACTGAGCATCCTTGATCAGGTCCTCAGAATATTCCTGCTGAGAGGCAACCACATTCCTGATCATCGACACCAGAATTCATTATACAAATATATATATGCACAGCGAGGCTGCTGGTCAGTACATGAAAGATTGGATGTGTAATTTAAAAGGTTTAATTTGATGGTGTGTTCAGTAATGTCAAGAAGCACATAAACACAGAGGTGAATGAAGATGTTTGACTACATCATAGTAACAGTAGAGAAAACTTTATTCATCATTTACAAAGATAATACAAAAAATTATATCTGAAAAAATGAGGACTCTGAGTTATGTAATTAATAAAAAGAATCATGAGACATTTCATGAAATAAAGAAAAATTTGGACATTACAGAAAAAAATGAATTTCTATTACAACTAATTTTTTACTGATAATTAAACATTTTAAAAATGGCACTTGTTCATTTATACATTTACAGTATAGGTTCAAAATATGCACAAAAATTAGGCTTATAAGAAGAGACAACTAAAAGGAAAATTATGTTAGAACTCAGGAACACAGAAGTGCATGTAACATGTAACAACAGCTAATTACTGTACATGAGATGAATTAGTTTTACCAGTCCGAAGCATATTTAATGTTGGTGTAATGACCTGTAGTTTAATAATGACATTGCTGAGACTGATGATCACTAATCAGTTTCTGTGCTACTTCTAAATGACAGAAAGAGAAGAACATCTGACGTTTCATTTCATAAAATGCTGCAGGCTGATGAGCTGCTGATCTCTTCTCCCAAAATGTTTTTCATCAACTCATTTAGTTGATCTTTTTGTTTTTCCTGGAGGTCTTCTATGTCCTTCTCGGTCCGATTCTTCATTTGTTTTTCATGTGTTAGCATCAATTTCTTGATCCTATTCAAATTTTCAGTCTTTTTGGTCACACGTCTCACTAAGTCGTACATTTCCTTCTTATGTTCTTCCCTCTGTTTTGCTAATTCATCCATGTGTTTCTTCTGGGCTTGGTTGAACTCTTCAGCTTTCTTTCTGGCTTCCTCTTCATGTTTCTTCTTTAGATCATCCAGAGTTTTCTTATGAATTTCCTCCAATCCTTTTATTTCCTCTTCTCTTCTTCTTTGATCCTCTTCTTTTTTGATTTTTTCACATTCCAGCTTTTCGTTATAATCGTCCTGTAGTTTTTCCATTTTTTCTTTCTCTTCCTCTCGTCTTTTGTCTTCGTCTTGTCGTTGTTTGTCCCACCATTCTTTCTGTTCTTTCTCCCACTCCTCTTGTTTTCTTCTCATCTCTTCTCTGGCTTCTTCCAGTTTTCTGTCCACATTTTCTTTTGCCTCTTTTTCTGACTGAATTTGTTTGTCCAGCTTTTCAAGTTCTTTTTCAAATTCTTGTCGGCGTCTTTCTTCTTCAGCTTCCTTTTCCCTTTTCTCCTTTTCCCTGATTTCCTGTTCCTGCTTTCTCTTCTCTTCTTCTTCTCTAATTTTATTTCTCATTTTTTCGAGTTCTTTTTCTCTCTGTATTCTCTCCTTTTCTCTTTCTTCATCAATTCTTTTCTTCATAGCCTCCATTTCTTTTTTATATTTTCTTTCCATCTCTTCCTTTTCTTTCTGCATCTTTTCTTCCTTCTCCTTTAAAATCTTCTGCATCTCCTTCCTTATCGCAGTTTCAGACTCTTGCAGCATCTTGTTGGTAAAGCAGCGCCTTCCATTGTCCTTCATCATGGTGTCAATCTTTGCTATCAGCTCAATGACTTGTGTATGGTTTTGTTTGTCACGGTTATTGAACACATGGTATCTATCTCCACAGTCAGAGATCAGCTTCTTAAAGGAATCATCACAGTTGTTCTTGATGTAGTCCTCTATGGACTCTTTGTCATGCTCCAGTGTATCTCCTCCTGTTAAAAGAACGATGGTGAACTTTTGAGAATTCTTCCCAAAGAATTTCTTGATGAGTTTCAGTGTCTCCTTCTCCTCTGCTGTGAATCTGCCGATATGAATCACCACTAAGAATACATGTGGTCCTGGAGCCAGGAGACTGACACATTTCACCAGCTCCTCTTCAAGTCCTTCTGGTGACAAACTTGTGTCAAACAGACCAGGAGTGTCGACTACAAAAACAGGACGACCGTTCACCTCACCCTCTACTTTCTTACAACGTTTGGTGACCGACATTTGACTTGATTTAGCTTTAAACTCGTCTCTTCCTAAAATGGTGTTTCCTGTAGAGCTCTTTCCACAGCCGGTCTTCCCAAGCAGCACAATCCTGAGACAGTCTGAGTCCTGTTCTCCAACTTCATCGCCTAAAACATGAAAACAATCAGAGTTAACACTTGTATACTGGATTAAAACTCTGGGTCATTGGAAATATAAAATCTAAATTACTTACCAGTGACAAGTTTTAAGACTTTCTCCATTTGTGCGTGTAAAAATGTTGCAGTTGTATAACAGCACAGTTGTCCTGTAGGCTGACTAATTTTGTCCACAATCTCAAACATCTCTGGGATCTGCTGTTTGTTCTTGGTGTTGAGAACAACTGATCTTCCTCCAGCGCTCTCACAGAGCTCCTGGGTGTCTTCATTGTCCTTTAGAAAGTTACCAACAGCTGGATCTGTAGGATCTGAGTCCACAGTGAACAGAATCATGGTGAAGTCATTGACTCGAGAGCCGAATGCATCCTGGATGGTCTCTAACTCTCCCTTGTCTTCATCAGTGAGGGGAGCCACAGGTAGGACCAGGATGAAGGCATGGACACCCTCAGGATCACAGAGGGAGATACACTTGAATGATTCCTCCATCACTGCCTCCTGAGGTTTTCCATACAAGGCAGGCAGCTCCACCAGGGAAACCCAACGTCCACACACCTCTCCCTGATGTTTAACACACTCTGATGAGTTGGAGGCTGAATGAAGCTCAGTCTGACCTAAAATGGCCTTGGCTGCTGACGTCTTCCCTGCTCCTCTCCTCCCACACAGAACCAGGTTCAGACTGGACTTCAGATTGGGTTTAGCCTCTTCTTTTAGCATTAGATATTTTCCCCAGTTTTTACTCACTATCTCATTCATTTCTTCCATCAACTCTGAGGAATCTGAGAAGGACTCTTTCCTGTCAAAATTAACGAAGTGCTGCCTTTGTTTGGATTCTTCAATGAGTTTATCCACTGAGTTATTCCCTTCCTCGTTATGCGTTCGGATGACGATGGAGTGATTAAAAGCATCTTGACCAAACAAGCTCAGGACCAAATTCAGAGTTTTTCTGTTCTTCTCAGTGAAATCAGAAGGTTTGACTAACAGCAGCAGAACGTTTGGTCCAGGAGGACAGAGACTCACACAGCTCTTCATCACTTCAAACAATGTTTCAACAGGCAGACTGAAGATGTTGGGAGTCTTTACTACTGTCAACGGTTTCCCGTTCCACTCTCCAGAGGCAGCGCGACATTGCTTTCCTCCAAGGACTTTAGACACAATGGATCTTTTCTTCCCAACGATGATTTTTTCCAGGGCTGATTTCTTGTCATCACTTTTTCCAAACAGCATTATCCTGAGTTTATGTGCTGCAATACAAAAGGTTTTACAGTATTAACTTTTAAAAATTTTAAAAGCAGATATTTTCACTTCTCTCCGGGTACTCCGGCTTCCTCCCAGAGTCCAAAGAAACATGCAGTTAGTGGGGATAGGTTATTGGAAACTCTAAAATTGCCGATAGGTGTGAATGAGCGAGTGCAACTGGTTGTCTGTGTATATGTTTTAGCCCTGCGACACACTGGCGACCTGTCCAAGGTGTACCCTGCCTCTCGCCCTAAGACAGCTGGGATAGGCTCCAGCTCCCCCTGCAACCCTGGAAAAGGATAAGCGGAAGTGAATGGATGATTCCTAAGAAGAAGAACTCCAAACACAGCTATGTCAGATATATGTATAGGGCTACCCACGGCCTTTCCCTGAGCCAGCCCCTGTGAAGCAGCTCATCAATCAGCACCTGGTGGATGGACCTTTACTCATGGGCCCTTGCTGTGCTCAGCCAGAATGCACCATATGTGACTGAACCTCTGTGGGCCCACCCCCTGCAGTTTTATTTGCACTATTTTTTTTTTTTTTTTTTTTTTTGAATATCAGTTGTAAGCATAAGGATGACTATGAGTCATTAGGTTAGGGTTGCAAGTCTGGGATCAGTTTTTGGAATCATAGGGGTTTCGAGTTTTCAGCTGCAAATAACTGCACTTAAAATAAAAACATCTTCACTGATCTCACATTTTATTTTATTCTTAATGATTATAGTTTTTCATAATAAATTGGATTTTTCACTGATACGTCCTTTTGTTTGTTTGTCCTTGTTTTTTGGCTGTTCGTATTAGGGGTCACCACAACAACATCTATTACTCTATCACTCCTCTTCTGTTACACAAATCCTCTGAATCCAATAATCTTTGCCGTGCTCTTCCTTTTTCACCTCTGCTGCCAGCTCCATCTTCATCATCTTTTGTCCAGCATATCCACTACCCCCTTCTTTACATGTCTAAACCATCTTACTTTGTATCCTAACTTCTCAATCTGAGCTAAGGGATATTTAAGTGCTACATCTGTTTTTATTGAAGGATTGTAGGTTTTGTAATTCTCTGATGAAAACACTAAACATAAAACTGATCATCACATTATATGCAAAAAAAAAAAATGTTGTTCCTGCACTTACCGCCCCTAACAGGATCCAAGCTGGGAGAGACTTTTTCTTTTGGGTAATTACTGGACAAAACAGATGTTTTGTTATTGAAAACATTACAGCTCACATGTTCTCCCATGCTCTTCTTCACCACTGTATCTATGGCTGCTAACAGCTGCTCTTGTTCCAGGTTCTTCTGCCACAACAATTTTTCTCTACATTTCTTGATAATCTCTCCTAACTGTGGATGCTGCTGATACTTTTCAGTGGAACTTGAACTCTTGTCTTTGGGCATTATCAGAGCCAGTGAACGATCAAATGATGGATCACCGAAGAGTTCAAGGACCATTTGTAGCCTCTGTCTGTGATCCTCAGTGAAGTCTGCAGGCTGGAGGACCAGCAGAAACACATGAGGTCCAGGAGCAGAGAGTCTCACACAGTTCTCAACTTGTTTCCTCAGATCTTCTGGGGAGATTTTAGCCGACAGCAGATCTGGAGTGTTGATGAGATCGATTTCTTTCCCCTTCAGCTCCCTTTTGACTCTCAGACAGAGGTCTGCTTTATCCTCAGAGCTGAACACAGTCACTCCCAGTATGAAGTTGCCCACTGAGCTCCTGTTAGACCAGCTGTTCCCCAGCAGAACGACCCTCAGCTCAGACACTGAAAAAAGTATAATTAGTTCAATTATTGAAAAACTAAGTTCATTTTCAATAGAAAATTATCAGTTATTATTCGTTTTTTGTAGTAGCTTTAGTCAAAAAAAAAGTAAACAAAAAAAATAAAATGTACACTTTCGTTTAATCCCTTATTTCCATTTCATCTAATAAAGATTGTGACCTGTAACTAACAGGCTGATGAATGAGCAGGAAATCCAGGATTAGTAGAAGCTTCATCCATTTTTTTTAAATCCTAAACCTCTTGACACAACATTTGATGCATTAAATTAATTTTTTTTTTAAATTTTATTCATCATATATGAAATGCTGTTAGTTTAACTTACACTCCTCAAAGTCAGAGCTGCTGTGTTCTGGTTGATTGAAATCCTCATCTGCAAAAATATAGAAACAAATTCAGTATTCCAAATTTATTGAGAACTCTCCACCAATTAGAAAGAGAAAGGGGGAAAAAAAAGCATCCTCTTTATTTAGTCCACAATAACGTTTCAGCTTCCAACATTTAATTCTGAAGTTTTGCATTGAAAATTCAGTTTCAGGAATACCTGTAATTAAAATCAGTTATTCAAACTTAAAAGAACTGCCATTAGATTTGACCATTTAGCTTAAGTATAGGTTATGTTGAAACATGCAGGTCAACAGAAAACTATTCAGTCAGTTAAAAAAAAAAACACTGAAATTTTTAAAATGCTTTTACACTACAAAATTATTCATAAATCCCACCACTGGAAAAACTACCTAATACTGGATTTAGAGAATCTGATATATAAACACAAATCATATGTGACACTTACTTTCATGCATGTGTACTGACGTGTGCACCTTTTTGTGTTTTTGATGCCCTTTCATTGTGTCTTACTGCAAAGCACTGATCACTTTCAGTCGTCACGAACTAATAGACATTGGCCTCAGCCCGAATTTTACTTCTGATTGAACCGACATTATCCCACCTGAGATTTAAGACTACTGGTCTCTCCGGGGGTTATTGTTGTGAACAGCAAGCGATGCAGACAGTGCAAGGAGAGGAAACAAAAGCGGGAATACAGAGTTTCAAAAACAACAACATAAACCCCTGCCGCCATCAATCTTCCTTACCAACATAAGATCCCTTGAAACAAAATGAAGGATCTACAATCAGAGATTTACTACAACTCCTTTGTCTGGGAGTGTTGTCTACTGACTGTAACTGAATCTTGGCTCCATGCAAATATCCCTGATATTCTACTCAGGCAAGTCTCTGAGGGTCATGTTTTTTTACTTTTCCAGTACTTTCAATACCATCAGGCCGACCCTCCTGGGTGATAAACTGACAGTGATGCAGGTGGATGCTTCTCTGGTGTTCTGGGTTGTTGATTACCTGACAGGAAGACCACAATATGTGCATCTTCCACATTGTGTGTCTGACAAGGTAATCAGCAACACAGGGACACCACAAGGAACTGTCCTCTCCCCCTTCCTCTTCAACCTTTACTCCACATGGCCATGTTTTAATAATCATCTGGGTCATTAAAAAATGGCCAGATGATGCCTTCCTTCAGATACAGGTTTCAATCTGACAGACTGGTCCATTTTTGAACAGCAGGACCTGGAGACATTCACTCAGTCTGTCCTTTTCTATATTAAGTGCTGTGTAGACAACATGACAGTGGCATAAACCATCTGGGTTTTTCCCAACTGATGATGTGTGAAGTCCAGGCTCTGATCAGAACTCGTAACTCAGCCTTCAGGCTGAGGGACAGTTCTCTGTACAGCACTGCCAGAGCCAACGTGGGGAGGGGCATCAAACAGGCCAAGGAGGCCTACAGGAGGAGGATAGAGGGCCTCCTCACTGACAAAAACCTCCAACAGCAGCCTCAAACTGGCAGAGGAGCTAATAATAAATAAATAAAGAATTGAATTGAATTGAATTGAGGCCACTCCTCCCCCACACCCCCGTACCCCACCTGCCTTCCAGCAATATGAGGCCAGGAGGAGACTGAGTGCGTTTAACCCCCAGGAGAGCTGCCGGTCCTGACGGCATCCCAAGGGCTGTGGTTAAAGCCTGCCTGGACTAACTGGAAGGGATCCAGGCTCCTTGACTCATGCCATGGTTCAGAATCAGAATCAGAATCAGAATCAGAATCGTGTTTATTGGCCAAGTATATGTGCAGACACATACAGGGAATTTGGTTCCGGTAGATGGTGGCTCTCAAGCACAGCAATGTAAATCACACACACACACACACACACACACACACAAGTGTCTATATATACACATTACACATACATACACAAAGCTGTGTAAACCAACTATAAATAACGAATCTAAACTTATATACATAAAATACAGAAATGAATGAGGTGGAATGAATACTACAAAATGTACATAAGCTGCAGTTGCAGTCTGGCAGTGTGGCAGGTCAACTGTTAAGAAGGGAGATGGCGAGGGGAAAGAAACTGTTCCTGTGTCGGGTGGTCCTGGTCTGCAGGCTTCTGTACCGTCTGCCAGAGGGCAGCAGATCAAAGAGTCTGTGTCCAGGGTGTGAGGGGTCTGCGATGATTTTCCCTGCTCGTTTCCTGGTTCTTGAGAGGTACAGATCCTGGATGGAGGGCAGGGGGGCGCTGATGATCCTTTCTGCTGCCCGTACAGTCCACTACAGTCTGCTCCTGTCCTGTTTAGTGGCTGCTCCATACCAGACTGTGATGGAGGAGCACAGGACAGACTCAATGACTGCAGTGTAGAACTGGATCAGCAGCTCCTGTGGAAGACTGTACTTCCCCAGTTGTCTCAGGAAGTACATCCTCTGCTGGGTCTTTTTGAGGATGGAGTTGATGTTGGTCTCCCACTTCAGGTCCTGGGAGATGGTTGTACCCAGGAACTTGAAGATCTTCACAGTCGACACAGGGCTGTCTGATATGGTGAGGGGGAGCAGAGTTGAGGGATGTCTCCTGAAGTCCACTGTCATCTCTACAGTCTTAAGAGTGTTCAGCTCCAGATTGTGCTGACTGCACCAGAGTACCAGCCGCTCAACTTCCTGCCGGTATGCAGACTCATCACCATCTTGAATGAGGCCAATGACAGTGGTGTCATCTGCAAACTTTAGGAGTTTGACAGCCGAGTTCTTGGAGGTGCAGTCGTTAGTGTAGAGGGAGAACAGTAGTGGTGAGAGGACACATCCTTGAGGGGCACCAATACTGAGGGAACAAGTTTCAGAGGTGATCTCCCCCAGCCTCACTTGTTGCTTTCTGTCTGTCAGGAAGCTGGTGATCCACTGACAGGTAGCTGGTGACACGCTGAGCTGGGAGAGTTTGGAGGAAAGAAGTTCAGGCACAATGGTGTTAAAAGCCGAACTAAAGTCCACAAACAGGACCCTGGCATAAGTTCCCGGGCGGTCAAGGTGTTGCAGGATGTAATGCAGCCCCATGTTCACTGCATCATCCACCGACCTGTTTGCCCGGTAGGCAAACTGCAGAGGGTCCAGCTGGTGGCCTGTAATGTCTTTCAGATGGGCTAACACCAGTCGTTCGAAGGATTTCATGACCACAGACGTCAAGGCGACAGGTCTGTAGTCATTCAGTCCTGTGATGGTGGGTTTCTTGGGAACAGGGATGATGGTGGAGCGTTTGAAGCAGGAGGGAACTTCACACAGCTCCAGGGATCTGTTGAAGATGCGAGTAAAGATGGGAGCCAGCTGTTCAGCACAGGTTTTGAGGCAGGAGGGTGAGACGCCATCTGGTCCGGGGGCTTTCCTGGGCTTCTGTTTCTGGAATAGTCGGCTCACATCCTGAGTGTGTATTCTTAGTTTCAGGGAGGAGCTATTTTAACCCGTACAATAACCCACCCAGCCAATGTCATTGGCATACTTGACAATGACACCACCGGGGTTGGACAGCGTAAAGGGAAGAGGTAGAGATCTTGTCCTGCTGATTTTCAGAAAACAACCTGAAGCTGCCTGTACGTGTTCTCAGCAGAGCTAAAGATTCCCACATAATTCAATTCAGTTTTATTTAAACAGCGCCAAATCACAACAAGAGTCACCTCTGGCCGCTTTATATTTTAAAGTAGAGCCTACAATAATACAGACAGAGAAAAAGCCAACGATCTTATGACCCCCTATGAGCAAGCACTTTGGCCAAAGTGGGAAAGAAAAACTTCCTTTCAACAAGAAGAAACCTCCAACAGAATCAGCTCCTACCGCTATTCAGTGGAGATCATGCTCTCCCTAACCCCTGCCTGGGTGTTCGGTACTCAGGCCATGTCCACACTAATACGTTTTTGTTTGAAAACGCATCATTTTCTCTCCATTGTGGCATCCCGTCCACATCGAGATGGTGTTTTGGCTCTAGGAAAATGCAGCGTTTTGAAAGCGCTCTCCAAAGTGGATGCATTTGAAAATGCCGTTTTTGCAGCAGTGCAGAAAACTGAGCCTTTTCGAAAACGATGACGCATTTTAGTCATGTGAGTAAGTAATGGAGTGCTGGCTTCCACAGTCACCTGACCTAAACCCAATCAAGATGGTATCAGAATCAGAAGAATCAGAATCAGAATCAGAAAGGGTTTTATTGCCAAATGTTGAGCAGGTTTACAACATTAGGAAATTGCTGCGGTGCTTCAGTGCAAACATACTGTCATAAATTACGCTTAAATAGACATGAAAATAAAAATAAGAATAAGAATTAAAAGTGCTAAGTAGATAGATATATACATGATATATACATGATATATACATGATATATACATGAGTGCAGGTGGTGATCAGTGCCAAACATGGAATGATGCAGTGAACACAGCGTAGGGTCATGTGTTAGTGGCGGGTACAGTCATATGGTTATTGTTCATGTGTCCAACAGCAGAGGGGAAGAAACTGTTCTTATGGCGAGAGGTTCTGGTGCGAATGGACCGGAGCCTCCTGCCTGAGGGGAGCAGGTCAAACAGACTGTGTCCAGGGTGAGAAGGGTCAGCTGTGACTGAGCTGCACGCCGCAATGTCCTGGAGGTGTACAGGTCCTGCAAAGATGGGAGTCTGCAGCCAATCACCTTCTCAGCAGAGCGCACGACACGCTGCAGTCTCTGTTTGTCCCTGATAGTGGCTCCAGCGTACCACACGGTGATGGAGGAGGTGAGGATGGACTCGATGATTGCAGTGTAGAATTGCATCATCGTCCGTGTTGGCAGGTTGAATTTCTTCAGCTGCCTCAGGAAGTACATCCTCTGCTGGGCTTTCTTGATGACGGAGGTGATGGTGGGCTCCCACTTCAGGTCCTGGGTGATGGTGGTACCCAGGAAGCGGAATGAGTCCACAGAGGTGATGGGGGTGTCAGTCAGGATGATGGGGGGGAGTGGGGCTGTGTGCTTCCTGAAGTCCACAATAATCTCCACTGTCTTCTGGGCATTCAGCACCAGGTTGTTGTGGCTGCACCAAGACACCAGACATTCAACCTCCCTCCTGTAGGCAGACTCGTCCCCGTCCGAGATGAGTCCAATAACGGTGGTGTCATCTGCAAACTTGATTAGCTTGACAGACTGGTGGGTGGAGGTGCAGCAGTTGGTGTACAGGGAGAAGAGCAGAGGAGAAAGAACACAGCCTTGAGGGGAGCCGGTGCTGATGGTCCGGGAGTCCGAGACATTCTTTCCCAGCCTCACGTGCTGCTTCCTGTCCGTCAGGAAGTCAGTGATCCACCGGCAGATGGGATCAGGCACATTCATCTGGGAAAGCTTGCCTCGGAGATGGTCTGGAAGGATGGTGTTGAAGGCAGAGCTGAAGTCCACAAACAGGATCCTGGCGTAGGTTCCTGGGGAGTCCAGATGCTGCAGGATGAAGTGTAGGGCCATGTTGATGGCGTCATCTACAGACCTGTTGGCTCTGTATGCAAACTGCAGGGGGTCCAGGAGGGGGGCCGTGAGGGTCTTGAGATGGGAGAGAACTAGGCGCTCAAATGACTTCATGACCACAGATGTCAGAGCCACGGGTCTGTAGTCATTTAGTCCAGTGATCCTAGGTTTCTTGGGGACAGGGATTATGATAGAGGACTTGAAGCAGGCAGGCACATGACATGCCTGCAGTGAGGAGTTGAAAATGCCAGAAAACACTGGGGCCAGCTCGTTTGCACAGTGTCTGAGGGTGGCAGGAGACACGCCGTCTGGGCCGGGAGCTTTCCGAGCATTCAGACTCCTAAACTGCTTCCTCACATCTGCTTCATGAATATGAAGAGTTGTGGTGGGAGGAGGTGGTGTGAAATCCTCTTTTGTGTGGGGTGAGGAGGGGGGTGTTGTAGGTGAACAGTTTGAAGGTGGTGATGGCTCTATGGAGGGGGGAGAGGTGGGGGGATGAGTGTCCAAAGTGTCTCTATTGTTGGGGCCGTTGGAGGTGTGAAGGCTGCCTGATGGCTCGTCAAAACGACAGTAGAAGTTGTTAAGGGTGTTGGCTAAGAGCAAGTCGTCAGTGGAGTGGGGGGTTTTAGGCTTGTAGTTTGTAATATTCCTAAAACCTTTCCACACAGAGGCCGAGTCATTCTCTGAGATCTGCTGCTGCATCTTCTCAGAGTGCTGATGTTTGGCAATGTCCACTTCTTTAGTGAACTTGTACTTGGCCTCTCTGTAGCAGTCCCTGTCTCCGCTTCTGAACGCCTTTCTCTTTTCCAGCCACAGCTTTTTGAGTTTAGGAGTAAACCAGGGTTTGTCATTGTTATAACTCACCCTGGTGCGTGATGGCACAATGCTGTCCTCACAGAAGTGGATATAGGAGGTGACAGTGTCCGTAAACTTGTCCAAGCTGTTAGAAGCAGCCTTCATTGTGTCCCAGTCCGTAGACTCCAAACACGTGCGAAGCTCCTCCACAGCCTCGTTGCTCCACAGTTTTTTGGTCCTCACGACAGGTTTGGAGAGCTTCAGCCTCTGTCTGTACGCGGGGATCAGGTGGATCATGACGTGGTCAGAAAGTCCGAGTGAAGCGCGGGGCACCGCACGATAGGCCCCGCTGATCGTGCTGTAGCAGGTCCTCTCCTCTCTGGTCGGGCATTTAATATACTGCTTGTATTTGGGAAGCTCATGGCTCAGATTGGCTTTGTTAAAGTCCCCAAGAGCAATGATGAGAGAGTCCGGGAATGTCCGCTCCATGTGCAGTATCTGCTCCGCGAGTGCGCACTGAGCTGCCTGCACATCCGCATCTGGCGGGATGTAAACAGCGGCCAGGATGAATGAAGCAAACTCCCGCGGAGAATAAAACGGTTTGCAGTGAATAAAAAGATATTCCAGAGAGGAAGAGCAGTGCTGAGAAATCACTGTTACATCTGTGCACCAGCCACTATTAATGTAGAAGCAGACACCTCCACCTTTGGTCTTACCAGAGAGAGCGGCCTGCCGGTCCGCGCGCAGCAGATGGAAGCCCTCCAGCTTGAGCGCGCTGTCCGGGATGTCCTCACTGAGCCACGTCTCCGTAAAACATAACACACAGGAGGAGGCAACGTCTCTGTTCATGCTTCTCATCAGGGCCAGCTCATCTATCTTATTCCTGAGTGAGCGTACGTTGGAAAGGAAGATGCCAGGAAGAGCAGTTCGCAGTCCGCATCTCCTCAGACGCCCGAGTGCGCCGGCTCGCTTACCTCTCTTTCGACGTCTCACTTTCCTGATCAGAGTCTGCAGTAAATCTGCCGCAGATGCGACAAATATTGGAAGTAAATCCACAGGTGTTGTAGTCCTGTGGTTAAGAAGCTCTTCTCTGGTGTAAGAATATCCAGAGGAGTGCCCAGACACAGAAGTTATGCACAAAAACAAGACAGAAGTAACGCACTGAAGCACCAGGGCATCCATACACGGCACCATCTTGGAGAAGGTATGGGATAAGATGTCCCGCAGAGTGAAAACCAAAGGGCCAACAAGTGCTCAGCATCTCTGGGAACTCCTTCAAGACTGTTGGAAAACCATTTCAGGTGATGACCTCATGAAGCTCATGGAGAGAACGCCAAGAGTGTGCAAAGCAGGAATCAAAGCAAAGGGTGGTTATTTGAAGAATGTGTGTCCAAAACCTTTGACTGGTAGTGTATTTCCTCTTGATTGTATGTGTTGTATATTTTTCTCCTGTTTGTTATTTCCTCCTGCCTGGCTCAGAGTCTCCACTCTAATTCATCCCAGAGGTGTTCTGTCAGTTTGAGGTCTGGACTCTGTGAAGGCCAGTCAAGTTCTTCCACACCACACTGGCTCATACATGTCTTTAAGGACCTTACTTTATGAACTGGTGTGCAATCATGTTGGAACAGGAAGGTGACGTCCACGAACTGTTCCAACTGAATTGGGAGCATGAAGTTCTCCAAAATGTCTTGGTACGCTGAAGCATTAAGAGCTTTCACTGCTGGCGCCTGTTTAGATCTGAGATGAGGAGGGGCTAGAGGCATGAGAGCGGCCAACCCAGGTTTAAAACTGACCCATGGCCATTTGCCATGTCTTCCCTTCTCTCTCTCGACTCTGCAGAAAGTTGGCAGCCTCTGCATGTGCCTCAGCATCTGCTGACCCCACTCTGCAACTTTAAGCAGCCTAACACTTGCCATCATTTCCATTCACTTCTGCTACGCTGAGCATGAACAGAATACTCTGTTAGGGTTGAAAATTATATTTTTATTAAATGATTAAGCAAAGCTTTTTTAATTATCTTTTATACACACTACAATTGCGCTTATATGAGTTGGCATTCCGTCTTTTGAAGGTTCAGAGCTTCATTCATTGATTGTCTGAGTTGATATATTGCAGGATGACGTAGAAGTGCAAAAAGATATGCAACATGCTTACACAAATCACAATTGATAATAAGTAGCAGGATATTCTCTGGACAGGGAGTCCCAAAAAGATGTCCTGAGTGGAGCCTTAGAATCAGCAGCTAGCCAAGGCTACGTAGGGTGCGTTTTTGTTTTGTCTTTCCAATTCCAGGAAAGGAGCATATAGGAGGTCGAGGAGCTGAACGGGGGGAGGATTTTGCAGAAGCCATCAGGATGGGTGTTTGAAGAAGATAGCCATAATCATTTGTTGTTGTTACTGTATAAAACCTGTGCAGCCATTTCAGGGCCAACCTTGGTGCGAGGCAGTATGCTGTATCATATTCACGGTCCATAGTGCTATGTCACACTTGTAATTTCAACTGCCCAGCAAATTAAATCTTTTTAAATGACACAACATTCCCCCGGATTCCTTCTGAAAAATTTGAAACAAGTAGTTTTCAAAGACGGGGTGATAGTGGCTCAAGGGTTAGCAGTTCGTCTTGTAATCGGAAGGTTGCCAGTTCGAGCCCCGGCTCCGACAGTCTCGGTCGTTGTGTCCTTGGGCAAGACACTTCACCCGTTGCCTACTGGTGGTGGTCAGAGGGCCCGGTGGCGCCAGTGTCCGGCAGCCTCGCCTCTGTCAGTGCGCCCCAGGGTGGCTGTGGCTACAACGTAGCTGCCATTCAGTGTGTGAATGTGTGGATGACTGGATGTGTAAAGCGCTTTGGGGTCCTTAGGAACCAAGTAAAGTGCAATACAAACACAGGCCATTTACCAAAGTTTATGTTGAAAAAGCATTGGAGTTTGGTTAAGTTTGTGCTGTAAAGATTTAACTTAGCAATTTCTACAGGAGTTATGCTACTCTAACGATACTTAAAACAATAGGAAACAATAAGTTACACAAATTTTTGTTGACATTTTTAATTTTAAAGTCTTTTTAAAATCTGTCAGCAAGTGACACGTTTAACTCAAATGAAAGGATTTATATGTTTATATATAAATCATTTAGATTATATAAATTTAAATGTGTTTTAAATTTCAAGCGTTTAATTGCTTGATTTTATATTTATCCAGTAATGTATCGAGACATCAAGGTGCTGCATCTTAAATCTGTAATAGTAAATAAGAATAATCGACACAATTGACTGAATGTACTAAGCAAAAACTTAAAGATCTGTCACTGGATTAAAAGGTAATAAGTACCTACTCATATATGACATTTTAAGTTTTTGACCATGTTTCATAAGGACCGAGTTCATTAGTTTCTGGATGATGACAAATTCTGAGTATTTTGCCTCTATGTACCACCATAGTGGATTGTAAAATCAAATAATTTAGATGTGATTAAAGTGCATTACATCTTATATCCCACAGAAAATACCTTCTGCTGCAGTTCTGAGATAACTAGAGTTAAAAAATGTACACGTGAGAATCTACTTTATTCCTCTCACCACATTTGGATATATAGCAGCTGAGTGAAACCGTACTCCATGTAAAAGTGGTTTTCAGTTGTTTTTCTTTGTAATGCAGCCCAAAATGGACCTCTTAGCCTGATTTTTAATTTTTGTCCTTGTTTTCCACAGCGTTTTTGGTTTTATTAAACTAACATAAGTCTATTAGCAGTGATGTCACGTTCTGTAAAGCACAAGATGGCACTAAGTGCAGGTAGAGGAGATAAAGGACATGCATTTAATAGGCACAGATACAGCATTCAACATTTTGTTTATTGTTTTCATTTTTCTGTTGTGTGTCTTCCAAGGATTTTTTGACTGTTCTTGCAGTGACAATTTTTACTAAATGTGATGTTTCACTTTAACCAAATAAAAACTTGTAATGAGAAAAATTTTCATTCAGGGCTGATTTATGGCATGAACATTTGCTCCTTTGTTAAGAAAGTAATTATTGAATACAAAATGAAAAAACAAAACAAAAACAATTGTTCTTCCTTTAACAATACAATTTTATTTATATAGCACATTTAAGAAACCACAGGTATGCCAAAGTGCTTCACAGAATGAGTTAGGAGCAATAATAAATACAAATATAAAGTACAAAATACAAAATACTAATAAAATATACTAACAGGCGGGTGACATAACTAACCAATAATACACCAGGCATAGTAGGCACAACCCGAAAGGCTGAAGGTTAAAACATTATAAACATTAACAAAGTGATAAAGATAAGTTCCAGTACACTAAAAATGTGGGCTCTAGGAGGCGGGGAAAGCAAGGCTAAAAAAATAAGTTTTTAATCGAGATTTAAAAGACTGAATTAAATCAGACGCCCGAATAGCTAGAGGGAGGTTATTCCAGAAGCAGGGTGCGACAGCGGCGAATGCTCGGTCACCTCTGGTCTTGAGCCGAGATCTAGGTCGCATCAGGAGCATTTGGCCTGCTGATCTAAGCGCTCTCCCAGGGATATAAAAGCTGAGGAGATCCGTAAGATAGCTGGGTGCGGTGTTATTTATGATTTTAAAAGTGAGCAATAAGAATTATTGAGACAGAGAATTATTTTATTTTCATATTTTTATTTCCAACACTGGAACCATTGCATTGTCTTGAAATGATCAAAAACCAAAAAGTTTCAAACAGTTTTCACATTTCTGTCAGTTCACAGTGTATAACACGGAATCTGATCTCACCAGGCTACAGTGTGTTTAAACAGTGTGTTATCTAGACCAGTGAAGTCTGGCTGGACTCACCCGGTGCTGCTGCTGCTGCCATAATGTCACTCTGCTGAAAATCCCACAGACTGATTGAACTGGAGGAAAGAAAGAAAAAGATTTTAGTCTTTCTTTCTTCTAAACCTGCTTTTAGAAACACATATTTCCAAAGACAGAGGGCATGCATTATAGTTTTGGACAAACAGCGAATACTCAATACTTTCTCTGTACTTTGTCCTCGGATCTCTGCAGATTAAGATGGTTTGCTCAGATGGCAATACAGAAATTATTTAGATAGCATTAGTGTGATCATTTTGATTTTTGTTCAGAAATTACACATTTCTTTGAGTTGTTCACAAATCTTTTGTTCAAAATAACATTTATTATTACCATATAACATTTGTGATGGACACTGTTGGAAAACTCATCTCTGACATCAGAATATCATAAACTGTGAGCGGCAGGAAGGATGGGACACAAATCCAGACTCGACAAGCAAGTAAAAAGTAAACTCAAAAAACAGCGAACACAAGGAAAACCAACATTAACTAAACTGAGAATACAACAAAAAAACAACTAGACATGCATGCAGGCTGGCAGACAGTAAGGTATGAGAGAGATGCTGGCATAAATGCACAAAAGGATAACGAGGGAAGTGAGAACACACGGGGAACACAGCTGACACGAATTAGCATGACGCCACTGGGGAAGCACACCGAACATGCAAACACAAGACTTTCACAATAAAACAGGAAACTGAGAAACATGTCAAGTGGACAAGAAGCAGATGAGAGGGAGCGAGGGTGAGAGAGAGACATGACAGACTGGGGAAACATGAATTAACAAGACAAGCAGGGGGAAACATCGAATGACACAGAACTCCTTTTTGTGCAAACATAATTTAAAAAGTCATAAAAACTTTATGGCACCCTTAAACTTTTTTCTTGTTTTGCTTTTATTTGTGAAAAGCCAGTTAGTACAGTTATTCGACACTTTGGTTGAATCAGTGGAAATAAACTAAACAGACCTAAAACTTTGGAAGAAGAGCTGACAAACGACACAACTGGAATCCCTCAAATTTAATGAGATAGGAAGAAGAGAGAAAGTACAACAACAATACAGTAAGAGTAAAGTTACACTGACATCTGTTTGTAAAACATTCTGGATGAATAAAGTACAGGTCAACATTTAAAAGACAAAATCTGTGTTTTGTGAATACAGAATTTTGGCAGAGATCTTTAGAGATCTAAAGCTTACCAGAAGTATGTTTTTACCTGACTTCTCAAAGAGAGATGAACGGTGTCTTTTTGACTGATTGAAAAAAATTCTCTTGGTGTTCAGTTTGGTTAAAAGCACAAAGGACATCACTTCCATCTCAGTAAACTCCTCACATAAAGAGAAAATTCAAACCCAGACCTTGATGTGTGGCATCACAGGTTACCAGTACCAACAGAAAGTCTTTACTAAATGTTTCAACTTCCAGTTTACATGTAAATTTAAGAATCTCTTTGTTGCTGAAGTGGATTATTTTACCCTACTTAGATGGTGCCACTCATTTAAGTCAGTTATTCCATAAAAGTACACAAAACTGATCAAAAACAGCTTAAGCTTTAATACACAGTAGCCTTCAGGGGTGTAAAGCTAAGCCTGTAAGTAGCAGAGTGCACCGATCATGCAGGCGGGTGTCAGAGTGCAGTGAGGAGAGCTGTAAGAACAGCCGTGCCCACACCTTTCAGTCACAAAACTGATACTTTACTTTTTAGTAAATCATGACATTAGCTTTTGAAAGCCAAACAAAAGTTTTGCACTGGTTTAAAAAACGTAGCATATCTGCTCCTAATTATTGGTTTGCCAATTTTAACAGTTTGTCTTTGGCTCTCTTGCATGTATTAAAGTTAATGAAGACTAAACTTCAATCAGATAATGTTAAATGTAAATTAGACAAAAAAGTGTCAGAGTGTCATCCCAGTGCGAGGTTGGTGTAGGTCAGACATGAACAGCATACTGACTGATCTGTACAAGTTTAAGCAGGTTATAGTTCGAGTGATTCCTTTGCAGCAGCAGGTGTTTGTGTGTGTTACCTGTTTGCTTTGCTTTGAGTTCGCAGCTGAACACCTCTGCACGCTCGGACAGACAGCACTGCTTCTTCCTTTGTCTGTTTGTGTCTCTCATGTTGGTGGGTGAGAGAGTGGGACACTTTGTAGGTGGGCTGTAAGCTGCCTGCCCAATCAGAACTTACACTCCCTAAATGAACAAAAAATAACAACTTTTCATTGAGTGGGTTTGATGTTCTGTGTGGGTGGTGTTAGCTTGCCCCTGCACATGACTACAGCAAGAAAAGTCATAAACAGGAAGTTTGCTGAAAGATCTTTGAAGAAGAAGCTTTAAATGATAATGATTTTCTTTATTATGGGAAAGCAGAAAAATTGGTCTGTAAGTGGATCACAGATGATTATCTCCCCTTTTATATATACTGCATCTAATTATCCTCTTCAGAGCTTTGTTAATTCTGTTCAATTCAATTTTATTTATACAGCGCGAAATCACAACAACAGTCACCTCAAAGTGCTTTATATTGTAAGGTAGACCCTATACTTATTTGTATAGTTTGTATTGTTTTTATTACAAAGTATTGTTCATTTTAAAGCCTCGTGTGCTTTGCTAGAATCATCATTCATTTAAACTGTAAGGAGCCAGATAGCCTGAAGGAGGTGGGCAGGGAGAGGGAGGTCTGGGCTCCTTGTCCCGTCCCCCGGGTAAGAATAAGGACCCAAACAATGCAGCAAAAACTAACTAAAGGTCACAGGCAGAGAGTAACAAACTCCAATCAGAATCAGGGAAGTCATTACGGCTGGAAAACAAGACACAGCTGAATCAAACTATCACAGAACACTAAGGCACGGGAAACAAATAAATTAAAACAGCAAGTTAAAAAAAACAGAACGCTTACACAGAGGAACACTGCGAAGTGTTAGGACAACAAACCGAATTACCAGGGATTAAATAGAAACAACAGGGTGTTAGGGGGAATTGTTACATGTTGTCATTTTTGCGCTTACAACTGTGGATCTTGTTTCAAACTGTATGATCAAAGACCTTCTTTTGTTCCTATCCACCTCCCCGGCCTGTTGAGTGGTGGGGGAGGTTAGAGTGTTTAATTGCAGGCACATCCTATGTGAGGTTTCTTTTTCCTTGTTTAGTAAACGTCCTGCCGTTTATGGCCTCACCTGTGTTTGTGTACGGTGGACCGTTAGAGGGGTTAAACTGTATGTAGGGGTGGGGTGAGATGACACTTTTTTTATGACCAAGAATGGTAAATGGCTTGTATTTCTATAGCGCTTTACTAGTCCCTAAGGACCCCAAAGCGCTTCACACTACATTCAGTCATTCACCCATTCACACACACATTCACACACTGGTGATGGCAGCTACATTGTAGCCACAGCCACCCTGGGGCGCACTGACAGAGGCGAGTATGTAGTTATCTTGCTGTAGCAATTGATTGTTTGTATCTTCCTTTAAATGCCAATTTTTTTTGCAATGCTCCTTTCAAAACACTGCAAATTGTCACGTTTATGAATAAGTAGATTGGGTGAAAAACTACAGTTTTCTTGCTGTAGTCATGTTAAGAATGTAGTTAATACTGTTGTAACCAGGAAGTCACGCACACAGAGACACTCACACGTGCATACACACCCACGCACACACGCTCGCACACACACGGTGCCTGACACACCACATGGGTTTTTTCGATGGGTGGTGCTTGTGTAAACTATAACTGTATTTAACAAAAAGGCTGCAGAGGGAGCCAAGGTCAGAGCCATTTGAGGTCGAGGGCAGAGTGCTGCTCTGAAAATCCGACCAGGCTTCCCTTGTGCACGTTAAAACCGATCGATCGCTGTTCTGTCTTGCTTTGATCATGGGAATAAGTCTCTGAGTCAGCGAGGTCTATAAGTTTAGACCTAACACAGGGTCTAATCAAATAACTCAAAAAATACAATACAGACAGAACCTGCAACTAAGAGCTAATGGCTCAAGATACTAAGGAAAAGAACCAGACCACAAACACAAGGACTTGGAAAAGTTCATTTATAAGTAGAGCCGCTATTATTTTGCTCTCTGTGTTTTATGAAGCTTATGCACAAGTTCAGTAGTGAATGTCTGTAATCGGTCATCTGCCTGCCTTCCTGAGTGTTTGGCTGCTTTTCTGTTCTTTACACTGCTATCACTTTTCCATGCTGTCAATCATTACTCTAGTCCAATCATTTTCTTTCCTGCCTTCTTTGGGCCAATCAGCCTCCATGTTGCATAGTTTAAATCTGTGCTCTCCGTCATCCTCATTTTCAAACTCTCATTTTTGCCACTCACCTTCTCCCCATCTCCACATCACAGACTCCTCAGTCAGACCTCCATCCAAGCCTCAGTCTTCATCTTCATCACCACCGGCGCCTAGACTCTGGGTTGGTCCTGTCCTAAATCACCACCAGGATTCTGTTCTGCCACAATGGGTCATCAGAGTCTAATCACCAAATACATTCATTTCTCTGTCTCAGTTAATCATGTTCACTACTTCCTGTGAACATGATTATATTGAACTCTACATGTAGCCGAATCAGATGTTAATCAGTTTGGTTTAAGAACTACAGAAAAGGGCTTTCCTGTACACTGTATTAATAAAATCATTGGTCCCTTTGTGTGGATTTACCAAGTCAGTATAAAAATTACTACACATTGTTTTCACCTTGTTTTTATTTGCTTTGTCAAACATACCAATCAATTTGTTACTGAGTGGATCAGTGAAGCTACCTGGCGTTCTAGATACACAACTAAAAAGATATACTTGATATTTCTCATCAACAGTTTCTACAGTTAAAAACATATTTTCTGTGCTTTCCACCAACAGACAGGGAAACTGCTTCTCCATTTCTATTGGTCCTTTTAACTTTAAACTAGTCACATCATAGTCTTTGTTATTAGTCTCAGATACAGAAAAAACATTAAACTCTATGAACTGATATAAATATTCCTGTTTTGTGCAGTTTCTGCGTCTTTCTACTGTTGGTGTGTATGACTGATAGAGCACCTGCCATTTCCACATTACTGTTGAAAAGCTCACCTGAGTAATAGTCATGTTTCATGTTGTTGTGGCTTTCTAAATCTGTGTATGAATCAAAATTTATTCAAGTTGTGCACATTTGTGTCCAAATAGTTTCATGTTTGTGTGAAGTGGAACATGGATTTGTGAGTATTCATTTACATACAGTTTTTCTTATTCCTCCACTGATCATGCAATACACATTTACAACTATTTTAAAGTCAGTTCTCTCCATTCTGTACAGTTAAAAATGTTAAAATGATCCAGCTTAACTAACACTAAAACACAGTGCTTTGAATTTTGTTTATTTAAATCTATCTAGAAAAGAAAGTGCACATCACACAGAATGAGCCAGAAACAGAAACAGAATTTTTAAAAGCTAGACTGCTTGCTTCGCCCACCGTTCCCACGTCTGACTATGTCTCATTTCCTGCCGGCAGCACACTCTGCAGACAGAACATAATACATGCGGTACATAGATACAGTAATATTTCCACCCACAGCTTCCTGTTTACCACAGGTGGGCAACATCTATGTATATGTATTCTAACTATGTATACAGACGTGAACAAAATTGTTGGTACCCTTTGGTCAATGAAAGAAAAACCCACAATGGTCACAGAAATAACTTTCATCTGACAAAAGCTTTTCAACCATGCTTCAACTGAATTATTTTAAAAATAAATGCATGAAACAGGCCTGTTTCATGCATCAAGAACAGTATCTTGAATCTTATTCCACTTCAGAATCAGAATCAGAAGGGGGTTTATTGCCAAATGTTGAGCAGGTTTACAACATTAGGAAATTGCTGCGGTGCTTCAGTGCAAACATACTGTCATAAATTGCGGTTAAATAGACATGAAAAAAAATAAAAGTAGGAATAAGAATTAAAAGTGCTATGTAGAAAGATATGTGCATGAGATATACATGAGAATAAGAATTAAAAGTGCTGCGTAGAAAGATATATACATGAGTGCAGGTGGTGATCAGTGCCAAACATGGAATGATGCAGTGACACAGCGTAGGGTCATGTGTTAGGGGTGGGAACAGTCATGTGGTTATTGTTCATGTGTCCAACAGCAGAGGGGAAGAAACTGTTCTTATGGCGAGAGGTTCTGGTGCGAATGGACCGGAGCCTCCTGCCTGAGGGGAGCAGGTCAAACAGACTGTGTCCAGGGTGAGAAGGGTCAGCTGAGATCCGAGCTGCACGCCCCAGTGTCCTGGAGGTGTACAGGTCCTGCAGAGATGGGAGTCTGCAGCCAATCACCTTTTCAGCAGAGCGCACAACACGCTGCAGTCTCTGTTTGTCCCTGATAGTGGCTCCAGCGTACCACACGGTGATGGAGGAGGTGAGGATGGACTCGATGATTGCAGTGTAGAACTGCATCATCGTCCGTGTTGGCAGGTTGAATTTCTTCAGCTGCCTCAGGAAGTACATCCTCTGCTGGGCTTTCTTGATGACGGAGGTGATGGTGGGCTCCCACTTCAGGTCCTGGGTGATGGTGGTACCCAGGAAGCGGAATTTGGCTGTGTTGTTCTGTATGATGTCTTGATGTGTTGCTCAAATGTTACTCAAAATTTGGAGATTTTTGTTAAAAAACTAAAAAGCTTGTTCACTTTACTTGGATGCAACATGTATGTGTGATTTTGTTAGAAGTGCGACTCTTCCCCTTTGCAAAATATGACATGAGCATATCAGGCAATACAATCTTCAATAAATCAAACAGAATGCCAGGGCTGTACATTGTACACCTGTAGATGGGCACACAACATGTGTACTGCTTGGAAGCGATAAAGACTGAAGGTCAAAACATCCAAAAACCAACCTGGAATAATAAGTTCTGGTGGTGGTCACAGAAATGTTTTATATGATATCCATCCAGGCAATTTCTTCCACTTGTCCACTTCAACGTCATGGGGATGGGCCATAATGTGAGCTGGAGCCTATCCCAGACACATAGAGACAGACAACCATTCACACTCACATTCACAAGCATGTCTTTGGTGTGTATGAATATCCCAGCATACCTAGAGAGAACCTACGTAGAATTGGGCAGAATATGCAAACTCCAAACAAAAAGGCCCACACTGGCTTCAAACCAAGGACATTCTTCTTCTTCTTGCCAAAAACGATACTCATAACCATCTCACAGATGAAACATTATGTACAGCTACCTTCAAAACTATTAATATTTCCTTTGGCTCTTTCTCTTTAATTGATCTTTCTGAGTTAGCTTCAGTAATGACTTCCTCCGAACCATCAATGTGACTTTTAGACCCCATCCCTTCAAGACTCCTCAAAGAAGTCCTGCCATTAATTAATTAATTAATCTATGTCTATTAATGGACTACATACTACATAATTTTAAGGTGGAAGTTATAATTATCCATTATTTTCACATGATGGCAGAGCTACTGGGACCCACCCATTTGGCGGGCAAAAACAGTAATGTGGCCATTTGCTCTCCAGCCTTCCTTTAAACATCTTTTAGTTTAACTTCCAGAAACCTGTTGTGCTCTTAGTTGCGTTTGTTTACAGGTGACAGAAGAGCTCAGAGTAAGGCACCAACATGTGAACACACCTTTCCTAACCCTGGCTTACAGGCCAAATCACACCAGTTGCCCCTTTTATCATGTAGTATTTGTCCAAATCAACATAGTTCAAGAATTACTTATGGTAGTTTGTTCAAGCTAGCTACCGTTGTTTTAACTATTCTTGTTCTTCTTGTTTCCATCCAGATGTAAAACAAATGTAGCTGTCCGTACTAGGTAAGCTCTCATGCTGGCAGCAGTGTAAAGTGAGCGATTCTCTACAAGATACATGTAGATGTCACTGAACTGGAGCTCTGGGAGAGACGTCACCACTTTAAGGCTTTTTTAGAAAGCCCTGCATGAAATAGGGGCCACAGGTAGAGCAAGAGTAACAATGCCACAAATGGTGTTGAATAGCACCTTAGGATTACCTCTGCTCTTTGTAACCAAGTGTGAGAAATAGGCAGCCCTCACATCTCTGATCACATTATTAAAAGAAGCTAAAAGGTCCTTTAGGTAGAGGAGATGAACATTTAGGTGAGTTTTCCTCCACCTGCGCTCTGCTTTACGACAATCATGTTTTAGACAACGGAATACTGTCATTTAGCCAAGGAGGAGATTTGCAAGCAGAAACTTTCCTCGTTTTAACCGGATAAATTTCAGCTAAAATAGAAAGGCAATAATTATTCAAAAGATTGGTTGAATGATCAAAAACTCTAGGCTGGGTAATAAAAGTATAGCCATCCGGGCAGAGTTCAACAAATGACGAATAGTCTACGTCCCACTGCCAGGTCTCAGTTAGGAATAAAAGAATCCAGTTTTTTAGATAATATAAAATCATTCAACAAGAATGATTTATTAGACAGAGATCGAGGTTAAAAAAGCGCCATATTCAGCGAAGTAGAAGCCTCCGTATTTGCGGAGGCTCAAGTTAAAGGACGTAGATACTCAGGGTTTGAACCATCTTGCTCATAGAATCCGAGGGAAGAAAAAGCCAGCCAGCAGAAGAGTCTGGATAAACCCTCCCCAGGCAGGCCAGTCTCAAAGAGCCGGGCCCAGCGTATCCAAACAGGGACGTGGAAAACAAGTCCACCTCCATGGAGCTTCTCTGAGCACAGGAGACAAGGCACGCTCGGTGTCACTTCCCAGCCGAACCCCGCAGCCAGTAAAGCCTGAGCTTTACCTGAAAGCCTCCTCTTCTCACTCTCCTTCTCCGTGGTCTAGAGGATCCGCCGAAATCACCTGACGAGGATCCAGCTGATGGAAGAGGGTGGAAAATGCCGAAGGAGGACGAAGAGACATCATGAGGCATCATAAAAGATGGGATAGATAGCAAAGCCAGACGATCATACACCAACGCAGCCAATACATCGTTAAAACTAAATGAGAACAGCAAAGCAGAAAAAAAATAACACAAAAGTAGTGGAGCAAACTGCACCCGGCAGCGGCAGAGCCAAACACATGCGCCACCATACCCTTCATCATGATACCATAGCACAATAGTGCCATGATGAAGGGTATGGTGGAACAGCTGCATCTGGGATGCTGCAATCTAGTGATTGCGCTTCTGGCTGAGCCGCTGTCCACATTGGATGGGAGGAAAGCATGGAAGGAGGCGTTGGATTCGGGCAAGGGAGGGTGGTGGTGTGGGTGTATCAGTATCAGTGTACATGTGTGTTGGAATGTATATCTTGTGTTCAGCCTGAGAGAGTGTCCTTTTGCCTATTAGTCAAAGATCAACAGTCCACAGCCTACGCAGGTGTGGGGGTAGCCGCATGAGAGATGCTGTAAATGTTGTTTTGGGACAAACAAACTGCATCAGTTTTACAGTTATTCTTAATGTCATCACTGGTCTCCTGTTGTATCATCTGTTTAAGAGCCGTGAGCTCGTCCAAGATGTTTTCCATATTGCGTTCAGTAAGAACAGTCTGAGTACTCACAGCTCTTCCCACATTTTCGATCATACCTGCCAGCTTTGTGGCGGTTTGAACAGCAGTCACCGCTTTCTCCAATTTCAGATAAGCCAGGGCCGAGCCAGCTACGATCACCAAGAGCCCCGTTATTATGGTTCCAAATAGGTAGATGTTCTCAATGTCCTCAGTAGACAGTCCTGCCAGGCACACAACGTGGCACTTCTGCCACCCATCCATTGTGTATCCAGCAGGGAACGTCCCTCCAAGACACTCTCCCAAACCTCGGCTTCTCGTCAAGAATAGAGTGTCAATTGCATTAAGGGACCAGTTGATCAAATCCATAACTCTTCTTTAGGTTTCAGAGAACAAGAGGGAGATAGAGGCTTTCTCGGGGTTAGAGTCAGACGAGACCAGATAAGGAGATAGAAGCAGCAAGCAGGGAAGATAAGGGAAGGAGAGGGTGAAAGATGTGTCCGCCTCCTCCGAGAGCCAAGAGACTATTTAAGTCTCACCCGTCTTTCTGTCTCCTTTCACTTTTTCCATGTTAGAAAAAATATTTTGCCCTGCCATGCTGTTAATTGATGTGGTAGATAAATAATTTATGAAAATATCACTAAATCTGTCATTTATTATTTTTAATATTGAGTAATGATCATATCTCACCTCTAGTCTTCTCTGTCTTGATTTCAGGTTTCCACCATGTGCTGTAGATAGATCAGGAGGTTAACTCGACCAAGCAGTCAGAATACCGGAATAGGGAGGATGGTGTAGGTTTGAGTTTATTAGATTGATACATATATACCAACAACACAGTGTACATCACTGTCAGTATCTTTAAATTCAGAGCAGTTTTAGAGCAGTTTCTGAAAGTCAACAACTTTAATGGAATATATTCCCGACTGTAGTGTAAGCACAGCAAGTGCAGAAAGAGTGCAATGATAATTGAATTGGGGGAGGGGCGACCTGTTATCAGGTTACACATGCAAAGGGAGTTAACTTTTAGATTATAATACACCAACAAAGGAATCCATCTGTGGCCTTCCTCATTATCCATCCTCATCATTCCTATGAAAATACCCAACAAAGGTGTCAAAACACAAATAGTCATAGCCAAAAGTGTACAGCAGCTTGTAAGACTTATTTCTTTCAGTATGATTGGGCCTAAGGACTTTGGTAATAATCAAAGACTCACATAAATATGATGAAGATCAAGACACTGAATGAAATTATAGTTTCAAAAAGATTTAAAATATCACACACAAGTCAATGTCAGTGTTTATATTAATATACCTGCACAACCTCTATGTGTTATATAGACCTTGCCATTGCACAGCTCATAGCCTTAATGCTTCCTCTATGTGACCATCTAGCACTACTGCCAGCATAGACTAAGTGGAGAGCTGCTCACGCATTTAGTGCTGAGTTGAGAGCATCAGGCTGCAAATGCAGCTACACATTCAAAGGATTTCAAATTGTTTTAGGTCTTAAACTGGCTTTGTAACTCTTCAAAAAAAAAAAAAAAATCCACTCAAAAAGCACATTTCCCACCAAGTCCAGAGCACCGGTTACAAATTCTAAAGTTTTATGGATCTGTGATAACTGCAATCTTCCTTTCTCTTCCTGTTCTGCACTACGTTCCATGCTAATGTTGCTGACAGACAGAAATTAAACTGCTGCAAAACACATGTGTCAGAGTGGGTGTGGGGATTAGGAAGCTCAGTTTGATTTGACAGGATCTTCAATGAAATTAAAGAAAACATGAAATCAAAATCTGAATGAAGATGCTTTGTTTCATCATTTAAGTACCATCCACACGAATCACAGGGAAACACTCAGTATTTGGAAAATCAACAGATGCATAAAATACTGTTATTCTTCGTTATGTCACTAATTATGAAGCAAAGAATTTATATTTGACATTTATCAAAATAAAGTCAAATATTATCTACTGTATCTGATTATTTTCAATGATAATTGAGTAAATGTTGTTATAATTAGATATTGCAGAGGCATAAATAATATCTAAACTTTACAGTCATATATCTGACTATTTAATAAAAAATAATGAGATTTTATAATAAAACTCGATAATTACTGATTACACAACATGTATGAAAAAACCCAAAACAAATAAACACAATAAAAATAGAACTATTCCCAATAAAATACAATAAATCAAATCACACACTCTCCAGATTTTTACCAAACATTACAGAAAACAAATCAGAAAAGATTAAAATGACTGATTCAACTTACAGTGCAGTACAGAGCAAAACTAACAACTTAAATGAAAATCCTGGTACTTAAAGAGCTCAGCCCAGGAAAAATTATTTGATTCATAATTTCAAAAAAAAGACAAGAATAAAGGTACCTGATCACCAAATGTGTGTCGTCTTTCTTTGTGATCAAACATTTAATACCCCCGCCCACACAAACATACACACAATGATAACATTAGAATGACAAAGTCACACTGATAACTGTTCTGTTCTTTACTTATTTGAAAATAATTTGTTTTTCCTGCATCATTGCAACTTATCCTCTGTTTCTATTTTGAAGTCAATTATGATAAAAACATTTATTTGCTGGAAAAACACTGACCATAGCTTCCACTCTGCCAGGTGGCAGATTAATGAGCTGAGACAGAGTGGAACATGCTGGTTCCACGTGGGTCTTTTAGCAACTAATACCTATTCAGTCTTTGGAGTTAGTTTAACCAGTCAGAAGCTTTGGTAATGTTGGGATAGTGACTTGTGGTTTAATGGTGAGACTGGAGTCCGACACTGTGTTTAAGGCAGGTTCGATGACACCCAGTCAGAATTATTTGCTGTTGCGAGGAAATCCCAAACATTTAAAACGTGCAGAACAACAAATCGGTGCTTCTTTAACGTTTTTTCCCAGTACAAATGAAAGAAAAACAACTGAAATCATTCATTTCTCGTCATAAAATGCTGCAGCCTGATGCTTCACTGACCTCATCACTTAAGATTTTTTGCATCAATTCACTTAATTGTTGTTCATGTTTTTCCTGTAGTTCGTCCTTGTCCTCCTCAGTTTTTGCATCCCTCATTTGTTTTTCATGTTTTTCCACTAGATGTTTGATCTTTCTCAGGTTTTCGCTCTTCTTGGTCACACGTTTCACTAAGTCGTTCATTTCCTTCACGTGTTCTTCCCGCTGAGCATTTAATTCATCCATGTGTTTCTTTTGGGATTCGTTGAACTCTTCTGCTTTCTGTCTGGCTTTTCTTTCATAGCTCTTCTTTAGGTCCTCCAGTGTTTTCTGATGATTGTTCTCTGTTATTTCCATTTCTCTTCTTATTTGTTCCTCTTGTAATTTGTTGTTTTCGTATTTTATTTTTTCTTGTTTGTAACTTTCCAGCAGTTTGTCTATTCTTTCTTCCTCCTCCTGTCGTCTCTTTTCATCTTCTTGTCTTTGTTTCTCTCGCTCTTCTCTTCGTTCTTTCTCCCAGGCTTCTTGTTTTCGTTGCATCTCTTCTCTGGTCTCTTCCAGCTGTCTGTCGACACTTTCCTTTGCCTCTTTTTCCAAATGAATTTGTCTGTCCAACTTTTCAAGTTCTTCTTTGAATTGTTGTCGATATCTTTCTTCTCCAGTGTCCTTTTCCTTTTCCTCCTTTTCTCTCATTTCTTCTTCTTTTTTCTTCTTCTCTTGTTCTTCCTTAATTTTGTTCATCATTTCCTCGAGTTCTTCAGCTTTCTGTTTTCCCTCCTTTTCTGATTTTTCTCTCTCTTCTGCCATTCTTATTTTCATTGCTTTCATTTCTTGCTTATGTTTTCTTTCAATCTCTTCCTTTTCCTTCTGCATCTCTTCTTCCTTCTCCTTCAGGATCCTAAGCGTTTCCTTCTTTATTGCTGCTTCAGCCTCTTGCAGCATCTCATTGGTGTAGAAGCTTCCTCCATTGTTCTTCACCATGGTGTCAATCTTTTTTATCAGCTCACTGACTTGTGTGCAGTTTTGTTTGTCAGAGTTATTGAACACATGGTATCTTCCTCCACAGTTAGAGATCAGCTTCTTAAAGGAATCATGACATTTGTTCTTGATATAATCATCAATAGACTCTCCCTGACGCTCCAGATCATCTCCTCTGGTAAAAAGGATGATGGTGAACTTTTCTGAATTCTTCCCAAAGAATCTTTTAGTGAGCCTGATCGTTTCTCTCTCCTCTGCTGTGAATCTACCAACCCCTATCACCACCAAGAAGACATGTGGTCCTGGAGCCAGCTGGCTGATACATTTCACCAGCTCTTCTTGAACTTCTTCATTGGACAGAGCTGTGTCAAACAGACCAGGAGTGTCGACCACAACAACAGGACGACCGTCCACCTCACCCTCTGCCTTCGTACAATATGTTGTGACCGACATTTGACTTGATGCAGCTATAAACTTGTCGTTTCCTAAAATCGTGTTTCCTGTAGAGCTCTTTCCACAGCCGGTCTTCCCAATCAGCACAATCCTGAGACAATCTGAGTCTTTTCCTTCAACTTCATCACCTAAAACATGAAAACAATCAGAGTTAAAACTTGTATACTGCTGGATTAAAACTCTTTGGGTCACTGAACACATAAAAATATTAAAATCTAAACTACTTACAAGTCATCATGTTCGTCTTCAGCTTCTCAAGTTCATCATGTTGCATCTGTATGGATTTATCTTGTTGTAAGACTTTGTCCATCTGTGCATGTAGAAATGTTGTCTTTGTATAACAGTGTGGTTTGTTTGTGGCATCACTAATTTTGTCCACAACCTCAAACATCTTTGTAATCTGCTGTTTGTCTTTGATGTTGAGAACCACATGTCTTTGTCCGAACGTCTGAAGAAGCTTCTGGATGTCTTTGTCTATACTTAATATATTTTCAGCAGCTGGATCTGTAGGATCTGAGTCCACAGTGAACAGAATCATGGTGAAGTCATTGACTCGAGAGCTGAATGCATCCTGGATGGTCTCTAACTCTCCCTTGTCTTCATCAGTGAGGGGAGCCACAGGTAGGACCAGGATGAAGGCATGGACACCCTCAGGATCACAGAGGGAGATACACTTGAATGATTCCTCCATCACTGCCTCCTGAGGTTTTCCATACAAGGCAGGCAGCTCCACCAGGGAAACCCAACGTCCACACACTTCTCCCTGATGTTTAACACACTCTGATGAGTTGGAGGCTGAATGAAGCTCAGTCTGACCTAAAATGGCCTTGGCTGCTGACGTCTTCCCTGCTCCTCTCCTCCCACACAGAACCAGGTTCAGACTGGACTTCAGATTGGGTTTAGCCTCTTCTTTTAACGTTAGATATTTTCCCCAGTTTTTACTCACCATCTCATTCATTTCTTCCATCAACTCTGAGGAATCTGAGAAGGAGTCTTTCCTGTCAAAATTAATGTAGTGCTGCTTTTGTTTGGATTCTTCAATAAGTTTATCCACTGACTTATTCCCTTCCTGATTATGCGTTCGGATGACGATGGAGTGATTAAAAGCATCTTGACCAAACAAGCTCAGGACCAAATTCAGAGTCTGTCTGTTCTCCTCAGTAAAATCAGAAGGTTTGACTAACAGCAGCAGAACGTTTGGTCCAGGAGGACAGAGACTCACACAGCTCTTCATCACTTTAAACAGCTCATCCACAGGCAGACTGAAGATGTCGGGAGTTTTTACAACTGTGGGAGGTTTCCTGTTCCTCTCTCCAGAGGCAGCACCAGATTGCTTTCCTCCAAAACCTTTAGACTCTTTTTTCCCAACGAGGAGCTTTTCCAGGGCTGATTTTTTGTTCTCACTTTTTCCAAACAGCATTATCCTGAGTTCACGTGCTGCAAAAAACAATGTAAATTGCCTCAAAAATTATGAAACACATATTTATGTCACATTCTATTAAATAGTTTGTAATTGTTAATCATTTCACTTGAGAAATAATCACTTACAAATTTGTCTTAAAACAGGTTGCTTAGTGATAGCGCTGGCAGTTTCACTTTCTGATATGGTTTCTTGATTAGTTGAAAAGCCATATCAGCTCTCTATTTAGGAGGATAAGCTCATGCAGATGTTTTAAAGGCACTACCGTGATTTTGTTGGGCAGAGGTGGCAAAAGTACAAACTTGATTTACTTAAGTAGAAGAAATGAAACAACTTATTTACTCAAAAGTGGAAATGTACAGGATGTCAACGCTAGCCCTTTATATTATAACATATGATAACCTTTCTTTGGGGCCTCTGAAATACACCCAGAAACTACAAGTGGCTCAGTCAATAGGGGACCTACCATTAACAGGTGGGACTGATATGACTTGACCTACAAGGCTATTCAGGTTTGGTTTATCTTATCAGGGTTACGAGGAAAGACACCTGGACAATTTCTAGGTAGTTAGTACTCCAGCTGGTGCAGGGGTGCAGCTGGGTAAGACCCATAGGACCAGAGATTAGGACCTTTTTATCAGAGAACCCTCCCCCCAAAAGAAGGTTCCTCTCCAAGGGTTGTTGGCCCCGCAGATTGGCACCGGACTGTCCTTTGTCACTGATTCTGTTTATAATTTTTTGGACAGAATATTTAGGTGCATTCAAGGGCTACACACTTATTAGGTGCTGGGATCAATGGTCTCAGGGTATAATCTCTGATTTTACCTCTGATCTTACCGAATTTCCCAGAGTAATCCACCCGAGGGATTAATAAACTTTTATCTTATCTGATTTTTGATTTTGTTGATTTTGCAAGGGACTGACTTCCAGTTTGCACTAGTGTGGTGTGACACAATTAGGATGACAATTAGCACTTCCAAGTCTGAAATGTCAAGAATGTCACAAGACATAAAGATTGGGATGGCCACTAACTTTTTGTCATGGTCCGTGGGAGTGCCTGGAGGGGGTTTTCCTTGTGTGGCTGCTGAGCCATCCCTTTGGGGCAGGGACTTCAGTGCTTCAAGTGAGCCTCAGCTGCGAGCAATCAGCGGGAGACCTACTTCAGCTGACTCAACCGGCCCCTCCTTGCCAGTTTGTTCTACTCTTCTTGGTGGTAAATTACGTTTCCCTTTGTGGTTTTCCTTGTGTGATTTATCTGTTGGAGTAATTCCTGTCTTCCCTTCATTCAGCGGAGTTTCAACCCTGGCTTCACCTTACTGGGACAGTCCCTGTCTCCCAGCCGGCTCGCCTGCCTGCCCTCTAACCTCCACGCTTCAGCTTGAGACCCTCCAGAAGCTTCCCACGGACCTCTCTCCCCTCTCCTCAGTGAAACGAACCATGACTGGCACAGTAAGGCGAACTATTCTCCAGTTTCTAGTTATCAAGCTCTAGTTTTCTCTTTCGATTTTAACTACCTCTCCATCTGTTACAGAATATCCCCTCGCCTCTCTAACCTCTTCCGCGTTCCTGCCACTAGCCTTTTGGGCCCCTCGTCACTTTTGGCCACCTTTTCAAATAAATATCACTGTAAGCATTCCACGCCCATGTTTGTCTGCGTTTTTGGGTCCACTTTCCTGGGCAAAGCTGTTGGTTCATGATACTTTCTGCTTCTTAATTCAGATCAAACTGAGGTTATTGTACTCTGCCTTAAAATCTTAGAAATATGGTGGCTAACCAGATCCTTACTCTGGATGGCATTACCTTGGCCTCCAGTAACGCTGTGAGGAACCTTGGAGTCATGTTTGACCAGGACATGTCCTTCAACGCACATATTAAACAAATAAGTAAGACTGCTTTCTTCCATTTGCGCAACATCTCTAAAGTTAGAAATATCCTGAGACGAGTATAATATAAGAGTGACGCTGAAAAACTAGTTCATGCATTTATTACTTCCAGGCTGGACGACTGTAATTCATTATTATCAGGATGTCCTACAAACTCCCTGAAAAGCCTTCAGCTGATCCAAAATGCTGCAGCCAGAGTCCTGACAGGGACTAGAAAGAGAGAGCAGATTTCTCCTGTATTGGCTTCCCTTCATTGGCTTCCTGTTAAATCCAGAATTGAATTCAAAATCCTGCTCCTCACATACAAGGTCTTAAATAATCAGGCCCCATCTTATCTCAATGACCTTGTAGTACCATATCACCCTATTAGAGCACTTCGCTCTCGCTCTGCAGGCCTACTTGTTGTTCCTAGAGTATTTAAAAGTAGAATGGGAGGCAGAGCCTTCAGTTTTCAGGTCATATGATTGTTGGGTTTTTCTCTGTATCTACTGTACAATATAAAGCGCCTTGAGGCGACTGTTGTTGACTGTTGTTCTTACCAGAGTAAGAATCTGGTTAGATACCATATTTCTAAGATTTTCAGATTAAAATCTGGTTGGCTGATGCCTGACAACACAGGAGGGGAATGTCATTGTAGGATTAGTAGAGCTTTATCCCTCCCTTCCTAAATTATATAGCTTTTGGCATTATAACTAATACTTTAAATGAATTGATTTTTATTTTACTCATGATACATCAATGTTGTTAGTTCAACTTAGTCCTTGATGTCATAGCTGCTATCTTCTGGTTTTTGGAAATCCTCTGCAAAAACATAAAGAACTCAAGTTATCCTTCAACACTTAAATGTGGGAAATCTCTTGGTGTTACAGGAATGTGTCATGAGGTCTCTACTTCTGATATGCCAAGTAATTAGTGTACTTGACTGAAATCAATTCATACCATCTCAATTAAATTTAAAGATTGGACCCTGAGCCGGTGAGAAAAGACTAGAAGCAGAGATTTTATCCCAAGTTGTTTTTGGTTGTTTTATGTATCGTATCAACTTGACCCCAATTTTAAAAAGTTCTGATCATCTTCAAAGATGGAGCAATATTCCACAGTAACATAACATCTTTTTTCTGCACATCCCAGTATCACTAACAATACCATGAATCTATTTCTTGTTCCTAAGTGGTCACTGGAGAAACTAAAGAAATCCGAATTTGGATTCCAAAACAAACCAAGAAAGTATCTCAGCATATCACTGTCTCTGAGTGAAGTATTTACAAGCATGGCTTCCTTAATCCAGCTTCTTTGTGTTTCTTGTTGTGGGCAAGAAGCCATTTTGTCAGGGGTTTTTGTTATCCTGTTTTCTTTTCGTACTTCGTGTGGGTGGACTAATTATACAATTCACCCTGGAGTGTGTGTCTGTGATAATCCACCTGTTCCTGATTGCCTGGTGGATCAGGGAGCTATTTAAGGTGCCTTCAAGCAGCTTTCAGTTATTTATTTTTTATTTACATTCATTCTTTCAGCAAGTGAAGCGACTGAAAATGAACGAGTAACTATATTGGCAGAACAGGGCGACATGTACTGTGAGCATGTTGGATATGTTTATCAGCCAACGTTGCTCCTAAAACCAGCAGCACAGTGTGATCATGGCAGTTGGATCCTGCTCCACTCTGCTGCTGCACCTGTTTGTTGTGTGCTTTCACTTCCAATACCTGAACAGATGTTACAGTTACTCTCTAAATCTACTCTCTGTGGACGGTGTGAGTGCAAAATCCTCACTGCTGATCAATAACATGTGAGTGGACTCACCAGCTGTTTTGGTTGCCATGATGTCGATTTTCTGAAAAGACCTGGGGATGAACTGGAAGGAAAAAAAAGTATTTTAGGTTCTTTGAGTCACACCACATGTGATGGTAGGTGGACAAAGGGCTGTAAGCATGAATGGTTCGAATGGAACGGCAGAAAAAAAGAGTGTAACACAAGTTACATTTAGCCATGGTAAATAGTATTTGTATAGCGCTTTACTTAGTCCCCGAGGACCCCAAAGTGCTTTCTGCTACATTCAGTCATTCACACACAGATGATGGCAGCTACATTGTAGCCACAGCTGCCCTGGGGCCACTGGCGTCACCGGGTCCTCTGACCACCACCAGTAGGCAACGGGTGAAGCGTCTTGCCCAAGGACACAACGACCGAGACCGTCGGTTCGAGCCCCGGCTTGAACCGACAACCTTCCGATTACAAGACGAACTGCCAACTCTTGAGCCACGGTCGCCCACATCATGAGTAACGGCTGAAAGAGGGATCATATCTTTCACCATTAATAAGTGAAATTGAAGTCTTTTTAAAGGCCAAGACTGATCAACCAGATTGAAGAATCAGGGGACCTCAGTCTGAACACATGTAGAAGTGTTTTATACACATGGATGATTTATTTCACGTTCTCAACCTCAGAGATCATTTATGCTTTCAGGAAGCCTACTGTGCACAAGAAGATATTACTTGAATGAGTTTTAATTAAAGAATATTATGATGGATCCATTTGATCCACTCATGTGTGCTGCATTCAAGTGCATAATTGGACTAAGATTATTCCAAACAGTCGGACAGAAACGACCAACTATAGACCACATCACCTGGATCATAATCACATTCACATCTTACTACAAGGATTAATTTAGCAAACACTTCTGAGAACGATGATTAGATGAGATCACGAGAGTCTAAAAACTCCAGTAAGTGAAACACAATCTGAGTGTGGGCGGTACAACCTGCAACAAAGAGAATACCAGGACCTGTTCCAGCCTGCTGGGTACAGGTGAGCAGCTGCAAAAAAGGTGTGTGTGTGTGTGTGTGTGTGTGTGTGTGAGGGGGGAGTTGTGGCAGTTTCAGTAGAGATTAAAAGTTTCATATAGATAAAATATTAAAATATTCCTCTTCACTCAACTGTCTCACCCTCCAGTTTATATGCAACCTTTCTGTCTACTCAGAGGAAATTATTGATGTCATCATATGTTATATAACAAATAACCTAAGTTTCATGTTTCTGCTCATTCTGTGCAGTAATTTGATAAAAGCACAAAACAAATATTAGCAATTATAGTTCTGCATCATATCACACAGGTTCACTCTCTGCAGCCATAAAGAAAAGATGTAAATGAGGAAAAATCAAAAGTATATTAAAGGCAGTAACGATCAAAGTGAAACTATCATTAACAAAGAATCACGACGCACCTCACAGCACAAACACAGCTAACAAAGGTGCAGCAGACCTGCAGAGAATCCAAAGCATGAAAAAACATTTAGTGATGAGTTTCACTGTTCAGAAAAAACAGCAGATAAATTTGTGCTTTACCTGTTTGTCGTCCTCCCAGTTCACAGGTGAGACATGGCGCCTGCTTCTTTGTTTGGTTTCACCTCTGACGACGGTATGAAGGCGGGCTTAACGCTGCCCACCCAATCAGAAGTTAGAAACACTGCTCATGTTTTCTCTGAGCCTTCTTTTCTTCACTTTTGATTGGGTGGGAACAACCACCCACCCATACTCTGTGTGCTGGTGTTTGGGTGGGGTGAGTCTACTCGACACAAATTTATGCTTTATATTTGTATATTTGTACAGATTTGTGTCGACGTTCAGAGGCTGGATCCATGCAGAACAGATGACAAAACATCTGCATCGGTGCGCCTTCATGTTTGTCGTCTGGTTGCACCGATGTTCTGTACGACATCCTGATGTGTTGTTGGTCTGATGTTCGTTGTTTAAAGTTTAAAAGAATACATTTGCCCTCTGTCACTTTAATGCAGCGTGCATTGTGGTTGTGTGAGAAGCCGAGAGCATGAAATTTAATAACTCCACAGACTACAGCTAATCTGTCAGAAAGCAAAGGAACGCAGGGCCTGTTCCAGCCTGCTGTGTTAGGAACGACGGTTACAAATAAAAGTGTGAAACAAAGATCGTCACAACCAAAATGTGAGTGTGCGTGCCTGTTACTGTTGCTCCTGCTTTTTCTCTTCAGCTTAACTTTTACTTACTCATTTCTTTGTCTTTTGCTTTATAGCTGGAGTGTTGAACTCTTTATATTGAATTATTTAAATTGTTTAGTCTGTTACTGTCTAGGTGCAACTGTGATCCATATAATTTCCTTTGGGATTAATAAAATATTCTGATTCTGAAACACACAAAACAAAATCATCAAACAACACTCACACACAACCCTTGACACTCATGCCCATGAAGAGTGGATGGCAACTTCTGACCACGGTCTGTGGATATCAGCTGATACAGTGGCTTGCAAAAGTATTCGACCCCCTTGAACTTTCCCACATTTGGTCACATTACAGCCACAAACATGAATCAATGTTATTGGACTTCCAGGTGAAAGACCAACACAAAGTGGTGCACACGTGAGAAGTGGAACGAAAATCATTTTTTACAAATAAATAACTGCAGCTGGGTTAGCCTCACTTTAACTCAATGCGTGCACGGCTGCAATGAACAAAACTCACAGTCCAGCAGCTTCTCGCCGAAACTTTACGTGTCATGTCACTAACTCACCGACACAGTGACTTATCTTTCCGAGGAGTCAAAACACACTTACTGATACTACATAAAAACAAGCTAACTTCTCCGGATGCTCCGTGTAACTCACGCGCCACCGCCCTCTCTCCTCGCGCTCTCTTTTTTCTCTTTTTCCTTCTCCACCCTGTGTTACCTTCACAGACCATATCCCCGTAGGAAATTACAGTTCTTCTTCTTCTTCGGTCAAGTTTAACGGCAGCTTGCATCCAAAACTGTTGCATTACTGCCATCTCCTGCACTCAGAAAAATTATGGTTCTTCAGATGTCTTCATGGTTCTTTAAAGAACCATCATACGTCAAAGAACCTTTTTATTTTGTGGATGGTTCTTCAGCTATTACAAATGGTTCTTTAAAGAACAAAAGGTTCTTCATCCTTAGCAATCTAAGTTTGATGGTGTAAATGGCATAAATATTTATTCACTATAATGAGGCTGTGAATTATACTGTGTGTTTTCTTTGTGTGCATGTGTGTGCGAAGGGGGAGGGCGGGATACCTGGCAATTACCCTTTAAGAGAAGATGGTAGGAAACTGAATATTCAAATAAAAGTTAGAAATATTTGCAAACAATAGACACAATACACACATTCAAATACTGTACTTTAGTTTTAAATTTTAATAAAGCATTACTATTTTCTACTCCAAGGCATTACTTTTGAGATTATTATATATTTTTGAAAATATAGCATAATGATAATACTAGTTATTGTAAACTTTACAAACCACCCAGCAGTATGTAAAGTCAAATTATAAAATACAAGTAAATAACAATTGCAGAACAGAATGTCAGTGTAATGAACATACACTTCGTTTTGACAAAGCACACTGCTTAGGTAAATGATCTGAGTAGTTGTTCATCACTGAGCAATTTGTTAATATGTGTTTCGAGCCAAATAAATGACAGGGAGAGAGAGAGTGACGTCAGAACACGTCATACTATAACCTCCCGGGAGCGGACGGAGGGGTCAGTCGTTGGGATGCGCATGCGCAGACAGAGTGTGCGAGCGGCGGGCCTTGACCTTTCGGGAAAAAAAACTCACGGACGGTGACAGCGAAACGGATAACAGTCTTCAGTACCTGCTGGACTTTGAAGCTGTGGATTCTGGGACTGTTAGAAAAGGTAAAACATTTTCATTAAAACCTTATTACTGTTTTGTTTTTGTTACTCGTCATTGTAGCTTGCTGTTAATGTTGTGCTAACAGTAGCGATTAGCTAGATACGTTAGCCGTTGACGTCAAACCACTGTTATAATTAAGTGAAGCTGCTCCCAGCTAATTTGAACCTTTGGCTTCTAAAATATGTGGTTCAATTGCGTGCTGCGTACATAACCTAATGTCAGCTAGACCGAAATTAAAATGTAATATATTGTTAAAGTCACTAAAATGGCGCCTGAAGCCTGTTGTGACGTGAGCTCTGTGTCTGCTCTAGAAACTCTGAAATTCTGTAGATCTCAGCCGTACATTAAATACTCACATGAACCTGTACTTTGAATTCTGTATGAGCTGTATAAAATACAGCTATGCATAAGTGTTTTGAATGAATAATTAGATTAGATAACTCTTTATTGTCTAATCGAATTATATAGAAATGAATAGAAATGTGACATGAGAAGGTGTGTCTTTGACTGTTCCTGCATAACTTAGTTTCGGACTAGTTGACAAGTTATGCTCCGGTCATTTGATGTTTCCAAGATAGATGTTCTTTTGTAATATAGTTAATTTTTTTGTATATTTCATTTATCCACCATCATACATCATACATACAAGCTAAGAAGAGGTCGTTATACTAACAAGAGGTATCAACGCTGGGCCAAAGTTCAGCACATGGTTAAAGTTTGTAATCCAGCCAGGGTGTAAATATCACTCAGCAGCCAGAGCTGAAGCAGGTAGCATCAACACATAAATCTACTCTACCCGGCTTAAATCACAAGAGCACCTCTGACCAAAAAGCTGTAGATGTTTCTTGTTTGCACAAATTAATCCAGATTCACATTAATTGTGTTCACAGCTCCAACAAAATGAGGAAGAGGAGGGGGAGAAACACAATTAGGTTGAATTACAATTGGATGGAAGGCGAGGACAAGGAGAAGGAAGCTTAGGATGAGGAGGAAGAGAAGCAGCAGGAGCATCTTTAGGGATCCCTATGATGTCATTGAGGTTGGTTTCATTAATATGGTCCTCTCACAAAGAACGATGACTTGTTTTAGTTCACCTACTTCCTGTATTAAATAGTGATGTGCAAAATGTTGTGAAAAACCATGGAGCAGGTACGTATAGTGCATCTGCAGGTAAATGAACATCAAATCTCTAAGACTGAAATCTGTATATTTATCACCCTTATGATAAAACCCATGTCAGCCATTGGTTTATGGACTTTGTATTTTGAAGCCTCAACATTTGCTTTATTGCTGTTGCTATGTTGGGACCATATTAGGATGAGGGATCAGAATCTGGAGTCATGCAAACTATTGTTTCATTTAGTGTGTATCCATAAGATTCGTACAGCAGATCCAAGTTGTTCCTTGAAAACAGGAAAGTCGTCTGCATAGAGGAGAACTTTAATAGCAGGCTTGTACAAAGTGAGGCTTTGTGCACTCGTTTTACTTCTGTCACCCTGTTTTGATGCAGATTTCACTTGAAATCAGGCAAGAACTGGACTTATTTTTTATAATGTGTTCTTGTGAATTGATTGTGTATCGAATATGTTTGATTTGACTTTCTGCAAGACAACAGTCGTCCACTGGCCAAAAAAGTTTTCCAAATACCTCCACGTGATCTAGCCTGGATTTAGAAAAGAATAGCAAAAAAAATCTGCACCTCCTGCTTCAGATGCAGTTTGTTTCTGTGTTCAGAGGCAGCGGCGAGAGGGGAGACCTCAGCTCATCCAGCTGGAGAGCCTGACCAGGAGGAGTCGAACATTAACTCAGCTCTTCCAGGGCACCCTGCAGACTCGGCTGTTGGCATCGACAAGGGATGACGTGAACGCCAAACTGGAGTCCATCACAGGTCAACTGCAGGTATGCGAGTCAGACCTTCTGAGGAGGCTTTCACTTTTCTCTCTTCTTTATAATTGACTCTTTTCTCTCTCTTTCAGCTCCTTGTCTCAGAGTGGGAGGGATTTGAAGCACAAAGGGAGGAACTTGTCGTTTGGTTGACTGATATGGATGTCCGCCTGAGTGAGGTTGACCAGCTGACAGGAAACACCAGTGAAAAACTGAAACAACTGCAGGTGTGGGCTTGTTTTGATATGACACATATTTGATATGATACATACGTCAGAGACATTATCCTAAACTGGACTAACAAAGGACCATGAGTACAACATGAAACGTACATTACATAGCGTAATGCTAAAGTTCATTGATCATTTTAATCATAAACTTGTTGAAATATTTTTATTGAACATGCAAACATCTGCTGATGAAAATGTGTTGATTTATTGGTCTGTTATGAAGCTATTGCTATTTCTAATGTGTTTTATCACTTTCTGATGTTTTATTAATTAAACAATACATGTATTATTTGTTGTGTTATCTGTAGCTATAGTATTTGTATATATTTATTTATAGTATAGCAAATATATTTAATTATTACTGTTTAAAACACTAATATGTGACATGTATTAGTAGTGATGTTGTGCTGAGGGTTAAAATGCCTTTTTGTCTTTTGGTATACTACAAAATGACAATAAACCATTAATATATGTCTATGCTCTGCTCGTATTTATTTTACCCTACTCAAATTCAATTTATGATGCATTTTATTTTGAAAGATTTAAAATGGTTTTTTAAAGAACCATTTTTAAAAACGTTCTTTGAAAAACCATTAAAGGTGCCCCAAAGAACCATTTCTTGATGGTTCTTTGGGGCACCTTTAATGGTTCTTCAATGAACCACTGAAAGAAATGGTTCTTCAAAGAACCATTGTTTGAAAGGTTCTTTGTGGCACCAAAAAAGGTTCTTCTATGGCATCAGTCTAAAGAACCACTTTTGGTTCCAGTTGGCACCTTTATTTTTCTGAGTGTGGCTGTCAACCGTCCGTCACTCCTGAATCCTCAGATCCTCTTGATGAGACCAGTATTTCTCAAAAAACGAAAAACCACCACCTTCCCTTCACCATGACTTAACTTATTAACCACTTGTTCCAATGTAAGTTCCCTTCCACCACTCATTTCACCCCACATCACCCTCCTGTGACTTGCATACTTCCTACAACTAAGGAGTACATGCTCAACCGTCTCCATATCAGTGCACCCATCACACAACCCAGTCGGATGTTTCTCTATCCTAAAAAGAGTACCATTTAAAAAGCAGCGGCCCGTTCGAATTCGACTGATAACAACCTCCTGGAAATTACAGTTCTCACAAGCAAGCCACAATAAAAGAAAGATAACTTATTTTAAACAATGCAAACATGTTTTTAATCATTTGACATGAACTTTGATCTTTTTAATACACAAGAATTTTAATTTAAATAAATGAACTCTTTGATATTAATATTCTCAGACTTCACTTATCTTTTACTATTTATGCATCTTTTTAACCCGGGTTACAAATATAAAGCGCCTTGAGGTGACTTCTGTTGTGATTTGGTGCTGTGTAAATAAAATTGAATTGTATTAAAATTGAATTAATTATTTTTCCTTGGTTGTGTGAAATCCGAGAAAAACATCTCTATACAAGGTGTAGGTCTATTAGTCTATTAGTTTATGTTGTGAGGTTGGGTGTTGATTCTGCAGTGCAAAATTACTGATGGAAGATGGACAAGAAAAGGTCAAACAAGAAACAAGATCACATTCATTAGCAGGGATAGTAAAAACTTCTGTTTACCTTTGCTATGATAGTAAACAGTAGACACTGATGTGGCTCATTGAATCTTTTGGACTGTGTTCAGCACAATATTAATTAAGCCATTAATTGAAAGAGGTGTATGCTTGCCCAGGACACCAACAAGGCCAGGACTGCCCCTGCTAGCAATCGCAGCCTGGGTCCTTCATGTGTCTATGATATTTCATAACTAAATAATAATCAAATGCCCCAAAAAATATGGTCATATAGAAAATATAGAATAGATTAGAATGCCTTTATTTTCACTATACAGTTGTACAATGAGATACAGATCATCTCCAACACAGTGTAAACGTGTGTGTGTTTGTGCGTGGTGGGGGGTTTGCACAGTTTTGCAGCTCTATATACATAAGAAAAGTATTAACAGAAGAAAATGTATAAAATGTACAAATATACAATCCAGTGTAAAAAAGTAAATATGTAAATAAATAGTGTTATGTATATACAGTTTGGGTTATTGCACATAGAATTTGTATTGTACAGTGGTGGTTGATAGAGGGAAATGGGAAAAATGATGGGGTGGGACTGTGTTATTGGTGCCGGTACGAGCTCACGGTGGTTATCAATCAATTTATTTATAAGCACTTTTAAAAACAACACAGGTTGACCAAAGTGCTGCACATAGTAAAAAAGTAAAAAGTAGATAAAAAGGTTATGGCCTTTAGGAAGAAACTGCTCTTGAGTTTGTGGGTCTTTGTGCTGATGCACCTGTTTATTTAATCTTATATTTGTGTACTTTATTGTCATTGAATAAAACTTAGACACTGATAAACACAGATGACTGAAAGAAATATTTGATGGAAAAAGGAAACACAGTGTTGTGCTGCTAAACTTTGAGATTCCAACATTTAAATAAGAAAATGCCAAGAGGAGACTTGGAGCCCCGAGTCTGTATGTAAAACATGAAAACGCTACAGCAATGATACTTGTTCTTACATAGGTGCACTTACTCTTCATTATGGTACTTCACAGTTCCAGTGAAACAAGATGATCAAATTTTAAAGTACATTTTTTGCCATCCTGTGATCTCATTTGCCAAATTCTCTTAATATCGTAGAGCTATTTTCATGGGCATGAATGTTGATGTTAGATTCAGTTTTAAATCAGGCTGTGATCTTAAACTCTCACAGCACTGATTTTAGAGTAATGTGCAACAACTGTAATGTCATTTATATTTGCAACCTGCTTTTTCTCCAGTCAGGGTTGTGGTTAAATTTAAGTTGTTCTTTTGTGTGATTGCACACTGCGCATCGCAGGACCCCTGAGCACGCTGTACAGCAGACGTTTCAGATCAGTTTTATCTACAAATCACCAAATTACAACAACAGTCACCTGGTAGTGAGACTGTTAGGCACACAAATGGTGGAAAAAGTAATTTTCAAATTTAGGAAACATTAAATGATTCGATTAACATTTATGGTTTTATTTATTATTACACCCTTTTCCAGTCCTTTTACATCTATGACAAAATGTGTACAGACTTTACGGAGGGCCGTACTTTAAATTTTTAACCTTTACTTTTTAAACACATGATGTCTGTGAATTACTTGCATAATATCAACATATCAAGGAGTCTGTTTTTCTTTACTCAAAGAAAAGACTCAAGAGTCAAAAAACTTCACAATATGTCAAATTAAAGCACAATTTCTCCAAATGTGCACTTCTTTTTCAGTCAGGGTGGATTTACAGCATCCACATCAGCTCAGGTAATAAAAATACAATCGTGAGAAGAAGTGAACTTTAACATTGGAGCTTGCGTTCGAGTCTTGCTTAGATGATGTGAAGCATCTCATGGATCTTCTTTCTTGTTTTATGCATCAGCCTTGTGTACTTTATTTGAACAAATGTAGGGAGAAGCAGCTCCTTTTTAGCTTCTGTGATGCATTTACTTCTCACACCCTAAACTAGATGTGATTTTCCAAATGTGTGTGGAGCAAAATGACTTTTCACTGATGACGTAAATGTCCTGACCAAGAATCATTCAGGATTAACAACACAAACTGTTCTGATAGCAGAAACACTGTCTGTCTGTCTTATACTTCTTAGAGGTTACTGTTAGTTTTACAAACACATTTTTTTCATGTCTGTTTATGTGGTTTTCATGGGTAAAGTGATTATCTAACTTTTCTTTGCTCTCCAGTATATATGGGGAAACTTGCAGGCTTTATTAAAACTGTCACAACATATTATCTGATGCCGCCTCAGGGCTTATACTATATCCAGATGCCACTCTATACGAGACAAATGTCTAAATGTACCTTATGACAGCTGAACCAACCATAGACAAACAGGTCTGACAGCTTGCGCTATAAAGAAATAAATGCACATAACACACACTGCACAAGTTTTCGTTGTGGACATTTCTGGCATCAAACAAAATGTATTTGTTGAAACTCTTCCCCAAACAGTGCTGGAATTTTTGCAGTAACAGCTGGATAACTGAAATTCCAGAGAAGGTTTTATTGTTGATTATATGTTTACAGCACTTCAGGAAAGCAGTAGTCATAGTAACACATCTGTCATTGTTCTCTGTGCAAGTTCATCTGTTTTAATTGTACATTGTTTCTAAATGCTGTCTTCATTTTAATACACTTTGATCTTTGACTCCAAAATACAAAGTCCTACAGCTGAACTGACGGGACTGAAGAATGACGTAAATGGAAGAAACCACAATGTTGGAATTATTTTTGTTTGTAACTCAGTTATGCAGAAAAATATGTGGACACCACCTTTGAATGCTAGTTAGAAGTTGGTTACAGAGTTATTTAAGATATGAGGAACAGCAGGTGAGTGGTGCTTTCTTTATCAAACGGCACCAAGAGCAGAAATTTCACAGACAACATGATGAGAGTTCAACTATATTTAAAAGAATATATTTACGTCTCTATATCTAGATATCTTTATACACACACATATTAAAAAAATAAATAAATAAAAAGAATTCCCTTCTCATCCCTGCAGTGGGTCTTGTCTACTCCCCACCGCTGTGTAATCAATTATTGTAAATGTAAATGTTATCAGGAAATGATCAGACAGGAGAGAGTTTTCAGGAAACACTGTTAAATGTGTAGTTTCTATGCCATATGTTAAAACAAGATCTAGAGTGTTAAGGTTCAATGCAGGGGATTCAAACGCAGGACTCCTGAATCAGCTGAAAATGGTCTGTATTTGTATGGCGCTTTACTTGATCCTAAGGACCCCAAAGCTCTTTACACTATACACAATCATCCACCCATTTACACACACATTCACACACTGGTGATGGCAAGCTACAGTGTAGCCACAGCCGCCCTGGGGCGCACTGACAGAGGTGAACACAAGGATTTATTTACAGAGTTCACCAAAGTGTATATACAGAGAGTGCGGGGTAGTGCTACATGTGAGGGACGGGCTCCAGGGAAATCCAAGGTGGGAATAACTCGCTCTCCAACTCACGACAGCAGTCCTCTTCTTTCACACTTGACACACAGATTCACACGCGAAGGGTAATCCAGGGGGTCTGTAGATAAGGAGAGAGGAATGAGAACGATATTCACAGAAAGCACTTGACTTTCACTAACGTGTGGCAGACAACAATCCAGTGAAGACCAGCAGTCACCTCCTGGCTTAAATGCCGTTCACCTTGATGGGCATCAGATGTGTTCTTTTCCGTGGGCGTGGGCAGAGGGCGTGAACCCACAGTGACTTCCACCCCGGCGACAGAGAGGAGGAGAGAGAGAGAGCACGAGAGAGAAAAAAAGACAGAAACGGCCGATCAGCGTGACATAGAGTGTGATTAAAGTGGTGGGTGGGTTCTTTTACATTTTGAGAGAAACCAATTGAGTCTAATAACAGATTAAATGCCATGTTGAGGCTGTCATTTTTAGCATCTACATGGATGTTAAAATCACCCACAATAATTATTTTATCTGAGCTCAGAACTAAATCAGATATAAAGTCTCAGAAATCAGACAGAAACTCTGTGTAAGGCCCAGGTGGACGATAGATGATAACAAGTAAGACTGGTTTCTGAGTTTCACAGCTGGGGTGGACGAGGCTAAGCATCAGGCTTTCAAATGAATTAAAAGTCTGTCTTGGTCTTTCATTAATTAATAGGCTGGTGTGAAAAATTGCTGCCACACCTCCCCCTCGGCCTGTGCTTCGAGATTTCTGGTAGTTAGAATTAGAGATGGACCGATCCGATATTACGTATCGGTATCGGTCCGATACTGACCTAAATTACTGGATCGGATATCGGCGAGAAATAAAAAATGTAATCCGATCCATTAAATATCAAAAAAGCACCTCACAAAACTTGCGACATGGCGTAACTCGTCTCATAACCGTAGCACGTCGGAGCAGTATGTATCACGTGATAGAGCGGCTGTGTGTATTTGTAGTCTCGCTACCAAACCAGCATTTCATCTCCGAGGAAGTTATCCCAGAGAGAAGTAAAGCAAGTGTGTAAGTTCCTCTCTGAATGTTTGTAAAGCATTCCCACGTTAAGCTTAACAACTGATATATGGAGCAAGTGCCTCTCTCTCTCTCTCTCTCTCTCTCTCCTGCCGCTACTTCATGAAACTGCTTAATGATCAGCTGATCGGCTTTTCTGTCGCGACTCCGTTTCTCTTGTTTGTTTTTGGTCCACTTTGCACCAGAAAGAGGAAACCAGCGGCTGAACAACAGCAGCACGTTTAAGCTTGATCAGCTGTTGTTAGGATTTATTTAATATTTCTTTCTACACCAGGATCTTTTTCTACGCAGCTGACGGCTGGTAACTGTGCAGGGGCGGATCTAGCAAAGTTTAGCCAAGGGGGCCGATAGGGCATTAACAGGGAAAAGGGGGCACAAAGACATACTTTTCTTTCTTATTCTCATTTAAAATATCTAGCTTTTAATAAATAATTATCTGAATCTTACACCCAAAGTTTTAATCTGATGTAAAATGTATAGAAGTCCATTACTGTATATAGTAACTGTTAAGTCTAATATACCCTAGTAAGCTATAGTACTTTTTCCTTTGGGAAAGTACCATCTGTGCAGTCTGCAATTTTGTTGAAGAAAGATGTTGAATCTATTTAATTATTCTTGAAAAAATAATTTATTTCTGTGCATTTTTTTTTTCACACTGCATCAAATTAAAGTTGATTACATCGATTAAGCATCACAAAGTGGAGGGTGGAGGGTGGTTCCCTATTTTTTATTTATTTTTTTGCTGGTAGTTTGCAACCCTATTAGTTAGGTTGCTTAATATTTCTGCTAAGTACTCTTTAAAATACCAGAATAGGAAGGATGGAGCAGGTTTAAGTTTATTAGATTGATCAGTGTTGCTGAACTATGAAATATTTTGGGTGCAGTGTACTTTTTACACACAGGTATAACAGAATAGCTTTAGTGCTGTTGTTTATTTAAACTTGACTATGAACTTATACAAAATGCAGCAAGATATTAAAAAACAGTTTTATTGATTAAAAAACACACTATATCGGATTCATATCGGTATCGGCAGATATCCAAATTCATGATATCGGTATCGGTCATAAAAAAGTGGTATCGTGCCATCTCTAGTTAGAATGACTCGGGGGTGTTGATTCATTTAAACTAACATAATCATCCTGCTGCAACCAGGTTTCTGTAAGGCAGAGTAAATCGATTTGTTGATCAATTATTAAGTCATGTACTAACAGAGACTTGGAGGAGAGAGACCTAATATTTAATAATCCACATTTCACTGTTTTACTCTTTGGTTCAGATGTGGATACTGTATTGTTCTTTCTTTGTGATTGTTTATGTTTAAGTTGTTTGTTGCTGGTTTTTAGTTTGTTTTTTGTCTTTTTGGAAGCTGACACAGTCTCAAAGGAGATGGGTTTTTGGGGGGGTAGCAGGAGGAGAGAAGCTGCAGAGAGGCGTGTAAGACTGCAACTCTGCTTCCTGGTCCCAACTCTGGATAGTCATATTTTGGGGGGTTTAATAAATTTGTCCATATTTCTCGAAATGAGAGCTGCTCCATCCAAAGTGGGATGGATGCCGTCTCTCCTAACAAGAAGCAAGGCAAGTTTATTTATATAGCACAATTCAACAACAAGGTGCTTCACAGAGACATTAAAAACAAAAACAAATAGAAAGCATGATTTAAAATTTATTTTAAAAAAACAGTAGATAAAATCAGAACAATAGATAAAATCAGTAATTAAAATGTAAGTTTTAAAATTTAAGCTTAAAAGTGTGGATTTCGTGTTTTCCTCGAATGCAGCTGAGAACAGGTGAGTCTTCAACCTGGATTTAAATAAACTGAGTGTTTCAGCTGATCTGAGGCTTTCTGGGAGTTTGTTCCAGATATAAGGAGCATAAAAGCTGAATGCAGCTTCTCCGTGTCTGGTTCTGACTCTGGGAACTGATAAAAGACCGGATCCAGATGACCTGAGAGATCTGGAAGGTTCATACTGGGTCAGGAGGCCACTGATGTATTTTGGTCCTAAACCATTCAGAGCTTTATAAACCAGCATCAGAACGTTAGAGTCCATCCTCTGATGGACAGGCAGCCAGTGTAAAGACCTCAGAGCTGGACTGATGTGGTCCAGTCTTAGTGAGGACTCGAGCAGCAGAGTTCTGAATGAGCTGTAGTTGTCTGACTGATTTTTTGGGTAGACCTGTAAAGATGCTGTTACAGTAATCAGTTTTTCTTTGGCACCAAAGACTATTACTTCAGTTTTGTTTCTGTTTAGCTGGAGAAAATTGTGGCACAACCAGTCATTAATTTCCTCAATGCATTTACCAAGAGCCTGTACAGGGCCTCATCTCCGGGTGACATTGTGATATATATTTGTGTGTCATCTGCATAGCTGTGATCGTTTATTTTGTTGTTCTTTATAGTCTGTGCCAGTGGGAGCATGTAAATGTTAAACAGAAGAGGTCCCAAGATAGAACCTTGGGGAACTCCACATGTGATACTTGTCTGCTCAGATGTGAAGTTACCTATTGATAAAAAGTATTTCCTGTTTTCTACGTATGTTTCCTCCAGAAGGTTTGCCAATTATCTATGAAGCCCACATCGTTTCTGGGACACCACTCAGACAGCCAGCAATTTAAGGAGACCATGCGGCTAAACATGTCACTCCTGGTCTGATTGGGGAGGGGACCAGAGAAAACTACAGAGTCCGACATTGTTTTGGCAAAGTTACACAACAATTCAATATTGATTTTAGTGACCTCCGATTGGCGTAACCGGGTGTCATTACTGCTGATGTGAATTATGATTTACTGAATTTACGTTTACCCTTAGCCAGTAGTTTTAAATTTCCCTCAATGTCACCTGCTCTGGCCCCAGGAAGACAATTGACTATGGTTGCCGGTGTCTCTAGCTTCACATGTCTGAGAACAGAATCACCGGTTAGACACATGAACGGGTTGGTGGTGTACCTGGGGCTTCTGTTTAAGACTATGCTTCCTCCTCAACGTCACCCAGCTGCCCTCTTTCCCCAGCTGCTTGGGGTCTGCCGGGGAACAGCTAGCGGGGCCTACGCTATCTTCGGCTGCACCAGCTACAGGGGCCTGGCTAGCTACGGGTGAATGAAGGGTGCGAAGCCGAGTCTCCAATTCAGTAATCCTGGCCTCCAGAGCTGCAAATATGGTACAATTGTTACAGGTATCATTACTGCTAAAGGAGGCCGAGGAGTAACTAAACATCTGACACAATGAGCAAGAAAGTGCAGGAGGGACAGGTGAAGTAGCCATGGTGCTAACAAGTCGGCTACGAGCTAAGCTAAGCTAGTGAAACAGTAAAAACACAGTGAGTGAATACTTTGGCTATAAGTTCGGTAGTGAGTACACAGAAAGTGTGTTTTGGATGAAGCACGTGAAGATTATACTATGAAAAAAAGAATGTATTTAACAGTTTTCAATTAAATTGCTAAGCAGATAAGCTACTCAGAAACACCACTTGGAACAGGAACAGGAAGTGATACTGTACCGCAGAGACAGCGAACACAAACTGACAGCGCCTCATTTTTCCAAACTCGTAATATAGGGATGTTGTCATGATGGGCTGTGTGGCAGGCAGGCCACAAAGGTGGACCCAAGAGCAAGACTCAAAACCAGGAGGGTTAAACTTAAGGCGCAGCTTTTATTGCTGGAAAAACACTTCTCATAGATAAACTCACAAAAACAAAACTCAACACCAAACAGAGACGCTGGAAGACAGGCCCACTAGCCCATGCCAAACAAACGGCACGTAGAGGACACAACACTACAAAGGCAAACACAGGGCTTAAATACACAGTTGAGTAATCACGGAATGGAAAACAGGAGGGAGACACAGCTCGGAGAAATTAGGGCTAACGAGACGGCTAAGTAAAACTGAATACACTGACATAGGACTGGAACTATCAAAATAAAACAGGAAACAATTTACAAAGACAGATTTGACAGAAAATATAACCCATAATACAAAATCAAACCAGCACAAGTCAAGAATCAGAACATAAATCATAATCTAGAAAACCACCAAAATATAAGAAACAGAAACAGAAAAAAGCAGACGTGTTGGGTAACATACTGAAGATTTGTCAGCTAGTATAAATTGTTACATTTTGGGAGTGAGAACGTGTTGAGTAATGACAGTAAAGTCTTTGAACCAAAACTAACAGCCCCCACTGATACACATGATACGTCATAACCCTGATTCCAAAGTAATAACCATGGAATCTGATTCTTCACCTACGCTCTAGTGTTCAGTCAGTCACCCTTCTGTTCAAAAATTATGTTCAGTATTTACAAATCACACTTGTGGTGTCTAATAGACTCCAATTTGTTCATCAAGATTGAGAGTCATCTTGAGAAAAAGTTAAGCTGAAGAGAAAAAGCAAGAGCAACTGTAACAGGCACGCACACTCACATTTTTGTTGTGACGATCTTTGTTTCACACTTTTATTTGTAACCGTCGTTCCTAACACAGCAGGCTGGAACAGGCCCTGCGTTCCTTTGCTTTCTGACAGATTAGCTGTAGTCTGTGGAGTTATTAACTTTCATGCTCTCGGCTTCTCACACAACCACAATGCACGCTGCATTAAAGTGACAGAGGGCAAATGTATTCTTTTAAACTTTAAACAACGAACATCAGACCGACAACACATCAGGATGTCGTACAGAACATCGGTGCAACCAGACGACAAACATGAAGGCGCACCGATGCAGATGTTTTGTCATCTGTTCTGCATGGATCCAGCCTCTGAACGTCGACACAAATCTGTACAAATATACAAATATAAAGCATAAATTTGTGTCGAGTAGACTCACCCCACCCAAACACCAGCACACAGAGTATGGGTGGGTGGTTGTTCCCACCCAATCAAAAGTGAAGAAAAGAAGGCTCAGAGAAAACATGAGCAGTGTTTCTAACTTCTGATTGGGTGGGCAGCGTTAAGCCCGCCTTCATACCGTCGTCAGAGGTGAAACCAAACAAAGAAGCAGGCGCCATGTCTCACCTGTGAACTCAGAGGACGACAAACAGGTAAAGCACAAATTTATCTGCTGTTTTTTCTGAACAGTGAAACTCATCACTAAATGTTTTCTCATGCTTTGGATTCTCTGCAGGTCTGCTGCACCTTTGTTAGCTGTGTTTGTGCTGTGAGGTGCGTCGTGATTCTCCTTGTTTATGGTAGTTTCACTTTGATCGTTACTGCCTTTAATATACTTTTGATTTTTCCTCATTTACATCTTTTCTTTATGGCTGCAGAGAGTGAACCTGTGTGATATGATGCAGAACTATAATTGCTAATATTTGTTTTGTGCTTTTATCAAATTACTGCACAGAATGAGCAGAAACATGAAACTTAGGTTATTTGTTATATAACCTATGATGACATCAATGATTTCCTCTGAGTAGACAGAAAGGTTGCATATAAACTGGAGGGTGAGACGGTTGAGTGAAGAGGAATATTTTAGTATTTTATCTATATGAAACTTTGAATCTCTCTACTGAAACTGCCACAACTCCCCCCTCTCTTACACACACACACACACACACACACACACACACACACACACACACACACACACACACACACACACACACACACACACACACCTTTTTTGCAGCTGCTCACCTGTACCCAGCGGGCTGGAACAGGTCCTGGTATTCTCTTTGTTGCAGATGTACCGCCCACACTCAGATCGTGTTTCACTTACTGGAGTTTTTAGACTCTCGTGATCTCATCTAATCATCGTTCTCAGAAGCGTTTGCTAAATTAATCCTTGTAGTAAGATGTGAATGTGATTATGATCCAGGTGATGTGGTCTATAGTTGGTCGTTTCTGTCCGACTGTTTGGAATAATCTTAGTCCAATTATGCACTTGAATGCAGCACACATGAGTGGATCAAATGGATCCATCATAATATTCTTTAATTAAAACTCATTCAAGTAATATCATCTTGTGCACAGTAGGCCTCCTGAAAGCATAAATGATCTCTGAGGTTGAGAACGTGAAATAAATCATCCATGTGTATAAAACACTTCTACATGTGTTCAGACTGAGGTCCCCTGATTCTTCAATCTGGTTGATCAGTCTTGGCCTTTAAAAAGACTTCAATTTCACTTATTAATGGTGAAAGATATGATCCCTCTTTCAGCCGTGACTCATGATGTGGGCGACCGTGGCTCAAGAGTTGGCAGTTCGTCTTGTAATCGGAAGGTTGTCGGTTCAAGCCGGGGCTCGAACCGACGGTCTCGGTCGTTGTGTCCTTGGGCAAGACGCTTCACCCGTTGCCTACTGGTGGTGGTCAGAGGGCCCGGTGGCACCAGTGGCCCCAGGGCAGCTGTGGCTACAATGTAGCTGCCATCATCTGTGTGTGAATGACTGAATGTAGCAGAAAGCACTTTGGGGTCCTCGGGGACTAAGTAAAGCGCTATACAAATACTATTTACCATGGCTAAATGTAACTTGTGTTACACTCTTTTTTTCTGCCGTTCCATTCGAACCATTCATGCTTACAGCCCCTTTGTCCACCTACCATCACATGTGGTGTGACTCAAAGAACCTAAAATACTTTTTTTTTTCCTTCCAGTTCATCCCCTGGTCTTTTCAGAAAATCGACATCATGGCAACCAAAACAGCTGGTGAGTCCACTCACATGTTATTGATCAGCAGTGAGGACTTTGCACTCACACCGTCCACAGAGAATAGATTTAGAGAGTAACTGTAACATCTGTTCAGGTATTGGAAGTGAAAGTAAGCAACAAACAGGTGCAGCAGCAGGGTGGAGCAGGATCCAACTGCCATGATCACACTGTGCTGCTGGTTTTAGGAGCAACGTTGGCTGATAAACATATCCAACATGCTCACAGTTCTGCCAACAATAACAACTTACAAGATAATCCAGTGTAACACTATCTGTACTTACCAAAGGTTTAATGCTTGGAAATCAGGATTGTTGACCTTCACTAAGCATCAGTATCAACAGTTTGACCACAATGCCTAGGCCCAAAAATCACACAGTTGGAATCAGGTTGCAAGAATTGAAATGTGTCCCAAATATCTGGATCCCATCAGAGGCTAGTTTCATAAAGGAGATTGGCAATAGAATAGAATAGAATAGAATAGAATAAAATAGAATAGAATAGAATAATCCTTTAATGGTCCCACAGGGCAGAATTTGGTTCTAACAGCAGCAAAAAAAAGCCCCACACATACAAACAAAACAGGACACAGTACAGAAACACACTAACTATATTAAAAAATATATTAGCTCAGTAGGTAGAGTGGTCCATGATTCCATGATCGGAAGTTCGGGGATTCGATTCCCCTGAACAGCTACCCTGAGGTACCCCTGAGCAAGGTACAATCCCTACACACTGCTCCCCGGGCGCCCAATCGCTGCCCACTGAGTGAATGGGTTAAATGCAGAGAGGAATTTCCCCACGGGGATCAATAAAGTACTCTTTCTTTCTTTCTTAAGCAGAATCAGCAGAATCAGCATACTTTATTAATCCCTAAGGAAATTATGTGGGTTACAGTTGCTCCAGTACAGTAACAGAAACAGACTAGACTATTTAAGAATACAATATGTTAAATATTGCTGCTGTTTTAATTCCCCGCGGATGTTGGGTCAAACATCGCACTGCTGCTCAGCACTGTCGCGTGTTTAACTCCTCCACTGCTGAGCAGTTTTCAACAGTTTAGTTAAAACTAAAACTTTAAAATCCCGGAGTGTTCATGCACACAGACTGAGAACCTGAGCTCATGGTTTTATTCCACTTGTCGGACTGCTTTGGACACTGTGGCTCCATTAAAAACCAGACTGCCTAAAACTAAATCTAAGTCCTGGCTGAACAGCACAACCCGAGCTGTCAGAAAACACTTATCTGACATTATTCTGTCAAACTGTCACAACCCGCTTGTTTTATTTAAAACCATTAACTCTGTTCTTGGTGCACCACATACTGAATGCATCGAGCCCTCGTCTGCAGCCTGTGAAATTTTTTTCCCCTTTTTATTGAGGTCTCCTCCACCAGGGCTCACATGTCTCCTTGTGCTCGTGACCTCTCAGTCACTTTAAAGAAGACTGTTGGTTGTTTTAAGCCTGCAGGGCAAATGATGCTGTCCCTCCTCGACTCTTAAAAGAGATGCTACCTACAGTTGGGCCTTTGGTTCTTGAGCTGGTAAACCAGTTTGATGTCAGGTGTAGTCCCTAAAGATTTGCAACATGCAGTAGTCAAACCCCTGATTAAAAACCCTGCTCTTGATCCTACAGTTCTTGTAAATTACAGGCCTATCTCCAAATTACATTTTCTTTCCAAAATTCTTGAAAAGATGGTTCACAGCCAATTAATGACCTTCCTGGAAAAGCAAAATGTTTTAGAGGTTTTCCAATCTGGTTTTAAATCCTTTCATAGCTCTGAATCAGCACTTTTAAAGGTTTTGGGTGGGCATTAGGGGCACAGCACTGGAGTGGTTCAGGTCCTACTTGGCGGGGCGAACTTTCTGTGTCAGTCTCTGTGACCATGTGTCGTCCTCCGCTCCTCTCTTGTGTGGTGTCCCACAGGGCTCAGTTCTAGGCCCCCTCCTCTTATCTTTATACTGCTTCCTCTTGGTACTGTACTGAGAAAACATTGCATTTCAATCAATCAATCAATCAATCAATCAATCAAGGCTTTATTCGCCACATGCAGGTTGCCCCACTATACACACACAACACAGACATTACACATAAATGTCCACAGCACAACATTATGGAGCACGTGACAAGCCGCAGGGTTGGGTAGGGGGTGAGGAGTAGTCCGAAGCAAACACAGCGGCCATCCTTTTCCCTTTTATGCTGATGACTGTCAGATCTATGTCCCTCTAAAGGAAAAAGGCACATACTCCACACAGCCATTACTTCAGTGTCTTGATGACATTAAGGCTTGGATGTCTGTTAACTTTTTAAAATTCAATGATAAAAAGACAGAGGTGATGTGTTTTGGTAGCCCCACTGAGACCCCAATGTGTATTTAGATACCTTGGCCCAATATGTTAAACGAGCTGTCACAAACCTGGGGGTGAAAGTGGACTGTGATCTGAAGCTTGACAGATTAACTCAGCTAACTAAAATAAAGCCAATTCTTTCACAGCAGCACTTTGAGACAGTGATCCACGCCTTTGTTAGCGCTAAGTTGGATTACTGTAATGCACTTTATATTGGGGTCAGCGCATCATATATTACCCATCTACAGAGGGTGCAAAATGCTGCAGCTCATCTTTTAACTGGCACTTGAACGTTTCAGCACATTTCCCCTATTTTAGCTTCACTTCACTGGCTGCCCATTCATTTTAGGATTCATTTTAAAATTGTTTTATTTCCTTTTAAAGCTCTCCGTGGCCTAGCACGATCTTATCTCTCTGGGCTGCTACAGCTTTACACAACTATCCACTCTGTCAGGTCAGCTGATCAGCTGCGCCTGAATGTACCCAGGACTGGACGTAAACTTAGAGGAGATCGTGCTTTTGCTGTAGCAGCTCCAGAACTGTGGACCGATCTGGAGCAGACTCCCCATACTCCATGTTCACAAAACACATCTAGACTGGTTTTGCAAACTCCCATGCACCTTGAAGTGTCCTCTAGAGGGTAAAGAGCTGGTCCAGTGCTCATAATTTGCGTTTAAGCTGATGATTCATTAACTAAATTCCAACTTTATCCCAACTCTATACTGTCTAGTGTAAAGACAGTATAAACAGTTTAGTATCAGTGTAGAGGATGGACATCAGTCAAGAAAATCTACTGAAGCTCATATTAAAGATTTTTGTGAGTTGTGATATTTTTCCCTCTTAGGGTTTCCCCACCCGCCAATATAACCCTTGACTGTACTCATTTCACTGTTACCATTTACAACAGGCAACAGAAAATAGTTATTGTTTTAAAGCTATCATTCAATGCAGGTGTCCGAGATAACAGATTCAAACTGAGTACATTCATTAGAATTTAGATTTATGCACTAACATTATTTCATTGTTATATTAGTTTAGCACAAGGTTCAGTTACCTTTGTATGAAAATTGTTCATAGAAATGTTCTTCAACAAGTTACTTTTTACTTTCTTACACTGAGTACATTTCAGAGCCTGTACTTTTGGACTTTTACTTGAGTAAAGAAGTTGCTTCATTTCTTCTACTTAAGTAAAGAAAGTTTGCACCTTTGCCACCTCTGTCCAACAATATCAGGCCAGTGCCTTTAAAACCTGCCCAGAAGCCTATCCTCCTTAATAGAGAGCTGACATGGCTGTTCAAACTTAGCCCGGCCCGTCATCAAGAAACCATATTTGAAAGTGAAACTGCCAGCGCTATCACTAAGCAACCTGTTTTAAGACAAAGTTATAAGTGATTATTTCTCAAGTGATATGATTAACAATTGCAAACTATGTAATGGAATGTGACGTAAATATGTGTTTCATAATTTTTGATGTAAAATAACTTTTTTCTAATTGCAGCACGTGAACTCAGGATAATGCTGTTTGGAAAAAGTAATGACAAGAAATCAGCGCTGGAAAAGCTCCTCGTTGGGAAAAAAGAGTCTAAAGGTTTTGGAGGAAAGCAATCTGGTGCTGCTTCTGGAGAGAGGAACAGGAAACCTCCCACAGTTGTAAAAACACCCAACATCTTCAGTCTGCCTGTGAATGAGCTGTTTAAAGTGATGAAGAGCTGTGTGAGTCTCTGTCCTCCTGGACCAAATGTTCTGCTGCTGTTAGTCAAACCTTCTGATTTCACTGAGGAGAACAGACAGACTCTGAATTTGGTCCTGAGCTTGTTTGGTCAAGATGCTTTTAATCACTCCATCGTCATCCGAACGCATAACGAGGAAGGGAATAACTCAGTGGATAAACTCATTGAAGAATCCAAACAAAGGCAGCAGTTCATTAACTTTGACAGGAAAGACTCCTTCTCAGATTCCTCTGAGTTGATGGAAGAAATGAATGAGATAGTGAGTAAAAACTGGGGAAAATATCTAACGTTAAAAGAAGAGGCTAAACCCAATCTGAAGTCCAGTCTGAACCTGGTTCTGTGTGGGAGGAGAGGAGCAGGGAAGACGTCAGCAGCCAAGGCCATTTTAGGTCAGACTGAGCTTCATTCAGCCTCCAACTCATCAGAGTGTGTTAAACATCAGGGAGAGGTGTGTGGACGTTGGGTTTCCCTGGTGGAGCTGCCTGCCTTGTATGGAAAACCTCAGGAGGCAGTGATGGAGGAATCACTCAGGTGTATCTCCCTCTGTGATCCTGAGGGTGTCCATGCCTTCATCCTGGTCCTACCTGCAGCTGCCATCACTAATGAAGACAAGGGAGAGTTAGAGACCATCCAGGATGCATTCGGCTCTCGAGTCAATGACTTCACCATGATTCTGTTCACTGTGGACTCAGATCCTACAGATCCAACTGTTTTAAGCTTTCTAAAGGAAGACAAGGACATCCAGGAGCTCTGTGAGAGCTGTGGAGGAAGATCAGTTGTTCTCAACATCAAGAACAAACAGCAGATCCCAGAGATGTTTGAGATTGTGGACAAAATTAGTCAGCCTACAGGACAACTGTGCTGTTATACAACTGCAACATTTTTACACGCACAAATGGAGAAAGTCTTAAAGCTTGTCACTGGTAAGTAATTTAGATTTTCTATTTCCAATGACCCACTGAGTCCTGATCTAACTCTAAGTTAAATGCAACTGTTTTCATGTTTTAGGTGGTGAAGTTGGAGAACAGGACTCAGACTGTCTCAGGATTGTGCTGATTGGGAAGACCGGCTGTGGAAAGAGCTCTACAGGAAACACCATTTTAGGAAGAGATGAGTTTAAAGCTGAATCAAGTCAAATATCAGTCACCCAATGTTGTAGGAAAGTACACGGTGAGGTGGACGGTCGTCCCGTTCTTGTGGTCGACACTCCTGGTCTGTTTGACACAAGTTTGTCCAATGAGGAGGTTCTAGAAGAGCTGGTGAAATGTGTCAGTCTCCTGGCTCCAGGACCACATGTCTTCCTGTTGGTGATTCATATCGGCAGATTCACAGCAGAGGAGAAGGAGACACTGAAACTCATCAAGCAATTCTTTGGGAAGAATTCTGAAAAGTTCACCATCGTTCTTTTAACCAGAGGTGATGAACTGGAGCGTAGCAGATTGTCCTCAGAGGACTACATCAAAAACAACTGTGATCCTTCCTTTAAGAAGCTGATCTCTGACTGTGGAGGAAGATACCATGTGTTCAATAACAATGACAAACAAAATAAAAAACAAGTCAGTGATCTGATAGCAAAGATTGACACCACGATGAAGAACAATGGAAGGCGCTGCTTTACCAACAAGATGCTGCAAGAGGCTGAAACTGCGATAAGGAAGGAGATGCAGAAGATTTTAAAGGAGAAGGAAGAAGAGATGCAGAAAGAAAAGGAAGAAATTGAAAGAAGATATAAAAAAGAAATGGAGGCCATGGAGAAAAGAATTGATGAAGAAAGAGAAAAGGAGAGAATACAGAGAGAAAAAGAACTCGAAAAAATGAGAAATAAAATTAGAGAAGAAGAAGAGAAGAGAAAGCAGGAACAGGAAATCAGGGAAAAGGAGAAAAGGGAAAAGGAAGCTGAAGAAGAAAGACGCCGACAAGAGTTTGAAACAGAACTTGAAAAGCTGGACAAACAAATTCAGTCAGAAAAAGAGGCAAAAGAAAATGTGGACAGAAAACTGGAAGAAGCCAGAGAAGAGATGAGAAGAAAACAAGAGGAGTGGGAGAAAGAACAGAAGGAATGGTGGGACAAACAACGACAAGACGAAGACAAAAGACGAGAGGAAGAGAAAGAAAAAATGGAAAAACTACAGGAAGATTATAACGAAAAGCTGAAATGTGAAAAAATCAATAAAGAAGAGGATCAAAGAAGAAGAGAAGAGGAAATAAAAGGATTGGAGGAAATTCATAAGAAAACTCTGGATGATCTAAAGAAGAAACATGAAGAGGAAGCCAGAAAGAAAGCTGAAGAGTTCAACCAAGCCCAGAAGAAACACATGGATGATTTAGCAAAACAGAGGGAAGAACATAAGAAGGAAATGTATGACTTAGTGAGACGTGTGACCAAAAAGACTGAAAACTTGAACAAGATCAAGAATTTAATGCATAAACATGAAAGACAAATGAAGAATCAAACTAATGAGGAGGACATAGAAGACCTCCAGGAAAAACAAAAAGATCAACTAAATGAGTTGATGAAAAACATTTTGGGAGAAGAGCTCAGCAGCTCATCAGCCTGCAGCATTTTATGAAATGAAACGTCAGATGTTCTTCTCTTTCTGTCATTTAAATAAGAGAATCTTTAAAGTAGCACAGAAACTGATTAGTGATCATCAGTCTCAGCAATGTCATTATTAAACTACAGGTCATCTAATTCATCTCATGTATAGTAATTAGCTGTTGTTACATGTTACATGCACTTCTGTGTTCCTGAGTTCTAACATTGATTTACTTTTAACCGTCCACTCAGGCTGCTCTGTGGTTTTAGTTCGACTTGATTTGACCTCTGCTTTCGATACGGTTGATCACCACATTTTATTATCGAGGCTAGAACATGCTGTTGGTCTCAAAGGCATAGTCCTATCTTAGTTTAAATCAGATCTCTCAGAGAGGGCTTTCTCCGTTGCTATGGGACAATACTTTTCCTCTTCTGCCCATATCTACTGTGGTGTGCCCCAGGGGCCTGTTCTTGGTTCTACTTTGTTCTTCCTGTATATGCTGCCTTTGGACTCTACTTTCAAAAAATATTAACGTCTCTTTCCACTTCAATGAACTCACCCGAAACCCTGGCTGATTGGGACCCACACCCAGTTTCACACCTTGGCTCAGGCGATTAGAGGATCATCAGGGGTCCTTTTGTCCCTCTGTGGGGGGAAACTCCCACTAGGTTTATATCTGGGACTCTCCACCATTTGACCTTAGAACTGAAGAAGCTTCTCGGATGAGAGGTGAAACGTCTTCAAGTAACTTAAAGAAGTCCAGACGCTTTTCTTTTCAAGCTCCTTTGACTGTTCACTTTACAAACACGTCAGATCAGATACAAGGAGCTGAATTCACGACACGCCGAAGACCAAAGAGAAAAAAAGTGGCTCGTTTATTTCACTGAAATGTCATGTGACCAACTCAAAACGGTTCTCTGTCGTTTGTTTGGCCCCCACGTGATGGTGTGTGTGCCCGATGACACCAGGGCCTGCTTCTAATGAGACGACCTGTGGTGTCCTCCCAGGTCTGGACAAGGCATCACTGAGTTCCTGGACAGTCTGAGGTCCAACCTGATGGTGTCAGGTGGACAGAAACATAATGAGGTGCTCTGTTGGATTTAGGTCAGGCGAGCTTTGGAGCCAGTCAGTGATATTCATTTATCCTCCAGGAAGTGCCTGCAAACTCTGTCCACATGAGGCCGGGCAGCGCACCAACGTAGAGTCTGCAGTTAGTGGAGGATTTCATCTCCGTACCTAATGGCAGTCAGGGTGGTGGTATCTAGCCTGTAGAGATCTGTCTGTACTTCCCTCCATGGATTTGCCTCCCAGACCATCACTGAGCCACCAAATCACTGATACAGAATCATGTTACACAGATCGTGTATGTCGATCGCTCTCCTTCAAACATCTGCATCAGTGCAGGCTAATGTCTGATATCTGGCTGTCATCTGACTGTTGTTCCTCCTCTGCCTGTTCATTTTCTCATTAAAATAAACATTAATAATCATTCGTCCACTGTCACTTGAACGCAGCATGCATTTGTGATCTTGTGAGAAGCTGAGAGTGTGAAGACGATCTGTTTGTCCGAGGCGACCGACTCTGCACGCACAAAGATCGCAGGACCTGTTCTGGCCTGCTGCTGTTTGCAGCTGCAGTAGCACCAACGCAGGAAGAGTCTGACGATCAGAAACATTCATCAGGACAACAGATTAAAACAGCTGAACCAGTTTCATCAGGTGAACGATCTACGTGGAAGTTTTTTGGGTCATTATCCATCTGCACTGTAACACTGGCTCCACCATGTTGGTCTCATGACGTGGTTTCCTTCAGATCATTGGCTGTTTCTCTCCTCCCGTCAGTCCGGTACTATCGAACCTTGGCTTCGTGTGTTTGTCACACCTTTGGTCTGTTGTCTGAGTGTATCTGCTTCTGTTGTCATAAACATGACTAAACTGCCAGTCAGTCAACTGTCCAATTACTTTTGACACTCTGAAAATGCTCGGCTTTGTTTTTTAAACATGAATAAAAACTTTGGTTTAAGATCCTCTGCAGTGACGAGCAGTCATCAACACAGTGTCGTTATTCAGATACTAACAAACTTATCTGTCTCTGTAAACACCTGAGATATCACAGAATGAAGCTTTGAGTCGTAGCAGCACTTGGACCTGTGGAGCAGATGGCTGAGCTGATGTGCTCGAACACGTCTGAACACTACGTGTAGATAACATGCAGGGACTTGAAGCAGGGCAGACATTTAGAAGGTGAAAGTACAAACATGTGGCCGCGCTGTGTGTAAATATGTCAATAAAAACGGAGCTCAATTTTCTCATAAATAAATATTTTGTTCATTTATTCTCTAAACGGTTTAAACTGGAAAATGCACCATCTTAAGAAATATATGAGCGCAAACCTTGACACGCCTGGACCGTCTACTCGTGTCGTTTCTCCATCACCCTGGTGGTGGCCTCTGACGTAAAGGGACAAAAACGACAGCTTGTAAAATAATAAACGCCAGCGTGCGTCTAGGAGCTCAGAGATAACGTAGACACTCGGCAGATATGTGCGGAAAAGCTTTTTCATTGACAGCCTTCGTTTTCAGCAGGACTGCGTAGCAGACGAGTCCAGGTGCCAGCTGCAGCCTCCAGCTGCTGTCTGAAACTGAGAAACTCGACATTTCAAAATTGAGCCGGCTTCACCTCTCAGCGGCTGATTCACCTCATCGACAACCTTTTCTGCCTCCTGCGTTCGTTGGCTCGCTGTGCTTAAAAAACATCATCTTCTGAGAAGAAGTTTTGTGGAGCTCAAAAGAGAAATACAATCATTTTACTCAGATCTAAAAACATTTATTGACCAAAACAACTTTAATGTGAATCCTTGGAAGTAAAACGATTCTGTTTCTGATCGTACACGACTGCTTCCTGTTCTCAAATGTAAATGAAGTACACATCTGTGTGGGGTCAAAGCTGTGTGCTCAGAGGAGACGATGAGGCTGAACGGACCAATCGGGATGGAGGCGACGACTCAGGTCGAGCCCTGCCCCCTGGTGGTCATTTGGTGGCATCAGCTGGTTAAGCTGCAGATTAAAAAGCATGTTTGAGATAAACCGAAGCACGAGGTGAGTCGACACAGAGCTGCGGCTTTAACGTCATTCACGGACACGTTTAAACACGTCAACCTGACAGGAAGCTTTTTTTCAATTTCTAGTACTTTAAAAATATTAAATATTTTCTGATATTTTAAAATATTTTAAAAACTATTTAAAAAAATATGGTTGTTGTAATACTTCTGGAATAATTTAGTGGGGATAGTACAGATACAAGAAATTAAAGGTTTTCAGTACTAATTGTAAGACTAATGAAATGAATCAGTGTTGTTGGTATTATGCAGCGTCCACAGTCACATGATTTGGATGTGCAGGTTGTGTTTGATGTGTCAGCTGTTTTATACTCAAACCTATTGTAACATAATTACACATTTACAGCTGTTAAAGTCCTCTGATGTACAATAAAAAAAAACCTTCTTACTTTAGAATAAAACTTATAAACCTGTTTAATGTTACGATGACCAAAGCAGCGCTGCTGGTTTCAGCTTCACTTTTCATCTACAAGTTCATTTAAAACCAAAAACTTCGTGTTGAAAAACAAAGATTCGATTATTTAAACAGGTTACAAGTTTGTCCTTCTTGCTCGGCAGTAAATATTTTTACAACTTGAGATCACGTCATGGAGCAGTGACTCCATCACATTCAGCTGTTTTGTGCAGTAACTTTAAGAAGATGTTTAAATGTTTACTTTCAAACGCTGAAAAGCATCTTTGGGCGTCGATCTGAAGCCTCGACCAGCGCGTCACTGAGCCGTGTGGATCCTGATCCAGCAGGGAGACCTTCCCTCTGCTGTGGCCTGTTCTAAGCAGCCCGATGTGAACCTTCAAATTTTACCCAGAATGCACTTTGTGAAGTTTTCTCCGGTGAATCAAATCGATCAAACAGCGATGCTCGTTCCTAGGGATGGGTATCGTTTAGGTTTTATCCGATACCGGTGCCAAACCGGTACTTTTGAAACGGTGCCGGTGCTTAAAGAATAGAGAACACAAAATTGGTCCAAAAACCTCTCATGTTCAGCTGTTTTTTTGTAAAAAGATAACAATGTTAGCCTTTTCTGCAGCTATGTGGCATATATGGTATCACTCTTGGCTGGAAGCAGTGCTTAATCAATGGAAAAAACACAAACTTTGTCCTAAACCTCTCATGTTTAACTGTTTCCCACTTTTTCTTTGGTCATTTTAGCCTTTTTGTCCAGGGTGAAGGGAGTATCTGCCATCAAACAAGAGGACAGCCGCATGTAACTATGATGATGTTTGCTAGTTCACCTTACATGCATTAATGTAATAACGTGGTTAGCCTACTCAACGTAAATTAGCTACTCACGCAGAGAAGAACGGCTGCTGCTGCCATCAAATACGGCGCATTTCTGGGCTTTTAAAAAAAACGCTATGCGTCGCCAGGTGTTTCATCAGATTCGAGGTGTTGCCTCCTTTGACAGTATCACAGTATCAGCTTAAAGCACTTGTTGCTGCTGAGTTTGCATCTTTTGCTGTGAAGTACAGACAGACTTTGACCGCTTCGCCTTGGGCATTTTTAATCTGTAGCTCTGCTCTAAAAGAATGTACGTACCTGGCCCCGCCTACTATCCTCGGAAACGTAAAATGATTGGCTAGAAGTGTATCACAGCTCAGGAAAAAAAAGCACCGAAATGTGCGCTGCTTTTCGGTCTGGTTACTACCGTTTATGTCAGAACCGGTGCCATGACACCGGTACCCATCCCTACTCATTCCTGCTCGCGTGTCGGGGGTCAGGGTTAACGCCTCCACGTAGCCGGAGAACCTGCAGCTGTTACATCAGCTGAGTTTACTGTACAAATAAATCAATCAGCTGATTTTCAGCGAGCACAGAGACGTGATGCCGGCGCTAAACGGAGCACAGACTGACGACAAACAGACGCATCAATGTTTCAGCGTAAAGGCCGACACTTTTGTTTATTCCAGCTTCCAAACAGTTCATCTCAAACATTTTACAGTTTTGGTTTTTTAGTAACAGGCGTCACAAAGTCCACAAACCTGAAGCATCCACGTTTCAAACGTCTCAGCGGGAGTTCAGGCCACGCCTCCGTACTGAGTGTCACAGTGGGGCGTGTCCTCTAACGAGCCACACAGGAAAATAATAATAAGCCATAAAAACCTCGTCAGTGGTCGAACTGAGCAAACCGGTGTTCAGCGGCTGTTTAGTCCGAAGTTCAGGAAACTCGATTCCACGACTGAAACCTTCCGCCGCTCGTTTATGATCGACCTCGGTTCTGATCCAGACCTCGGACTTGTGCTGACGGGCGCGTAAAGAAAAGAAGAATTAAAGAGCGGCGAAGTCCAGGATGCACAAACTGAGGAACTGAAACACGGGAGGGAGGCGGGGACGAGTCCTCGCTCGGTCGGGTTTAGCCCTCGTCCAGAGTCACAGTGTTCACACCGAGACCTCTTCATCATCGTCCTGCTCATCGTCCGAGCTGCAGCCGGATCAGCGCCATGATTAAAGCGTTCATCGTCCCGACGTGCCCGCTGCGCTCAGGCCGAACACGTGCCCGTATCACGCCGGATCAGACGCGTCGGGCTGAGCTTCGTTTCCCCTCAGACTGAAACATGTTCTTCAACAACGCCAGCGCACGACCTGCTGTGACTCTGAGCCGCATCACAGAGAACAAAAGGCTGAAATCAAAGAGTCAGAATGAACGTTTTAAATCAAACGTATTAATGTTTACATGTGTCGAGTTTGCACGAAGGACCGGAAACTGTCGCACAAAGTTAAACACAGGCGGGGAAACATGGACGCAGCTGCAGGGTCACAGTCAGGAAACACCTTCACCTGCATTCTACCTGAACGCCACCAGAGGGCGACAAATACTTCCAGTCCTACAGAAGTCAGAGGGACCAATGACCTCTGACCTCTGCTCATTTTGGGTCATACTGAATAAATCATCAAGCCTGTAAATTTTGGTCACACCAGGTTTTAGGCGACAGCAGCCCCGCCCGTGAAACACCGCCCGCTGAAACACGGCGTCCCCGCCTCGCTTCTGTTCCTTTGTGACATCGATACATAACAGACAAACAGCCCGGAGCACCTTGAGCATGCTGACAGAAGGGAAAGCGTGAAACGGGCACGTCTGTAACGTGTTCCTCGCAGGAAGTTCAAGCTTCACGTCGCCTTTCACAGGAAAACGTTTATCGGCGCGTCAGCCTGAACAAAAAGCTTCATCCAGACGCTGATCTGTGTCTGAAGAGGGAAACGAGGAGAGGCGGGGAGGGGGGCGTGTAAACGATGTCGGGGGGGCGGGTCACCGTCTCTGCTGGCTGTAGACGGGGAAGGCCAGCGTGACGTTGAGCGAGTCGTTGTGCTGGACCAGCGACGTGTGCTGGTAGTGCAGCACCAGCTCCTTCAGCGAGCCGTACAGGTTGTAGGGCTCGGCGAAGCCGTAGCCGGTGCTCGTCTTGTTGATGACGCAGTGCTTCACCTCGCCATCCACCCTGTGGGGGAGAAAGAGAGGTGAGGCTGATGTGCAGTAAACGGGTGAAGAAGAGGAGCAGGAGGAAGATGGAGTGTTGCTTACACCACGGAGCAGGCGTAGCAGCCCGGCTTGCTGCTGTCCCGCACCAGGAAGGTGCCGTCCCTCTTCCCTCGCAGCAGAGACTCCGCCTGGCTGCGGTTGATGTTTCCGAGGCGCCACAGACGCTCGTCGTGATGAGGAAGGTCCTCCTCATCCTCCACCATGCTGTACTCGCTGAGAGGGCGGAGACAGAGGACTGTGAGGAAGCTGCTTTACTCGAGTACTTCTACTTTCTGCTCAGGCTGAGAGCTGCCTGCACTGTGTGGGCTGGTGCCCCCTTGTGTGACCTTTGACCTTTCAGGTAAATTTAACGAGGTTTCTCTCGAGAATAAAGCCGAGTCACCTCCATCTTTAGTCACATGACAGGTTTCTGTGGCTACACAGCGTGACCTGCCATCATCGTTTTACAGTCACACTGAATTCTAAAGGCTGGACTTATCTGTGACTCCTCCTCCTTTGGGTGGAGCAGCTGACGGAGGCTTTGGGCACTAAAACAAACAGTTTGAGCCGCTGGTGCGGTCGGTACTTACTCCTCTGTGGTCTCGTTCTTCAGGCCGAGCCACTCGTTCAGCCTCCTCTGCCGAACGCCTTTCTGAGTCAGCCACCTGTGAACGCACACACAGTTATTAGTCTATCACACCGGGCGTCACAGTGCTGCGCTCTGGGCGTCACCTACATCAGGTACTGGTCCCTGGTCTTGCGGAGCTGGATCAGGTCTGGTTTGATGCTGTTCATCTTCTTGTCGATCTCTCGGTAGTCGGCCGCCTGCTTCTTCAGGTCCACCTCCAGGTGGCGCTTGCTGTCCACGATCTCGCTGATGCGGGACTTGAGCTTGTCGTAGTTCTCCATGATCCTGCGGAGACGCAGCGGGAGTTCACTGTCACGTGACAAACACGCCGCTGCACGGCGAGCGCGCAGACTCGTCATCTGTTTGTCGTTTCGATATAAAAACATCTTTCAGATCAAACTGAGCTGAAGCTCATTTCTGACTCCGAACTTCGTTTACCAGCAGGTGGCTTTCTTCCTGCAGTCTCTGCTGCCATGGCAACCGGCTTCCTTTTAGTGTGTGCTTTTCCCCTCAACGAGCTCCGTCACAGTTGCCATGGTAGCGGCTTACCTCTGGATCTCCTTGTCGTTTCCCTCCCGGCGAAACTTCTCGATGTACTCTTTGCTGAAGCGCTCCTGAGTCTGACACTGCTCCTCGAAGATCTTTATGGTCTCATTGAACGCCTCGATGGCCGTCCTCTTCATCTGGATCTCCTGATGAGGAGGAGGAAGAGGAGGAATGTTTTATTTACCATAATTTAAATGTAATCATTTTAATTAACTGTAGTCTCTCAGTCCTCTTCTACTCCAGTACTCAGAGTTCCCCGTTAACACCCTTAAATGATCGAGCACTAAAAGTAAAGAATCAGCTCTTTCTTAAAAACCCTGTAAGTATCCTGATCATCACTGTTTGTAGTTCTGTTTGATAAATCTGTAGTTTTATTAGAGAACTTCCTCCGAGCGTACCTGCGACGTTCTGGTGTACTCCTCGTACAGCCTGTCGTACTCTCGGTTCTTCTCCTGGTACTGCAGGTGATACTCGTGCAGCTTCTTCCCCACCGCCTCGATGCTGTCCTCCTTCACCACCTGATCCTGAACGACAACAATGCAGCGGTCAGACGCCGTCGTTAACCAAACGCAGACTCTCGGAGAGCGCGACCCACCTGCTGGTGCTTGGAGACCGGGTAGAGCAGCTTGACGTCCAGTTTGGGGTTGTACTGGGCCAGAGACTCGTGTCTGTAATGGTTGATCAGCTCCACCACCGAGCTGAAGGTCAGGGGGTCGGAGAAGCCGTACTTCCCCTCCCGATGGAAGATCTTTATCAGCTTGTTGTTGCCTCCTTTCCTGCAGGTGACGAGAGAACGGAGAGCTGGTCAACTCTGAGCCAGCGGCATCGTCCAGACACAAAGCAGACAGTCGTGCTGTGGACGTTTACTGCACAAACAAGACTGTAACTGTGCAAACCACGAAATCTATAAATCAGCTGGAAGACGTAGAGCCTTGGCCCCTGGTGGACAGTGAGGGCGCTGCAGGTGAGCAGCCACAGCTCACGTAGAGTAAATTATTTTTAGAGGATTTTAAAAATGTGAATTAACGAGTATAAAGTTGTTTAACTTTGTATGAATGTTTTATCCTTACAAGATTAGCAAAGGTTTCATCCTGTTCCACATTCTATTCAACTGTTAACCCTTTAGAGCCGGTCGGAGCGGGCACGCTCCGTTTTGCGTAACTATTTTTAAATCCCAGTAGCTCTGCAACCACGTAAATTTTTTTTGCATATGAAACCAGAGGAGTTGTACTTACATCTTATGCCATCAGCTTGCCCTAGGTCACGGTTTCCTTCCACATAAAGCTTTGCAAAAATTGCATAAAAAGGGCTTGCAGGAACAAAAACATAATATTCCAGAAACACGCTTTGCCGATCCGATCAGCTGTTCATAACACTTCCTACGTTGGAATAGACGTCAGCGCAAACTTTTGCATTTCCGCCATTACCTGCCCGAAACCGGAAGTGACGTCATTTTCGCGGAAATGTAGTCTTTTTTATGATCAGGGCCTCAGGGCCTGTACTCGTCTTTTTAAAAGTTATCTTTGACTTTATGACTTTGTGTGTCGTTTCTGGGATGCTGAGGACTCATATTGCACTGCTGGAAATAGTTTATTTTGATGCACATGCTGCTTTTTTGCAAATTTGCACTATAATATTTATTTTCGTTTTTCCTGCAGTGTATAAAAATTGGTGTATTTCAAAAATAAAACTATGAAGACACTCAAAATAAATTTCCTGTGGTGGGAAACTATTTTGTGCAACTTTTTTGTATTTACAGTTTTGAGGGATAAACCTCTTAAATTTCTCTAACTAGAAATATATGTTAAAAAATCAAAAACAATTTTCAATTTTTTTGTAGTTTATTGCACTTTTTTGCAATTTATGTAATTACTATGCACTTAATGCATACATATTATTAAAATATAATGGTCGTATTGATGTATATCAACTTGAAATGCTCCCAAAAATGGCTCCACAGCGTGTAAAAATATAATATAAGCTCTGGCGGACTTGGTTCTATGGTAGGTCTTAAAGGGTTAATGTCGACTTTCAGCTGAACGTTTCTCTCAGCTTTATTTGAGCCTCGTATCCACGAGTTTTGGCTCTTCCACCCTTCACACCTGTAGATCATTCAGTCTTTACATTTAAACATTATTTAAACGCTTCATTTCTGCTCACTGGATTTTAAACCTGTGTTTGAAAAGCCGGTGATGCACTGAGAGCTTTACCTCAGAGTCAGAGTGTAATCTCCGTGCATCTTGGTGGAGGCGTCTCGGACCAGAAACGTACCGTCGGCCGTGTCCCTCAGCTTCTCGTTCACCTCCTCCCTAAAACGGCAAAAACAGACTCTGCATCCCTCCGTACATGTCCTCCCACGGTGTGTGTGTGTGTGTGTGTGTGTGTGTGTTACCTGGAAATGTCTCCCCAGTACCACTCGGCGTCCTGCAGAACCATGCTGTTGTTGAAACTGGTGGAAGGAGCCGGAGCCGAAGACTTCACAGGTTTAGGAGGTAAAGCTGAAACAGAGAGCGAGGAGGAGGAGTCACACCCGGAGACGGAGCAGTTGTCTTTTTGATGGATGAATAATCAGGCCCCATCTTATCTTAATGACCTTGTAGTACCATATCACCCTATTAGAGCACTTCGCTCTCGCTCTGCAGGCCTACTTGTTGTTTCTAGAGTATTTAAAAGTAGAATGGGAGGCAGAGCCTTCAGTTTTCAGGCCCCTCTTCAGCCTGAAACTTTCCTTTTTGCTAAAGCATATAGTTAGGGCTGGACCAGGTGACCCTGGATCCTCCACTCCCTCATCCTGGTTTCTTTTAATAGTTTCCATCCTATCCGGTCTTTAAGTCTGACGTTATTAGCTGTGTCTGGGCCCAAAGTCAAACGAACACTGCGGCATCACTGAGAGTTAAAAACTGTCTTTCATCTGTAATAAAATGATCAGCATTGCTGCTTTACCAGGTGTAACAATTAAGTTTAACATCCATGAAAACAGGATTTATTACATTTAACAGAGTTAGAAGTTAGCAGGAAGTTAGCTCGCTAGCTTCCACCTAAGCATGATATAGCATGTTCTGACTGAGAGATTTCTGAAAATTCTAACGTACATCTCTGCTGTCACTTCCAACATAAATGCTGGAGGACGAACGCTAACACTTTTCCACTCGATGAAAGTTAACGTGAAGGTTCCTGATGGTTAGAGACAAATGCAATCGATGGCAGGATGCTGTAAACGGACCAAACTTCAGTCAGGAGAACAACTGAGATCATCCATCCACAGTACGAGGTTAGTCATTAATACTGCTGCTGGGCTGCAGTTACATCGTAAGGGTTTAAACACTGAGCTTTAAAACGATTAGCGGCAATAAAAACAGGGATCACTGACTGTTTTTAGGGGCTTTTTGAGATTAAATAGAACAAGATACAAAACATGTTAAAAACACAACAGCCTTATTAAACGCAGAGTAGTTTGGGCCTGGAAGCAGGTTTCATCACGTCATCACTTAAAGAGCGGATTAAAGGAGTTCTTCCTTCCCACTGTCACCAAATGCTCCTGGGTGAGTTTCTCTCATGCTGCAGAGCAGCAGTAGGCAACTCCAGGCCTCGAGGGCCGCTGTCCTGCTGGTTTTAGCTCAATGATCTCACTTTGGGCCAACACACCTGAATCAAATGATGAGTTCATTACCAGCCTCTGGAGAACTTCAAGACATGTTGAGGAGGTGGTTTAGCCGTTTGACTCAGCTGTGCTGGATCTAAGACCTGCAGGACAGTGGCCCTCGAGGCCTGGAGTTATCTACCGCTGCTGTAGAGCCTGTACTACATGAAACACCGTGAGGTAAGTGCTGTTGGGAAGCAGTGCTCTCCTCCTCACAGCGTCACCTGTTCTAAAGTCACACCACCAGGGGGCGCTAACAGGTGAGCATTTGAGTGAACAGAAAGTATTTAAACCTTTGTTAAAACAAACATCCTGCGACTTGATTTATAGGCGCTCACTGACTCTGACGTTCACCCTGATGTCAAAGGTATCTGCAGTCATGTGACACATCAGTGACTGATGAGGGGAGGGGGGAGGGATCACTTTGTTGTGCAGACTATATCGAAGAAACCACAACTAACCAGCAGTGTGACCCACAACCCAAAGAAAGAACAGTGGGACTGTGTGAGCGCGTGCGCTGGCGGGGCTTTTAAAGCTCCACGCCAGATTTAGGGACGCGTCTTCATCTGACAGCACAACCAACAGAAACCTCAGCGACGTGCCGGCAGCACGGAGGAGCCTCCTCACTGAGAACAGTTGCTGCACACACACCTGTGCACCTGCTCCACACGTCACCGGCTGCAGCAAAGTGAGCTCCGTCTGACACCATGTTTAAATCAGGCAGCAACAGGGCGGAGTCTAAAGGGGGCTCGGGGGGTACCAGACCACAACTGTTTCAAGGCTTTAGTAACTTTATTTACAAGATTCAGATTCACATAAATATGAACAAAATGTTTATTAAATTGTCTTAATAACTGAAAATTATTCTTAACATTGATTAAGTATTTATATTAACTATTAACTATTAACACCAGCAGGAAACGTTGCATCACAGCAGAGAGTAAAACTGAGAATGTCGACGTGCTCATGTTCTTCAACGCACACACACGTGCGCGCGCGCACACACACACACACACACACACACACACGTCAGAAATCCTTCACACTTCATTTTGTCTGAACTCTACATGTAAACAGCAACAGCGTTTAGATTCTTTGCAGGTTCATATTTATTATTTCTCATTAATGAGATATTTAGTATTTCTTATCCAAATACTCGATTATTCGACTGAATACTCGAGTACTAAAATAACAGAGCATATTAGGACCGAGCTGTAGAGTAACCATTTCGTTTGTTGAAGAGGAAGTGAAACTGAGCTTTTCGTCACTCACAAATAAAAAGAAGTGACAGCACGCTGCGTTCAGCCCATCCGGCCTGAAAACAGCAGCCTCCAAATCGACTGTCTGCTTCACCAAAATAAAGTTCAACACGTTTCATGTTTCTCTGAGGAACACCTCGCCCTCTGACTGAAGCTTCACTTTCTGCTCAACTGAACAGCAAGTGAGTCTGAGCTTTTAGAGGAGGCGCACGGGGAGGAGGCGCACGGGGAGGAGGCGCACGCCATTGATAACAAGTGAAAACCAGAGCTTTGCAGCACAAACACCTGAAACTAAACTAAGCGTCGGAGCAGTTTCTCGGAGCTCGCCGCGTCTCGTGGCCATTTTTAGGTCTGAACTTTGAGCTCAGATCAGGTTTGACACCATTTTTCTTTCTCACGCGTGGCAGGAAATCGCTTCAGACGCATCTGCGCTTCGGGAAACACTCCGACATTCGCTCTGGTGAAATCACCACGAGATGAAGATGTGCCGACTCCTGAAGCACACAGCGACGTCACATTTTTAACCTCGACTCCATCGCACATCTGCATTCACACCGCCGGGTTGAGCCTGATCATGGTGACTTGGGTGGGATGACGAGAACATCAGGAATAACATGGAAACACATTTTGAGGCTTCACAGCAAACAAACTTCCAGCTGCTGATGCAGATGTTTAACCCGACACAGGTTTAGTCTCGCCGCTGCGGCCATCTGATCAGGCGCTGCTCCCTCCAGGTGGGGGTTTGACTCCTACCTGGGCTCTGCATGTTGATGTAGCAGAGGATCTTGTCTCGTCCCCTCAGCGCCTCGGCCCTGCCTCCCTCCTCTCGCTCCATGTCGGCCCCTAAACCGTCACCTGTCGAGTCCTCAGAAACGAACGGACGCCCGGCTCTCATGTCCCGCTGCTTTCAGCCCGTTCGGCCGCCAAAAATCTGACGTCATCTCAGCTACATCTTCATTTTCGGTCACCTCGCTCGACTCGGGCCTGCTGGACGTGGCTTCGCTCTGCACCTGCAGCTCTGCTCCGCCTCCACGGCCTCAAAACCTCCTTTTTTATTTTTCCAGCTCGCCGTCCGCGGCTCGGAGACGTTTCCAAACGACGCAACTTTCTCCCGTCCGTCTCTCTCTCCCTCTCTCTCGCAGTCTCGGTTCAAAGCTCAGGAGAGCAGCTTGGAGATGTGTGACATCACCGATGGCTCCAGCCAATCCTGTGATGGCAGTGATATCACCAAGGCAACACCCCCCTCCTCCCTCCCCTCTTCGTCTGCTGCATCTCTCACTCTGTGGACGGGTGATGTCATCGTTTCAGCTGCTGACCGGCTGACTCAGAGCCGAGCAGAGTGGATGGATGAGTCGATGGATGAGTGACTAACGCAGTCAGAGCTGCTCGTTGACCCACTTAACTGACCCAGAGACAAACGCCAGCGATCATGTGTGCTTCTTTAAATCAGCTGATTTAGGCTTTAAATATTCCCTCCCGTCACATCTGAGAGGTTTGATCTGCTGAAACCTTCCATTTCTCTCCAAATCCATCTTTCCTCTGTTACCCACAGCACCCGATGCTTCAGCCAATCATCATCCTGAAATAACAAAACAAAGAAAAAAAAACTCCTTCCTTCCTTAATGGGACAGGAATGAGCTGCAGAATTCCTGAACCCCCAAAATGGCAAATGTATGACAGAAATCCTGCCGAAGAGCCAATCATCTGCTTTCTAACAGCCAATCACGTGTGCCGGTGCACACATGAGGACCAATGTTAACAACAGCTGCCAACAACGATCCAGAGGAGTGAGGCTGTAATTACACCGCGACACATTATAAAGTAAGCATGAAATAATAATAATAATAATAATAATAATAATAATAATAATAATAATAATAACAGACGCTCGGTGCTCTGGGTCGTCCTCGCTGTGAAAAACATGAAACAGGAAGTTCTGGAACCACCCGTGAGCTGCGCTGCTTTCATCACGAGCATCATTTCAACCGTTTCCACCGTCTGCTGAACAAAAGTACCAGACTGTACCTCAGCACAGGCTGATCACTTCCTGTCACATCTTAACCCAAAGGCCTCACAGATGTTGCCAAAGTAACCGCGAGCTTAAACGGCGCCTGATTCTTCTGTACGACGTGTAAAACTTAAAAACATAAACCTGTCGTTCGACAGTGTGAGGACGGCGCTCAGGCCTCAGAACGCTCTAAACACTCTTGGATCTGCGTGATGTCAGAGAGGATGGATAAGCCCCACCTACTTCATGTTCACAAGGAGCAGCCAATCGGGAGAAAGGCATCCCTGATCATCTTAAAGGAGGAGGAGCCAAAACAACTTGAGTGTAAGAGAAAGGAGGATAATTTTTGGACTTCAGCAGAGTCCGAGAATAAAACTGTGGAGCTGGAAATGAGCCACAGTGGTCAGGCTGAGAGCTTCAGCACTTCCCTGAGTGAAACCAAAGCCTCGTGCAGTCTTTACCAATAAACCCCGTCATCAAATCTTTGTTGCTGCACTTTTTCAGACTCATCTTTCCACCGCCGTCTCATCTGAACCGTTCGATTGAGCAACAGCTGTGCGTGACAGACTAAACGTGACGGCTGAGAGCAACCATACGGGAGTTTCACACACATGCACATCAACGCTCAGCCACTCGAACACAGGCAGGTGTGTTACCTGGTGCGGCCTGGTTCATGTTGAGCTCGCTGGTTATCAGAACCTCCAGGACCTGAACCAGAGGATCCAGACCCGACTCAGACCTGAACACAGAGACAACATCATCAGTGCCGTTAACAAAATGGGTCAAAGGTTTTCTCTGCTTCATCTTATTAATCATCATTAATCATCACACTTCCTGTGAGTGTGGCCTCAAATATGTGCATGTGCCAGGACCTGCGAGCAGCTCACGTCCTTCCTGCCATCAGTGACTCCCTGAACCAGAGCAGCGTGACCGATCTAAGCTAAGCTTCAGGCATCGGGGTTTGCAACACGACAACACGACAACCTTACCTCTCCATGTTAGCTGCTCTTACGAGTCATAAAATGTGTTATGAAACATTCCTTCAACTTAGTATGGAAAAGAAAATAAAGTCTGTGTTAATAACCCGTCACGTGTGTGTGTGTGTTAATAACCCGTCACGTCTGTGTGTGTGTTAATAACCCGTCACGTGTGTGTGTGTGTTAATAACCCGTCACGTGTGTGTATTAATAACCCGTCACGTGTGTGTGTTAATAACCCGTCACGTCTGTGTGTGTGTTAATAACCCGTCACGTGTGTGTGTGTGTTAATAACCCGTCACGTCTGTGTGTGTGTTAATAACCCGTCACGTCTGTGTGTGTGTTAATAACCCGTCACGTCTGTGTGTGTGTTAATAACCCGTCACGTGTGTGTGTGTGTTAATAACCCGTCACGTGTGTGTATTAATAACCCGTCACGTGTGTGTGTTAATAACCCGCCACGTGTGTATAAATAACCCGTCACGTGTGTGTGTTAATAACCCGCCACGTGTGTGTGTTAATAACCCGTCACGTGTGTATAAACAGCTGTAGATCACTGACCCGGCTGTCTGTCTGAACAGCAGCGGGCTGAAGCTCTCGGCGAGGTTTCGGGGGCTCAGCTGGTTCCTGGAGCCGTGCAGGCACAGTCGGGCCAGGTGTCTAACCACGCTGAGCAAGGTCAGCCCATACTGGGCGGGGCAAGTTGGCGAGCTGGCCACGCTCCGCAGCAACTGGGCGCACTCCTCTAGGTCTCTGACCTCTGAAAGCAGGAACAGGAAACAGGACAGAAGTGTGAACAAACTACCAGATGCGGTGTGAAAGAGGGAGACGGGGGCGGGATCGTGGGGCTTCTTCTGACCTTGAACGGCGTGGATCATGTCGGCCTGCAGCGAGGCTGGCAGGACGGGACCGGGGAGATCCTGCAGGAACCGCACCACCCCGTCACACAGGGACGGGGCCTCCAGCTGCTCCAGGTCTGAAAACAAACACATCAGTTTAAGCAGAGATTTCACGATGCAGTCGTTCTGTAATTCACAGGTGAAAACACGCCCTCCTCACCTGCGTCTGCGAGCTGCTGCGTGTCCACTCCGCCGCCGCTGAGGCTGCGATACAGGCCGGGGCTGTCCAAACCTGCAGCAACACACGCATGTTACAAACACCAGCTGAAGACTTCGTCAGATCAATATTTCAAACTTCACACTCAGTTTGCTTTATGTTCAACCTGACATGAGGAACATAGTTTAGAGAGAAGTATTATAAGCTCCTAAACTGAAGCTGGGTCTAATGAAGTGTCCACAAATGCATTTCTGACAACTCTGCAGAACTGTGAACAAGTTCCTACAGACTGAAAGTCACGAAGCTTCAAATGTTCAGTTTAAATGCTGGAAAACACCAACGCAGTGACATCAGAGTGAAGGAAGAAAAGGTCAGAATAAAGCTGTGAATGCATCTGAAGGGTTAGTGTGCCGTTTGCAGATGTAGGCGTCTCGAAGCTTCAGAAGAACAACAAAGATAAACTCTGAAACCAGACGCAGAGACGGGAACTGGTTGGAAATCCACGTCAGTGTGTTCGGTACCTTTGGTCTCTATGGCCTCCATCAGTCTGCTGAGGAGGGGCGGGGCCGTGTCCGGGGGTCCGAACTGCTCGGGGAGGTCCGGCAGCACGAGACCTGAAGAAGAACAAACAGCACACGCAAGATTTCAACTCAAAAGTCAAAGTAATAAGATTCATAACGAGACATTGATCTCCCTCCCTTAACCTTTATGATGTCATAAAGTATACAAGGAAACCGGGGGGGGACTAAAATTATGGAGGAGGAAATGAGAGCATATAACAGCTTTTACTTTGAAAGGATGTAGGCAACAGGAAGCTGAGTGAGCAAAACAGTTCTGTGAAACACGCAGGTAACAACAATAATCAGGATTCTGCTGCCAGCAGCTTTAACCACAGCGCGCACAAACACACAGCGCGCACACACACTTCCTGTGCTCTGTGAGGCGGGTGGCAGCAGATCTGTTCACTCAGCAACCGCAGCCCTGACTCAACCCGAGCTGTGTGTGTGTGTGTGTGTGTGTGTGTGTGTGTGTGTGTGTCTCTGAGGAGTGTATCAGGACGTGAGCGTCTCTAATCTGCTCGAGTCTTCTCAGGCTCTAGCTTGCAGGTGCAGGGTCGTCACACACACAGGTGTGTGCTGTTGCTCTGTTGAGGAAGCAGCTGAAGGAACCTGAATCACTGAGCGAGCGATCGGGCTGAAACCTTTCAGTTTCTTCAGGGCAGAGCGACAAAAACAAGTTTCAGTGTCGGTTTACAGATTTCACGGCTCCCTCTTTCAGGCTTTCGGCTGGTCCCAGATCAGAATCTGTTCTGGCTCCATGTGACGGCGAGCATCACGTCTACCTCTAACTGAAGGTTTAAGGAAGCTAACGTGTTCCGTGACCGTGGCGTTTGGATGTTGTGCAGAGTGGTTGCTGTGGTAACAGCTGACAGGGATCAGGCTGTTTCAGATTCTTAGTTGTTGAGTTTGCAGTTGTGAGATCACGAAGCTGGGATCGGAGCACTGCACCCGCAGGAGGCGACGCCTGTGTGACGCTTCCCTGCCGACCTCCTCGACCCGCCCGAGGAAACAATATAAACAAGAAATAGCAATAATTTACATTTTTATTTACTCGCTTTATTATTTACTGTCTTCATTCTCTTGCCGTCTTCCCGTGCATCGTTTTAATCAGATCTGCTGCACAGCTGATCGTCTCTGAATCTGCATTTTTACGCCAGCTTTTCTTCTGTCTTCTATAAAATCAGCAGAAAATACATGATGTGTTTGTTTTAGCAGCCTGATGTTTCTCATCTACATCGCTGTGCTCACTGGTTCATAAACTGGGGAACTGGTTTCTGCTGCTGTGCTGGGATGTTGGGACGGCTGACGCTCGAGCTCAGTCTGCTTTTAAAACATAAGCACTTCCTCTCAGAGCGCTTTTATACAACCCTGACACCAGGAGGACGGCTCCACATCGTGTCATGCAGGCACGTCGGCCTCTTTATTTGGCCTGACGTATATGACAAAATTCAATAACATGTTTAAAAAATGGAAAAGGGTGGAGTGCCCACTCCGGGTCGGGGATGAGTTCCTGCCCCAAGTGGAGGAGTTCAAGTATCTCGGGGTCTTGTTCGCGAGTGATGGGAGAAGGGAGCCGGAGATCGACAGACGGATTGGGGCTGCAGCTGCAGTAATGCGGACGCTGCACCGGTCCGTCGTGGTGAAGAGGGAGCTGAGTGTAAAAGCGAAGCTCTCAATTTACCGGTCGATCTACGTCCCTACCCTCACCTATGGCCACGAGCTGTGGGTAGTGACCGAAAGAACGAGATCGCGGATACAAGCGGCAGAAATGAGCTTCCTCCGAAGGGTGGCTGGCCTCTCCCTTAGAGATAGGGTGAGAAGTTCGGCCATCCGGGAGGGGCTCAGAGTAGAGCAGCTGCTCCTCCACATCGAAAGGAGCCAGCTGAGGTGGTTCGGGCATCTGACAAGGATGCCCCCTGGGCGCCTCCTGGGTGAGGTGTTCCAGGCATGTCCCACCGGGAGGAGGCCCCGGGGCAGACCCAGGACACGCTGGAGAGATTATATCTGTCGGCTGGCCTGGGAACGCCTTGGTGTTCCCCCAGATAAGCTGGAGGAGGTGGCTGGGGAGAGGGAGGTCTGGGCCTCTTTGCTTAGGCTGCTGCCCCCGCGACCCGGCCTCGGATAAAGCGGATGAAGATGGATGATGTTTAAAAAAAAAAACACGTTTAACAGTTTCAAAAAAACAAAAAACAACTCTAGAAGCAAACGAGCTGGTTTGAAGCAAACTAGTCACACAGTTGAACCAAAGTGGAGTCGAAACCTGTAATCTACGACTTCTGTTTGCAGCTTCGTCACTCGTATCAAACACCAGACAAGTCCTGTGTGAACGACTACATGACAGATAATTAGGATGGTCCATGGTTGCTGTTCAGGTTTTAAAAGTTGGACAAGTTTCAGCAGGATCGGACGTGGGTAACAAACTACAAGCATCTGAGCGACTTTACTCACCCTCTGACTCCGAGTCGGCCCTCACCGACGCTGCAGATGGGGGCCTGGGTGGGCGGGGCTTCGGGGTGGGTGGAGACATCCGCTTCCTGCCGACAAACTCCACATACGTTCCCGGGAAGTCGCCTTTTTCCTGTCGTACACGAATCGAAGATCGCAGATGTGAGAATCATATAAAGTCAGTAACGATCATTTTTTGGAGGCTAGTTTGGGTCACACAGCAGAAACGCTACAAGCGTTCCCGTTAATCCCACCATCATTCTAACAGACTGGACCGAACGTGAAGGTCGGAAAACCTGAGCTCCTCGCTCTGACCCCCTCGGTGTGGGGTCGGAGCGAGGAGGATGTGGGATGCAGAGCTGTTTGTGGAGTTTCGTGATGACGGAGCCGTGCAGCTACGCCGCTCCTCCACTTTTACTTCAGCTTCGTTTTCTCTTTGCATCACCGAAAAGAAGCCGAGAGGAAACGCAAGTAAAATATCTCACTTTGACGAGTCAACACGGAGCATTTCCTCCATCACATGTGCTAATAGAGCGAGTGCTTCACTGACTGCAGGATTTATTGGAAGCGCTGCTGCAGGAGTTGTGACTGAACGAGCTGGACCAGGGTTCAGTCTGCACAGCAGCTTTTAAATGAACAAAGACGCCCAGACTGAGCTCTGCCTCACATCTCTGTGCGCTACAGGTTATTAGCCTATCACAGAGCTTCCACTGCTGTAACCTTTGATGTCACCACATCAGCTCTTTCACAGAGACGGCCAGCAGAGCCAAAAAGACTCCAAAATAAAGACTAAGAACTTCTATTACTTTCTTCTGCTAAAAGAAGAGCTTCCTGTGACGGGAGAGGTTCGTGCGGTCTGAAAGCACTTCCTGTCTCTGCTGCGGCATCGTACCTGTGTGGTTTCGTTGAAACCAGGCAGCCAGCCGATTTCCGACGGCCGTTCTTCGGCTCCGTTGGTGCAGCCGAGCGCCAGCAGCGCCCCCTTAGTGACCAGCAGCACGTCCCCGACGTGCAGGTCGATGTCCTCCTCCCTCTCCTTCTTGTAGTCGTAGAGCGCTCGGTACTGAAAGCCCTCCGAGCTCATCCTGACTCAAGTATGGCTTCACGAAAACTAACAAAACAGCTCTGAGTGAAAAAATATGAACATAGGTTTGAGTCCGTGTCCTGAGGGGGTCTAAAGAGGAGAATCCACGTGGACGCGCGTCTCCCCTGTCTCCATGTTGGTCCGCCACAGTCCTGTCATCCCTCCAGGCCGAGCCGCAGCCGCTCGATCAGCGCGTCCTCGCGGTTCATGAACAGCAGTCTCAGCAGAGGTAGCGGCCACATCTGTGGAGGCGACGGGTCACCTGAGAGACGAGAGGTCAAAGGTTACATATGAGTGTGAGGAACGCGATGCGGCAGAAGACGCTTTCATCATTTAACGAGCAAAAGCTCCAAAACAAAAATGCTTTTTCTACACAGTCTGTACCTAATAAACTGCTCCCCGAGCGTTTATTCAACCTTTAAAACGAGGAAGAACCAACTTCCTGTCAGTTTATTCGTTGGTTCTGCTGCAGTGCTGGGTTTCCCCCAGGAAGCAGCTCAGCCACCACAGCGAGCCGCTGTCATTCCCGCTGCCTCGGATCTCAGAGTCCGTCGGAAAACATCAGCACTTAAACACAAAGCTTCAGATCTTCATGAATATCCTCGTGTCTTCATGATGCTCTCCGTTAGTGCGCAGCCAGGAGAACTCACTGTGGGTTATTTTAATAACCAACCGTTTAAATCAGGGCTGTCAAACATGCAGAAACAGGACACACATGAAGTGACTTCCTGTCCTTTAAATGACTTCATATGAAGGCAACATGAACAGTGTTACAGACGTGTGAGGGATGTCAAACTAATGCGCACACGCATGTCTGCAGTTTGTTACACAGGAACACACTGACAGCTGCCACGTGTGCGCAGAGAGTGTGTCTGATGGTTCAATGAAAGGATTCAGTCAAGTTTGCAGTTTTGCTTTTCATACAATATTAGAAATTTAAAAAAAAACAAAACTACATTTCCTGGAGTTTCCCTGTTTGGTTTGTACTGCTTGAACACTGAGCTGTGCTCACATGACACCACAGTGCGAGCAGTGGCTCACAGCTCGTTTACGTTATGATCTACACGGTTGTTTTTTGGGTGTTTTATTTAAAAATATAATTTATGTTTTTATGATGTAAATAATATAATATGCAAGTTATTCCAATCCTATTAATAAAAGAAAACGGTACAAAGACAATGAGACATTTTTAAGTTCTGTAACACGTTTCACCGAAGCTGTGAGCATCAGACGTGACTCCACGCCACGAGCCTCAGAAACCTCCGAGTGCTTCAGCGAGTCACAGCCGGCTGCAGTTTTGTGCTTAAACACAGACTCTCTCTGAAAAAGACACCAGAGCAGGTCGAGCATCACCTGCCTCCTCACACCGGCACCGCCTGATGGAGCAGATGGTTCAGCTTTAATGAGGCCTTCACCCAACCCCCACCCCGTCAGGGACGCTGGCTGTGAACTGAGTGCTGATGACCTGCAGCATCCATCACTTCCACCCAGACCTCAGACTTTGATTGGTCAGACTGGAGGACAGGTGCATCGGCTGCGGTCAGAGAAGGCGGCGCCATGCGTGAACACCATCATTAAGGCCATCACCAGACCATCAAAATAAAAGCTTTCAGATAAAAGCTGCTGCTGACAGCTCCTGTTATAACTCAGACACTCCAGGTCTTCATCAGGCGCCTCATCATCATCATCATCGCTATAATTAATTCTTTTTTTCGAGGATTTCACAACTTTTCTCATTTCTGAAGAATGTGGATGTATAACAGTAAAAATGAGACAACATTGTTATTATGCAAACAAAGCCTCATTTTCCACAGTGGTTCACCTTTATGTTTATTTATGAATCACGTGACAAAAATCATCTGAGGATTACTATTATTATTACTATTATTATTATTGTTGTTGTTAAGCTGTAAATAACTGTAGCTTAAATCCAACCACAGAAATGAAACGTGTTTAGTTTTTGATCATTTAAATGTAAAAATCGCCTCCAGTTAATCCACAAACTGCGTTCTGTTCACAGACGTTTATAATGATCACGTGATTCGGAGCTGGAGAGCTCAAATTTTAATTTTGAACTTCGGAATTTGTGAAAAATATTTCTGGCATTAAATCCTAACATAAAACATGAAAATAAGAACTGAGAATAATAAACTGGGACAACAATGAGTTACACGCCTGTGGATGCTGCACAACACTTTAACAACATCAGCAGAAGAAGTCCCTGCTGACGTTTAACAGTCAGACACTGAACCAATAATCAGAAACAGATTTGATGTCTTTAGTTTCCCGTGTGGCTGAAAAAGGCTCACTCCGAAAACACAAAGCCCGAAACTGAGGAGCTGGAATCTGAATTTCGCCAATTTCTCTTCAATCATTAATCGACCGATAAATTTTTTTTTTTTAAAGTCGTTTAACGAATTTTAATTAGTTCAGGTTCAAGCGGACATGCGTTAAGATTTAATTTAAATAAACTGGAATTTCTGGATAAATTGACGTATAAATGAAAAAGCGACGAAATTTAAAAATGCTAATAATTATAAAATACACACAATATACAAAAATACAAACATACACACCAAACAGAGAACATTTGTCGGGTTTTAAAGGTACTTTCGTCACTCAAAGAGCAGAAAAGGAAGAAAAACCCACTTTAAGGGGACTTTCCACCTCGCGGGGTTTATCCCACAGAGCCTAAAACCAAACACTTTGACTTTATTTTAGCCACATGAAATCTTAATCGATACAGAGTTTAAGTAAAGCTCCCAGAAGCTGTAAAACAGCATCAGGAGCAGCTTTCAGACGATGGATCCCCTCAGGAAACGGGAAACGACAATGCATGCCAGCGCTAGCTTAGCCACCTAGCTTCAGACGCTCAAACGTCTCACCTTTATTTCTTGATGTTTCACCAATAAAAGCCTCCAACAGCACGAGCAGCGGGCGCCATGACGAAGCAGTGAGGGCACACGACCTCCTGATGGAGTTCAAAGCTGAGACGTGCCGCTGTTTTATCGATTATTTCCCAGATGAAGACACTCGTGCTTCGTCCGTCTGTATTACAGCAGGGAGACAGGTGTCAAGTGCGCGTGACAGACAGAGGTTCCGGTACGGGCTTTCAAAATAAAAGGGACTTTTAATTTTACAGCGCGAAGCATCGGCGTAAAAGTTCAATTTAACCGTAAATGCTTCGTTTTCAGGATAATAGTGTTTATCAGAATCCAAAATCTAAATGTTAAAGTTATTTATTTTCTGCTTAATGTATCAAATATGTGTGTTTCTTTTAAATAAAACAAGCGATCAAAATGTTACATTTCCGAATGTCTTTCACAATAAACCTGAGGATACGAACGTGCTTAAAAATCAATAGTGCTAATTTCAAGCAAGTGAGACGTTAAGCAAACCGAAGATAGTCACGTATTCTGCGTTTCCTTTATTATTGCATCATATATTTGAGGCGTTAATGAGCCAGAAACACGGATTGAAGATCTGACAAGCGATTAAAGCTGAAAACGGGGGCTGGGTGCTTACGTCACATCCGGTAACCCAGATATTTTTTTAACGCAGTGTGCAGCGAGCCCACAGCAACAAAAGAGTGTGTGTGAGAGGGATGGGGGTTGTACTGTATTCATGCTGCACTCATTCATTCAGGCTGCTCGGTGTGTGTGTGTGTGTGTGAGAGACTCCAGCATCATGTGACTGCTGCAGCTTTTCCAGAACAGTCACATCACATCACATGCAGCAACTCCAGACACTTATTACAAATATTAAAAAAGCTTTATTGGCATCAGAGAAGGATGACAAACATCAGTATGAAAACACTTTACAAACGCACACACAACACACAAATCCAGCTGGAGCACCCCCCTCCCCCCAGCTCATGAATAGTTCAGTAGATTTGAATAAAATATAAATGGGTTTCTGCCCTTGAAGCATTTGATGAAGAGGAAAAACAGCTTTAGCTTAACTTAGATATATTTTTACATCCTGTGTGGACGCAGCGCACAGCTGCAACAGCTCCTGATCACATATTACTGTTTGACACAGGTCAGGCTTACTGGTGGAAACTGGGTTTGATCTGCTCATAAAGCCAGTATGGCAGAACACTTGATGAATAATCGCCTTGTTTCCTTCAGAGAAAGCCTGAACGGTGGATAAATGGCAGCGTGGATTTGCTGTTTGATGAGCAGATTTCATTCACTATCACACAGCCTCGCTCTGAGCGTGCACTCTGTAACACCAACTGTTCTTTTTAATGTGCTCTGTGAGGGTTTTGTTAACGGACGCTGGTTTATTTGAAGACAGAGCAGAATGCTAACTTGATTTTTCTTGGAGCTTCTTCATCTTCATCAACAGTTTCCAGCTACAACCTGATGTGAACAGCTGATAAACATCAGCTGGATTATGTCTGCATCTCTAAAACAAGAATGTTAGCTATGGCAGAAAGCTTGCTGTAACACAGCGCGTCTCCCTGAGTGGGTCTGATCGTTTCACTCTCACTGTTGCTTCCTTTTATCACTTTTACGGTGCTGATTCTTATCAGGACTCACACTGTGACTCACACTGATGCCGGCCGGCCGAGCTGCAGGTTAAACCACAGTGACAAAGAATAAGACCGAAGCTGCCCCCGCAGATGTCACTGCAGCCTCCGTCTAAGCTGCGACGTCTGCAGAAACCCAAGCGAGTGCAGCAGGGGGCGCTCTACATGCTGAAGACGTTTCCTAGCCGGCGCACCGACAGGTCGATCCTCCCCGACAGCCGCAGCTCCTCCTTCAGGAAGCGCCCCACCTGCTCGGAGTGCAGCACGTCGCAGAACACCCAGATCTCGCCGCGCTCGCGCTGGATGTTGGCGTTACACGACGGCAGGCAGGAAGTTCGCGCCAAGCGGCTCAGAGTTCGCCACACCTGCGGGGAGGAGGAGCAAACTCCACGTAAACAGTGTGACAACATCAAACAGCTGTTTGTATTTTCCGTCTCTGTTGCTGAGCAGACTTATTTCTGTGGGACGTTAAAATGTGACGAGCTGTGGAAACAAGGTGAAGGTCGGACACTCCGATAAGGATCAGCAGACACAGCACGCAGGAAGAAAGCACACGCCGGCGCCGTCCACGCTGGCGCCGTCCACAGGTAACATTAACCAGGAGCAGACTCACAGTCCTCGTGCCCGCTTTAACATTTAAAGCGTGAAGATTGTGGAGGCTTAGAAACTGCATCTCTGATAAAGCACGTCTGACTCACACACTCGTTATTTCATGGCGAGACGTCAGTGGAAAACCTGGAAGCTGCGAATCTTTGGCGTTTTTCTCTGAGAGCCAACAAATTATTAACTTTGACCAGCAAATAAAGTTTTCTTTCTGTGGCTTCGTTCTAATATTTAACGTGTGTGTGACACTCACACCTGGTGATTACCACGAACGGTCCCGATGATTAAATATTCCACAGTCACTGATTATTAAAGCCTGTTTGTGTTTGGTTGTTTTTGTAACGCACTGTTATGGCTGAAGGTGGCAGCGATGCACCTACAAGCTGTCTGAACAGCAAGAATGCGAGAGAAGTACTCGGACTCGTGACGATTTATCAATCGCCGCCGCCGCCAGCATTCGTACGTGTGAGGTTTCCCGTGCGTGCTGTGAACGCAGGTGCAGCAGATGTGATGTCACAGCTGCAGATTCACAGATGTTTCAGACGGACACGCTGCTGGAAGCGACCGCTCCCACTGTAACTTCATCTGCACCCACACACTGCAGCGTTTATTTCTACCATGCAACACCTGAAGTTCAGAGGAAGACTGCAATGAGTCCAGTAGAACACGCAACAACCAATACAGCGAGTGTGAAGTCACGGCGCCGCCATCATTAAAGAAACGTCTCTGAGGAAGAGTCGAGGAGTTCTCGTTACACATCGCCCTGCGCTTCTACTCGAAACCACCTGTAAACACAAACATCAACATCCTGCAGTTCCTCTAACACCCAGCAGGGGCAGCAGTGAGTCAGTCCCCATAGACGCCCATGTTAAAACTTCACAGTGTGTTTCCAGCCTGATAAACAAACTGGTCTCTGTGGATAATTTCCTCCTTCACAACAGCTGTAGAGGTGAGCATGCTTTAATAACAGACCTGTTCTAGTAAGACTTAAACATTTTATTATTTTATGTTAATAATATTATATTATTAAGACAAAACGCCAAAACACAAACTTAACAATGTGGTGTATGCTGTACAGTGCAGCGAGGAATGCTCAGACCTCTACATTGGAGAGACCAAACAGCCACTTCACAAGCGCATGGCACAACACAGAAGAGCCACCTCCACAGGACAAGACTCAGCAGTCCATCTGCATCTTAAGGATAAAGGTCACTCTTTCGAGGATGCCAATGTTCACATTTTGGACAGAGAGGACAGATGGTTTGAAAGAGGAGTGAAAGAAGCATCTATGTCCACTGTGAGCGACCATCTTTGAACAGAGGCGGGGCTTACGACACCAACTCTCTGCCATCTATAATCCAGTTTTGAGATCCTTCCCAGACGCCTTAACGCCCACTCACATCCTGGGCCATCTGACCTCAGGAATTCGCATGATAAGGTGGGGCCAGGTTTCACAATGAACACACCCGAAACTCTGGCTGATTGGGACCCACGCCCAGTTTCCCACCTTGGCTCAGGCGATTAGAGGATCATCAGGGGGTCCTTTTGTCCCTCTGTGGGGGGAAACTCCCACTAGGTTTATATCTGGGACTCTCCACCATTTGACCTTAGAACTGAAGAAGCTTCTCGGATGAGAGGTGAAACGTCTTCAAGCAACTTAAAGAAGTCCAGACGCTTTTCTTTGCAGCTCCTTTGACTACAATGACCTGGATGACTGAGAACCTTCACAGACATATTATATTATTGTTTTGTTTACTTTTATGTTCCCTGCTGCTAAACTAATCTCCCCTTGTGGGACAATAAAGAATTTGAATTGAATTGACTATGTGCACGTTAGCATATGCTACTTCCGGTGTGGAAACTCCTGTGGGGAGCTTTGTTTCCGGTGTCCTATTCGCGCCTGGTTTACGGTCCAAAACAAGTTAAGCAAATGAATGAATCAAGCGGCGATTTACATTTCTATAGATGTCTCGGGCATTTACCCAACATATCTGTAAATGATGTTCATCGACTTGTCGATATTTTCCCCCGCGCCTCAGAGCAAAAGAGAAAATGGATTCAAATGTTATATCTCTCAGCTGTCCCTCGTTTATCGCGGGTGTTATGTTCTACAAATAACCAGCGAGAGGTGAAATCAAGGAGCCGATTTTATTTTTGACGGTGCAAAACGTTTGGTGGACATCGTGGACATACAGCACTGCACTGCAGAGTCACACTGCTAGCATCGATGCAGCGATTCTGGACTGTACAGGAGAGACGGAGGAGATCGTCTGCAGCGATCAGGACGGAGGACACAATGTGACATAAAAAAAAAGCAGCAAACTTGCACTAAAAACTCAGTGAAACAGCGAGGTGAAAGGTGAAGCGCGTTATAGCGAGGGACCGCTGTAATTTTGAAGGTAAGTCACAACATACCCTTCCTACATACTAATGTATAGAAACCGTTACAATCATTCATTTTTTGTGTGGCTTTTTTCACGGTTTGTTAACATGCTGTGTAGGTGTGTACTTGACTAGCTGATATCAACATAACGGGGAAACATCTGGTTTGACTGTTCTTCACCTGTAGTTTGAATGCTGAACATTTGCCTGTTTAGATCATGAGACCAGTCACTACACAGAGATGTGCTTCTGCATGTGGACGATGTGTCTTCTGCTGCAGTGATGCAGTTCTGCTTGTGTTGAGTGATGTAAACAGCTGATGATCTAAACGCTTTAAACGTCAAAATTGATCATTAGATTTTTTATGACACAGCAGCGGTGAGTGTTCCCACCTTCTCTTTGTAACTTAACGCCATCTTTCCGTTTTAGAGTTTTGGACATGATTGTGGAGGATATATCTTTGCAGTAGTGATTGACCGCAAAGTAAAGCTACCGGAAATGTACAACCCCACATCCGGTCTCAAACCAGGAAGTTAGCATTGTCTCGTGCACAGGGTCTATTGGGGGCGTGGCCTCTTTGACTGACAGCTAGCTGTCTGCTAGCTTCACCTGAACTGGGCCTCTGCAATGTGTTTGTTTGCTTAATGACATCATGTGACCAATAACATGGCTGCTGTGAGGTCAGTGCACTGACCCCAGGAAGGCTGGCTGAGTTTTACTCAGAGACATTCTGGGACTTTGAGTGAATGTTACTGAGCGCTGATTAGCAGGTGTGTGCCTGTGCACTCCACCGTCTCACGTCTGGCTCCAGTCTGTGGTTTTTCCTCACTCTTAACATCTTCATCAGCCTTCAAACAAAATTTTAAAACATTGTAAAGCTTCACAGTTTCTACAACATTCCACCGACCTCCTCGATGTCTCTCGCTGCTCCGCAGTTCAGCTCACCGATCACCCATTTGGCCCTCTGGCGGAGGTGGAGCCCGTGGACGGAGACGGCGTGGTGAAACTGTTTGGACAACGACTGCGAGCTCTGCTGCAGGACGCCTCTCTGCGTGAAGACGCTCCACCTGCTCCGCCTGACCTCCGAGCCGGTGCAAAGGGCACCATCTTTGTCCTTGTGTGGCTGCTTCTCAGGTCTGTTGTTAGGAGACACAGGGTGGAGATCACAGTGGGTTTCTGGGTCACCATCTCTGGGTCTCACCTCTGCTGCTGGTGAATCATCCAAACACGTGACGACAGGAGCTGGTCTCGCAGGTCTGATGGGCAGGCGGCAGTCTCCGGTGAGCGTGGGGAACCACGGCGTGAAGGCCGGAGGAGCACGGAGAGGGAACGGCTCCAGGAGCTTCTGCGTAGTCTCCAACAGTGAGCCGAGCTCATCAGCTGATCCAGGCTGATAGTGCAGGACTACATCCCCCATACAGGCGGACGGGGTCAGGGGACCGGCGGCAACACCCTCCTCCTCACCATCATCATCTTCCTCTTTGTGACGTCAGTCCAGGCAGACATGAAGCACGTTTCATTCAGACCGACAGCCCGTTAACGTCATCAAGTGGTGAAAGGATTAACTGTTAAAAATGCTCAGCAGAAACTATACTGCGCATGCTCCAGAGTTCACATTTCTACACACGCTGACAGAAGCATTCACACTACACAGCATCCCGACCGGAAATGTCACATTCAAACAAATCTTTACCGACTCCGTGACTTTTGACGTTTGTGGCTTTAAAGTCAACTCAGGCTCAGCTCGCGCTCAGGTACCAAACTTCCCTCGAGCACCGGGGGCTAATGTTTTTAGCCTCTGCTGCTAGCTCACGTTAGCTACCGGGCTGACCGGCGAGCAGAGTCGGTATTTACCGGCGGGCCTCTCCGAGCTCACAGGTGATGACTCTAGCCCACCTCCACACCTCAGACCCGCGTGCCTCCATCAAGCAGCCGCGAACCACTCCAGGAAGCTAACATGGACGGTGTCGAGCAAATATCGCTCCAACTCTCGCGATATTGATGTAACGCTGATACGGAAGTCATTTTAAGTTGAAAACGTGTCTTTTTTACAGTCGTTGATTTTCATCAAAGTTTGATATCATAAACAGTAACATCTGGAAACATCTGCTCATCATCCACAAAGGCAGAAACATCCAAAGAAGAGCTTCAGGGAGCCCGGAGAAGTTTGTGCTGTGAGCTGCGCAGAGCTCGCAGCATTTCCATGTATCTATTCGCATTTTCCTGCAAACGATGGAGAAACGATGGTTGTTCAGTTGCATAAAAATAGCAAAGAGTGGAAAAAACTTTTTAAACTTTTGCCATAAATTCAAAAATAAATTATCACTATCAAATTTGTCTTTCAGGCTTTTTCTCATTCTTAATTGTAAAACTCGCTCTGCAGAAATCATTTAAAGAAAAGGTTCCTGCTGATTTCTACACTACACATCAACCAGTTCATGATCACCTGATTTCAGAACAGCTGTGATTCACTTTACGTGACATCACTCATACTTGCCGGTGAGCTCCGGTTACCGTTTCCAGCAGTAGATGCAGGTCTGAAGCTACAGGCTGCTCAGCACTGTGATGTTTAGTCTTTCATCAAACACAAATAAAAACATCCTGCAAAGTACAAAGTAGTCTCATTTAACACTTTTAAACATTTCAGATTTCCTTCTGAATCTCTGCCTTAAAATATGTAAATAAAAAATATATACATTTCCTGCCAGCATTCTCTGACTTGACCTTAGAGCACACGTGTCAAACTCCAGGCCTAGGGGGCCGGTGTCCTGCAGGCTTTAGATGTGTCCTTGATCCAACACGGCTGATTTAAATGACTAAGTGACCTCCAGAGGCCTGGTAATGAATCATTTGATTCAGGTGTGTTGGCCCAGGGTGAGACCTAAAACCTGCAGGACACAGACCCTCGAGGGCTGGAGTTGCCCACCCCTGGGCTTAAGTAACAAGCTGAACATGTGTTCTGAGCACGCTCAGAAAACAACAGAACTGGAGCACAAAGTTCGAACCTCCAGGTGAAGCAGGAGAAGAACGAGGTCGACTCACACAGGAAGTTCATCAATAGGACATTTTATTTCATACGTCTGTTGTCTTTATTCAAATTACAGTAATATACTTGCTGAGATGACCACCGGCTGCAGCCCGGACAGCTAAAACTCACAGCTGTACTACTAGAAGCAAACTTAAATCAGTTTTTAAAATTATTTCGCAACAGGGGGGAAAAAAAAAAAAAAAAAAAGCAGGTATGCCAGGAGACGTGTGGTGTTGGCGGTGACGTCAGGTCTGTTTTAGTGCTGTGGTCTTTAAAAAAAGAAAAAAAAAAAGAGAGAGAAAGGAAACAGAAGAGGAAGGAGGAAGCCTGCGTTTGCGTTGTACATGTGGTAAAGGAGCAGAATTATGGCACATTTGGTCCACGTTGGTAGTTTTATTCTCTCGATTTCAAACATGTAAGAAACAAAAAGAAGAACAGATCAGAGTTTACATGTTTCTGCAGCACAGCATTAAAGACAGCATACTGAAAACACGACTGTAGGGGGCGCCCTCTTTAAAATCTGGATTCAGCCAATCGTTTGTCTCTATTCATCATCATCATCATCATTATCAGAAGAAGGATTAGAATGGTCTTTCCATCCAAAATGACTGGGGGGGAGGTGGGGGTGGGTGGAGCTTCGTGGATGATGGACGGGGATGCTTCGGACATTCACAGGAAGTAGTCGGGAGTGCGTCTGGTCACATGGGGCTCACCACGGCGAGGGGCGGGGTCAAACTGAAGGCTGAGGAGACAGAAGAAACCTCGTTAGTGACGACTTCCTTTAAGTCGAGTGAGGTTAGATTAGTTAAACCTTAGCTTCTGTATCCATGGTAACCAAGACAGTCATGTAATTTTAGCAGATGAGACCTAGACTCAGACTGTACATAAAAGATGGTCAGAGTGATGTAAAGCCTTGACCTGGCGTTTTAAAATCAGATGATAAGGAGCGAGCCGTGGAGCTGCTTGTCTGTCACAATGAAGCCCCGCCCCTAAGCCCTCCCCCTTTATGGATGTTTCAACTGTAACAGGACCAAAACTTCCAGAATAACTACATTTTATTCAGACCAAAAACTCATCAGGTGAGTTTACTGAGCTCAGCTCATGTCAACCTTCAGGAGTCGCCCCCTGCTGGCAGCTGTCAGTGTGTCCCTGAATGAAACTGAATGTGTGCTCTGATGTTTCTGACTCGTTACGCAGAAGCAGTCTGAGTATTCATGCTAAACTTATTATATGAAAGAAGAGAAACATTAAAAGGAATCTGGGGATTCGTGATGTTTAGTGTCCAACCCTCAGGGTCCCCACACGGCTCCGTGTGTTTTACATGGATGTATTCATATTTAACCTCAGCACCGTTCGGCCTCTCATATGATGTGAACGCATTCTTCGTACTTACAAAGAATATTTCAGAGTGTCGTCCAGTTCCATGATGGCCGCCTGGTTTCCACAGCGGTAGCAGTAGTTTGGAGCACTGAAGATGGTCACCACGTTCTTGTCATGGCCCCAGTTGTAGCCCTGCAGGAACAAACATGTCAGTTAGACTGGGACACCTCTGATCAACAGGGGGCGCTACTGAGCTGAACGAGCAGGGCTCCATGGGCTCAAGAACAAGTTTCATTTCTTTGTTTTTGACGTTTCACCGCTGCGGTCGTGAAATGTTTTTGAGTGAGAATCAGCCAGTCTTTAACCGACCAATCAGCACAGAGTAGCAGAGATATTTTACTCTGAAGGACGAAATAGTCTGTGAGAAGAAGAAAAAAGGACTACAAAGTTATATTTCACTTCAGACACATGAAATTGTCAAGTTAACCGTGAACTGAATGGCGTGCTAACATCAACAGGAACGGCTCTCGCAGATCAGTTCAGGAAAACTGACGAGAACTTTGTCATTTTAACATTTCCAGTGAGAATAACGGTCAAACCAGCTCGATCTGTGGGCGCGGCGCGTCCTCAGCCGCCTGTGATCGGAGCTTTCCTTCAGCTGCAGATGAAGTTCGTGCAGCTGCTTGGCGAATCTTCTGAACAGTGAACTGAACCTCCGTGGGAGTGAAACTGGGACACCAGGGAGGAGATGAGGAGCCTGCTCCAACTTCATGTTGTTGCCATGGAAACCAGAGGATTTTTTATAGGACCCTTCAGTCCACTGGCTGTGTGAACACGTGTGCCAGGTTTAACATAAAAATAACAGGACATGTGAGCGCCGGTCTGTGGGCTCATCACGACAAACCTGCAGCAGCGTGGGTTTCTGAAGCTCATCATCATGACATCAGAGGACAAACAGGTCACCTGACCAGGATAACGAGGTCACCTGACCCAAAATAAAGTGTTTTGTTTTTTTCCTTCTAATCTGAATCATCTCTGCATATAAACAGGCTGCTAACAGGTTGGATTTCCTTCTTTTACGCAGCCAGATTTGTTTTTTTTAAAGCGAACCCCCGAGGAGATTTTCTACAAACAAATATTCATACTCATTCTTTGGTTAAACAGCACAATATTTTCACATAAAAGTGACACCGTGCTGTGAAAAAGTGTCCAAAATACCTCCATGACCAGCTGATGGGCGCGAGACACCAGAGTGAGTCCGTTGGCATGATTGAAGGTTTCAGAGATGTCCTGACCGAAGGTGTAGCCGGCACCTCGGGGAGAGATCCCCCACCCGCCGCGGTCATCGGGGTCCGACCACAGCAGGTCACACATCGGGCCCTGAAACAGAAGCCAACAGCTCAGGTAAACTGCACAGTTCAGAATCCTAAATATAAACCTGATAAATGACGCTTAGAGTTTAAACTAGAAGCACAGATCGTAACTGCACTGTACGCACAAACTCATGATGGACACCAGATGTTATTGAAGGTTTGACTGGTGTTGCAGAGCTTTGCAGAGCACTGATTGTTTTTAATAAACTGCTCTCCTGTTCTTGCTTTGGTGACAATTTTGTACATAAAGCAGTAAAATTACTACGTGTGAACAGATGAGTTGTGTCTGTAGTTTTTAATGACACAATCAGGTCTAAGCCTCGGCTCTGGCTCCTCTGCAGCTCACGAATGAGTGTCAGCATCGAGCCGGCCGACGCGTTTGTTCTGCCCATTTATCACCACAAACTGCTGTGGTGCCAAACATGGATCAGTGTGAAAATAAAAGCTCCACAGAGGCCGTCTCTCAAACAACCGACGGGCTTTTGTTTAAAAAGTATTTCTGTTTCCATCCCTGACAATCTGAAAGCTGACCTGTGTGTGTGTGTGTGTGTGTGTGTGTGTGTGTGTGTGTGTGTGTGTACCTCATGTGGAACTTCTTGCAGGCGGTCCAGAGCTCGTATGTGATCCAGAGTGTCTATGGAAGGAGACAAGCCTCCGTGGAGACAGAAGATCTGAAACAAAGAACAACAAAACCTGCAGTTAAATAATTAATGAACAGATTCACCAACAAACAGTTAAAAACATCTTTATTCAGCTTCAAACTCAGGCGGGAGTGTGTGGACGCTCAAATATTCACTCATGAAGAAAGAAAAACCCAAATAAAACTGACAGGATGTGGCTGAAAAATAGGGTAAATGTTTAAGAGGCGGACAGACCGCAGACACGAGAAACAGGCGATTAAAAATAATAAGAATCATGATCTATACTGACCGTTTTTAATGTCAGATTCATGCTTAAGAAAAAGATTTGCCAAAAACAATATGATCACCATTCTTTCATGTGTTCAGGTTTCTTTAATCAGCTACAGTTCACAGCAGATCTCTGCACTCATCTTTTATTCTAGTCTATCAAAAAGCACGACGTGAGGAGATTTATCATCTATGGAACAATCATGAAGTCATTTAAATAGAGTCGTTTCTCCCGTTTCTACTCTCAGCTAAAAACATGCCAGCATCACCAGCAGGGGGCAGTGATGCAGCTACAAAACGTTTTCCAACCAACAAACAAAAACAAGTGTGTGCAAGTAACCATCTGTGGGTTATGATAATAAACACAATGTCATACCTGAAAAAAGGAGCACTGATTTAACCTTACACGCAGGGATGGGATACGAGAACCGGTTCTTATGGTAGAAGAACCGGTTATTGGAATTCTAGTAGTCTACGTGCTTGGAATTGTTAGTCTGCCTGCCTATAGATCCTTGCACACTTGGCTACGATCAGCTGATTTCAGTTTGCGTGTTGGAGGAGGAAAGTAGTGGCGCCGTCTCCAGCGTGGACGCAATGATAATATGGAGACTCCTCCAGGACAGAAGCGCCTGCATCATACTGTTAACACACGCTCTTTAACAGCATGCTAATGTTAAGCTAGCCAAGAGCCCAGAGTGACGCTAAAGCTGAGTGAATCCCAACACCACACCGCGCTGCGATAAAGTGACCAGCCAGGCTGAGGTAGAATCACCATGGCAACCACTTTACAGTCTCTCTGCTGGTTTCAGCTCTGCTCATACCTAAACACTAAGAACGATCGCGTGTCCTCATCAGCACAGGGATCTGTGTCGGTGTATGCAGCTGTAGCCTCAGGTTTATAATGTTAAACAGTAACTGACTCAGTGTCAGGGTTCATACGCCTATTTCAGGGTCAAATTCAAGCACTTTTTAAGCACTTTCAAGGTCACTTTTCAAGCTTTTCCAGCACATCCCCCCCACCGCCCAACACAAAGAACACATGTTTCAATTCGCATCACGTCAGTAAGACCATGTGAAAATGAAAACAAATCATCCTGGGTGAACTTAAACACCTTTGTTCCCCTTTTGTTGAGACATATAAAAACGCACCAAACAAAAATACTGCAAAAGGAAACGGTCGCCTTATACACATCGTGTAAACTCAAAATGCACATTTCACTTAAAAATTAAGATGTGAAAATGTGAACAAATCAACTTGTTAGAGATGTTCTAAAATAAACAACAACAACAACAAAAACCCCACAAAAAGAAACCAATGAGTCTTCTCATCAGATATTGATGCTTCTTTCCTGTGTGACAAAAAATAGGAGACAGATGTTTGTTTGTTTTTTAAGTTAATTCCCAATAAAACTTTTTTGCTAACTACGTTGCTGTCTGTATTATTGCTGAAATCCTGAACGATCACCTTTAAAGTGTTTGTGCTAATAACATCATGTCAGACAGGCACGGAGAACAGCACTGACTGGGAGGCTTTGAACACATCACATAGTTCAATTCAACATATAAGACTTTAAGAAAGCACAAGCATCTACTTAAAATCTATTGAATTTATCATCTGTGATATTATGTACAATTCCGATGTACTTTGTTCATCTGCCTTAGATAAACAGGCAGCCTCAAACTATGAAATATTCATATACAAACACACATAACTGTGTGTACTGTGTGAGTGGCTGATTGTGCTCCACAGGCCTCAGTGTGAGCTTGAAGACATTTATAATGTTTAAGTAGTTTAAAGTGTCGGTGCTGATACACAGTTTGAATGAAAGCCGGGGAACTTTGGTAGCACAGAAACTAACATTTTTACTTGACTATGAGTATTGACCCAACACCGATCACAACAAACAGGAAACACCTCCAACGTGCACAAATAACTGACCACACAACATGAAATTAATCTGCATGAACTGATATGCTGCTCAGTGACGGTGGCCACTCTCAAAGCAGAGCCAATGAGAATCAATAAGAGAATTCATAAGGAATCAAATCGATAAGTAATATTAATAATGGAATCTGAATAACTAAATTCTTATTGATTCCCATTCTAACTGCAGGTCTGATCAGATGAAAACGTCACAGTGAAACTGGGCGTGGCGCGTCCTACCTGTCCGTCGACCAGCGCGGTGAGCGGCAGGTAGTCGAACAGGTCTGTGAAGTACTTCCACACGTTAGCGTTGCCGTACTTCCTCAGGCACTCGTCGTAGAAGCCGTAGACCTGTGTGATCTGCCGAGACTCGTGGTTCCCTCGCAGGATGGTGATTCGCTCCTGGAAACGAACCTGAACAACAATTTAAAAATACATAATAACGTTAAAGACGATCTAAAGCCGAGTCAGACCCCCAGAGAGCAGCATGCTGACTCAGCTACATGTTTAATGACTCTTCTGTCAGACTTCATGATGTAAAATAGAAACGATTAGCTAAAGGAAGCCGTCACGCTGTGATACCGAGACGGGAAAGAAGAAGCACTCAGACCAAAGTGTGACTCTGCTGGCAGCCTCTAGAACAGAAACAGGACCACCGCTCCCCACCGGGGGAGGAGTCTGACGGCAGGACGAGACATACCGGAAGAACCTTCGAGACAGGAAGCTAGCTGGATGGCATTAACTATACTTTCAAAATAAAAGCAAAGAGGTTGTAAACTACTAAAGCAGCAGCGCTGTTCTCTCAAACAGGTTAAAAAAAAAATTATAACAACCAGGTAAACATGTGTGAAACATGCAAGTACAACAATAACCACAGTGATGCAATTTTCTAAATAAAGTTTCTTTGCATCATTTTTATTTGTCTGTGTATCATTTTAACTACAATACACTAAACTTTAAGAATAAATAACTTTGTCTGAAGGGCCGATCACGCCTGGTTGTTCCTGTGAACAACCATGTTTCTGTAAACTCGAAGCTCACAGCCTGTGAATCCTGCAACAAACCTGATATCTAACCAGAATCACACGTCAGAGTCCAGGTCTGACACGTGTTGTGGTTAGAAAACAAAAAGGTCATTAAAGTCTGTCAGTTTCCTTGAGATTTACACGCTGCAGCTGTACTGTGAACACAATCAGAGTCAAACTAGTTCACATCATTTTCACATCATGTGGTTGCTTCTGTTCAGACCACATTTATCCCCCGACTGCTCCTCTGTGTGCAGCAGAAACATTGGCCATCTCCTCAGTCAGCTGATTTCCCCTCACATGCCACCACTTCATGTTTTTATAAAACGTGTTTATGATGCTCTAAAACTTTACAGAACCATCAGTCCTCAGATTAAACGTCTGCTCAGCTGAGCTGATGTTGATCTGTTTGTTTGAAGCTCAGAAGCTCTGCTGATGATTTTTGGAAGCTTTCAGACTGACGGAGCAAACAAGTTCAGTCGGCTTCTTATCAGAACAAACAAACAGTCTGTCAGCCTGTGGCCACCGAGAGGGCCGCTGTGATCCTAACAGGAAGTAAACTCAGAAAACATCAGAGCGCACATGTGAACGCCACACAGAAACACAGAGGTTTACCTTTAACGTGACGAGCAGCGTGACCGTCTCCACAGAGTAGTAGCCTCTGTCGACGTAGTCCCCCATGAACAGGTAGTTGGTGTCGGGAGACTTTCCTCCGATCTTAAAGAGCTCCATCAGGTCGTGGAACTGACCGTGGACATCGCCGCACACCGTCACCGGGCATCGCACCTGAGGGGACAAACACAGAGTCACATGGTCAGCGCCACAGAAACTGAAGCTCATTCGTTTTGTTTTTTTACACCAAGCCAAAAGGAAGCCAGCGGGGTTTTTTATCTTCCTGCTCTAACATCCGCTCCAAGGCCTGAGTTTAGATAAAAGCACAAATATAGTTGTTAGATACTGGCTCCGATGACTGATGATCAAATAGGATCCAACTGTTGGGTCATTAAATAAATTACATTTCTATTAGGATACAAAACTGAAGGAAAAGTCGGGGATTTTCTTTAACCCTGAACAACCTGCTTTTATGTTGACATGACTCATGTTTGTGTCTGCAGCAGAGGAACGTCAATATTTAGGCTGATAACAAATGAACACACATGTGCGTGCGTGCGTGCGCACACACACACACACACACACACACACACACACACGGAGCTGAGCCACAGTACGTGAATATTTAATGCTGGGTTTTATTTGGGATGCACTGACCTGATCTTTGAATCAGAAATTTGATCTCAACTCAAAAGGTTGAACTGGGTATCCATGACAACAGGCTGATATATTCTAGTCAGTTCTAGTTTTTACTGTTTGTTAGCCTTTTGGACACAAAAACATCAAACCTGCAGGAATCAGATCGGCTAGAAAGACGATGAAAATGATAATCGGTGTAACACTGTTCGACCTTCACCTGACTCACCTGTGCTCACTAATTACCAGGAATGTGTGCGACTCATCAATTAGATGTTTAACAGCTGCTGCACTCGACAGTTACATAACTACTCTGTGGTTAAACTGAGCAGCATTTCATTAATCTACAACCACAGTTTCCTGTAAAGCTAGCACAGTTTATCGGTGGGCCAATATCAGCGTCAGTATATAATCATGTCAATAAGAAACAAAAAAGATGTTAGAGACATCCATTTGTTTTGTTTCTGAAAGAAAAAAAAAAAAACATTCACAGCTGATCTGTTGGAATATCACTAAATATCCACACTGCTGTTAAAACTCCTGCATGTGTTTCCTGGCACACTAAGATAAAACCACGGGACCAAGGCACCCACATCATGCACATGATGGCTGCAGGTGCTAGCACTGCTAACGTTAGCCTCACCGTGCTGAGTACACTGGCATGTTTGTGCAACATCACACTGAGCGCACCAATTACTGCCAAGGCACAACACCGAGTGAAGTAACGTTTCAACAACCTGCGAGGGAAACGTCTTCATGTCACCTGTAGCAGCATCAAGCTCTCTTCATGATAAGCTCACTGGATCATAACTGGTCTTATCAGACACTCTGGTTCAGATCCAGCTTCCTTTTAGAGGAGGTTTCACTGAAAGCTGCCGACACCTCGGCACACCTGATGTCGTCAGGCAGCTTTCACTGTCGTTTCTCTCGACTGTGTTTTTCTTCAGGTCATTTCTCCAAACGTCAAAGGGATCAGTTTTACCTCTTCACCATCAATCAGCCCTTTCATGTGTTCACACACAGTAAATGTAACTTTCACTCGTTCCTTTTAGCACACCTGAGTCTCAAAGAACCCCCTACTTCAGAACGTCAGCATTTGCTTACTTCAGGGTTTAAAGAGGTTCTAAGCTGCTGACAGAAATCCTCATTTTTGTTATTGTTTACAAATAATAAAAAAATGAAGGCACCAAAAAATGTTTAAGAACTGCATTAAAATAAAAGAAATCTGATCCGATCTGGCAACTGCTCTGTTGACAGGAAGTCAATATGATCAATTAAAGTTCTTTAAGGCCGAACACACAGGAGGAACAGTTTCCTCAAATCACTTCCACCTTCCTCACTGCAGGTGAATCAGTAACAAGCAGCTGACAGGAGCGGCTGGAAATAGGACGTTCACCGACGGCTGAATGTTTGGATCAGTTTTGTGCTTTTGAGGGAAAACCGTTTCCATAAAAACATGGCGGTGGGCATGTGTGCGAGCCCACGCCTCAGCTGTAGGCCGTGTAAACAGGGTGTGAGATTGCTCAAACACCCCACAGGGAACAAACCGCACACTGAAATCTGTTCCTCAAATCTTTTCCACACTTTGATACAAATGAAAGAAAGAATTTGGACAAACAGGAACCTTTCTTCACCTGTGCCCTGCAGAAACACCATCAGCGGGTGGAGAGCTCATTTAAAAACAGGCTGGTGCTCACCTACACGTGCTGATACCTGGGACCTGGAAACTGTCCATCATTTCACAGCGTGTTTCTTCATGCTGCTTTTATGGGTTTTTGTAAGAGCAGCCTGGAGGTGTTTATGAGGAGGAAGGAGCCTGTCACAGTTTACAACTCCACTATCTAGAAGGCTCCCTGGGCTGGACCTACTTCAAATATTGTCAAAGGTAGAGTCCTAGTACCGTGGCTCTGTGAGCAGTGCAGCTCAGGTTAACACAGAACTACGGATGCATGTAAAATGTTAACCTGAGCTCCGCTCCACCCGAGTCACAGAGCCACATCTTCACTCTGAAACACATAAAGGTGGTGGTCAGAGGGCCCGGTGGCGCCAGTGTCCGGCAGCCTCACCTCTGTCAGTGCGCCCCAGGGTGGCTGTGGCTACAATGTAGCTGCCATCACCAGTGTGTGAATGTGTGCGTGAATGGGTGGATGACTGGATATGTAAAGCGCTTTGGGGTCCTTAGGGACTAGTAAAGCGCTATATAAATACAGGCCATTTACCATTTATAAAGGACCGATGACCCATAAACGGCTGACTTGGATTAGAATCTAATCGTTTGATATCAGCTCTGGTTTTATCTTCTGCTTTTCTTTTTCCTCGTGACTTTCATATTTTCCATGAATAATCAATAATGAGTTCGGAAAACTCACCTCCTGAACGTTGGACTCCTTGGTCAGGATCTCCTTGGCCTGTAGAGGAAACAGATTTAATGAGTGTCTTTGGGGGTTTTTTCTAAAGGACTCACAGCTCAGACAGTGGGGGGGGATCATGTGACGAGCTGACAGGAGGTGAAATCAAACTCAGCTCCTACATGCCCAGAGTCACACACACGACTGTTTTTGGTTTGTTTGTTTTTTCCTTCTTAAGATTTCAGGCCCACGTGACCTCAGAGGACACTGTGCTGTTTGGAAACCTGCTCTCCTCAGCCCCACAGCTCTTTTAAATTAGTGAGAAAATAAAGTTGATCTTATTTTAGAGTTTTAACCATCAATCACTCAGCAGCTAAACTTCCCTCCTTCACATCAGAATTCACAGGATACACAGGCTACAGCTGGGACTGCCTCATTTTTGACCAGCTAAACACGTCACACACATGTGACATTTAAGCTGTCATTTTTTAAAATTCTCTTACTGATAAAGTATTATTAATTTATTTTACTGGAAACAGCTAACCGGGCAAAATGCTAAATATCTTTTTTATGCTGTACCAACAGCGTCCTCCAACCAGAACCCTTCAGAACAGCAGGTTATAGTTCCCTCTATTCGAAATAACGCCATCTTTGTTAGTCAAAATGTCAGAAATATCCAAACCTTACACAGCCCTTTGTTAGGCACAGTAAACTCATCAACACTGAGTCATCAGCTACACGTGGACTCGCTGTGTGAGGCTCATTTAGAGCAGGAAAAACTTGCTGCAATGAATCATGCAACAGCTTCAATATGTGGAAATATAAAATCAATAACCTTTAAAAATGTACCCACCTAAGGAAAAAGTCCATAAACATGTTGCTGGTTTTTATTCAAATTTACTGCAAACAGCAATGTGTAGGAAGAGCAAAAGAAAGACTTATCAGTACTTTTTACATCACTTCAGCTCCACTCATAGCTGAAAGATGACAGCATGTACCTACAACAGGCCAAACCTCATTCATCTCATGAATGTTGCTGTTATTAACTGTAATAAGAGCCCCCTTCAGTAATTGATTAGTTCATATGAAGTCAGCTGGCAGAACCTGGCTGCGCTCAAACCTCCTCACCCACCTGACCAATACCACCTGCATACTTTCATTCCCCCTCAGATTACTGCAATAATCTCCTAATGGAGATCAATCAGATATGAGCCAGTCTGTGCCATGTTCATCATACCTCCATTATATTCTTCTGTCCTTCAAATTTCACGCCATGTTTATCCAGTTTTTACTTTGAGACTTTCATCTTTTTATTATACTGAAAATCTAAGAAGACAAAACGGGGACACCAGAACCTGTACTATAAGTCTCTTTATTTATTTATTTTTAACATCTAAACCATCTCCGACTCTGCTGATTAGCTAGAAACAAATAAATGACTGATTAGTACAGACGGTTTCAGCCCTCATTTAGATGTTAAATGGCACCAACAATGGATTCCTCTTCATGCAGAGAGCATAATAAATCAGGTTACAGACATTTTACGCTCTGCTGTCTCGGACGTGGATTTTCAGTTTGATGGGTATTTTCTCTGAACATCGCTGCTCATTTAGTCAACGCACACTTCTAAAAGTACGCAACGAAGAATATTTCGGGTTTAATCGCTTCGACAGAGGACGAGAGCCGCCACACGGCTGAACAAACGGCTCATCTTTAATGGTGCAACCAACCTGCCGTTTATGCAATCAAATGGTTGATCAATACATTAAGGGCGCGGTACTAATCGATCAATCGCGACACACATTAACAGATGATTCGCCTTAAGAGAGAATTAAGAATAAAGCCCCCTACAGTGAATGGCTGAATCAGGCTGAATCCCGGCCTGTGCGCAAAAGACAGCGCAGGTAATAACCGGGCAGTAAAATGGGCTGCGTCTATTTCTTGGCACTGGGCTAGAGATGCGATTTTTCGGCCCGTGTGTAATGAGTCGACGATAGTCGGACAACAGTTCACAGTGGGGATTATTTAATAGAAATACACACATATATATCACACCTGAAAGGGAATTCTGACTCAGAATGCGTAGGAAAATTGGGCGCAAACAGCCGCCTCGTCGCTCCTTCATTCCGGAAATTAGCCGGAGCCACTTTCGCAACACAGGCCGCGCTGGGCTGAGCCAGGCCTGCCGGGAAATCATGTCAAAAACTTTGGAACTTACCTTCTCACAGAGCGTCCGGACTTGGTTTTCCGATAGCTGCTTGCACTCGTTTAGCTGTTCGATCCATTGGTCTAACTCTTTAGTGAAGGATTTGTCTTCCATGACAGCCGCGGTAGCTCGCTAAGCTAGCTGTGTTAGCTACCTGAAGAAACAAGCGGGCCTGTGTCTCTACGCTAGCTGCTAATTTAGCCTTTAGCTCTTCGTATTGTTAACCCACCGGACCGGTTGGAAAAAAATCACCGCAACAGTTTAAAACAACGACCTGTTTAATCAACTTCTATCATGATAAATGACCGATGTTAAGATACCAACGTTAAAAACACGGGTCTATCGGCCGGGGGAGTGAAAAGGATCAAAAGTCCCCGATGCGGCAGAGCGTAGCGGCAGAATACTGCGGCGTCGCAGCGGCTAGCCGATTTGCTAAAGGAGCTAGCCACAATAACATCCGGGGATTTAACCAGCGTGTGGACTCAGCACAGCAGTGACACCGTGTGGACAGACCTTGAATTACGGCGCGAATGCGCGCCACAACACTACTAGTACTACTAACACAGTACAAGTACAGAACTACTGCTGCTACACTACTACATTACTGCTGCTACAGCTTCATTACTGCTACTTTCACAGTACACCTACATTACTGCAATACTATAACTACGCTATTACTACACTATCAATACTGTTAATGAGGAGGTTCAAAGGAAAGTTGAAATTGTTATCCTCATGAAATCAACCGGTCAGAATGCAAAATAAAACAGCCATCAATCTGTTGCAGTATATCAGAGTTATATAGCATAACTTAAAGGGAGACATAAGCTGTGTCCCAAAACGTAGGCTGCATCCTCCTGAGGCCGCATTTGTAGGCCAATTACGTCACAGCGGCGCAACGAAGGCTGTCCCAATTCGTAGACTCCTCCGAAGCCGGCCGACAAATACGTCCTCCTTTTCCCCAGATTTGAAGGGTGGGTCGGGTGTGTCCTTCGTGGCCCTGAAGATGCTTCTCGGATGAGAGGTGAAACGTCTTCAAGCAACTTAAAGAAGTCCAGGCGCTTTTCTTTCCAAGCTCCTCAGACTACGATGACCTGGATGACTGAGGACATTCACAGACATGCTCTTATTAATCTTTCTGGGTCACAAAATAAACTTTTAACATATATTCAGGCGTGAATGTAGCTGTGTAAACTTCAAATATCTGCTCGGTTTATCAAGACATCACATATTTGCAAAAGTGCTCCGACATTTTCAGAGACATCTGTTACCCACCAGCTTGATAGCTGACCGGGGGTTCAAGGGTCACTCGAGCCGGCGAGAACACCAGACCCCCGGCACATGGTTAATCGTTCAACCCCCACGGTCTTTCGCTACGGAGGAGACGTTAAACATGATATATAAGTCACTCAGATAACTTAAGATGTTATTGATTTGCTTTTTTCAGTCTTTTATTTGTTGGGGAGTAAATCAGTTTGGCTGAGATTAAAGTTCTTAGATTTGATTAAATAAAACGTTATTAATCCCTCGGGTGGGTTCCTCCGGAGCTGGCTGAGATCGTCGACTTTGCAGTTACTGAACGACACGGAGATGCAGCTGGTCAGAACGCTCTCTATGGTGCTCCTGTAGAACACGGTGAGGATGGGAGGAGGGAGGTTGGCCCGTTTCAGGCGTCTCAGGAAGTGGAGGCGCTTTTGGTGACGGAGGTGACGGAGGTGATGTTGAACTTAGGAATAAAGGTTTAAACTCAGGAGACCAACTCAAACTCACGTCAGCTGCTGCCCCAGCTGTAAGTGAGTGCAGTCCTTATATAATGTGTGCCAGGTGAGTGCAATTAAGGGCAAACTCTAGAGCCAATCGAAGGTGAGAAAAGGAAACAAGGTAAGTCAGGTAAGGTTAGGGCGAGTGAGGAAGAAAAACAAGAATCTTTGCAACAACTACTACTCGTATACTACAGGGTGGCCATTTATATGGATACACCGTAATAACATGGGAATGGTTGGTGATATTAAAGTCCTGTTTGTGGCACATTAGTATATGTGAGGGGGCAAACTCCTCAAGATGGGTGGTGACCAGTGTTGGTCAAGTTACTTGGGCGATCGTGGCTCAAGAGTTGGGAGTTCGCCTTGTAATCGGAAGGTTGCCGGTTCGAGCCCCGGCTCCAACAGTCTCGGTCGTTGTGTCCTTGGGCAAGACACTTCACCCGTTGCCTACTGGTGGTGGTCAGAGGGCCCGGTGGCGCCAGTGTCTGGCAGCCTCGCCTCTGTCAGTGCGCCCCAGGGTGGCTTTGGCTACAATGTAGCTGCCATCACCAGTGTGTGAATGGGTGGATGACTGGATATGTAAAGCACTTTGGGGTCCTTAGGGACTAGTAAAGCGCTATATAAATACAGGCCATTACCATTTGAAAAAAGTAATCAGTAACTAATTACTGATTACTTCCCCAAAAAAGTAATCCCGTTACTTTACTGATTACTTATTTTCAAAAGTAATTAATTACTTAGTTACTTAGTTACTTTTTAAAAACACGATTTACACCCTGAATAGGTGATAAAGCGATAGATCTTTCAGCCCAGTTCTACTTTTTCTGCATAATCCATCATACAAAATGTAATCAAATGGAAAAGTCTCTTTTTAAAAGTTTTATTAGTTTTATTAATTTTAATCTTTTAACTTTATGCATAAAGCAAAAATTTAATTATATGCAACATTCTCTGACTGGAAGAAATTTGTTTAACATTTAAACCTATTTTCTGCACATTCCAGCACATAAAATCTTTTTTTTTTGTGTGTTTACACTCACTCTTTCAAATAGATGCAAGTAAAACACAGCAGAAAATAAATAAAGTCAAAGACTCAGCGGTCCTGTTGCTCTATTTTCACCTGTAAAGCAGGAGTTGGGTAGGCGGAGGTTTACCCTGGTGCAGGTGTGCCGCAGCGGTCAGTGGAAGGATACGGCAGTTTCTCTGTGAATTTCCCATTACGTCGTAGCGCACTCGGAGCTTGCTTGGAAGTTTAGGGGTTTTTTTCGCTGTAAAAAGATGTTTTCTTCCCACGCACAATGCTAATGGACGCTAATGTTTTTGTCCCTTTTTATGGATTCAAACTTAAAGTAAGGTCAGTACTTCCACGCTTTAAACGCTGCACGCTCATACTCTCTCCCATACTCCATATATGATCCATTGTTGATCTGCACACAGCTGTTGTCACGAACGTCGCACTCGCTTACGTCACTGTCGTGAGACATTCTCGCAAAAAAATCACGGTTTTAGTAACGCAGTAACGCAGCGTTCCTACGGGAAAGTAACGGTAATCTAATTACCGTTTTTGCAATAGTAATCCCTTACTTTACTCGTTACTTGAAAAAAGTAATCGGATTACAGTAACGCGTTACAAGTAACGCGTTACTGCCCATCTCTGGTGGTGGCCATGGTGGCCATTTAGAAGTCGGCCATCTTGGATACAACTTTTGTTTTTTCAATAGGAAGAGGGTCATGTGACACATCAAACTTATTGGTAATGTCACAAGAAAAACAATGGTGTGCTTGGTTTCAACGTAACTTTATTATGACACAAAAAATGACACAAAGCTGGAGTTATTCTGTGTCTTTACGCTGCACAGCTGCCTCTTCTTCTTTCATTCTCCCCCTCCCTCTGCTGTTCCTACTTCAATCATGAAACTGATCAATGATCAGCTGATTGGCTTTTCTCTCTTGTTTATTTATCGCCCACTTTGTGCCAGAAAGAGGAAACCAGATCAGCTGTTGTTAGAGTTTATTTAATATTACTTTCTAGTATCAGCTGATGTTTGCTGGAGCCACAGCTGTAAAGCTGCTGGTCATGATGTCGGTTTGGATATGTGGTGAGAGGGAAACATGAAGATGAAACCAGGAGATGTCCTTACTGAATCATCAGAGCTGAACAGTGATGGAGAAGCAGGTTTACCTTTTAGATGACATGAATGAGCTGAAGGGAAGTTTTGTGGGAGACCTCCCAGCCCATTGGTCCTTCAGTGGGCTGGTTTCAGTCATTATGCAAATGTGCTGTTTATAAGGTTGGAGAAACCTGCAGTCAGCTGAGACTGAAGAAGTCACCTGGATGATGACGAAACGTTTCTCCCACAAAACGCTACGTCCAGATGAACAGAATCAACTTTTTGGAGCTTTACTTTCCTGGATGACTGAGAATGCATCAAGACAAAGTTATGAACTGTTTCTGAGAGACAAATAACACCAGGATCCTTTTCTAAGTAGCTGGTAACTGTGCAGGGGCGGGTCTAGCAAAGTTATGCCAGGGGGCCACAATTTTAATTATAAGCTAGATATATTTCTACTAATGAAATGAGTTTGCTATCAGGAACAGGGAGGAGTCAGTGAATGAGTCAGTTGGGCTTGTGAATCATGATTTACGAGTCAGGAAAGTGATTCTCGAGTATTGAACGATAGGTTCATGATTCGCACATCACTAGTGCCTACTGCTTTAGCCTTTGTTTGTAAGCAGGCATAAGGAAGATGGTGGCATGGTGCGATTTTCCAATTCCAGTGTGCTGAGAAACCGTCCTACTTTGGCATATCGTCCTACTTGTATTAGAATTTGCCAGAGACTTCTGACTAATCCAACCCCTAACCCTAACCATAAGAAATATTCACAATGGATTAAAAAAATATGTAAATTAGGGGTTTGTGTTACGAGCATGCGCAGCGTTTGTGCAGAAACAAACGGTAGGATGGTTTGTGAGGTAGGATAGAGTCCCAGAACACCGGTGAGGTGGGCTGCCGTGCTGGATGCTCTGACCCAACTTTTCCACTTTTTGCTGATTTTTGTTACTTTCTTCTCTGCCTTAATAATAATAATAAATATTATAATAATAATAATAATAATAATAATAATAAATTTTATTTGAAAGCGCCTTTCAGAACACTCAAGGACACTGTACATGGTAGAATAATAAAAGCAACATGAAAGCCAGCAGTTTACACAATCATAAAAGCATAAGACATAAAACAAATGTAAAATAGCAGAGTGGAGAGGTTATGTGGGATAAGCTGTTTTGAACAAGTGAGTTTTGAATTGGGACTTAAAGAGAGAGAAGGAAGAGATATTTCTTAAATCAGGAGGTCGGGAATTCCAGAGTCGAGGAGCAGCTGAAAGCTCCCCATGGTGGCAAGACGGAGGGGACATAGAGAGAAAGGGAAGAAGTAGATCTGAGACACCGAGATGGGGCGGTGATCCGAACCAGGTCAGAGAGATATGGAGGAGAGAGATGATGAACAGCCTTAAATGTGTACAAGAGTATTTTGAAATTGATGCCATATTTGACTGGAAGCCAATGAAGCTGCTGCAGGACAGGAGTGATGTGGTGGACAGAAGGGGTCCTGGAGATGATACGGGCAGCAGAGTTCTGGACGCGTTGGAGCTTGTGGATGGATGTTTGAGTAAGACCAAAAAGAAGTGAATTACAATAATCAGTCCGGGAAGTAACAAGGCTGTGGACAAGAATGGCAGCAGCATGTGGGGTGAGGAAAGGACGGAGACGATTAATGTTGCGCAATTAAAAATATGCAAACCGAGTGTCGTTATTAATGTGTGAAGTGAAAGATAGAGTGCTGTCGAGGATGACACCCAAGCTTTTCACAGAGGAAGAAACGAAGACCGGCGAGTTATTGATAGTAACAGAGAAACTGTTGGTTCTGGATAATGTTGATTTAGTGCCGACCAAGAGGAGCTCGGATTTGTTACTGTTGAGTTTAAGAAAATTAGAAGAGAACCATGAATTTAGTTCAGCTAAGCAGAGGGTGAGGGAGGAGAGCAGAATCAGGTTTGGTGGACAGATAAAGCTGGGTGTCATCAGCATAACAGTGAAACTGGATATTGTATTTACGAAAAACGTGTCCAAGCGGTAGAAGGTAGATAGTGAAAAGAAGGGGCCCAGGACAGATCCCTGGGGCACGCCAGTGGTCAGAGGAAAGGGCTGAGAAGTAAAGGATTTGAGTTGAATGAACTGAGTGCGATCAGACAGGTACGATTTAAACCAGGCTAGTGGAGTATGGGAGAGACCGATGGAGGCTAGCCTACTGAGGAGAACAGAGTGAGAAATAGTGTCGAAAGCAGCTCTCAGATCGAGGAGAATAAGGATGGAAAGTAAACCAGAGTCAGCTGCTATAAGAAGATCATTGGTTACTTTTATAAGTGCTGTTCCTGTGCTGTGGGACTGGAACTGTTCATACAGATTATTATTAGTTAAATGTGAGTGGAGTTGTGTGGCAACTATTTTCTCAAGAATTTTTGAGAGGAATGGTAGATTGGAAATAGGCCAAAAATTCTCAAAATTACTGGGATCTAGACCAGTTTTTTTCAATATTGGGGTGATGGCAGAAATTAGAGGGAAGCAGGAACAGTTCCAGTGGTAAGTGAAGAGCAGATGATAGCAGATATGAGGGGAAGCAAAGAAGGCAGACATGCTTTAACCAAAACTGTAGGAATGGGGTCTAGCTGACAGGTTGAAGGTTTTGACTTACAGATGAGATCTGAAATATCAGTAACAGAGGGGAGCTGGAAAGCAGAAAAACAGTGTGATGGGAGATGAATTACACAGGAAGAGCTTAATGGAACATCGGAAACCAGGTCTTGGTGAATTTCCTTGATGAAAAATAACATTAGAGAATCACAGAAGGAAGACGAGTAAAGGTGAGCAGGTAAAAAATCTTGTGACCTGAAAGAAGAGTTGAACAGTGAAAACAGTATCTTGGTCTTTTGAACAGATAATGGTGGAGTAGTAAGAAGATTTACACTCCTTATAATGGCCTGTACTTGTATTGCACTTTACTAGTCCCTAAGGACCCCAAAGCGCTTTACACATCCAGTCATCCACCCATTCACGCACACATTCATGCACTGGTGATGGCAGCTACATTGTAGCCACAGCCACCCTGGGGCGCACTGACAGAGGTGAGGCTGCCGGACACTGGCGCCACCGGGCCCTCTGACCACCACCAGTAGGCAACGGGTGAAGTGTCTCGCCCAAGGACACAACGACCGAGACTGTTGGAGCCGGGGCTCGAACCGGCAACCTTCCGATTACAATACGAACTGCCAACTCATGAGCCACGATCGCCCCAATACGTAATATGATTATTAAACATTTCCTTGTGGATATTCAGACCAGTTTTCTTATAAAGGCGTTCAAGTCGTCGTCCTTTTGCTTTCAGGAGCCTGAGTTCAGCTGTGAACCAGGGTGCTGACTGAGAGAATGATACAGATTTGGTTTTGAGTGGGGCAACAGAGTTTAGAATACTATTGAGACTAGAGTTATAATAGGAAACTAAGTCCTCTTGAGTAAGCAGGTTATGAAAATGCAAATGACTAGAGAAAGCAAAAGAAAGAGTATCAGGATTGATTTTCTTAATATTCCGAAAAGAAATGGTACGAGGGTTCTTGGTTATAGAAAAGGTCATTTTGACATTAAAAGAAAGAAGCAAGTGATCAGAAATTAGCAGTTCATCAGCTTTGCAGTTAAAAGGAGTAAGTCCAGAGCAACAAACTAGGTCCAAAGAATGGCCCTTAATATGAGTAGGAAAGTTTATGTGTTGTTTAAAGCCAAAACTATCGAGGCAGGATGAGAAGTCTTTGGTGAGTGGATGATCTCTGTTCTCCATATGAATATTAAAGTCTCCCAGGAGTATTATATTAGGGGAAACAGTAGCTATGTGAGTCAGGAGATCAACAAAGTCACTTATGAAGACAGAATTAGACTTTGGAGGGCGGTAAATAACAGCTATGACAGTTGGAACAGGTCCTGAGAGTTGACAAAGAACAGATTCAAAGGAGCTGTAGACAGGTACAGACAACGGCGTGACTTTCCAGTTCTCGCGATAGATTACCGCGAGACCTCCACCACGGCCGGACATACGGGGTTGGCAGGTGTAAACAAACCCCGGAGGGGTGGAGTTGTTGGGCTGTTGCGACGTCTCGGTCAAACAGATAAAGTCAAACTTACGATCCGTGAGTAGATCCCGAACTAGATGACCCTTGCTTGTAAGCAGTGTTGGTCAAGTTACTTGAAAAAAGTAATCAGTAACTAATTACTGATTACTTCCCCAAAAAAGTAATCCCGTTACTTTACTGATTACTTATTTTCAAAAGTAATTAATTACTTAGTTACTTAGTTACTTTTAAAAACACGATTTACAACCTGAAGAGGTGATAAAGCGATAGATCTTTCAGCCCAATTCTACTTCCTGCATAATCCATCATACAAAATGTAATCAAATGGAAAAGTCTCTTTTTAAAACTTGTTTTATCAGTTTTAATCTTTTAACTTTATGCATCAAGCAAAGATTTAATTATATGCAACATTCTCTGACTGGAAGAAATTTGTTTAACATTTAAACCTATTTTCTGCACATCCCAGCATATAACATATTTTTTGTGTTTACACTCAGTCTTTCAAACAGATGCAAGTAAAACACAGCAGAAAATAAATAAAGTCAAAGACTCAGCGGTCCTGTTGCTCTATTTTCACCTGTAAAGCAGGAGTGGGGCAGGCGGAGGTTTACCCTGGTGCAGGTGTGCCGCGGTCAGTGGAAGAATCCGTGAGTTTCTCTGTGAGTTTCCCATTACGTCGTAGCTACTCGGTGCTTGCTTGGAAGTTTAGGGGGTTTTTTCGCTGTAAAAAGAAGTTTTCTTCCCACGCACGACGGACACTAATGTTTTTGTCACTTTTTATGGAATCAAACTCAAAGTAAGGTCAGTACTTCCACGCTTTAAACGCTGCACGCTCATACTCTCTCCCACAATCGATATATGATCCACTGTTGATCTGCACACAGCTGTTGTCACGAATGTCGCACTCGCTTACGTCACTGTCCTGAGACATTCTCGCAAAAAATCACGGTTTTAGTAACGCAGTAACGCAGCGTTCCTACGGGAAAGTAACGGTAATCTAATTACCGTTTTTGCAATAGTAATCCCTTACTTTACTCGTTACTTGAAAAAAGTAATCATCTCTGCCCATCTCTGCTCGTAAGCGAGCGGATGTTAAGGAGGCCGAAGTTGACATCGGTGCTGTCAGACTTTACAAACATATTTGGATGTCTTACAATGTTTTCTATAATGTTTTCATCTTATCTATTTTAACTCTTTTTATCTGATTATATTATCCCTCTGTTCAGCACTTGGCCGACACTCGATGTCCTTTAAATGTGCTATAAAAAGAAAGATGACAACTTATTTTCTGAAAACTTGAATTTAGAAACAACAGACATCTTAGTTGCTGTTACAAATGCTTTGCACACACAGAGAAGTCAGGAGGAAAGCATGTAATGACAATGAGTCTAAGACAAGCTTCTCCCAGAGGACAAAACCTTTTATTCATGCTGCTGTTAACTGTGAAATTAACAGCTGGGACCTGTGCCTATCTCAAGAAACAAACACAAAAACCTGAAGCTGTCACTCAACCTCATGCATTCACATACTTTGGACGTGATTCCTCTTTTCCAAAGAATCTGTTTTTGATTCCACTGACACTGCCTACGAACTACAAAGAGTGCATGATGAGAGTAAAATAGTAAAAAGAATATATTTTCTGGATCCTGCGTATCAAATCGTATATCCTGATTGTTTATGGTTCAAAGACAGAAAACATTGATTTTTCATTCAAAGAAAGACCTTTGTGCTTTTTGTGATTAATTTCTAATGACATTTGCAAAATTGTGTATTTCCTCTACAGTTGAGTCATAAGCAATACTTAACACCTGTGTTTGACAGCAGACAACAGGCATGTCAGGTGGAAACACTGAGCTGCACCGTGGAGGGCTGCAGCTGGACCTTTCATGCCTGCATTTCCTCTGTAGTGGTCACTTGAATTAAAACGTTGATAATTGGAGTCATTTCTTCAAACAAGCAGGGCTAACATCCTCATCCACCTCTGTGTTGATCAGCCCATCACTGTCTTTATCAATATGAGCTGACAAGTCCAGCTGTATGCTGTATGTTGGTGGGAATGGTCCTGTCACCTTTGAAGTACCTGCTCAAAGCTTTGATTGTGAGCAGGTGAGCTATCAGTGTGTGAGTGACAGAGAGTGAATGAGGCTTTTGGTAGAGAGTGGTGTGAGTCCTCAAATAGAGTAGAAAGGTGCTATTTGAGGATCAGTCCATGAAGCTTTCTTTATGGTTTCATGTTCTTTTCATATGCAGCTGTAGAAAAGAGCTCACACTCTCTACCTGCTGCTTGATGTTGTGAAATCAGCTGCAGGTCGTTGCTGAGAACGAAGAGTGGTACAGTCAGCTGTCCGTGACCTGATCCAGCCTCCTGATTTACATTCCTGTTCTATCGAAGTCCTTATCAGTTGTATAGAAGCTCTGCCCAGACATGCTGGATGTGGGTTTGTTTTTCTGATCCTCCACCGGTACATGCAGGGTGGGGGTGGGGGGCTTTGAAAACCTGCCCTTTTCTTGAGGCAGTTTTTTTTTCATGTGTGCCTGTGCTCCTCTACAATAACATTTAACTATTAATCACCGTTTTGCTAAATAAAAGGATCAGTCACATGACTACCATCAGTGTTGGGGAGTAACGGGAGTAACCGCTGCCTAAGCGAAAACCTGTAGTGATCCCGTACGTGTCAGGAGTATCGAGGAGTTGAGACGCATTTTTTCTAAACACCGGGTCTCTGTGGCTTTTAAAGCCCAAAACACGCTGCGCCAAAAACTGGTCCACCCCAAGGATCGGGTCCCCGACACAAACAGAGTAACATGGTGTACGTTAAAGATACACGAAAGGACTATGAAATGTGCCATCTGTATGAACTGATATGTACTGACAGTCCACTGATCTGTTTCTTTGTAATTCTACTATTATTTCATGTCATGGTCCAGGTGAGTGCTGCGGTTTTCCACCGGAGCACGGTCGCCACCAGTGTTGGTCAAGTTACTTGAAAAAAGTAATCAGTAACTAATTACTGATTACTTCCCCCCCCCAAAAAAAGTAATCCCGCTACTTTACTGATTACTTATTTTCAAAAGTAATTAATTACTTAGTTACTTAGTTACTTTTTAAAAACACGATTTACAACCTGAAGAGGTGATAAAGTGATAGATCTTTCAGCCCAATTCTACTTTTTCTACATAATCCATCATACAAAATGTAATCAAATGGAAAAGTCTCTTTTTAAAACTTGTTTTATCAGTTTTATTAGTTTTATTAATTTTAATCTTTTAACTTTATGCATCACGCAAAAATTTAATTATATGCAACATTCTCTGACTGGAAGAAATTTATTTAACATTGAAACCTATTTTCTGCACATTCCAGCACATAAAATAAAATATTTTTTGTGTTTACACTCACTCTTTCAAATAGATGCAAGTAAAACACAGCAGAAAATAAATAAAGTCAAAGACTCAGCGGTCCTGTTGCTCTATTTTCACCTGTAAAGCAGGAGTGGGGTAGGTGGAGGTTTACCCTGGTGCAGGTGTGCCGCGGTCAGTGGAAGAATCCGCGAGTTTCTCTGTGAGTTTCCCATCACGTCGTAGCTACTCGGTGCTTGTTGGAAGTTTAGGGTTTTTTTTCGCTGTAAAAAGAAGTTTTCTTCCCACGCACAGCGGACACTAATGTTTTTGTCACTTTTTATGGAATCAAACTCAAAGTAAGGTCAGTACTTCCACGCTTTAAACGCTGCACGCTCATACTCCATTGTTGATCTGCACACAGCTGTTGTCACGAACGTCGCACTTGCTTACGTCACTGTCGTGAGACATTCTCGCAAAAAAATCACGGTTTTAGTAATGCAGTAACGCAGCGTTCCTACGGGAAAGTAACGGTAATCTAATTACCGTTTTTGCTATAGTAATCCCTTACTTTACTCGTTACTTGAAAAAAGTAATCCGATTACTTTTTTCTCATCTCTGGTCGCCTCTCATCTCTGGTCGCCACCCCTGGGCGGAGTCACCGTGCACTGGCATTTCCACACGCCTGCGGGCGATTGAGCTGCTGACATTTAAGACCAGCATTCACCGCCAAGTGATCTGCCACCCTCAGTCAGTGCTGGCCATCACAATTCTTGTTAAAGTTTAGAGTTTGTCGTAGTAACCATCTCAGCTTTTGTTCTCCTCCATAGCCTCCTGACTTTCACACACCACCATTGCTTATACTCTCCATAAGTCCAGTTTCTCACAAAAATCCTAGTAATTACATTTACCTGGAGAACAGGAGCTTTATGTTTTTCTTCTAGGCTCTGTGCATCATTAGTTCATCGCTCACATTCAGTTGTCTTTGTGAAAATGGTGTAAATAAAGTCTTGTAGTCACGCTCTCCACAGTCTCTGTGTGCGCTCCACTTGTGAGTCTTTTACCGGGTTTGGCCGTGACCATTTCATTTACTCGATGACAGAAATGACAGGACGCTGTTCAAGATGAAAGGAGAAGGTCGCTGTTAATATCGTTACTTTTACAGTTAAGTAATTAAATAGTGAAGATGTTTACTAATTGTGCCCATTTAAGCTTAACTTCTAATTATAAACTACAAATGAAAGACACCAAATATTAAAACTTCCAGTGTGACTCTCACAGAAACACTTGAGTAAACCTGTTCAGCCTTGAACATGTGAAGAAACAATACCAACCATCAAACGTGTGCCACATGGGCACAGCCGGCCTGTGGGAGCCAGAACTGTGGCTGGGTCGTAAGGGAGGACATGAAACATGACATGGAAATAAAATTAAAAGAAACTATCATAAAAACAAGAGACTGTTCATTTATTTGGAAGAGAGCGAAGCTACTAATTCCTGGACTGTATAACCTCTTTACATTTTGACTACAGTGTATTCACTGATATAAGCAAACATATTTGACATAAAACACAAACATCAGAAATAATTTTCTGGCACATTACCTGAACACTGGGTTTATTCAGCTCTGTGCTGCTTTCACTTCATTCCTAGAATCAACTAAGTTTCATTTTTAGAGTTTAACAGAAAGTCCTGACCCCGCTTTCCTGGAACCCACTTCCTTTCTCATGGAGGAAAGTTTGCATGCACTATGTCTGATGTGAAAGCACATGTGATTAGAGGAGCAACAGAGGGTCCATGACCCTCTTGGGGACATTCTCATAGGGCCTAAAAGTTGCTCTTAGAACTGAAGAAGCTTCTTGCATGAAACATCCAGTCCAGACGCTTTTCTTTCCAAGCTCCTTAGACTACGATGACCTGGATGACTGAGAACCTTCACAGACACAAAGCACCACAACATTACAGGTTATAGCAATATTCAAACATCTCAGTATGTAACTGAGATGTTTGAATATTATAAAACATCTTATCTATATAAATATTTATGTTTTTCTTGAATATTGTTTATTTTCCAGTATAGATTGAAGTTTGTGTGTCTGCCTACAAAACTCATGTCTGGCGTCTCTCACAGTCCCAGCCCAAAGGGGCAGGTCTGCTCTGCATGATAAAAAAGAGAACTGAAAGAAAACAACTCACAGAAACTTGTGATGATGTGGAAGGGTGCTACCATCTCACGCATGAACTCACACTCCAGCTGAACTCTAACATCCAAAGACCAGGATTACATTTTACAGGTGAGTCAAGCAAGAGGTAAAAAATGTAATTATGAACTTTTTTATTCCAATTTCCAGCTGTGTGATAAATGTTTTTATCATTTATATGATACATGCATTGTTACACAGCTTAAATGTGCAGGAAACAAAACTTCGGTTAACTTGACAAAGGCTGTCAAGTTAAACACTGACCAAAGGATTATTCTTTAACCGCGGTTGTGTATCCAGGTGAGACTTCTTAAGTGTTTATGATGTCTGTACTGGAAGCAAAACAGTGACTTCAGCACTGTAAGCATTCTGGCTTCTACATTCAGAAGGAACTGTGTCGTTTTCTTCTTTTACTCAGAGAACTGGAGACAGTCTAGTAGTTCACACTATTTTATCATCAGGCAGTTAAAGATTGGGGTCACACACCTGTGGACGTGTCACACAGAGAAGTGAAGCACAGTTCATAACTCAGAGTAAATATTAACAGGTAATGTTTGTGATTGGCCGTCGACCGGGAGATGCTGTGGTTTAGACTTAGCCTCCCTGATTTGTTCGACCTTTGACCTCCAACCACGGATCTTGTCCCATATGAGAAAACTTCTGCCTTCTCTGCAGTTGTTACTACGCAGCTTTTATTTCCACACTGATGTCAGCTTTAACCAACACCTTAAAGTTTCTATTTCTGGTCAGTTTTCTGTCAGCAGGAACATCCTGTTACACACAAGGCCAAGGCCTCTTCCTATGTAAGGGTGTAGCAGTTTTACTTTCAACACTAAACTCGCCTTATTCTTATTTTTAACCCTCCACACTGTGGGGTTAGTGCTTATATCCTTCTAACGAGGAGTGTATGACTCCTATTATGAACATGCATTGTAATTAATGTTAATAAAAAGTTTTACCCGACCTTGTCCATTCCTCCGATCTTTTCCTGCAAGAGAAGACAGACGATCAACCCCTTCTTTCTACACACACAACTTATTTCCTGTCCTCCTGCCTAACTGGCTGGAAGACCATCCCCCACACACATTCCTGGGAGGGGGGGTATGTTTTGTATTGCACGGATGTCGCATTTTCCTGTAATAATACGTATTTGTGTAGTAAAAGATAAGATAAATGTGTGATGTGGTATAAATATAAAAATAATTCATATATATATATATATATATGCTGGGTGGTTTTTTTTTTTATATATAAACCAAGAAAAAAACACCCAGCACGCCCCTGCGGGCAGCTTATCCTTCAAGCTCGGGTCCTCTACCAGAGGCCTGGGAGCTTGAGGGTCCTGCGCAGTATCTTAGCTGTTCCCAGGACTGCGCTCTTCTGGACAGAGATCTCCGATGTTATTCCCGGGATCTGCTGGAGCCACTCGCCTAGCTTGGGAGTCACCGCACCTAGTGCTCCGATTACCACGGGGACCACCGTTACCTTCACCCTCCACATCCTCTCGAGCTCTTCTCTGAGCCCTTGGTATTTCTCCAGCTTCTCGTGTTCCTTCTTCCTGATATTGCTGTCATTCGGAACCGCTACATCGATCACTACGGCCGTCTTCTTCTGTTTGTCTACCACCACTATGTCCGGTTGGTTAGCCACCACCATTTTGTCCGTCTGTATCTGGAAGTCCCACAGGATCTTAGCTCGGTCATTCTCCACCACCCTTGGGGGCATCTCCCATTTTGACCTCGGGACTTCCAGGTTATACTCGGCACAGATGTTCCTGTACACTATGCCGGCCACTTGGTTATGGCGTTCCATGTATGCCTTGCCTGCTAGCATCTTGCACCCTGCTGTTATGTGCTGGATTGTCTCTGGGGCATCTTTACACAGCCTGCACCTGGGGTCTTGCCTGGTGTGATAGACCCCAGCCTCTATGGATCTTGTGCTCAGAGCTTGTTCTTGTGCTGCCATGATTAGTGCCTCTGTGCTGTCTTTCAGTCCAGCTTTGTCCAGCCACTGGTAGGATTTCTGGATATCAGCCACCTCCTCTATCTGCCGGTGGTACATACCGTGCAGGGGCCTGTCCTTCCATGATGGTTCCTCGTCTCCCTCCTCTTTCTTGGGTTTCTGCTGCCTGAGGTATTCACTGAGCACTCGGTCAGTTGGGGCCATCTTCCTAATGTATTCTTGGATGTTCGTCGTCTCATCCTGGACTGTGGTGCTGACACTCACCAGTCCCCGGCCCCCTTCCTTCCGCTTAGCGTACAGCCTCAGGGTGCTGGACTTGGGGTGAAACCCTCCATGCATGGTAAGGAGCTTTCTTGTCTTTATGTCAGTGGCTTCTATCTCCTCCTTTGGCCAGCCTATTACCCCAGCAGGGTACCTGATCACGGGCAGGGCGTACGTGTTGATGGCCCGGATCTTGTTCTTACCGTTCAGCTGACTCCTCAGGACTTGCCTGACCCTCTGCAGGTACTTGGTGGTTGCAGCTTTTATAGCGGCCTCTTCATTGTTCCCATTCGCCTGCGGGATCCCCAAGTACTTGTAACTGTCCTCTATGTCTGCAATGTTGCCTTCTGGTAGTTCAATCCCCTCAGTTCTGACTACCTTCCCTCTCTTTGTTACCATCCGACTACACTTCTCCAGCCCGAACGACATTCCAATGTCATTGCTGTATAGCCTGGTAGTGTGGATCAGTGAATCGATGTCTCGTTCACTCTTGGCATACAGCTTGATGTCATCCATGTACAGGAGGTGGCTGACAGCTGCTCCGTTCCGTAGTCGGTATCCGTAGCCAGTCTTGTTAATGATCTCACTGAGGGGGTTCAGGCCTATGCAGAACAGCAGTGGGGACAGAGCATCTCCTTGGTAGATCCCGCACTTGATGGTGACTTGTGCTATGGGCTTGGAGTTGGCCTCTAGTGTTGTACGCCACATCCCCATTGAGTTCCTGATGAAGGCTCTTAGGGTCCCATTGATCTTGTACAATTCTAGGCATTCCAGTATCCAGCTGTGGGGCATTGAGTCATAGGCCTTCTTGTAATCAATCCAGGCAGTGCACAGGTTGGTCAGTCTGGTCTTGCAGTCTCGGCTGATTGTTCTGTCTACCAGTAGCTGGTGTTTTGCGCCTCTGGTAGTCTTGCCAATTCCTTTCTGTGTCCCGCTCATGTATTGACCCATGTGCCTGTTTATCTTAGCCGATATGATGCCTGACAGGAGCTTCCATGTAGTACTGAGGCAGGTTATTGGTCGGTAGTTGGAGGGGACCGGTCCCTTCTTGGGGTCCTTGGGGATCAGGACCGTCCGACCTTCGGTTAGCCATTCCGGGTGTCTCCCATTAACTAGCAGCTGGTTCATTTGTGCTGCCAGACGCTCATGGAGTGCAGTCAGCTTCTTCAGCCAGTAGGCGTGAACCATGTCGGGCCCTGGTGCTGTCCAACTCTTCATACTGGAGACCCTTTCTTGGATATCTGCCACTGTGATGGTTACTGGACCCTGTTCAGGGAGGTCGCTGTGGTCTGCCCTCAGATGCACTAGCCACTGAGCATTGCCGTTATGGATTGTGTCCTTCTCCCATATGCTCTTCCAGTATTGCTCCGTCTCCAGCCTTGGTGGTGCTGTTCTCTTATTGTTCCCTTGCCACTGAGAGTACACCTTTGCTGGTTCTGTGGAGAACAGCTGGTTTATTCTCCTGCCTTCTATCTTTCTGGTGTACCTCCTCAAGCGGCTGGCCAAGGCTGTGAGTCTTTGCTTGACAGTTTCCAAGGCCTCAGGTATGGACAGCTTGCTGTATTTCTTATGCACCTTCTTTGTCGCACCTTTCTGCAACTCCGTTAGTTGGCTAACCTCCCTCCGTGCTACTTTGATCTTGCTCTCTAGCCTCCTTCTCCATGGAGGGTACTGCCCCTTGTGGCTGTTCAACTTGTAGCCAAGCATCTCACTGATCACTGCTGCTGTATTGTAGATCAGCTTGTTAGTGTCGGTAATCGTGGTTGTAGGTATTGCCCGTAGTGCTGCATTAACATCATCTAGCAGACCTTCTGAGGGTACTTCACGTAATCTTGGTAACCGGCTACGGGGGATCCAGGTTTCAAGCTTGGCCATGATCCTATACTATCCATAGGATAGGATGGATATATATATATATATATATATATATATATATATATATATATATATATATATATATATATATATATATATATATATATATATATATATACACTGAACAAAAATATAAACGCAACACCTTTGTTACTGCTCCCATTCCCCATGGGATGGACGTAGAGACCTAAAATTCATTCCAGATACACAATATAACCATCCCTCCCAAACAGTGGTCACAAATCAGTCAAAATGTGTGGTAGTGGGCACACCTGCTATATTAACATAATCCATCCCACCTCACAGGTGTGCCACATCAGGATGCTGATCTGACATCATGAGTAGTGCACAGGTGTACCTCAGACTGCCCACAACAAAAGGCCACCCTGGAATGTGCAGTTTTGTCTCACAGCAAAATGCCACAGATGCCACAAGCAATGAGGGAGCGTGCAATTGGCATGCTGACAGCAGGAATGTCAACCAGATCTGTCGCCCGTGCATTGAATGTTCATTTCTCAACCATAAGCCGTCTCCACAGGCGTTTCAGAGAATATGGCAGCACATCCAACCGGCCTCACAACCGCAGACCTCGTGTAACCACACCAGCCCAGGACCTCCACATCCAGCAGGTTCACCTCCAAGATCGTCTGAGACCAGCCACCCAGACAGCTGCTGGAACAATTGGTTTGCACAACCAAACAATTTCTGCACAAACTGTCAGAAACCGTCTCAGGGACGCTCAACTGCATGCCCGTCGTCCTCATCGGGGTCTTGACCTGACTCCAGCTCGTCGCCGTAACAGACTTGTGTGGGCAAATGCTCACATTCGATGGCGTCTGGCACGTTGGAGAGGTGTGCGCTTCACGGATGAATCATGGTTCACATTGTTCAGGGCAGATGACAGCTGAGAATGTCCCAGTTCTTGCATGGCCAGCATACTCACCGGACATGTCACCCATTGAGCATGTTCGGGATGTGCTTGACCGGCGTATACGACAGCGTGTACCAGTTCCCACGAATATCCAACAACCTCGCACAGCCATTGAAGTGGAGTGGACCAACATTCCACAGGCCACAATTGACAATCTGATAGACTCCATGCGACGATGTGTTGCACTGCATGAGGCAAATGGTGGTCACACCAGATACTGACCGGTTCTGGGTCCCCAGACCCCCAATAGCGCAAAAAACTGCACATTCCAGGGTGGCCTTTTGTTGTGGGCAGTCTGAGGTACACCTGTGCACTACTCATGATGTCAGATCAGCATCCTGATGTGGCACACCTGTGAGGTGGGATGGATTATGTTAATATAGCAGGTGTGCCCACTACCACACATTTTGACTGATTTGTGACCACTGTTTGGGAGGGATGGTTATATTGTGTATCTGGAATGAATTTTAGGTCTCTACGTCCATCCCATGGGGAATGGGAGCAGTAACAAAGGTGTTGCGTTTATATTTTTGTTGAGTGTATATATATATATATATATATATATATATATATATATATATATATATATATATATACATACACGTATACATATATTATGAAACTTTATAGTACAGGCATCTAAGGAACCTCTGATTAAATCTATATGTCTAAACTTTCATTTTCCATTGCGGCCCACGTACTGCCCACTTTGACCTTCCTGTCACTGTAAGTTTCAGACATGATAAAGACAGAGAACTCTGTCAGCACGACTCTTTGGACTTAAACTGTAAGAAATAAAATTACAGAAAAGTTTCTGCTAGCTCATTGCCCACACTGTCAGTTTTTGTTGTTTTATTCTATTTAATATTTAATATTCATAACTGTAGTCATAACTCCTCTCCATTAATCTCTAAGGTAGAAATTGATACACAGATTTTTTCTGTTTTTCACAAAGTTACACAGGTTTTATTGGAGATAGAGCTAAGCGTTTTACAATTTCACAAAATTCATGAAGCTGAAATTTCTTCGATGTTGAACAGCGGTACACTTTCCTGTCAAAGGTTTTGTTTTTGTTTTTTTAAAACTGTCCGACATCACTGAACACAACGGTAGACTGGTGCTTGATCAGCAGTTGAATAATGCAGGTAAAATGGTCTCTGAGTACACTGAGAGGGAGAGTGCAGGAAGTAAAAGCCAAAGTCAGAGGGAATTCATGACGATATTTATCAAACATCAACAGAGTTTGGCTCTTGTTTTGAGTGATGAAACCTGCAGCTTCAGGATCTGTGAGCTGTCGGGTTTCAGCACCAACAGCATGTCTTGAGTACGTGCCGTCGGGAGAACGATCCACGCTTTGTGTTTAGGAATCAGTTTGCCTGCTCTGTAATCATTTTATCTGTTTTACCTGTTTAGTGTTGCTGAAATTCTGATATTTCCATGGAAACCACACGTTTATATTTAAGTAACAGATCACCTCGAGTCCCAGGGCACTGGGGTTCAACAGGTTAATTTTGTTATTGCTAATGACTTTGTGTAGTATGAATAGCCATGAGGGAGGTTTTCATCTGTAGTAAAAGCTGTAAAACGTATAAAAATACAGTCCAAACCCTTTTCTTGCGCTTGTTTGCGGTGTATGGGTGAGCAGCAGATCAAACACGTTAAGAATAATAAATGACTTGAAGCACATTCAGGTCTGTGAGACTCACTCAGAGATGGTGTCACGGCGAGTAGAGTGAGCCATGTGGAAGAAATAAAGGAGGATCCAAACACAGGCAGTCGTGAAGGAGTGAAGGTGATTTATTGAATACAAAGCTCAGGGAGAAAATGGCAAATGAAGATAAACTAAACTACTGAGCATGAACAAAAACGCGAACATGAATATTCAATTCAATCCAATCCAATCAATCGATCTTTATTCGTCACATGCAGGTTGCCCTGCAGTGAAATGGAACCCCCCCCCCCCCCAGACCTTACACACACAACACAGACATCACATGGGGATACAAGTCGGAGATCGGTCGCGTTACAGAAAAACACTGAAATATACACTACAATGGGAAAGTACAAGAGGAAAGACAGAGACCTCTACTCATGCTGGGCTACAGGAGGACAGCATGAGAGCAGGAAACAAAAACTCCTCTGCACAGAAAAGCACATAAATGTCCACAGCACAACATTATGAAAGACTTGACAAGCCACAGGGTTGGGTGGTTGGTGAGGAGTAATACGAAGCGAACTCAGCAGCCGGCCCTGCACAGCGGTATCATTCCAGCGCAGCACACAGACCCGCCGTGTTCCCAGGAGGGAACAAGTATCGAAGGCGTTTGGAAAGGCAGGGGGATCAGTGTGTGCATATCAGTATGTGTGTATGTGTGTGCGTGTCCAGAGTCAAGCTGAGACAGTGTCCTTCGCCCTAAGTAAACAGTCTTCCAGCCAACTCAGGTGGCCTTGCATAGGATGGGAGGAACAGTCACAACACAGTCGTTATCAGGGTGTTTTTTGTTCGGCTCCAGCCTTGAGCCCACAGCTGGCGCCGAATGGGTAGCCGCATGAAGTGATGGTGGTTTTTCTTTTATGCGAACAACTCATGATAATTTAAGAGCTGTTCTTTAACACTCCGACACCGACATAGGTCTCTCAATTTCCCGTTGGAGAGCCGCGAGCTTTTCCATGATGTTATCAAGCTTACGCTCCATGGTGTTGTCATTCTTGTGCCCAGAGAGCAGATTCTGAGACCTCACGACCACAGTGAGGTCTCAGAAATTTTTTTTTCTTTTCTGCCTGTTCCACTTGGTTCTTTAGCCGTCAGAATTGTTGTCTGAAGACCAACAAGGATACCCAATGGATTTACTTTGCCAAATGGATCATCGTGGCATTGCCGTATTGGTCCATTTGGTCGATCTTTGTTTTTATTATTTATTATATTTTATTTCCAGATGTTACAGACGGGACAGACATGAGTGAGGGATAGGAAAGGGAGAAAGAAAGAGGAAGGAAAGGAAAAACAGAAGGGGAGAGGGACAGTGAGAAAGGGGGGGAGAAAAAAAATAAAAATCTCCTGGATCACCTGTTGAGAGAAGAATAGAAAACAAGCAAAAAACAAAACAAAAAACAAAGCAACATACTAAACACAACACCATCGCATTAATCTAGCTAAGTGTAAACAGCAGTAAATACTAAATATTCAATGTTACAGTGAGCTGATCTAATATACGCTCAGAGGTGTTGGACTGAGTATTCACTGCAGCCGTAAGCTTCTCCAAGATCTTAACCATGCTGCACTCAGTGGGCCCGTTCTGAAAAGTCGCGTCTTGTCCCAGCGTTTCAATCCCAGCGGGCAGCCTTGGGGGGGTTTGAATAGCCGGTTCTGCTTTCTTAATTCTCCGATAAGTCAGGGCCAAGCCAGCTCCGATCAGTAAGAACCCTGTTATCATGGTTCCGAATAGGTAGATATCTTCAGCGTCCTCGATCGACAGTCCCACCAGGCACACGACCCTCCAGTTATGCCACCCGTCCATCGTGTATCCGGCAGGGAAAGTCCGTCCAGGGTACTCGGGCTCTCCCGACGCGGGGCTTCTCGTTGATAAGAGCGTGTCAATTGCATTCAGAGACCAGTTGATCAAATCCATAATTCTCTTTAGGCTTTAGAAACAGACTGTGAGAGAGTGTTCCAGGGAAAGTGAGAAAAGCACGAGACAAGACAAGGACATAAGAAGCTAAGCAGGGAAGATAAGGGAGAGGAGAGGAGAAAAAGTGCGACCGCCTTCGCTGAGAGCCAAACGAGAAGGGCAAGCAGAGGCAGATGACGGTAGACAGCAGGGAGACACACGAGTGGAACATGGTAGATACACAGACGGACCAGCAACTACAAGGACAGAAGACGCGACTTAACTTACCTGGACTGACCATACCGGCCATTTGCCCGGTGGGCTGATGAGTTTGTTTGGTTTTTTTGTAACGGCATGAACAATGAGAGGTGGTGGCTGACTGCCAGCTGACTGTATTTCATCATCAGCCAGTGTTGTTCTTTATCAATATTACCAAAGTTTACCATAAGGCAGCATAGAAAGTATTTACTTGCTTTCAGGTTTTATTCAAATGTTAGTCTTTTCAGTAGTTTCCCCACTTTTTTCCTGTTTCAAAATCAAACACCAGTTTGTGAGAAGATTATCTTCTTTTTTTAACAGGCAGATAAAGTTTTACATTGGAATTTGTCAATTGTTTGTTACAAATGTTCGTATTTTAATATTCAAAAATGTTTTTGCCCAAAACATATGTGCACTATATGTCAGTAAAAATACTATGCAAATATTGATGTCCTTGAATGCTGAATAAACACTGACTGATTGTATCTCTTGTACTTTATCAACGCAGTATCTAAAAACTTTGCACCGTAGTGGTTAAAATCTCATTCTAACAAGAGTTAAAAGCACATTCGGTTATTAGGTTTACAGGGTTATTGGATTATGGTTAACGGTTGGTAGAATTTTTTTTAACATTATCTGCCAATTACATCTGCCACCCTTCTCCAAATCTGTGCCCCTACCTGCCCCCCCCAACAAAAATTTCCTGACACGCCACTGTGCAGGCCTACTTATTGTTCCTAGAGTATTTAAAAGTAGAATGGGAGGCAGAGCCTTCAGTTTTCAGGCCCCTCTTCTGTGGAACCAGCTTCCAGTTTGGATTCAGGAGGCAGACACTATCTCTACTTTCAAGATTAGGCTTCAAACTTTCCTTTTTGCTAAAGCATATAGTTAGGGCTGGACCAGGTGACCCTGAATCCTCCCTTAGTTATGCTGCAATAGACGTAGGCTGCCAGGGATTCCCATGATGCATTGAGTTTTTCCTTTCCTGTCACGGGTTGCTCTGAGGATCCACTCGCAGGACTCCGGAGTTGTGTTTTAACAGAGATGGTTTATTTACAAGATCTTCACCAAGTGTATTAACAGACAGTGCGAGGATAGTGCTATATACAAGATGTGAGAGGCAGGGTTCCAGGGAAAACAAGGGAATCACACACGCGCGCACTCCAACCTCTCTCTCTCTCCGCTAGTGACCAGTCACTCCTTCCACACTCCACACGGGGAAACATGGGGACAGGTCCGGGGAATCTAGAACACAGAGACACACGTTAACTTTCTGAGACGGAAGCATGCGAAACTTGGGCTTGACGTGTACTGACTAGAGTCTTCACAACAATCCAGCGTTGAACAGCTGATCTCCTCCTTCTAATATACCAGCTGGTCTGATGAGGCCCAGGTGTGCACGATCCGGGAAGGCGTGGACTGAGGGCGTGAACCCGCCATGAGTTCCTCCCCGGCAAAACAGGGGAGAAGGAGAGGAAAAAGAGAAGAGAAGGAGGGCTAGGAGTGAAGAGATGCTGATCAGCGCCTTGCCGATCCCGCAGGTCGTGACATTTCCAGTCACGTTTCTCACTCACTGTGTGTTAACAGACCTCTCTGCATTGAATCATATCTGTTATTAATCTCTGTCTCTCTTCCACAGCATGTCTTTATCCTGTCTTCCTTCTCTCACCCCAACCAATCACAGCAGATGGCCCCGCCCCTCCCTGAGCCTGGTTCTGCCGGAGGTTTCTTCCTGTTAAAAGGGAGTTTTTCCTTCCCACTGTCGCCAAAGTGCTGCTCATAGAGGGTCATATGATTGTTGGGTTTTTCTCTGTTATTGTACGATCTACTGTACAATATAAATCGCCTTGGGGGCAACTGTTGTTGTGATTTGGCGCTATATAAATAAAATTTAATTGAATTGAATGTTAATCATATTTTGCAGGGCCATGCCAGGACAGAGGCAGGGCTGCTGGAGTTGGAAGCTCCTGGTCATCTTCAGCCTCCTCGGCCTCACTGAAGAGTTCGGTAAGAGACTTCCTCCTTATTCTGGTGACCTGTTCATGGTGTCCCCTGCCCCATGACAGCTGGGATAGGCTCCAGCAACCCTGATAAGGATAAACAGACCAGAATGGATGGATAGATGTCTATATTGTAACATCTTGGAGCTGACATCACTGGATGAGAATCCTGAATACTGCAACTAACATTCGGCTTCTCTTCAGAACATAATTTTTTATGATGGAGAAGCTGGATCGATTGTGAGAAAAGACGTTTAGAGTAAAATCCCTGATGCTCGCAGGTTCTTCACTAACATCAAACAAAGTTTAGAGTCTGGATCACTGTATCGTGTTCTGTTTGTTGCTGCTGTTTTATTTCATTGTTTGTTGCAGTAACTGGACCACAAGACATTTCTGATAGTCATGTTAACCACGCATGTTAATCAGGCCCATGGTGAGGATACAGTCTTTGTTCGGCTGGTTGGAGTGAAGTTCTCACCCTCGTGTTGAGCTGAGCTTCATAATGAAGCGTGTCGTGACCCGGAGCAAAGCTTACACTTGTTTCCCATCTTTATTTGTACAAGAAAGTTACAATTACATATCAGCAGTACACAAAGGTTAGATAAAACACAAATTTTGTATCACACTTCATTGATGGAAGCCACAGGAACAGCGTACAAAAACTCATTCAAGGCAAAAACCAGGAACTTACACACTAGGAACTACAAAGAAGCACGAGGCACGCAGCAACAAGAGACTCAGACAAAGTTGTTGCTCAATACCCAAGTAAGCAGGTCTGTGCTTGTGTTCTTGCTAGTTTGTACTTCAAACATTTGTACAGCAGTCCAGACTTTCCAAGAACAGGAGGACACCATCACTCTACCATCATCATGGTCCTCTGGTCTCATGGCTCGCTCTCACTTTTGCACTCTCCTCTCTCTGTGTGTTTAATCACACTTTGCTTTGTCGCGGCGTGTCTGTACCTGGGCTGATTATCACACCAGTCATTCAACACCAGATTGTTGACTAAGATGGGCTTAAAGTGACTGTTCTGGGGCCCGTTCTTCGTACCGCGCTAAGTGAGTTAGCTGGATGAGATTGTTGACGATTTCGCGTGATCTTGGATCGTTCGGTTCCCCGAAGCCCATCCGGGACTTGCTGTCATAGCAACAGAGCCGTAAGCGTAAACCTGCTGGGGAGCAGGTTTACTTTATGTAAACAGGATTAGATCGCGGCCACGCAGGTATGCCCGCTTCATTTATACGAAAGCAACAGCGATATTTTACCACTGTTTCACCATAAATAAATAACATCAATGTAACTAAAGATAATGCAGCACCTGATCCTTTTATTGATGTCACACAGATACATACAGGTCATTCCCTAAAAAAGGGAAATGAACTATTAATCATTCTATTACATGTATTTGATTATTTCAGATGTAATTCATATTTTAGAGTAGTAATTGTAAATTACTTCGTGTAATCAAGATGAGAGACCACGGCTATAAAAGCGAAGGTGGATTTGGGAAGTCTGTCGCAGCCATGTCCTGTCCGTATACGCGAGCCACCCATTGTGGAAGGTGCAAGATTGATAAGGAGAGTTTTCAGAATCCAGCGTATATTGCGGGACAGACAGGATCCTTTAGCTCAGCGCGACAGTGTGCTCATAGAGAGATATCGATATTCCCGTGAGGGTATTATTTACTTAACCAACTTGTTGACGAGGGGGTGCAGGACCACCACCTGTCTTTTTTTGCTCCGCCCTTTTCTTGGTTGCTGTTATGAACAAACAAACAGATTATTTCAGGCTCTCTTTCCAAGAGACTAAAAGCAACATAAGTGATAAATATTACCATTCTGTAGAATATTCTTATATTTCACTTTTACTTGTTCCCATGTTCTAGTGGGTCCTGTTGTGGCTCTAATGTGAAAGAGGATAAAATATAACATATTATAATATAATGTAATATAATATTGGATAATATAGTTTAATATAATAAATTTACCCTACCGTCTACTGGTGTTGGTCAGAGGGGCCGATGGCGCGATATGGCAGCCTGGCTTCTGTCAGTCTGCCCCAGGGCAGCTGTGGCTACAACCGTAGCTGCCTCCACCAGTGTGTGAATGTGAGAGTGAATGAATAGTGGCATTGTAAAGCGCTTTGGGTGCCTTGAAAAGCGCTATATAAATCCACTCCATTATTATTGTTATTATTAAATTACTTACGAGTTTAATTTGTCAGCAACTTCCTGCCAGCCCTCTCTCCTTGCTTTTGCAGCCTTTGCAGTGTTCCCTTGCGTTCTGATTAAACTCTGAAACTCCTGAAATCCCTCACTCAGGAGTTCTTGCTCTGCTGCCGAAAAATACCGAGCCGAGCGAGCTCCGTCGACATTTTCGCCGACCAATCAGCGGGTTGCCGATCAATGTTTCTACTATCGATGCGTAGCCCCTTTTACGACACCCAGTGATGTCACATTACTGCGTCCAGCTGTACTAATCGTCAACAGCAGGTGTGTTCGGGGAACCGGATTAGCGCGCTCACGGTTAGCGCGATGGTTTGGTCTTGGATGTTTCATTTGATCTTGGATGTAGTAAGCGACGTACGAAGCACAGGGCCCTGAGCTGTGAGTAGTTTGTTTCTGTTGTTGCTGCTGGTCAAACTTTCATGAGCCCTGTTACAGTCGTCACTTTAAATAAACACACTGAACTGTGGATGAGTGAGTCTGCTGACAGTAACCATGACAACCACTGGAATGACAGCGTACTTGAAGACTACTTCATTTCATAGATTAATATTTACAATGGAAATTGCCCATCATACACGTAATAACAAGATTTCCAATAATTCTTCTAACAGCCATCGATCGATCTGATCTGTTTTACCTTACAATATAAGGCGACTGTTGTTGTGATTTGGCGCTATATAAATAAAATTGAACTGAATTTTATAATATCTAACAAGCTTTATGCAGTTAGGCACCAAAACCAAAAATATAAAATTAAACTTCACTTTAAACATAAATTAAAAACATAATGTGAGCAGTCTTTACGAGCTCTGTGTTGTTTCTGGTAATGTTCGTTCTTCTTGGCCAGTCTGTGCCAGGGCTTGTGTTGTGTGTGGATGAAAGGAAAGGAGGCCCCAAACGCTGGACTCACAGATAGGTGAAGGCTAGTGTTTGTTATGATGAGCGGATGAACAGGACATGAAACGGAGGACCGACTGAACTGAAATAGCTGAACTGGCTGGAGTGGATCACGTATGGCGTAGACACATTCAAAGACATGATGTTGAACGAGTGGAAACAGAAGACTTAAACACACAGACTGATGAGAGACACAGCTGAACATAATCTGGCTAACGACACATGAGACGAGCTGACAGGAAAAACAGGAAGTGAGAACAACATTGATGTGGAAAAATAAACTAAAATGACAAAACTGAAAACACTGGGTCAACGAGCCAGGAACCCCGACAGTCTGTCTCTGCTCCATGTTCTGTCTTCAGTGTCCCTGTTTTAATTCACCTCCGACCTCTCCGGTCATGTTCGCGTCTCTCTTTGCTCTCTCCGTGAACATCACCTCTTGTCTCTGTCTCTTGTTCTGTTCTTGCCCAGCTTAGATAGTGTATTTTGCCTTTTGGGGTTTCTTGGTCACTTTGTTATCTGCAATGAAGTTCTGACTTTGAGTTTTACATTCTGCAATAAAGTGGCAGAGGTAGGATAACAAGACGGAAACAATCCTGTAATAATGATTAGAGATTGGATAAAACTGTATTAATCGCTCGGGTGGGTTCCCCCAGGAAAGTCAGTTGTTGTCATTTCAAAGTTATTACCACTCAATTATAACATAGTAACCAGTTAATATTCAAGTAAACTCATGGTGGCCATCAGTAATAATAGTGTAATACCTTTGTAACAATACAAAAATGAGTTTGAATTTTCACATTTTTATACAGTTTCAATTGGAATAATGTAATAATAATAAGGTAATAGTGACTGATGTTTTAGCCTATTTGGATAGTATTACTATATTATAATGCTTGAATTAATCCTACCTTAAGTTTCCAACATTCTGCTTTGCTTAAAATCAATAATGTAAATATTACGTTTATTGCTCTGAATTATTAAATGGGACTCTCTGTGGTAGTTTCTGTTCAATAAGCAGGAAAATGGGGCCACAACTCCACTGTCCTGCTCCACCTTCATCATAAATTGACCCCTAACCATCCAATGATCCAGCCTCTCCTGTAGCTATAGCACCAAGCGGCCTGCTTGCATACACATGGCTGTAGTGTTGATCACCTGGTTGGTTTTGGTGATGGTCGCAGTGAGGACTGCCCGTAATGCTGCTTTCACATCTTCTAGTTGACCTTCAGAGGATACTTCACGTAGTCTTGGTGACTGAAGGCTCCAGGTTTCCAGCTTCACCATCATCCTGTCTCTCTGGTCAGCTTCTGTCGCACTCTGCGCTCCTTTCTTTGTACTTGGAGCTTGGTACCCAATCTCACTGGTATTATCACCCACCTGACCTGATGTCACAGGTCACAGGTTAGCCCTTAGGCAAGGTACAAACAAGAACGTAGAGTATTTTAGAGCCAGGTGTACATTGACGCATACAACGACCGAGTGGTGTCTATTTACACCTACAGGCCAGTGGACACTCTTTCAATGATGAGGATGTCCACATCCTGGACAGGGAGGAACGCTGGTTTGAGGGCGGAGTCAAGGAGGCCATTTACGTGAAAAGGGAAAGACCATCTCTGAATCGAGGAGGGGGCCTAAGGGAACATCTGTCACCATCTTACAATGCTGTGATTGCAGCCATTCCCCAACAGTCATTGTTTCTGTCATTATGCAAATGTGCTGTTTATAAGGTTGCCACTTGTTGTCAGCTGAGACTGAAGGAGTCACCTGATGATGATGATGATGATGATGATGAAACGTTTCTCCCACTGAAAACGTCCAGATGAACAGGATCAAAGTTTGGAGAGTGACTTACCTGGATGATTGAGCATGGATCACTTTAAAGGCACACAGCAGAGACAAACACATTTCTATGTTTTTCAGCGTTCTGTTTTTACTCTCAGTTGCCGTCACTTTACACGCACACACGTGAACACTTCCCCAACAACAACGACGACGACAGGACGTCAGTCACCCTTTTAATTCAGGCGCAGTGTGATCATTGATGCCGCTCAGGTGCGTGCACCTCGCTGAAGCCGCGCCACAATCACTTATAAAATGTCTGTTATAGTTGATTAGGGGCATACAAATCCAGTGTAGGAGTGGTTCTTAACTGGAACCAGCACTTAGTTCCCCTTAACTAATTTAAACTGTGTTTCAATGTTTCCAGAGGTGAAAGAAGATGAGTGGGAGGAGCTCGGCTCTGACATCGCTGCACTGCATCGACTCCAAGGACTGTCTGAACACATGTTTGATGAAAGCTTTATGAACACCTCAACAACCAGGTATCTTATGACTGTGAAGAGCTATTACTACATTACAGCTCCTGTGGGTATCATAGACACTGGTTATCAGAAGCACTGTGGGGCTCTGCCACTGTGACTGGAATTGTATAGATGTAATGTAATCCTGTGCAGCAGGCAGATACTGACCCGGCGTGCCGCAGACAGCACTTAAGCTTTGATGCCAAAGTCTTTTCAAAAACACAGAGGTGGACCCAGGAGTAAATGATAACAAGCAGAACTCGAGTGAAACCACAGAATGAGGGAGGACAAGCCAAAGGACAGGAGTTAGACTCAGACAATAAACACACAGCAGCTAAGGAGGGCAGAGGAAACAGGTGGGAGCGAATCAGAAGACGAGACGAGGAACCAGACAAAGACCCAGTGACATGACAGAAGAATGCACCTACAGATTTCAGACTTCACTTTGAGATTTTACCACTTGTACAAAATAAAATTAAGTAAAAAGTAATCTATAACAAATAATGCAGGATGTGTTTCGTTTAGGGGAAACGACTACCACCAATCACGATTTGGAAGATCTGTGAAAAGGTAAAGAAGCTTTCAGTCATTTACATTTTTTAAATGGTGTTTAGCAGGTTTAACATCTGGATGTTTTATGTCCTTTGCAAGTATTTGTAAAAGAATTTGGACAGTGCTTCACAATACACTGGAATTTTTTATTAATAGTTGGTTATTAATGAGCCAAAAAGCCCGTTAGGATTTATCACAGCAGATCATCTGCCTCCTCTGCACTTCCTCCTTCACTACATCCATGGATCTTCTCTGAGGATTTCCTGTTTTCCTGCTGCCTGGCTCCATCTTCACATCCTTAGTCCAGTGTATCCACCCTCCCTCCTCTGCACGTCTCTAACTTTGTCTCCAGCCTGCTCAGCAGCAGCTGTCCCTCTGATGTACAATCAACTCTGTCCAACGTGGATTTAGTTTGTTTTATTTATTTATTTTAAAGATAGGGTCCACAAACGGCACTTAGCTTGTTTATGTTACTTTGGGGTATTTTAAAGAAGTGAATAAACAACACGTCGCCACTGTCACATCCTGGTTCTTTTTTTGCTGCTGAGGTTTTTGTTCTGGGCTATGACCTGGTGTTTTGTGCTGATTGAATTTTGAATCTTGTCACTCATCATTGTTTTGATCTTGAATTTGGATTTATGTTCAAGTTCAAAGTGTTTATTGTCATGTGCACAAAGAAAAGCATTTCTCTGTTCAATGAAATTCTTTCTCTGCTGTCCACACACAGATGCTGGTTAATATGTACAAATAGATAAAATACAAATAGCATGAATAAAGAAATGGAGACAAAAAAATGAAGTATTAAATAGATTTATGTACAAAGGAGCTGTGAGCTTAATATACTGCTTTGACATGTGAGATGACCAGAAGTGCTGTTCAAAAATGGGTCAGCTGTTCAAGAGTCTGATTGCAGTGGGGAAGAAGGAGTTGTTGAGTCTGGATGTTCTGAACCTTCGTCTCGAGAGCAGAAGTGTGAACAGTGCGTGTTGGGGGTGTGTGGGGTCTTTGAGGATGGAGGCAGCTCTCCTCTGGACTCTGTAGATGCTCTGCAGAGACGACAGCGGGGTCCTGGTGATCTTCTCCGTGGTTGTTAGGGTTCTCTCTGCAGGCGTTTGCCGTCCATCGCAGTAGTGCTGCCGTACCATGCAGTGATGCAGCTGGTCAGGGTGCCCTCCACGATGCAGCTGTAGAAGCTGCTGACATACCAGGTTTCCTCAGCCTCCTCAGGAAATGCAGCAGCTGCTGAGCCTTCTTGACCAGCTGTGTGGTGTTCAGTGTCCAGGTGAGGTCCTCCGAGATGTAGACTCCCAGGTGTTGTCCTCACACGATGACACCAGACCGGCCTCCTCTCTCCTGTAAGCCGCCTCGTCCCCTCAGTGATGTGACCGATCACTGCAGTGTGGTCCACGAACTTCAGTATGGTGTTATCCCTATTGGAGGCGACACAGTCGTGGGTGTACAGGGTGTAGAGGACGGGGCTGAGGACACAACCTTGTGGGACACCAGTGTTTGTAATAATGCCGGCTGAAGTCCTGTTGCCCATCCTGATGGACTGGGGCCTGCCAGTCAAAAAGCCCTGTAGCCAGTCACAGAGGGTGGGCTGCAGGCTGAGTGCTGCCAGCTTGTGAGTGAGTTTGTGTGGGCTGACAGTATTGAATGCGGAGCTGTAATCAACAAAAAGTACCCTGATGTATGAGTCTTCGTTTTCCAGGTGGGAGAGGGAATAGTGAAGGCAGCAGCGATGGTGTCTGACGTGGACCTGTTGGATTTCTGCAGGGGGTCCAGAGTTGCTTAATTTTTATAGTTAGTTTCCTTGTGCTCATGAGCGTCCTGATTGTATTGTTTCTCTGGTGTAATTTAGACGTCTTTAGGTTATCTAGTTTCCTTTAGCAGTCCCCTCTTGTTCCTTGCTCTCCCTCTCTCTCCTGCTGTCTCTCTAGCTCTCTCTGGTCTGCCATGTGTGCTATTGTCTTCCCATATCTTAGTCTGCCTGGAACTGGAGGCTTAGCTTCTCCAAGAGATAGTGTAAGCAATGAGAATGTCTAAGTTGTGGAATTAAATTCAGACACAGGTGGCCAGGAGGAGACAGAGAAGGAATACATGTCCTCATTGATGCACCTGCACCCCCCAAGGCCCTGCATGTGTGAGGGTGTGATGGAGTGGGAGGAGCCCACTGAGAACAGGGGTCCCAGGCCCATCCCGATAGACGCCCTCCAGCTCAGCTCTAGAATCATTTTGAAGAACCCATGTTTGAACCTCTGACTGTTGTATAAGATCCAAGAACCGTGTTTTAAAAATATATTTTGTCATTTCTTTTATTTCACAGGGTTATGAGATCACTTCAGTTATGCTAATATGTTAATTTTCCATCAGGCTGGACACTGAAGAAAACCCACTAACTTTGCTGGATGGATTTCAGGACTGTGAAAACGTCACAGCTTATGTCATTACAAAGGAGAAGGTCAGTAAACATGAGACAGAAAGTGAACACACATTTAGATTTAAGAGATTAAACAGTGCTGAAAACACAGAGATTGTTTCTAATGATGAAAGTCATTAGATCTAAACTAGAACTTGATTGGGCTGATAAAGATCAGCATTTCCTTCCACTGAGTATCTGCATCTTTTCTTCTTCTAAAATGGGACAAAATGTGAATTCAACATGAACAAAGAAAAAGAGTTACTAACAGCATTAAAACAGCTCATAGTGGTAGCTGGGTTAGCTCGAGGACGTGTTTCATACCTGGTGGGGTTTGCATTTGGCACACTTACGTACAGATCGACACATCAGAGCAGTATTAACTTAGTTATTACAACACGCACACGGCTCAGTCAGGCCTGGTTTTGAACCCGGTCTTCATTGAAGCAGAGTGTTGTACTTCTTCCTGTTTGCACTTTCTTCAGCTGTCTGGGAATTTGGGATAAGACAGAATGAATAGTTTTGCATTAAAATGTCCCACCTCACTCCTCACACACAAACATCACAGACGTTAGTGTAGCTGCTGCACGTTTATCTTCTAACCTGAGCAAATGTTTGACAGTAAATGTCTTTAACATCCGGGTGAGGAAATCCCCAAAAATCCGACTGTGTTCATGTGGACGTCGCGTTTTCAGTGGGAGAAACGTTTTGTCATCATCCCAGTCGGATGACAGGAAAACATTCCCTTTTACATCCACCCTGGAATGCTCAGTCACTATCTTCTCCTAATAGAAACACACAAGGGATGTTTGAGTTTGTGTTATTATAGTTTTGTAATTTCTAATAAATGTTTCTTTATGTTTCACTTTTCTTTATACAATTTAATTTAGCTTCAGGCAGTTTGAAAATGTTTAGTTTTAGTCTATTTAATTATTAGTATAATAATCAAAGTTGTGACATGACAGGGAACACTGTCACAGATAGTAAGATCAGAAACTTTATTTCACAGCAGACATTTTAAAATGGGGACTTTGAACAAGGGCTGAGAGGAGGCAGCCCACGGTCCCAAGAAGAGATCAATCAATCAGCTTCCATCCAGCAATAAAACACTAAAAATGAAACTGAAAAGGAAAAACTAAACTTGCATGAACACCAGAGCCTTCCTCAGGGTCAGGCCTAGCAGCATCCTCTACTTCCCCTGAAGAATATTCTCAAAGGAGATGTTGTTAATGAACATGACACGAGCGTCTGGAAAAAAGCAGCTCAAGCTTGCGAGGAAATGGAGGCGATGGTGTTCTGCATTCCTATTCCCAGCCTCACGGGAAGGCAACTTGCTTCCTCTCTCACGCTGGAACACGAACAACCCTCGCTGTATATTTTTGCCGCCAGCAGCTTTAATCAGCTCCCATCAAAATGAATGCAAGTCCAACATGTCTGTAACTTACTCTGCCTGTTACTGCTTTTTAATCAAGTCCTGCCATCTGGCTTTTTAGTTAGAGTCACCTGTTGTCCATCAGTCAGGGTTCCAATCGCATTATTATACTGATAATTATATAGACTAAAAATAAATATTTGGCTGAAACTAAATTAAATTGTAAAAAGAAAAGTGAAATATAAAGAAATGTTAATTAGAAATTGCAAAACTATAATAACACAAACCTCAGAAAATAAAACTGAGGTTATTGTGCTCGGCCCTGAAAAGCTTAGAAATATGGTCTCTAACCAGATTCTTTGTCATGATCCTGGGTCGTTGACCCAGTGTTTTGTGTTTCTTTTTGGTTTCATCTTGTGTTTGGTGTTTCTTCTGATTCTGTATTAATTCTTTGGGTTGGTTGTCGTGTTTATTATCCCTACCTGTGTCTCCCCTCTGTGCTCTGTTCAGGTCCCTGCGTTTTGTTGTAAAACAGTCTGTGTGTTTCCGGTTTTACTTTGTAGGTCTGCTTCTCATCATGTCCATTAGTGTCAGCTGTGTCCACCCCTGCATGTCATCTCCTCATTACCTAGTGTGTATTTATACTGTGTGTTGGCTTCTGTTCATCGTTGGATCGTCTGTGTTTCTCGGTGTAACTACGTCTCTCTGCATTCTCAGCCCACGTTTCATGCTTAGGTTTGTCATTTAGTTTTTCCAGTCTAGGTTTTTTCAGTCATTCGTCTTTTCTCACTGCCTGTTCGGTCGCTCCACTTCTGTAAATAAAACATCACTCTCATCACCAGGCCTGCATTTTGGGTCCTTTTTCTCCTACACCACACGGCTCACCCCGCCAGCCGTGACATTCTTCCTCTGGATGGCATTACCTTGGCCTCCAGTAACGCTGTGAGGAACCTTGGAGTCATTTTTGACCAGGACATGTCCTTCAACGCACATATTAAACACATATGTTAGACTGCTTTCTTCCATTTGTGCAACATCTCTAAAATTAGAAATATCCATATCACCCTATTAGAGCACTTCGCTCTCGCTCTGCAGGCCTACTTGTTGTTCCTAGAGTATTTAAAAGTAGAATGGGAGGCAGAGCCTTCAGTTTTCAGGCCCCTCTTCTGTGGAACCAGCTTCCAGTTTGGATTCAGGAGACAGACACTATCTCTACTTTCAAGATTAGGCTTCAAACTTTCCTTTTTGCTAAAGCATATAGTTAGGGCTGGACCAGGTGACCCTGAATCATGGGGTCATATGATTGTTGGGTTTTTCTCTGTATGTATTATTGTACGATCTACTGTACAATATAAAGCGCCCTGAGGCGACTGTTTGGCGAAATATAAATAACATTGAATTGAAAAATTGAAATTATAATTATATTATTATGTGTAAGGCATATAAGAAACACTGTGTGTGTGTGTGTGTGTGTGTGTGTGTGTGTGTGTGTGTGTGTGTGTGTGTGTGTGTGTGTGTATGACAGCTGCAGGGAGGAAGGACCTGCAGAAACGCTCCTTCATGCATCCAGGATCTAGTTCTTAGTTTAGTTTAAATTAACTATAACTACCCTGGTGTCATGGTCCTGGGTCGTTGACCCAGCGTTTTGTGTTTTGTGACTATTTCCCTCTGTTCTAGTTATTCTGTGTCCTCCCCCCTTGTGTCCGGTTCGGGTTCTAGATTTCCTGTTTTACTTTGTAGGTCTGTGTCTCGTTATGCCCATTAAGTTCCAGCTGTGTCCCCTCCTGTGTGCCATTTCCTCATTACCTGGTGTGTGTATTTATAGTTGGTGTCTGCCTGTGCTCCTCGTCGGCTCGTCTGCGTTCATCCATGTATCACTGCGTTAATCTACATTCATCTGCGTTCTATGGTGTTCCTGTCTCTGCGTCTCTCTGCCCCGCACCCCTTTGTATGGTCCCAGGTTTGTCACTTAGTTTCTCCCAGTTTAGGTTTCCGTTTGTAATTACTCATGCTTCATTGCCTGTTTTTGCCACTACCACCCTGTAAATAAAACGTCACTCGTATCATCAGTTTGCTGCATTTTGGGTCCTCCTTTTCCTCCACACCACACGGCTCCCTCCGCCAGCCGTGACAGTACGAGCCGACCAAACATGGACCCAGCAGCATCCGCACCGTCCCAGGAGTTTCGGGAGGAAGTGATCGACAGCGTCTCCAGGTTGGTCAACCTGTGGCTGGAGCATGAGGAGGAAGAGCTTCACCACGCTGTAGAAGCTAGGCTACAGCAGCTGATGTCTGCTCACTGCTGGCTACTCGACTCTCTTCACCCGCTCGCACAGGACTTCATCCTTAACGAACTTCACCTCCACCCTCCAGCCGCTACCGCTTCCCAACCCAGCCCGGCGGTGAAGATTTTGCCCGGCCCGCCGGAGGTTTTGCCCGGCCCGCCGGAGGTTTTGCCCGGGAGGAAGCGACGATCGCGCCGTCGGCGCGTCGCCCCACAGCCGGAGGTTGGGACTTCGGAACTGCCGGCTGTGGTGAGTGGAAAAGACACTCCGTCTGTTTCGCCAGCTCGCATGACTGTTTATTCCGGGGCTGTGTTTGTTGAGCCAGCTGCCCAGCCGGTAGCTCGGTTAGCTGCCCTGCAGCCGCTACCTCAGTTAGCCACTCAATCTCCACCTCCATTACAGTCACAGCCAGACCTATTAGACACCTTGTTACAATCCGTGGCTCAGTCAATAGCTCAGTTGGCAAGAGACTCATCAGCGTTATTACCAGCTCAGCCACCTATTCAGCCACCATCTTCACCAGCTCCGCCTGTACTACAAGTCCAGTCCATCCAACCGGAAAAGCACTGTTTTTCACCTGTTCATGTCAAGCAGAGAGACACACCACATAACGCAGTAGTCAGTCCGCAACAGCTGGCCAGCCCAGAGACTGTGACGCACTCCAGGGCCTCCCCAGAGGCTGGGTCCCAGCCCCCGGCTGACTCTGGACCCCTGGAGGTTAAGAAGCCAGCTGAGGACTGCATCCGGCTGTCGCTGCCTGAGCTGAGTCGATGCTCTGTGCAGCTGCAGTCTGCTTTGTGTTTGCCAGAGGCCCGTGCGCCTGCTGGTTCTGATCTGTTCCTGCCAGAGGCCCGTGCGCCTGCTGGTTCTGACCCGTACCTGCCAGAGGCCTGTGCGCCTGCTGGCTCTGAACTGTGCCTGCCAGAGGCCCGTGCGCCTGCTGGCTCTGACCTGTGTGTTCCAGGGGCCCCGGTGCCCACTGGTCCAGAGACTGTTTTCGCTGGGGGGCCCGAGGAGCCCGTCCAGCCTCCTGCTTCGCCTGCTGGGGGGCCCGAGGAGCCCGTCCAGCCTCCTGTCTCGCCTGCTGGGGGGCCCGAGGAGCCCGTCCAGCCTCCTGTCTCGCCTGCTGGGGGGCCCGAGGAGCCCGTCCAGCCTCAAGACTCATCAGCTGGAGGTTCAGGAGAACCTAGCCAGCCTCCTGTCTCGTCAGCTGGGGGGCCCAAGGAGCCCGTCCAGCCCCAAGACCCATCATCGCCACCAGCTGCAGCCTCTGTGTCTCCATCCTCGCCAGCTGCGGCCTCTGTGTCTTCACCCACGCCGTCGCCTGGTCCAGCCACTGCTTCACCCACGCCTGGCCCGGCTTCAGCCTCTGCTTCTGCTTCAGTCTCGTCTGGTCCAGCCTCTGCTTCTGCTTCAGTCTCGTCTGGTCCAGCCTCTGCTTCTGCTTCATCCTCGCCTGGTCCGGCTCCAGCCTTCGTGTCTTCAGCATCGCCTGGCCCGGCTCCAGCATCCTCGTCAGCATCGCCTGGTCCGGCCTCTGCTTCAGCATCCTCATCAGCTGCCTCGTCTGGTCCAGCCTCTGCTTCGGTCTCGTCTGGTGCTGCGACGGCCACGCCACCTTCGGGTCCCAAACTGCCGCCTCGACATCGGCGGTCATCTGCCAGGCCGCTGGTGGAGCGTCATCGTCACTATGGACGACCTCCTAGACGCCGCCGTTGCTGTCCGCACGGTCGGCCGCCTGAACTGTTTCCTCGTCACCGCCGTTGCTGTCCGCACGGTCGGCCGCCTGAACGGTTTCCTCGTCGCCGCCGCTGCCGTGTGCACGGTCGGCCCCCTGAACTGCCTCCGCTCCGCCACCGCTGCCTTCCACTCGGTCGGCTTTCGGAGCTGTGTCGCCGACGTGGCCGGCCTCAGAAGATAAACTGTCCTGGACTTCTGAGCTGTGAGCCTCTGGGCCGGCCTCCTGAACTGTGTTTTGTCCTGGTACTCCAGCATGTGTGTTTTTGTTTTGGACAATTCCCTCGGTCCGCTGGAGCTTGTTTTGTTCGGTGTTGGTCCCTCTGTCCTGGGCCCCCGCCGCCCGCCCTGGGTTGGTCGTCTGTTTTTGTTTTGGGCTGTCTGGAGCCAGCCCTTGGAGGGGGGGTACTGTCATGGTCCTGGGTCGTTGACCCAGCGTTTTGTGTTTTGTGACTATTTCCCTCTGTTCTAGTTATTCTGTGTCCTCCCCCCTTGTGTCCGGTTCGGGTTCTAGATTTCCTGTTTTACTTTGTAGGTCTGTGTCTCGTTATGCCCATTAAGTTCCAGCTGTGTCCCCTCCTGTGTGCCATTTCCTCATTACCTGGTGTGTGTATTTATAGTTGGTGTCTGCCTGTGCTCCTCGTCGGCTCGTCTGCGTTCATCCATGTATCACTGCGTTAATCTACATTCATCTGCGTTCTATGGTGTTCCTGTCTCTGCGTCTCTCTGCCCCGCACCCCTTTGTATGGTCCCAGGTTTGTCACTTAGTTTCTCCCAGTTTAGGTTTCCGTTTGTAATTACTCGTGCTTCATTGCCTGTTTTTGCCACTACCACCCTGTAAATAAAACGTCACTCGTATCATCAGTTTGCTGCATTTTGGGTCCTCCTTTTCCTCCACACCACACGGCTCCCTCCGCCAGCCGTGACACCTGGTGTGTGTGTGGTGTACATTTTCTTATAAACGGGGGTCACTTATGTTACCTGTTGGTGGTCCTCACTGATGAGACCAAAACAGCTGATCAGGGCCAACTGAGCGTCAGGCTCAAACTGCAGGTTTACTTCAGCAGAACAGATTCTTCACATTATATCCACAGATCCAAAAAATACTCAGAAATTTCATCTTATAGAAATTAACTGAGACCAAAACAGTTATCCTGGAGCTCTCTCTCATTTCACTCTTTGCTTCATTTTTCAGGACTTTAACACCTTCTTGGTACATATCGAGAAACAGAAGGTACAAGACTGGCTGCTGGGTGCTTCAGAGATCTCCCACAGCTACAACCAAAAGCTTCTGATCATGACCGACAGAGAAAAATCCACCAGTGACAGAGTCCACCAGGAATACAGCAAGGATCCTCATTACTCCGTGAAAGTCACCAAGGACTGCCTGTTCAACGACTCCTGTGTACCAGCAGCAGACAGATACACTGTGGTCAAAATATTTGGAAGTGTTTCAGAAGGTGGACAAACTGTGTCTGGACTTGATGGAGCTTCACTTGCAAAGCTGATGTTGAAACCATCTCTGGAAGCAGCTCCAGTTTTCTCTCTCGATGGAAACACAACCACACAGTTCCACCAGAACTTCATTCGGGTTTTTATGCTCCGCGGCCTCCAAACAGTCTTAGAAACCAACCAGAACAATCAGCAGATTTACCAGGTGATGGATCGACCTGACTCAGTTTCCAGCTACAAAATCCCACAAAGACCAGCTGATCACACCACACAGTATGACCACCAGCAGATTATAATTATGGAAAATGACCCTGTGGTCAGAAGAGCTGCTGAATATTTGTATGAGAAACATCCAGCAGTTAGTTCTGTCTATGTTCTTGATGAAAACCAAAGACCCAAACTGATCCACGGTGAACCAGTGTCTCTGTCAGAGGACAGCAGACTGGTGCTGGTAGGTCATGGTAAAAGAGACAACGCAGGAGAAATGAGACTGTCAGGATACAGTTCAGGAGATGTGGCACAAATCATCGAAAGGACAAACAGAGGCAGCGATAAAATCAAAACAACGAGTGTGGTGGCCTGTGAGGTCGGATCAGACCAACGATTCATGGAAACTCTGCTGAGGGACCTCCATGAAAATAACATCAAGACAGAGCTTCATGTGAGGGACACTCTCATCCAAGTCACACACATAGGAAAGAAAATCACTCAGGAAATCTCTCCAGAGGGGCTGCAATGGAGACATAAAGACAACAGCAAGAAAGTGGTGGCAATACTTGATCGCAACGGAGATTTAATAATGAGAAACGAGCCTGGAAGTAAAGGAGAGGCTGTTTTTACCAATGAAAGAAACTTTCTGGGTGGAGGAAAAAACAGGGGAAACAAAAAACCAGAACAAAATTTTATAAAAGAAAACAGCTGGCCAGATGAACCAAAGAGGTTTGTTAACCCAGAGGTTTTTAAGAAGATTGACCAAAATAACGTTAAGATGAAATCTGCCATTGATGAACTCGAGGCACTGTCTTGGGGAATCTTTCACTCAGATCAACATCTGGGTAAAAGACCAAAGAAAATCAGTGTCAACAACCCAGAAGAAATAAGAAAATATTTACTAGCGAAAAGAAAAAAATATAATATAGATGGGAAACCTAAAACAACTATTACTTGGATAGATAATGAAGGTGAAAAAAGACAAGTCCTTAATGAACGTTATGAGATCAAATCAGGAGAAGATATAAAAAATATAATACGTCATTATGCAAAGAATGGAGAAGAAAAGACTACATACCTGAAGATCAATGACTGGATATATGAAGTTGACCCTCGGAGTCTGTACGTGTATCCAGTTGGAAAAAAGCTTGACAACAATCAAATAGAAAACAATAATGTAATTGATGATATTAAGAAATGTATTAATGAACAGGCGGGGAACGAAAGATACCCAGACATGCGAGAAAACATTTTTAAAAATGTAGAGAATGAGGAAGAAAAAAACCAACAAAAACAAAGATATGCTGAATATGTAGAAAATACTTTTCTTGGAGAGCACCCAGATGTTTTTAAAGGAAGTCTGACAGGTCACGAAAGACTGTCCATGGAGGCCTGGTTCACCACGTATTTCACTGCATCAGTTATATCTGAATCTGCGAGAAATTTCCGAACATTCCCTCTGACTCTTATGGCCCTGGATCTGGTTCGAAACAATAACGATAATACCCGACAGAAAGGTCTGGATTTTTTCTTTGACAATCATCCAATGGCAAGAGGAGGCAGTTGGATTGACCCGAGCAGACGAGGATTCAGAGGCTCAGCAACACATGAAGATTCCAGCAAATTAACAAATCATCAAGAAGAATTCCGAAAAACCGAGGAGCAGCTCATGGGTGACCTTGTTAAACTTGTAGAACGAGAGGGTAACTTCTTTACAGAATGGAAGAAAACCGTTGGCAATGGTGAAAGTGATGTGGTGAAACGCATGACTGAACTTTCAAACACCTACAAAACAATGACGGATAATTCAGACTTTCAAAAAAAATACAATGATTTCAAAACAGACACCAAGATTACACAACCTGAAGATCACAGAAAACCTTCCACATCTGGAACACTGGGAGGATACGATGATGGCTCCGTCACAATGCGAGACCTGAATTCAGCCTCAGAATTAGAAAATACCTTCAAACATGAATCTTATTTCTCGAGAGCATCTGCATCGTTGGCTGAAGAGGTCCATGCTGCACTACAGCACAAATATGGTGAAACTCTGGCAGGAATGCACCTTCAGGAGGGAACGGCCCGAATAGAAAACGGACAGTTTGTATGTAAGCTCGTGTCAGAGAGACCTGGTGCTGAGCCCGAGGAGTTCAGGGCTGATTTATCTCCACAGAGTCAACATTACAGTGAAAAGATGTTGGCGAACATTGAGACATCAGTGCATGAGATGGAGCAGCACAGTTCAGCATCCTCCCATCAGGTCAACAAGTATGTAGAGAAGGCTGGAACTGCTGTTGGAGCTCTGGGTCTCATGCTGGGACTGAAAGGAGCTGTTCGTGCCTTTGAAGAGGGAAACATCAAAGATGGTGTGGTGGGGTCTTTGCAGACGGCTCATGGAGTGACGGCTATGACAACATCTGCTATTGCAAGCAAAGCTTTGACCTCAGAGTCAAGAATTGTAAAAGCAATCATGAGGAGTCCTGCAATGAAGCGTTTTATGACAGTTATACCAATAGTGGGAATTGGATTTGGGATCTACAATATAAAACAAGATTTGGAGAGAGGAGATGCTCTGGGATACATTGATGCTGCGTTCGATTTATACATAGTTGAGTTAGATGTTCTTGAGGTTGTTCAGCCTGAACTGGCACCTTTCATCGCACCTATAACTCTGGCTCTATCAGTAGAGCGGATGGCCATTGATGATGTTTATATGGGCATCCAGAATGAACTGAAGAGCCTCAAAGCAGACGCTGGAGTTTTGGACAAAATAGCTGCTGTTTTTGTTGGCTTTGGAAAAGGGATCATGCACTTTGCTATACATGTGGCTAGTGTGTTTTATGACTGGCGTTATGATGAAATTGAGGAGGGACGAAAACTTGTTGCAAAGATCTCAGATTATCACCAATATTATAAAGTCACAAAGCAACAGGATGGAACGACTGCCATTGATTTTGCTGCTGGCGCCTCCTCCTCGAATGGAGGAGGTATTAACTTCTGCCTCGCTGATGAGGGTCAGTCTGAGCTCTGCATGGACTATTTTGTTTCTCATGATGAGAGTCCAAGAAGACAATGCTGGAACATTAGCACAGATGGAAGCAAAGATATAATTCTTGGTCTGGGAGAGTCACATGGATTAGAGCACAAAACATATGAAAAAAAAGTACTTATATTTATACCAGCTGGATCTGTGACAGTGGTTTCAGGTTATGAAACTCTTACCAATTCAAGGTACGGGACATACAGGGGAAACAGAGACTCTAATCGATTTTTTGCAGTTCAGAAATCACAGGACGAACATATGATTGAAGTCATGTTGAGCTACTATTACAGACTTCATGGGGAACCAGGGGATGACACATTCTTCCTCGGTCCACAGAGAAGTTATGTCGAAGGCTCAGGAGGAAGGGACACCTACATCATTCCTGAGAATGGAGGGAAAACGATCATTAACAACTACGATCCCTCCAGAGCACAAGACAATCTGCATTTCAGTGTCGCCTACAGCCACATTTCTGTGTCTAAGTCAGGAAACGATGTTGTGCTGATGTATGAGGGCAGTCATACTGTAAGAATACAAAACTGGTTTTTAGGAGAAGATTATCGTCACATGAACATGATGTCAGGAGACGGAGTCTTATTTGAGATTTCCTCCACGGTGGTTTCTTCAGTTCAGCTGGTGGCCAGAGGAATTAACAAGATGTTTGAGAAACACGGTGCAGTTGTTGATGCATCACAGCCACTATTACGCACAGTTACAAACATCTTTGGGTCTCAGTATAATGATGAACTCATTGGAAATGGAGAAAGGAACCTGATAGATGGGGGAGGAGGGCGAGATAATCTGATTGGTGCTGAAGGAGAAGACATTTACATGGTGAAAGGCAGAAACTTTTCCTCTGTGCTCATTGAAAATTACTCAAGAGACGAGAAAACTGACCTGGCCATCATAGAAGCAAATCTTCATACGTTTGGAGTCAGAGTAGAACGTGATAATGTTCATCTGGTGGCTCACCATGACAGCACAGTGTTTCATGTTGCTGTACTGAACTGGTTCAGATCATCAGCACACAGACACTTGCTGTTCATCACAAAGGATCTGATCACCTTCACAGTGTCAGATAACAAAGCTGACTGCCTGCAGAGGAACATCTTCACCACATGTATAAAGAGCCTCAGCATTGACTACAGCAGCTCCCCGTCTCCTCTGAGGGTGGACCTTGAGAAGGATGAGGCTTTGGACAGCGTGACAGAGATCCGCGGGTCAAACTATAGTGATGTCATCAAAGGAAACAAAGAACACAACGTTCTTGTCCCTGGATTAGGAGATGATTTCATTGAGGGGAGAGGAGGAGAGGACTGGTACGTTATCACAGCAGGACAAGGAGTGAAAACCATCAACAATCTATCACCAGATCTAACCTTGGACCTGCTCTTCCTTAAAGAACAATATCAGGATATAACATGTAGATGTGAAGGTCAGAGCATCATCGTTCAGGTAGAGGACAGAAGAACTGTTATTTTACAGAACTGGTTTAAATCAAAGAATTATCAGCACCTGCAGATCAAGACCAGTGATGGAGTAACAGCTGGACTGAAGCCCAGCATCAGCAGCTGTGGACAGGATTTAATGCTGCCTTTAACCATCGACTACAGAAACCTGAGTCCTGAACTACTTCCAGTAAACTATGACAATCTATGCATGTATTTTTATAAAAAGATAGTGTACTCAGATCAAAAAGCAAGGATTTATTTTGATAGAGGCAACTGCATGCACTGGGGGAAAGTGATGATTATGAATGATGTTGAATCAGTGAAAGAAATGTACGGCTCCTCAGGATTTGACATCATGGTTGGAAACAGCAATGAGAATTTACTGGATCCACACACCGGGGGGGCACTGATGATAGGAGGGGAAGGCAAAGACACTTACATAATCAAACATGGGGATGAAAACATGGTAATCATTGATAACTTTGCAGAAGATCAGAAAACTGACACTGTGCTGGTAGATATGGATTTCCTTGATGGAAGTCGAGTCATACTGGACTCAACAGTTTTAATGGAACCAACAAGAAATGATGTTCATGTTAGAATCATGAAAAATGAGGAAAGATTAGAATTCGTTCTCCGCAATTATGCTAATGGTGAAAAATATCAGCATCTAGAATTTCAGAGCTCTGATGGCGTCCATTTCAAACTCAAGTCTCTAAACTCATCTGAAGACGACTCTTACTATCAGGTAGATGCTTTCAAAGTGACTCTCACACAGTCTCCGGTGGACTGTCGTTTGGACCTCAGCGCTCAGAGAAATCTGTCAGAGGTTCACACAGTGCAAGGCTGCCCCTCCCAGTCTAATGTTATAATAGGCAACAACCGAGACAACGCTCTGATTGGTGGGTGGAAGGACGACGCCTTGGATGGAGGTGATGGAGATGACACACTGGTAGGAGGAAATGGAGCTGACATCCTGATTGGTGGGAGAGGAGACGACACTCTATATCGTTAGCTTCATAGCATAATTGCCTAAGTCATTTGACTAAGTCAATGACTTAGGCACTTATGCTATGAAGCTAACGATATGGTGAAGATGGGAATGACACACTGATGGGAAACTCTGGCCGGGACGTCTTCCTTCCTGGACCAGGAGCTGATCTGGTGGACGGAGGTCCAGGCAGAGACTCTGTTCTCTATCGGGGTGATCATGAGAAGGGTGAAGGGGTTTATGTTAACCTGCTGACGGGCCAAGGCCACCATGCTGACGCTGAGGGCGACGTGTTGAAGGATGTGGAAACTGTGGTCGGCACCATCTATTCGGACATCTTAGTCTCTGGTTATGAAAGTTCTCTTCTCAAAGGCTCAGATGGTAACGACATCTTGGTGTCCACCGGTGGAGATTATCTGGTTGGAGGTGATGGAAATGACATTTACATGTTTACTTTCAGCAACGGCTCAGTCACCATAGACAACTGTGCAACAGACAACGCCACAGATGTTTTGTACCTGAGCTCAAATTCAAGTCCAGAGTTTGATTGCCAACTATTATCTGACCGAGTCCTGCTGACCTTCTTTGGATTCGATCAATCAACTGTAAGGATTGCACTGCGAGGCTGGATTAGTGATGATGATGAATGTGGCCATTTGGTGCTGGTGTTCAGGGAGGTGGAGGCGTCGGTGGACATGCTGCTGCAAGAGTGCCAGTATAGAAAGAAGGAATCACTTTGGTCATTGATCATAACCCGGGCTATCTGCATCACTCTTCTTGTCTTCCACTTGGCTTTTGCTTTACAAGGGTCTCGAAAATTAATCAGAAAAGCACAAAAACAAAAAAGACAAAAAGAAGATGAAACTAATGTTGAAGCAGAGTCAGCACCAACAGTAAAGTAGACTGCCACTGCTGCTGCTGCTGCTGCAGGTCACACATTCTTTAAATATGTGATTTCACAAATAAGTTCTTTTTATACTTATAATTATACTCACTTTGCTAGTTACTCTAAATGTTGAGCTAATCATGAGTATTCTTGCTTTCTAAACTCTAAATCTGTCACGTTTATTAATCAACTGCAAACTAAAGGAAAGTTCCTGTAATCATAGATCCTGAATGTGTCTGGTTCAGTTACCCAGAGTAACCGAGGAGTCGTTCAGCTTCAAACATCTTTAAATTACACAAAGTCGACAAACTGTGGACAAACGTGCCAAATACCAAAGAAAAGAACTGCACTTGGTGTCGTTGGGATTTACCACCGTGGATCATTAGACACTGTGTGAATTTCACAGCTTGAACAAGCTAGTCGAGTTCTTACCAAACATGTACCTGACATAACACTGATCGTCTTTTATTGCTTTTATTTACTGTAACGGCTGCAAATTTCTGAGCTTATTCAGAGGTGGAGAGTGTGAGCTGTTTAAAATTGATTTTTCATGCTATATATTTTGTAATAGTTGAACAATAAACATTTACTGTCACTGATTTGTGCTGTATGGTGATGTTAAGTGTAACCACCACTCTGATCCATCCATCTATTCACTTCCACTTATCCTTTTCAGGGTCGCGGGGTCACTGGAGCCTATCCCAGCCGTCTTAGGGCGAGAGGCGGGGCACAGCCTGGACAGGCCGCAGTTGTATTATGTATTATTTTAATATTAATGTCAAGTGAATGGGATTTTTTTTCTTAGTCCATTGTGAAATGTAGAAAATCACATAGTAATTTAATTCAATTCAGCTTTATTTAGACAGCACCAAATCACAACAACAGTCCCCTCAAGGTGCTTTATACTGTAAAGTAGACCCTACAATGATACAATCATATGACGTCCAATGAGCAAGCACATCCAAGATGACAGAGTCCCCGGGTGGAGCGCCCTCAACCATCCTACCCACGGACTCCAAGACTCTGACTGTTGCTCAGTGCAGAAGCACAGGTAAAGTCAGGACCCGTTCCCTAACCAGAAGGCGCAGGGAACACACTCTCTCGTACAGAGCAGCAAGCTGAGGGGACACTCAGCCCAGCACACTGCCTCTCACCCGGGCAACTCCAGCCTGAGACAGTCCTGGCCGCTGCAGCACACGTTAACCCAGTAAACCTATCCCAGGTGTAACCGGTGTGATTCTGCGTTGTGTCTGATAAAAAAAAAAGGTAAAAGAAAGAAAGACCTCCAAGTAAATAATTTGCCCACTCCAGCTCCTACGACCAAATACAAACAGTGGGGAAGAGGGTTAGCTCAACCCACCACAACTTCCAATCTAGCAAGGAGTATATATTCATGCTAGCATTTATGGCGCCTAAAACACATTTATGATACACACATACTACACACTTATAACATCTAACAAAAACAGGCTTAATAATGACAATAATTGAATTAAAATCGCAATCAGAAACATCCAGGTGGCTAAATATGCATTATATGTGTGTTTTAAAGTGTTGGAAAGAAATGACACCCACCTCTCCCACAGGGGAATTGTAGAAAAGGGGAGAGGCAAAAGGGGTGCACTGTATTTATAGGATTGCACCAAAGAAGAAGAAGAAAAGAATGAGGAGGGGCTCTAACTGATAATGAACACAACTACAGGCTTGGAGGTCCTAAAAGTCAGGTATAAAAGGAGAAGTTTGGGGGTTTAGAACACATTTTGGGTAATTATAACAATGTGATTTATGACCCTGATACACAGGCAGGGGGAACTGTTCCCTGATGTTCATCAGCAGCTGTTCTCACAGGACAACATCTGCAACATGATTTATAAAATGTGGTCCTGGACATGTAAAGTATTTAAAAAGTAATTAAACAACCCCAGCCTGAAACAAACACAACAATAATACTGAGGGGGAATATTTGTCCTCAGAGGAATTATGTTTTCTTGCAGCACTTTTACGTCCACTGAGATGTTTTCATTGTGTTTTATTGCTTAAAGGAATGGCTGGCTAATAATAAATGTTTATGTAGCTGTAAATGTGATAATATTTACAATTCTTCAGCCATAAAGGAGTGTAGAAAGTGAATGACTGATAACATGTGAAGTGGCTGGCAGAGTGCAGACAGCTGCACATTTACAGTTTTCCTGCATCGCTTTAACAACAATAATAATAATACTAACAACTTTATTTATAAAGCACTTTCAAACAAAGTGCTGAACAGTTACATGGATTCAACAGCCACTTTATTAGGTACATCTGTTCAACTGCTCGTTAATGCAAATATCATTTAATCAGCCTGTAATGAATCAGCAACGTTAAAGCATGTCGACATGGTCAGAACAGCCTGTTAGAGTCAAACTGAGGATGACTGGATGAGGCTCTTGATACGGGCCGAGTATTTCAGACGCTGCTGGACTTTTCCCTGCTGTGGTTTACAGAGAGCGGCCTGAGACAGGAAACATCCAGTGAGGAGCAGTTCTCTGGGTGAAACTGGCTCGTAGAATGAACTCGAGACAGGTGATAGGAAGGCAACAGTAACTCAAACAACCGCTTGTTATACACAAGTTATGCAGATGCGCATCTCTGAAAGCACAACACATCAGACCATGAAGCAGAGTGGCTACAGCAGCAGAAGACCACACTGTGGGCCACACCTGTCAGCTAACAACAAGAAGCTGAGGCTACAGCTCACATGTGACATAAGCCTTAGAGTCTACGGCTTCTTTCTTCACTGACAGGTTTCATATTCATGTCAAAACGGAACTGACAAACAAACAGTAGAGGGCAGCAACATCCCAGCGCTGTGTGTATTCTGCCTAAATACAGAAGCCGAAGAAGAGAAGCGGCTGTTGTCAACAGTGTGGCCGTATGGCTGCGTTATCCTTACGGTAGCCTGTGTGTATGTGAGGTGATACTACAAACATATTAGTGTCCATTACTGAGAGGCTCGGATCAGACGGTGCGTTTAGTCCCCGAGCAGCGACAGCCATGGCTCATCTCACCCAGAACCCCGCGGATAAAGAGCGGTAAGTCCAGGACCCTGGCTAAGCTACAGCTAACAGAGCTAGCCGGTTTCTCGTGCGGACTCTTGTGGAGAATTTTAAACATTTAAGGAAACAATGCATCTACAAACGACACGTGCTTATTTTAAGATGTTGAAGCACTCATGTGGATCCTGGGAGGCTGATCTTCAGTTCGGCATACAGTCCTGCAGCTTTTAACTGAAGCTCCACGGAAAAGGGTTGTTTTAAAGGTTTAAATGTTCACTTCAGAGTCGAACCTCGACGATGAAACGCCGGTGAAACGAGGACATTAGGATAAGCTGACACTGAGTTTTTAAAGGACTTTTAGTGAAATGTCTTTGAGCTGTGTGTAAAGTCACGGGGAACAGAGGGAAAGTTAAATTGCGCATTTTCTACATGAAGTTTGGCCTGTGGTCCTCATCCTTAAGCATGACGTGTGATTAGAAGCTTAAGCTTGATGTTTACAGACCGCCTTATTTTTAAAGCTAAAGGGGCGAAATGTGTCAGAGTCACATTAATGTGCAGAAAGTTTGCTGAACGTTCCGGTTCGGAGAGTTTGATCAGATCTGTGGAGCTTACAGGATGTTTCCCTCCTCAGTCAGAGGAGCTGGTACCACAGAGATCTGAGTGAAGAGCGGAGAAACCAAACTGGAAGACAAAGGTCTCATGTCTTTGTTTTGTTTACAAGCAGACAGACGTTCTTGTAACTTTTAAAGTGCTCTTGAGCAACAGTTCTCCAGAAGGCCTCCATTGTCTTCCCTCATTTTTAGCCCAGTCCTTGTTCCTGCCCGTGTTTATAGTGTGTGTTTGTTAGTTTGTTTTGATGAAGCCTCTGAACTCTGACCTACGAATCACTGAAACGTTAAAAACAGCTCCCAGCTGAAGGCATGAACCCGCGCCGTGCCGACACATAGCAGACCGTTTCTTTAGTCGAGTCTGTGAAAAATGCCAAAAACATCACATTTTGACATAAAATAATATTTTTGATCCAACACGCTGATTCCCAAAGAGCTGATAACGTGGCATATCTCAGCGTGGTGTGGAGCGTTTATTTAGAAGTCTAAAGAAAAACTGTACAGAAGAAGAAGTGTGAGGCCTAAAAAACTCTACAGTGGATCAACAGGATCTGAAAGACCTGACAGAGGCAGGGCGCACTGACAGCTCGCCTCCGTCAGTGCGCCCCAGGCCAGCTGTGGCTACAACGTAGCTGCCATCGCCAGTGTGTGAATGTGTGGATGACTGGATGTAGTGTGAAGTGCTTTGGGGTCCTTAGGGACTGAGTAAAGCGCTGTACAAATGCAGGCCATTTACCATTTTTACCATTTGGTGAGTGATTCCAGCCGAGCGATTATTGGATAAGGAGTTCTTACTTAGCACGCTCGGCTTCATGCATGAGGACGGCCGTCAGTCACTGAGTCGCTGCGTCGTCTGTTTCAGGTTCGTCTGCCTCTATCCCATCTACATCAACAGTAAGAAGACGCTGGCTGAAGGACGAAGGATCTCCGTGGAGAAGGTGACGGTTTAACGTTCATGTGTTTGATGACTACGTACGCTCGTAGCCTGTGTGACATGCTTTCGTAGATGAAAACAGTCGTTTAAGGAAAACGGCATAAAGATCATTAGAGCTCGTGCTGTGCGTCTACAGGAGACGCACGACTGCTGGAAGATTCGTTTTTTTAAATAAGTAAAAATCATGAGGCACAAGTGTTTGTAGCATAACATGGAAAACAGCCTCTGATAAGCCTGAATGATCGTGTTTGATGTTACCTCTGAAACCTGAGCTGTGATCTTTGAACTTAACTCATCTTCTTTTAAAGCATTTTACAGTCGACTGAAACGCGAGATAAAAGTGAAGAAACTCTTGGATTAAAAAAAAAAAAAAAAGACCAGATGGAGAAAAAAACCCTGAAACAAAAAGTTTCACTGTGAAAAGGTTGATTCTGTCCATGAGCAGTGGGCTGGAGGTCAGCTTATCATCAATGATATGCAAATTCTCATGACCATTGATCAAAGATCAGGGTCATTGATCAGCAGCTGTTAATCATCATGATACGTTTCTCCCACTGAAAACATCCAGATGAACAGAATCAACCTTTTGGGATTTCTTTACCTGGATGACTGATCGGGCATCAGGACATCTGCTGCTCGCTCAAATGAACTAAAGTAAAATAAACAGGAAGTGGCGTGCTGAGTGTGAACGTGCTGCTGTGTCTGCAGGCGGTGGAGAATCCGTCCTGCACTGAGATCAGAGACGTGCTGGCGGCTGCAGGGATGAACGTCTACATGGAGGTAACACCTGAGAACGCGCACACACACACACACACACACACACACACTCTGTAAAACACAGCGTGGTCGGACTCTGTGTGTCTCTTCCAGAACAAAATCCACCCCCGGGAGTGGAACAGGGACGGCCAGTTCAAAGGTCGGGTCAGAGTTCAGATTAAGCAGGCGGACGGCAGCCCGTGTCAGGAGAAGTTCAGCTCACGTGAGTGCTTTTATTTTGAAAGGACACTGCTGCACGTAGACGACATTAGCCGAGGTAAAGGTGTGCCGTTTGTGGTGATCGCAGGTAAAGACGTGATGATCTACGTCGCAGAGATGATCCCCAAACTCAAGACTCGGACCCAGAAGAGCGGAGGAGGCGACACCAGCTCTCAGCAGGGAGAGGGAGGGAAGAAGAGCAAGAAGAAGAAGAAATAGACACAAAATGATTTTGGTTTGTCTTTAAATGTTTTTTTGTTGGTTATTGATTTGATTGGATGAGAATCGGATGGAGGCGGGTTTTTGTTCTTCTCTTATTCTGCTTCCAAAATGAAAACCTGAATGTTTTTCATGTTCTCATGTTTCATTTATGTTTGAACTGAGGGCTCCGTTCACCTCGTCCAACAGCTTCACACAATAAACGTTTCATTTTCTCTCCTTTTTTTTGTTGCCTTCGTGTGTCGACCTCAGAACGAATCCAACAGTGACGTCAGCATCGGCGCGTTCTGATGTTTTTCCAGTAATTTCAATACGTGTTTTTCAGGTTTAAGAGAACCTAAGTTCTTTTTTTCCCACAGGTTTGACCAATGACTGTAGAAAACATGGACGACCTAATAGCTCCCAAAAAATGAAGCCCAGACGTCTCTATCGCCCCCTGGTGTCTGACTGCAGTATAGGTCATAAACCCGCCTCCTCCATGTTAGCAGATGGGACTGGGCTCAGACTAAAATAAAGTCCTCAGATAAAGATGCTTCCTTTCATCATCAGTAGTTCTCATCACGCTGATTTGTGTTCAGTGGGCTCTTTTCTCACAGGGTGGATTAGTTTTGACTGTCTTAGCACTTTCTCAGTCTCTGCAGCTCACAGCGGGTAAAATAAGTCTTGAACACGTTACCGGTTTTCTAAATATGTTTGTAAAAGTGATGTTGCAATGAAATTCTCTTTCTGTAACAACTCATCCGGTCGACACATGCAAAGAAACCAAAGCAGAGAGAGGTTATGTGTAATAATGAGAAATGTCACAGGAGAAGAGTTGAACACATGAGGAGGACGGAGGTCGTGACCCCAGCTGACATCAGCTGGTTCAGTCCCAGCGGACGGCCGACACAGAGGTGTGTCACACTGTGAGGTGAATGTTAACTGGTAACCACTCAAAGCATAGAAGAGCGCACTTGTGTGAATGAGGGTCCGGAGTCCAAACCTCGTCCAGCATTTACAGCACAGACGTTTGTCTGTGAAGGTTCTCAGTCATCCAGGTCATCATAGTCTAAGGAGCTTGGAAAGAAAAGCGTCTGGACTTCTTTGGGTTGCTTGAAGACCCTACACCACCGGGCAGAACATGTTCCCTCTAAGCCTGAAGGGGAAAAGAAGGAACACACACATGTGAAGGAAGCACTCAAAACATGGTTATCGTAATTGGGCGTTCTTAAAGTCAGCAAAGATGCACCGAAAAGAAGATCAGACACCAGCGAGGGAGGATAAGAAGGACAGATGCAACAACATTGTCATCCCCTATGTAGTCGGTGTATCAGAGAAACTCAGGAGCGTTTTCTCCAAGCATGACATCCCAGTGCACTTCTTTCATAAACTGTTTATGCTGAGTCTGAGTCTGCAGAGGGTCCCAGTGATGTGGAAGACATCATGCCTCGTCCCTGTACCAAAGACGCCACGTCCCAGTGGCCCCCAGGATTACAGGCTCGTGGCACTGACCTCCCACATCATGAAGACCCTGGAAAGGCTCATCCTGGACCAGCTGCGACCCATAGTAAGACCACATCTGGATCAGCCTCGTCTCGGAACTGAGGACGCCATCATCTACCTGCTCAATCGTGTCTACACCCATCTGGACCAGCCGGCGAGGACTGTGAGGGTCATGTTTGTTGACTTTCCCAGTACTTTCAACACCATCAGGCCGACCCTCCTGGGTGATAAGTTAGCAGCGATGCAGGTGGATGCTTCTCTGGTGTCCTGGATTGTTGATTACCTGACAGGAAGACCACAATATGTACGTCTCCCACAGTGTGTGTCTGACAAGGTGATCAGCAACACAGGGGCACCACAGGGGACTGTCCTCTCCCCCTTCCTCTTCACCCTCTACACCACAGACTTCAGCCACTGCACAGAGACCTCCATCTTCAGAAGTTTTCTGATGACTCTGCGGTGGTTGGATGCATCAGCAGGGATGATGAGACAGAGTACCGGGCTGTGGTCGACTCCTTTGTCACGTGGTGTGAGCAGAATCATCTGCAGCTCAACGTGGCAAAGACCAAGGAACTGATCGTGGACTTCAGGAAGACCAGGAAACACTTGACCCCTGTTTCAATCCAGGGGGTCAGTGTGGACATTGTGGAGGACTATAAATACCTTGGAGTTCACATTGACAATAAACTGGACTGGGCTAAAAACACCACAGCACTTTACAGGAAGGGCCAGAGTCGTCTCTATTTTTTGAGGCGACTGAGGTCCTTCAACATCTGCCAGAAAATGCTGAGGATTTTCTATGAGTCTGTTGTGGCCAGTGCGATCCTCTATGCTGTTGCATGCTGGGGGAGCAGGCTGAGGGTCGCAGATGGCAACAGACTTAATAAACTGATCCGTAAGGCCAGCAATGTTGTGGGGATGGAGCTGGACTCCCTCAAGGTGGTGTCGGAGAGGCGGATGCTGTCCAAGATAAAGACAATGTTGGATAACACCTCCCACCCACTCCATGACATGCTGGTCAGTCACAGGAGCACGTTCAGTGAGAGACTGAGATTACCGAAAAGCACCACTGAACGACACAGGAAATCTTTCCTGCCTGTGGCTCCCTGTACAACGCATCCACTTAACACACTGTTTGCTGCTACAGCTACATGTTTCTTTTTCAGCTATTTATTAATAAGTGACTTTTATGCTATTCTTAGTTAGTGTATTGTCTGTCTTGTTAATGTTTGTTTATAATGGAGCACTGTAACAAAAAATAATTTCCCCCATGGATCAGTAAAGTATTCTGATTCTGACACTTCAGACCCAGCAACACACTCAGACACAAACTGGTTCATCACAAAGACAAAACCCCAAAACACAGACTTAACAATGTGGTGTTTGCTGTACAGTGCAGCGAGGAATGCTCAGACCTCTACATCGGAGAGACCAAACAGCCACTTCACAAGCGCATGGCACAACACAGAAGAGCCACCTCCACAGGACAAGACTCAGCAGTCCATCTGCATCTTAAGGATAAAGGACACTCTTTCGAGGATGCCAATGTTCACATTTTGGACAGAGAGGACAGATGGTTTGAAAGAGGAGTGAAAGAAGCATCTATGTCCACTGCGAGCGACCATCTTTGAACAGAGGCGGGGCTTACGACACCAACTCTCTGCCATCTATAATCCAGTTTTGAGATCCTTCCCAGACGCCTTAACGCCCACTCACATCCTGGGCCATCTGACCTCAGGAATTCGCATGATAAGGTGGGGCCAGGTTTCACAATGAGCTCACCCGAAACTCTGGCTGATTGGGACCCACGCCCAGTTTCACACCTTGGCTCAGGCGATTAGAGGATCATCAGGGGGTCCTTTTGTCCCTCTGTGGGGGGACACTCCCACTAGGTTTATATCTGGGACTCTCCACCATTTGACCTTAGAACTGAAGAAGCTTCTCAGATGAGAGGTGAAACGTCTTCAAGTAACTTAAAGAAGTCCAGACGCTTTTCTTTCCAAGCTCCTTAGACCAAACAGCACAGAAGCTACACCGGGACCCTCACTGGATGGTTTCCGTGGCAGTAGCTCCTTCGGGTGTCGCTTCCGCTTTATTTTTTGCGATTGTTTGATTTGATGATTGTGTTTCTATTCGATTTAAACAAACGATCACGGAATAACAGGACCAGTCAGGAGGTCACCAAGGACCACAGCCACCCGTCATATTTCTTTTCAAGACTTTCTTATTTAATCACTAGTGTACATATATTTATAGATACATATATATATTTAGTCATCTTTTCTCTTTTGCCACGTCTCTCTAATATTTTGCTCCTTACTATTTTTCTATTTTCTTTATTATTTTATTATATTTTCTCCTACTGTATCATGTTGCTGAGTGACTGCTGCTCGTCAAACACATTTCATTTCAATGTTGACCCTGTGCTAACTTGCATATGACATATAAAACTGAAAACTGAGGTTTCCATAAGTCCTACAGGCCTGAAACGCATCACCACAGTGGCCTGATGTTTATATGCGGTTACTAGGCAACAGGTGAGCGTTGATCGGCTGACCAGCGGACCCGGTGTGCTCCTGATCGATTAACCTGCCCCCTCTCTCACCTCTACGCGGAGTTTCGTCCCGGATGGCCGGGGCGCTCACGGACCCGACCCGGGCTCCGGTGGCCTTCGGGCGGCGGGCCGTGCCGCAGCTGTTCGGGGAGCTGCTGCGGGCCGGGGCTGCGGCGAGGCTCCGGGCTCTGACGTCACTCTGCGACCTGGTGCACGAGCCGGAGCGACTGTACCAGGCTGTTACCGGAGGTAAGAGCTCAGAGGGTCACCGTAAGGTCCGCCCTCTGCACAGGGAGGACAGGTGTGCAGTTCAGGGGAAATCAGGGAGAGAAGGGAGGAGCCGTGACACTGTGCTGGACATCCCTGCTTTTGAAAACTATAAAACATAACCTGAGGACTTCAGGTGTTTCACTAGCTGTTATTGGCGTGTTTGAAGGTGGGACTTGGGGTGGCACCGGCCCACTCTGAAGTCTGCTGTGACTAAAATGGAGGAAAGTTGGGAAAAGTACAAACTGGTTCTTCTTCTGCAGGTTTTCTGAAGCAGCTGAAGGTTTTGTTCAGGGATGAAGATCCATCAGTCAGAGCAAAAACCTGTGAGCTTCTTCACCTGCTGACCTCTCACAGCATCGGCAGGTACGTGCACCGAGACAAACAGGCACAGCACCGGGAGGAAGACGGGGTCATCGGGTCATTCTGTTTAAAACGGAAAAGCAGGAAAGCAAAACACTCACAATTGCAATAAAGAGGCAAACAGATCAAACAACCACATAATGCAAAACAACAGATACACAAAAATGACAACCAAAAACTAGCAAAACTAGTAAATAAAGCTTCTCGTGTCTTTAAGACAAACGTGTTTGGAGTCGATCACAGACCAAAGATCCGCTCAAACACTCGAGTTCATCACGAAGAAGCAAACAGAATCTTGTTTTGGAGTTTTTCAGACAGGAGAGAAAATGTTGAGCCTGAAAAGTTGACAAACGGCTGTTCTGGAAAACAGGATGCGACGTGTGAGCAGAATGAAAGAACGATGAAGAGAAAATCTGAACTGCTGGGCTCTCAGTTTCTGCTGTGCTGCGGCCCCACCAGCAGGTGGCGCTGTGTCCCAGCTGTGAGGTCCAGGTGAAGCTGAAGCTTGGCTCCTCTTTGTGTTATGGAGCTTTTAAACATGACATTGAAATAAATGTCCGACACAAATGAACAAACACTTTTTAAAATTATTTGACAATAAATAAACCACCAAATTACACAAAATACTTTTTTTATTAACGCTGTGAAATAACTTTTCAATTTTATTTAATAACCTATTAAAAACAAAGAATTTACCTTTTTTAAAATTATTACGATAAATAAAGCATCACATAAGAGCTAAATCATGAGAGTTGCGTCTGCCTGTGGAACATTAACTAGCAGAGTTTCTTTTATAAATTTAGGATATTTGTTGGGATCCGTTTGTGTCATTTTTTGAATCTTTCTGAAAGTTCAGGAGCTTTAAAGCTGTTCAGGGTTCATGTGTGTGTCCTGTCGCCTCCTCCTGCAGGCAGGCCGTCCTCGCCTCCTCCCTGCTCCCTCCTCTCTGTCAGCTGTTGGACGACTCCTCGTTCTCCTGCAGGAGGAACGTCCACCGAGTGCTGAGCCGCCTCGCTCTGCTGCCTGCAGGTAAGCTCGGATTCTCAGCATCAACCTAACCCTAACCCTGAACTCAAACCTGGAGTTTAATGATTGAGGACTAAGCTGATGTTTGAGGGGTCAGGGGGCGTGTCCTCAGGGCAGCAGGTCACATGCTGCAGCACTCGTACGTCTGTGGGCGTTCATGAGGACAGTTCAGGGCTTAATTGTGGGTTTTCCATGCCGCCCTGCAGGAGCAGAGGCTCTCCTTTCTCTGGTGCCTAAACTGATGCTGAAACTCACAAAGGAGGAAGATGAGGAGGTGCAGTTGCTGCTCCTCTCCACCCTCACCCACTGCTCCAGGCTGGACGCCCTGCCGGGGTTGGCCTCCGATGGCGTCTCACTGCTGGGACGCAAACTGTCCCACCGATCCTCGATCATCCGCCGAGAGGCGGCCGCAGCAATGATGGCACTCAGGTAGATCAGCTCGCTCTGATCCAGGCTGTGCTTTTGTTTCCTCGCCGTGCGCTGGTTTAACCGACTGTTTGCTGGTTACAGCGTTCCCATGGACGGGAAGCGACAGGTCTGCGAGGATGCCGAGGTCCTTCCTGTCCTCGTCGGTCTTCTACGGGACAAAGACGTGGAGGTTCAAGCCAACGCTGCAGGAGTCATCATGAACACCGTCATCATCACCACCGGTACAAACGCACACACCGGCTTCCACAACCCTCAACTCAGAAACTCCAAACTTTGAATCAGGATCAGTTTAAGTAAAATCGGTTTTTACATCCACGATCAGTCTGAAGGTATCGACCCAGCTTCAGTTTAGTTCCATGTTTCAAACACAGAAGTATCTGTGACTGCAGGTAAGCAGCGGTGCCTGGACCTGGACGTCCTCCCCGTCCTCCTCGGCCTGCTGTCTGAGAAGCACGGGGACGATGACGAGGAGGAGATGAAGAAGAGGAGGAAGGCCCTCATCATGTACGTCCTTCGTGCGCTCACCTCATTGGCTGAGGCTCCTAACGGCCGCCGCCTCCTCCTGGAGCAGCTCCCCCTGCTGGAGAAGAAGGCTGAGGCTGCGGAGGCGGACCAGGACATCCGGCGGGCCACTCAGACCGCCATCCAGGTCATCACCTGGACTCCATGACCTCTGACCTCCAGAGGTCTCATGGAGTAAGAAAATAAAAAAGCAAAACTCATCACACATTTTCTGATGTCATTGTTAAACATCACATGACCAGCCCAATCAAATCTGGGTGCATCATGGGATATTTCTATAAATGTGTTATAAGAGTAGGTTGTTTACTTTAACTGCTGAGGACATTTACTCTAAAGTGTTGTGCTCATGAATGCCAGCATGTGTTCACTGTGTTTTCTGAATGTAGAGCTTAAACCTGCATTTGTTCTAATGTCCAGCAGGGGGCGACACCTCCGGCTGAGTAAAGAAGTCTGACGTATATCGTTAATGTCCGTGAATGTTACAGATTTGTAAGCGATGTGTTTTAGTGGGAACTATGTTTACTGTCTGTCCAATAGAGAGGCGTTACCACGGCAACTAAGAAGGGGACAAAGCTTCAACAGGCGTCGCGTTTTAACCCGAACTAAAGTCTTACTAACATTAACCAAGTGACACCGTTTAAATGTATTTGAAAAACGAGAAATAAAAAACGTCTCTCACACACGCAATGACATCACCAACACCTCCCAACTCCAAATTTGAACTTTTGTTTTATAAGAGGCGTGGCTACATGGGCGTGAATCAGTACATGCGGGTGAAACGCCGTGTTCAGGGACATGAAATAATGTTCGGAAATTTTGATGGACTCTTAAAAAATAATCACATCATCACATCTCACAGGTGTAGGCCGCACAGCTCATCAGTGCAGAGTACTGCCCCTCAGCAGGCTTCCTGAAGTCATCCAATCAGAAGACAGGGGGCTTAAATTGTGAGTGAGGTGTTAAAGAGACAGAAGCTAAAGCAGCTTATTTCAGACAGCTCCATGAAAGCTCAGATAAAGGATTACTTTGAACTGTTATTCATGGAAAGCCACTTTAGTCATCTCCAGAACACATTTAGAAGAACAGCGGACGTGAAATGAGCAAAATACGCCCACTTTCTACTTAACCTGAAAGGTTTAGGTACAAGTACGTCCCCCAGTGTCCCAAATGTAAAGTTTAAATATAATCTGACCTGACCTGTGCAGCGTGTTTCGGATACAAATCAAACTAATTCAGTTTTTAGTCTAAAACAAAGTCATTGATGACAGACTTTATATAAAACCTCTTTGATTTAACTATTGTAGTTTAAATAAATATTTAATATTTAAGTGATATTCAGTATTCTGTATTAGCATTATTAGCAGATGAGCAGGGTGATGCACACTCTAGAAAACAACCAGAGACGTCTGTGACCCCCTCAGGGTCACGCACCAGTGTTTGAGCCCCTGTGAGCGGGATCGCCTTGTTCGTACTGAATGGCGTTTCCTCTCAGACCTGCTGCTCTGAACAAAACTGAGAGCCTGACGCTGCAGGTGGTGACATGAAGCCAAACAAACTGCATGAACGAAACAAAAGAGGGAGCCGGAGAGGCCAGCGCTGTTCAAAAGTGTGAAACATGAGTCTGCGCAAGGAAACGTGATTTATATCAGACGAGTTTCCAATGTCTGTCCCTTTATACATAAGAAAATAGCTGAGAACAGAACAAACACAACAGCAGATTATTGACACACTAAGACTGTCTCAGGTCGTCTGTACAGGGAGCTCAGTCAGGTCCAAATAATGGGCGACACGCACTTTAACAAAAATATACAAATGTGTTAAATATAAAGAAGGAAAAATTAATCATAATTAACTGTAATTGATGTGCTGCATAAACAGAGAGAGGGCAGAGACTGACACAGGGAGGCTGGACAGGTGCTCACCGTCACTGACTCCGCCTACCAGGAACCTGCAAGACGACACAGAGGGACAAACACGCATTGCACTAGAACGTGGCAGTGTGGTCAAACAAACACATTAATATCACAAAGATGGAGCATGTGGAGGTTGGTGGCGGCACGGACGGTACTATCCTCAGCAAACACGCTGTGAACGCCTCAAAAATGAAGGACGGAGCTTCAGCCTGAATGGATCACATGATGAACTCTGCACCAATAGCAGACAAGTGCCATGACGCTGGACGTTGATATTATGGATATGTAACTGGCAGTGATGGGAATAACAGTGTTACAAGTAACAGCGTTACTAACGCCGTTATTTTTTTCAGTAACTACTAATCTAGCTAATTACTATTCCTGTCGTTACAACGCCGTTACCGTTACTAACAAGAAAATGTGGTCGCGTTACTATTTTTCAACAAACAGACGGTTGAAGCTGTGTTCAGCTTACAGCATCTTATATCAGCTGCAGGAAGTAGCTGTAAGTAATCTGAGCGCTACAGCTTTAAGCAGCTGTGCTCCCGCAGACGGTGATCACGATCACTGTCTAGCACAACACCTGGAGCTCAGGGGGTAAAACAATCACATACGTGTGTTTTTTTCCTCAATAGTTTTGTCACGTTTATGAGGCGACTGCTGTCTCCAGGTAGAAATAGGTCTGACACACCTGCTGCTGTCAGACCTGCAGGCTGTGATGTTTCCTTTATAGTGGACAGAAATTATTTTTTTGGAGTGGCATAAATAATTTGTGTGACATCTTATTGAAGAACAGCTGATTGTTCTGTAAGTAGTTTGAAGAAATTGTTTAAAAAAGGTAAATGGCTGCAAATAACTTTGTTGTTTGCAAAACTTGAGCATATGATTTTAAAATTGACAATTTATATTTGTTATGAAATATGATTCATTAAACATGTTTGTCGTTGTTACAGTAAAAATATAACTTTTTCTACTCGCATTTTATGTTTTTTTTAGATCAATTATGTTAATACAGTAGTCAAAATGAAAACATGACTGTAAATTCAGACACGTGAGGTTGTGCTGAAAAGGATGAGACCAAACAAGGCAAATAAACAGTTTTGAGACTTTAATGAGTTTCTTAAAGTAATAGACACACCCAACCCGACCCCCAGTACAGCTGACAGTCGCCTCACAGCTGGGGAGCTCTTACTGACTGAGTTTGGGGACAGACTATCCAATCAGGAGCCCCCTTTAAGCTCAAAGGGTGGTCCCTTTCTTCTCCTCTCGTTGGCTCCGGTTGCTTCGAAGCTCGTTCATGCGTTGATCCACAGCCTCCGCTGGCTGTGATGAAACTCCCAGTTTTTTCTTTCTAGTTCAGCAGAAGCCACTGCCACACACACACACACACACACACACACACACACACACACACACAGGTTGGCTCTGCTTTGTGCCACCTCGCTTTAAAAACGCTGCATACGCCCCTGCACAGGCATGTTGCAGAGTTATGTTTAACCCCCCCGCTGCTGTGAATGGACCAGTCCAGAGAGAGAGAGTGGTAGAGAGACTTAGAGGGGTAGTGGGCAGAGATAGTGAGAGGCGCAGTGCCGCTATCACCCAGAGCAGGTGGTGACGAGCTGCTGGATGTTTCTGACCAGCAGCGCTGACGCTCGCAGGTAAGATTCACCTTCGTGCTTGCCGTGACGAGTTACACGCTGTGATCGTGGGAGTTTCAGTGCTTCCTCCTGAGCAGCAGCTGTTTCAGCCTCAGCGTGAAGCTGATCCTGAGAGTCCGAGTCGCTCTCAGAGCTCAGGCGGATGCTGTTGGGTTAAAATGCGGAGTTTTTAGCGGGACGTTGGCCAGCTCTCTCGACGGTTGAGGTCGACCTTGTCCGGGGGAGCAGCCGCTGATCACGCCGGGCTGCGGTGCGCGTCCGCCGGACACAGAGACAAGCTCCTCCCGGTGTTCAGTTATCTTTAAAGTCAGTATGATGAATACTGATGATGATGATGATGATGACGGTGTGAAATTATGTAAGAGGCTGCTGGAGAGCGAGCACGCGGAGGAGAGGAGGAGGAGGGTTTATGTAACACTCCTCCTCATCCAGCATCGCTCCGCCGGCCGGCCTCCACCCTGAAGTCCTCCACACATCCCTGTCTTCTCCTCTCTGAGCTTCTGCAACTTTCTTCTCACCAGAGACTCAAAAGTGTTTCTATTCGTTTCTCTGATTTATGTCTCCGGGATTTCTCACTTCTGCTGGTTTGTTCCCACTGGTTTTGGTTTATTCACGTGTCTTTATCTTTGCTCTGTCTCCGTGTCTCCTGATCTGTCTCGTCTTGTATTTCTTCTGTTCCTTCCTGTCCTCTTGTCCAGCTGGATTTCTCTACATGTCCGGTCTCATTCCTGTGGTTTGCTCTCTGGATCTCAGCTTCTATCAGTTTCTCTTGATTGATCCTGATCGGTTTATGTCGCTCCTTTATCTCAGTTTTTATCTCTGGTGATTTCTCTTCTTCTTTATCCTCAAAGCCAGATTCTGTCTCGGTCTTTATAAATCTGTCAGTGAGGTCACCCCACACAGTATCTCAGTTTATCTGTGTCTCCGCATGTCTTTCTGTTTCTGGCTGTACCTTTACCTCCCTCCATGTCTCTCTGTCCACATTTTAATCTGTTTTCACGCTCGATGGCTCGTGTGTGTGTTTCTGCAGTAAGAACTCAGCGATCGCCGCCTTCAGCCTCTGAGTACATATTCATATTCATCTGTGTTTACACAGCCTGGTCTCTAAGAAATCACCATGGCAACTACAAAACGCTAACAGTAAGGCTTCAACATGCAACCAATCGGTGACCTCGCCTTAGCTATGTCCATCTTTTATGTACAGTCTTTAAGACGGAGGACAGACCTGAGGAGGTGCGTTTGATTGTGGAGGTGGAGTGTCCCTGTGTCTGTTCATGTGCAGAACGATGATGGATGACTGTTTGATCACGTGACCTCAGCAGAGGTGTGGGAAAGACGCGTAGTCATGGAAACAACAGGAAAACAGATAGATGGATTTGAAGCGACTTGTTTAAAATCTGAGCTTTTTTAACTGTGTGTGATGCTGAATCTAGCAGTGGTGAGGTTAAAGGTCAGAGGTCACAGCGCGCTGACGTGTCCGGCCCTCGCTGAACAGAGTGTGTGATGTAAACTGCATCAGCTCTCTGTGCTGCTGTGAATGATGAGCCTGCAGTCCTGAGAGAGCAGGAAAACACTGTGTGTGTGTGCGTGTGTGTGTGTGTGTGTGCGCGTGTGTGCGCGTGTGTGTGTGTGTGCGTGTGTGTGTGTGCGCGTGTGTGTGCGCGCGTGTGTGTGCGCGCGTGTGTGTGCGCGCGTGTGTGTGTGTGCGTGTGTGTGTGTGCGTGTGTGTGTGCGTGTGTGTGTGCGCGTGTGTGTGTGTGCGTGTGTGTGTGTGCAGACCTCTGAGGGCTTCGTGAGGAGCTTCAAACCTGATGTTTGAAGCTCTGAGTTAAAGTGATGTTTGGGGTGTTTTGCACGCGTCTGAAATCCGAGCGCTCGTGTTTGCTGTGTCAGCGTGATCATCAGGGTCAGTGGGCGTGGGGAAGGTTCATTCACGGTGTGTCTGTTTACACCGTTCTTTGGCTACATGGAGTGAAGGATTCTGGGTAAGCAATAATATGACGTGGTCTCTGTAGAGCTCCAAAGAAACAACAGCACATGGCCTGACTGTGATGACTGCATGTGATGTGCAGGCTGGATTCTGATTGGTTTAAAAGTGAAACATGAAGAATCACCTTTTGTTTATTTTGAGTTCAAGCACCATCAGTGTTTCTTTAGCTCCTGTCAATGAAAATCATTCACATGTCAGAGTTTCTGTCAGGGTTCAAACCTGGTGTCTCTGATGTCACATGTGCAGAGCTTCAGGCTGCTCTGAAGAAGCTTCCAGTGTTCTTCAGCTGACCTTTTGCATATGAATCTAAACACAATTAAAATCCTCTGAATGCTGCTTTTCACTTGCCCTGCTGGATGTTTGCAGGAAGAGGGATCTGCATGAGGTGGCAACATATTACGGGATCAGTGTCTCCACTGGTCTACGCAAAGCGGAGCTGAAGGCCGCTCTGGTGTCTGGGTTATTGGAGAAGGGGGTGGTTGTAAGTAGTGATGGGCAGATGAAGCTTCATGAAGCACTGAAGCTTTTCATCCAATTGGTTCACCCCAGCGCGAAGCTTCATGAAGCTTCATTTGCTCTAGCAGGACACCTACTGGACGTAAAAATATTAGTTGGCATGAATTTGAAGAGTGTGGCCGTTTGCACACAGCCTGTAAATGTCAACAACAAAAGGAGTGTGTAAAACATGTATATTGTAGTGATGGCAGTATACTGTGTATATTTATAGTGGCAGTATGGAAAATGATTATTTGGAAATGCTTGAAATGGAAACGATCATTTACTGTGAGGTGAGGTGTGGTTGGGGTGTGGACAGTGGTTGTGCTTTTGTAACGTTGAGGTATGGACAGCTACACACTGAGGCCTCAGTCCTGCCCATATTTTATTCAGTAAAAACTAAATTTTCACTGCTTCTATAACCTTTAGTGGGGAGAACATAGCTAGGATTTAATGATTTAACAAATCTTTTGAATCCTTTGTCCTCCACAATGCTAAATAGCTGGGAGTCCTCAATCACCATGCTGACCAGGTCTTCATCTATTTGAGATTGTTCTCCTGAGGAAAGACAATAAAGATAAAGCACAAATATAAATATCACACACGTAACTTATTACAGTTGTATAATATTGTTATATCATTTAGTAACATTACTGCATGCTATATTATCATTGCATTTGATGGCTCACCTGGTCTTGCTCCACGATCGGTGTCCCCCTTATTCTCATGCAAAGCTCTGTAGTGCCTAAGCATGGATGAGGTGTTGCTGTTATATCCCAGCTCCCTGGCACATAGCAAACACTTCACCTTGTACAAAAGTAAAGACAGCTTAACATAAGTTTTATTGCACCATCAGTATCATGAAAATACATCTTCTGTAGAAATTTACATACCTTGTTGGGAAGAATAAGATCAAAATGTTCCCACACAGGGGAGGACATCCTCCTCTTCTTAGCTGGCTCCATTCTCTCCTGACTTTCTCTCCTCACTCTCATAAACCTCCAAACTGTCTCCAAACTCTCACTAACAACTCTCCATCAAACACCCACATTTTGAATGAAGTCTGAGGGGTTTATATCGCTGTCATAGCTCGTGGCAAAGTTCGAACCACTTCATGAACCAGTCACGTGGTACAGCCGGGCAGCGAGGCTTCGGACGTCATCATTTTCAGCTCCTCCCATAAATGAAGCAAGCCTCGATACGCGCATCGACACAAGCTTCGAAGCCTCGATACAGAACGTCACATCACTAGTTGTAAGGCGAGAACCCCCGAGCACACCCGGTCCGGCTGGACGAAGTGCAGCGCCTCAGGTTCCAAGCCAGGCCGTAGATCTGTCAGTGTCTACACCTGTGGGCCAGGGGCTGCCCGAGGGCGGGCCAATGACGCTGCCCCGTTTTGATCTGCTCTCCACCCAGTCATCAGAGGGTTCTAAGCAGGATGCTAGGCTCAAAGTCCATCTGGCTCGTCTCCAGCTGGAAAAGGAGGGGCTTGAGAGAGAGTTCCAGCTGAAAAGGGAGATAGAGCTTAGGCGTTTGGACGCGGAACTGGCTAGGGCTAGGGAGGTTGAGCTGAAGAAGGTGGAGGCGAAGACTAAGGTCAAGCTACGACAGCTGGAACTCCAGCAGGCCTCCTCCCCTCCTGTGGCGGCTTTGCTGTCACAGACAGAGGTACAGTTTGATGTAGGAATGAATAGTCGTCTGGTCCCTGTATTTTGTGACACGGAGGTGGAGATTTATTTTGAATCATTTGAGCGGATAGCGACAGCCTTGCGTTGGCCGCGGGATGCGTTGGTCATCCTGCTGCAGTGCAAGCTGGTGGGCAAGGCACAAGAAGTTTGTTCCTCGTTGTCCGCTGAGTGCAGTTTGGATTACGACAAACTGAAAAGTGCAATCCTGTTGGCCTACGAACTAGTCCCCGAGGCTTATAGGCAGCGATTTCGGGGGTTGGAAAAAGCTGCAGGGTCAATCCTTCCTGGATTTTGCGAGGGAAAAGAGTGTCCTCTTTGGCCGAAGGTGTATGGCCTGTAAATCTGCAGACCTAGTTTCGGTACGGGAGTTAATTCTCATTGAGGAATTTAAAAACTGCATCTCCGAGCGGATGGCGGTATATCTGAATGAACAGAAAGTCTCCACTTTGCAGCAGGCCGCGACACTGGCTGACGAGTTCGCACTCGTCCATAAAGCCAGTGTCGTTAAGCAAGAGCGACGCGACACACTAGCGAAGGCTAGCGGTGCTAGTGGTGAACAAGGCACGAGGGGGGAGGTGTCTGGGCCTCGTCCCAGGTCAGACCGGAAATGTTTTTACTGTTTTAAATCTGGCCATTTAGTAGCAAATTGTAAGACCTACAAACAGAAACAGTCAGTCTCGAGGGCTGGAGTGTGCCTGCTAACGAAGCTAATGCAGGCATGGTTTCAAGATCCAGAATAAAGCTGTTTCTTTTGCCACAAGCCTGGCCACCTGATTGCTCACTGTTCAAAAGCAAAATCGATCTGCTTTCAAAAGAGTGAACTGTGGTTCACAAACGGGCAAAGTTGCCAGTCCTAGGCAACAATTGGAGCATAATTGCTCAGTGGTGTCATTTGGTGAATGTCAGAGGTCACCTAATTATGAGATGCCACCTGTTGACAATCTTTCAGGTCCAGATGACCTGCAGTGTGACACACTGTGTACAACACAAACATTCAAACCTGCACCTCTGACTAACCAGCATACCTGTCGCCATGACCTAGCGAAGAAGCGTCTGAAAAGTGAAAGGCCTTTTAGCTGTTCGCTGGGTTCTCCATATGTGAAGGCTCAAAACACACCTGGCTGTCGCTTTGGACACTATTTTGAGGGACTTGAGCCAACCCGTTCAGTGTTCGACCCATCAAAAAGGTCAGTTTTGGCAGGCTATGCCTAACCGTTATTATGGTGCATGGTAAGTGATATGTTTAAAAGTTGGGTAGGACGTTCTGTGACAGACCACTGGTTTGTATTTATGGAGGGGCTGTTACGGCCCTAGCTGGGCCCCCTGATACTGCCCTTGTGTGGGCGTGGTGTTTTTCTCCGCCTCCTCCTCTCTTGCTCTTTTTTATACACATATATCCTGTCGCAGATTATTTGAATAACAAAGAAATTAAGACATAAGATTTGTATTATTTTATAATTGATTAAATTCAATATCTCAAACCAAGCACTGCATCTTTTTATGGGTGCTGCAAATATAAACAAAGCTTATATGCAGTGAATGTGTTTTTGCTATTACAACAATTATACAAACATATAAAGAACATTTAGCTTTTTTTCTCCCCCTCATAAACACAAAAACCCTCCAGTTTACATAAGGTGACTGGGTAACGTGAACAAAAAATCCCAGCCTCGGATGTGGTCGCTCTTCTCGGTCAGGAAAAGCTTCACAGAAGACTTCCACATCCTCCAATCAACATTATGGAATCCCAATAAAATAAACTGTTCTGAGCTCCCGCTCGGAGGTCGGCATTTTCTTCTTCTGGAGTCACCTTGATGACTCTTCTAGCTTTCATGTGGGGACGTAACACTGTGTTTCCGTCATACACGACCGTGTGTGCGCTGAGCGTGGCTGCTCGTGTGTGTCTCGTGCAGTTAACATTCTCCTGCTGTCGTGGTTTTTGGGCTCTTGGTGGAAAATCATCTGCGTCTGTAAATCTTTCACATATCCAGAGGCGCACGCTAGTCTGTGGAGTCCTCAGAGGCGTCCCGTATGCTCGTAGAGTCCCTGAACGCCTCGCCGTGCTGCGTGGGCGCTCTTCTTCTCTATTTCTGGACACATGAGTCATCTTCACTCATGTTATACAACAGCAAGTTTGGGGCTTTGCTGCAGCGCGTACAGGAACCTGCTGGAGGTGCAGCTGTGAGCTAACGGCTGCGTTCGCTCTAATCTGAAGGTTTGTGTTGCAGCTTCCTCCCCTGCGTCTGCCGCAGAGACGCTGGACGCCAGTCTGTTCAGTGATGGTGAGGAGTTTGATTCATTGTCTTCTTGTTGCTTCGCGGCGTGAGGCCGTCGCCTTGAGCGCAGACAAACACTGCAGAGCTGTCACTGTCAGCGCGCTGAGGTCTGAGGGAGCCTTCGATTTTCCAGAGATCTGATTGGTCAGTCGGCGGTGGTTTTGTACCTGCTGACCTCTGACCTCAGATCAGAGCAGGTTAGGTGTGCAGCATGACCCTGAACCTGTCACAGCAGATGGCCCCGCCCCTCCCTGAGCGTGCTCCAGTTTTTTGTTCCTACTCTCACCAAGTGCTCGCTCTCGGGAGCTCGTCTGATTGTCTCGTTGTATTACTGTGAAGCAGCAGCTTCCAGCTGTCACCCTCTGAGGGTCTGAGTCAGGGGGCGGGGCTCCTGGCGCCTAACGTGACTTCAGGGACGTGTTGTGGTGTTCTGGGCTCCAGTTTAATCCTCGGGTTGTAAAAGTGCAGCCTGGTCCTTTAATACCACGACGGAGGCCTCGGCTCTTATCTGCGAGTGCAGCAGGGGGCCGAGGAGGCGACGGGGGGCTGTCGATGCTGTGAGGATGAGGCAGGGGGCGGAGCTGCAGGCCTTTAGGCTGCAGGAATTTTAAGTGTCGGCTGATATCCTGCAGCCGGGCGAGCTTCAGAACAACACGTTCAGAACGACCCCGACGCTTCACAGTGACCTGTTTTTATTCCACACAGCTGCAAATCAAACCTGTCACATGATCAAATAAAATATGGCTTCCTTAAAACAGCGAGAGAGAAGGACAGAAGGAACGAGTTAATGTTAAAGGAAAGGAAACTAGGACAGGAGGGATGGAAACAGGAAGCATGGAGAGGAAGGGAGATAAGCAAGGCAAGGGAAAAGAAAGGAAGGAGGTAGGAAATGGATAAAGGTGACAAAGAAGGAAATAAGAGAGTAGAGAGGGAAGGAAACAGTTAAAGAATCAAAGAAGGAGAGAGGGAACAGGGTGGAAAAAAGAGAATGGAAGGAAAGGTGGTAAGGAAAGAATGAGAGATATAACGAAGGAAACAGAAGTTTGGAAAGGAAATAGAAAACTTTAAGGAAGAGATTAAAAGGAAAGGAGGGAGGAAGGTAGCGAGAGAAGGAAGTGAGGAAAAAAGAGACACTAGCAAGGAAGCAAGGAAGGAAGGACAGAGCCTGCATAAAGACACACGAATAGATCTGACAGAAGAAGGGATGAAAGGAGGTGGTAGGGAATAAGTAAAGGATATGAAGCAAGGAAAGAAAGGGGACAAAAACAAAATGTTGGAGAAGGGAGAAAGGATGTAGGAAATAAAAAGGAAGCATGAATGGTAGAGATTTGGCAAAAAACAAGAAGATGAAATGAAGAAGGGAATAGGAAAGGGAGGGAGGAAGGAAGGATGAGTCTGGGTCTGTTCGGGGCAGAGTGTCAAATCTCCGCCTCAGAAACCTCACGAGGATCGGAGGCGAGACAGACGCTGGCGGGGCGCCGTAAAAACCAGCGTTTCCTGTTTGGTTTTATTAGTTTATCAGGAAAACGAATCCAAACTTTGACGTGAAGACGCAACAAAAACAGCTGATTTCATCTCTTCTTCTGCTGGAAATAAAGAAACGTTTAAACTTCCTGTCAGATCAAACACGCCACAGACACTGTGATGTCATCCGCATCGGCCAATGAGAGCAGCCGTTACATAAACGATGATAGGCTGGGTGTGGTCACGTCTCTGTGAGCGGAGATAAGACGCTGCCAACACACACACACACACACACACACACACAAGCCTGTTCAGCTATCTTAGTGAGGACCTTCATTGACAGCTTGCCATCCCCAGTGTGTGAATGACTGAATGTGTAAAGCGCTGTACAAATACAGGTTATTTACCATAATGCTTTCCCTAGCCCCTTACCCTAACCATTAAAAATGAATGGCTAACCATAAACCTGACCATGACTTAATTGTGACACTAAAACCACATTCTGAGCCTCAAAAAGGCTTCAAACTTGTGTCCTCACAAGTGACTGTTGGTTCTGGTTAGAGATGGCACGATACCACTTTTTTATGTCCGACACTGATATCACAAATTTGGATATCTGCCGCTGCCGATATGAATCCAATTTAGTGTGTTTTTTAATCAATAAAACAGTTTTTTTTTTAATATCTTGCCACATTTTGTATAAGTTCAAACTCAAGTTAAAAAAAACACTAAAGCTATTCTGTTATACCTGCATGTAAAAAATACACTGCACCCAAAATATTTCATCGTTCAGCAAAACTGATCAATCTAATAAACTTAAACCTACACCATCCTCCCTATTCTGGTGTTTTAAAGAGTACTTAGCAGAAATATTAAACAACCTGACTAATAGGGTTGCAAACTCCCAGCAAAAAACTCCACCTCATGATGCTTAATCGACGTAATCAACTTTAATTTGATGCAGTGTGGAAAAATGCACAGAAATCAATTATTTTTCAAGAATAATTAAATAGATTCAACATCTTTCTTCTACAGAACTGCAGACTGCACAGATGGTATCTTCCCAAAGGAAAAAGTACTATAGCTTACTAGGGTATATTAGACTTAACAGTTACTATATACAGTAATGGACTTCTATACATCAGATTAAAACTTTGGGTGTAAGATTCAGATAATTATTTATTAAAAGCTCGACATTTTAAATGAGAATAAGAAAGAAAAGTATGTCTTTGTGCCCCTTTTCCCTGTTCATGCCCTATCGGCCCCCCTGGCTAAACTTTGCTAGATCCGCCCCTGCACAGTTACCAGCGTCAGCTACGTAGAAAAAGATCCTGGTGTAGAAAGTAATATTAAATAAATTCTAACAACAGCTGATCAAGCTTAAACGTGCTGCTGTTGTTCAGCCGCTGGTTTCCTCTTTCTGGTGCAAAGTGGACCAAAAACAATGAAGAGAGACGATCAGCTGATCATTGATCAGTTTCATGATTGAAGTAGCAGCAAGAAGAGGCAGTCGCTCCATATATCGCTTGTTAAGCTTTACGTGGGAATGCTTTACAAACATTCAGAGACGAACTTACACACTTGCTTTACTTCTCTCGGGGAAAACTTCCTCGGAGATGAAATGCTGGTTTGAGGCTACAAACACACACAGCCGCTCTATCACGTGAGCACACTGCTCCCACGTGCTACGGTTATGAGCCGAGTTACGCCGTGTCGCAAGTTTTGTGAGGTGTTTTTTTAGAGAGACCAGTCTGTGTATCAGGCTGTTTAACATGGGAGTCTATGGGACTGACTCGCTGCTGCCCCTGCTGCACGTCAGAGGAACTGCAGGTTTTGGTGCTTCAGTGTTGGTTTCATTCTTTAGCCCTGAAGTTGCTGCTCAGTCTCTGAATCCTCTTTAAACACGTCTTCTTCTCTGTTAGATGAGTTGGTGTATCTGCTGACGTGTAGAGTCCGACTTCTTTCACTGAGAGCTCAGTGGATGTTTGAGGACCGTGAAGCTGTGACTCGGCACTTTTCAGTGTCTGACCCACTTCCTGCATCACGACTCGACACGAGGAGGGTCGTCGGTGTGGCTCTGAAACTGCAGCTTTCGATTGGATTGTTTTGTGCACCAAATGCATGGGACTCTTCATGTGGTTCTTTTACACATTTATTTGTGTCATTGCCTTAAAAGTTCAGACAGGAAGTAGTTCCTTTGAGTTGTTTGTAGTTGGTGGATGTGTTTGTTGTTTATTTCTGACTGCACAGCTCAAAATAAGCCTGCCAGTGGTCTTCTGTCTGAAACAAGCTGTTTTAGCTCCTCCCCCTTTAAGCCACATTTCTACTGATTGGCCACCACTCTCAAACAGATTTGAGCAGCAGGTGAGTGCATCACGTGCCTTCATAAGAATATGCTTTTCTTTAAGACCAACAACAGAAATGCAGGATTCTGATGGAGGAAGCCGGAGAACCAACGCAGAGTCCACAGTGTTGGATTCATACCTGTGTTCATGTTAAACACACGCATGTCAAACTGCAGCCTTCAGTGTCCACATATTTGTGGTCCTGGCTGTATGAACAGTCACTAACAGGTCATTAATAATTAGCATCACTGAGACGATCCTCTGCAGCTCTGGGCTTAAAAATGGCTCCAGTGACATAAAGAGATGCTGTAGAAACATTTATTCCATTAAATATTACAGACGCGCTTCTGTGCACTCGTTTCTTCTTTCTCGCGCTCTGCAGACGTTTAAGGACGAGCGATTTGTCTGGAAACGAGAAACAAAGTCACCGGCTCGCTGACCTCAGCGGTCGTCTCTTCTTCTCTGACTCTTTGTGTTTGGATGTAAATTATTGGGCTGATTTCTCTGAGAGGGTCGTTAGTGCCGGTCACCGGCTTATTACAAACAAACTGGGCCCCGGAGAACAAGCGGTCCTCCGATGCACATTTAAACCTGCCATTTGTGCCGACAGCATCTTTTATGTGAGCCGGGTTGCTGCTCGGTGCTGCATTCACCTAAAAGTCCTCAGTAAGACAAGCAGAAGTTTTCCTACAGTCTGAATTCTTCTGTTGCCTCGTTGCTTCGAGGCGTCTCACAGCTCCGACGCCGCCACATTTAGCACCAGCTCACAGTCCTGCGGCGGCCCGCTCAGGTCGCTGATGTTGACGAGAGGACAGCTAACGTTCGTATCTGTGGATTAATGCGATTGTTTCGGTGTCAGTAACGAGTGTGACATCCTGGTGTGCCAGTCTCTGGTGCGAGCTGAGGAGCGTGTGCTCCCCTTCCTCTCGTCGTGTTTTCCATCCAGATGAAGGGAAGTAAAGACAAACAGATGCAGGAGGCGGTTTTCTTGGACTCTCTGCAGGAACTTAGTTTAAGCTCTCAGGCAGAGCGGCCGGGTGGGGTTTACCTGAGGCCGTGACCCCTGCTGTGTCACGGTGGTCTGATGGTGGGCGGTCCGCGTTGGTGCAGCATCTCTTTGTTTCTCTCTCCCACATTTGTGCCAGACGATTGGACGGCCATGTGCGGTAACCTAGCAACCCCTAGATATCTCCCAGCATTCCTCTGAGTTATCTCCTGTGTGTCCCAGCAGACCTGCAGAGCAAAAGAAACTCCCCCTCAGCCCGCAGGAGGCTGCGTTCGCTGTCTGCACCCACGGTAGGACAGCAGGCCGTCTTCGAGGATTTCATTTCAAAGTTCATCACCTGCCCGCATCATCGCTTAGCAACGACACAACGTGAGTCTGAAAATAGATGCAGAGCCTCAGCATGAAGCTCCGCCTCTGCTCAGAGGTCCATTCAGATATTCGGAGGACTTTCCCCCGATGATGGGTCACACATGAACTGGCTGCATTTCTATTTTTAGCCCCTCACCTGCCGCCAGGCCTGCGCTCACCTGTCTGCTGCAAACACGTGAATCTGAAGGAGGCTGTCCGTCCTCGGACAGCCTCCTTCAGGCTCATTTGTGTCATTCTCTCTTGTTTCTGCTGCTTCTTCTGAAATCACATCTTTGGTTTTGTTCCAGGAGACGCTGAGCTGATGGATTCGTGGTCCTGAGAAGGAAATCGGCAGAAATCGAACATGTAAGTTGATGTTTTTTAATAAAGATCTTTAAATTGTTGCTGGTCTGACGTGTCTGGCAGTTTATTACAGAGGTGATCCATCACAGTGATCAGCACGCACTGACTGAGCTGATACCTGACTCCTTCACCTTATTGATCACAGTATTGATCACCAGGAGTCCTAGACTGTAATTAAACTCTCTCCAGAGACACTGATCTCTTTCTTGCCTTGAATTTGCTTTTTAATAAATGAAGGTCAGAGAGTGAACAACAAGCAACAGCTTGGTTATCAAACTGCTTCCAGCTTTGAATGGGAGCATCACACAGACTCAGATACCCTCTAAACACCAACATCCAATGAAAATCCTAGAATTTATGTCAAAGGAACCAGAGCTCCGCCTTCCTGGACGCTCTGTTAGCAGCCATATTATTGGTCACATGATGTCATTAAAAAGCTCCAAAAGGCTCCAACAGCACGAACACGGTCCACAGGTCCAGTTCAGGTGAAGCTAGCAGACAGCTAGCAGCTACAGCCACCTGTCAGCCAAAGAGGCCACGCCCCTAACTTTAAGCCTCAGTACGATTTAAACAGGTGAGTCAAACAGGTGTCACGAAGGAGGAAACTGTCCACAGAGACAAACAGTTTGTGTATCCAGCTGTAAACATGTTTGTTTCTGCTGTAAAGTTTTAACATGAGTATGGGACTGACTCACTGCCGCCCCTGCTGGATGCTGGAGGAACTGCAGGATTTGATGCTCCAGCGTTAGCTTCATTCAGGCCCAGAGGTCCCTGCCTGGTTTCACTCTGCTTATTCATCATCATCAGTGATACTGGACACCAGCAGAGATCAATACTGGGAGGGAGGATGGGTCAGAGATCGCCCTGTCTGAACAAAATCTGTGAATCCCATCATAGAGACACACGATACGTCTTTATTGATTCAGCTCAAAGTCTCGTTCACATCACAAACCTCCTTTCAACAGAGACCCAAGAGTGCAGCAGCACTGTAACAGGTATACATATTATACATGTTGTAACGTGGAGACACAAATGTAGAGACAACAGCTGGATGGTCACACAGACCGTGACGTGGGCTTAAAACGGGCTTCAAATCCTCCATCGTCAACACTGCTGTGGATTATCCCAGGAACCAGGGCAGCGTCTGGAACAGCTCTTTGTACCTGATTCTGTTCTGACTTTAAACCCAACTTCAGCTGAGTTTAATGGGACAGAACAACAGCAGAGGATTTTCAACTCTGAAGGACAGAAGGGTAGAGGACGTGAAAACTTCCAGAAACTTCTTCAGAAATGATTTAGAAATGTGAAAGTCTGAATCATGTCTGACGTAACTGGTGACAAACTGAGTAAATGTTGACAAAAATGTCATTTTATAGTTTTGAAACTGCTGATAAAGATTAAGAATACTTATTTAAAACAAACTTTTTGTTATTATTCAATCCGAGAACTTCACGTGTTAATTTACAGATTTATAAACGTATAAAAGTCTCACTGTTTAGTTTCCTGCTGCATCTGATTATATTGGTGAGAACCAGTAAAAAATAAAGTGTTAATATTATGATCATGAGTTTGTCCCAGCGACACCTCTGTTTGTGTTTCAGGTGCTGAAGAGACCCGAAGACGAACAGACATGATCCCTTTATCTCCCTGAGGTAACCCCACACACACACACACACACACACACACACACTCTCTGCTGGCTGACCGCTTGTTACCCAGGTTTCCTTGCTCATGTGTTTGTGTGTGTGTGACAAAGCTGTGGACTCTGGAATAATCCCTTTGTGTCCGTCGGCCACGTCAGACAATGCCGGACTGGAAACCCTGCAGCTGCTGCAGAGCGCTGAGTGTCAGTAATCTGACAGCACGCCGTCATTTAGAGCTCATTTCATTTGTGATCTCAGTGCAGAGGCCCTGGGCGTGGTCAGCCTGGCAGCTGTAGCACAGCGGTCTCCTGCACATGCTCTGTGAAGGCTGCTGTTAAA